>NC_072489.1:52460764-53660764 GCF_027574615.1 Eptesicus fuscus | reverse complement strand
CAGAGGACAGAAGCTTCTAAGAACCAGAGTGATTCTTCAAGGCATGTGGGCATGCGAGCATCAAACTAACCTTTCAGTGGCAGCCAGAGTCCAAGTCTGGGCTTGTCAGGAAGGTGAGCTCTGTGCAGCGTCTCCTGGCCTCCTGGCCGTGGTTCAGAAAACACAATGTCGGATCCCTGAGGTACAGCCTTTGCTCTTTATAATCGCGCTCCCATCTTATTCACTAACTAGAGGCCTGATGCACGAAATCCGTGCAAGGGGCTCGGCCCCCAGAGCCCCGGCTTTGTCAGGAAGGTCATCCAGAAGGTCATCTGGCTGTCCGGTCTAATTAGCATATTATGCTTTTATTATTATAGATGGAAGCATTTGACTTGTGCGTTCACCTGTTTCCCCTCCTGGAATTCCATGGGGGAAAAGCAGAGAGTGGGACTCCCTTTAGTCTCTACGTAGCTGCTCAAAAAATTAATACTGAATTGCCACAAAAGAATACTTATAAATTATGTGTATGGTATAAAGGATCATGATAAAGTGACTATTATTCCTTTGCTCAACCCTTCCTCTTCTCTGTGCTTTATCTTTGAGATCTTTGGCATTTATCGCCATATAACCAATATAACTAACTAGTTATATTGTTTATCTTTAAGCACCAGAAGTCAGTCTTTTCTGTTCACTGCCATCCTCCTGCACAAGGAGGGCTCTAAATAACATTTCTTGAATGCGTGTGTGAGCAACCTCACTTATACCTACCACTCAGCTGAAGGAATAAGACTGATCTCCTGCATGACCCTCCTCTATTCCATCCTCTTGCCTCCCCATCAGAGGGCGCCATGAATCGAAACTTGTTTATCATGCCCCTGCTTTCTTTTACCCTCTGGGTGCTTGAAACACCACCTGGGTTTGTGTCCCTAAAAATCTACCGTTTGGCTTTGCATCGTTTTTCACTTTCTATCAATGCAATCACACGATACGCATTCTTCTGCGATTTGCTTTTTTCACCCAACATTGCGCTTCTGAAGCTCATCCATGTTGTGTGTAGTGTTCTAGGGCATGATCATACCACACTGAATTGATCCATGTTGCTGTTTATTGTCATTTGGACAGTATGTCGTTTTTGGTGTTACAAAGACTCGCTATGAACCTTCTTCTACATGACCCTGTACAATTGTGCCCGTTTTTTCACACCGCATATCTGAGAGTGCACTTGCTAGAATGTCAGGTCTTTCATTCTTAGTCTTGAGCAGATAGTGTCAAATTCTTTCCAAAGAGTCTGCTCCAACTTATATTCCCCTCAGCACTGTCTAACTGAACTGGCTGCTCCACACGCTCCTATAACTCGATGTTATCAGACATTTACATTTTTGCCAATCTGTTGGCAGTAAAACAGTCACATGGCCCCAATGAGCATTTCCTTGATTATCAATGGCATTGAGCTTCTTTTCTTTGTTTATTTGGGTTTCTTCCATAAATTATCTCTTAACCATTTTTTTTTTTTACTGGGTTGTTGTTCTGTTTCTTATTTGTAAGCATCCCTTACATATTCTGGATATACTAGTAAATAACTTGTGAGTTATATGTGTTGCTTTATGTTCTTCCAGTTGTGGGACTGAGGGATTTTTTACCTTCTTTGTGTTTTCTTTTCATCAACAGAAATTCTTAATTTTAGTGTAACTGAATATATATTTCTTCCTTATGATATTTATACAAGGTGTCCCCCAAAATGTATGCACACTTCACAGCTGATAGCTCAGTTGATGTTTCTTTCTTTTCAGAGTTAACCCATTGGAATTAATAATTCAAAAGTGTGTGTGCATTTTGGGGGGGGGGGGTCACCCTGTATATATTTATATCTTTACAAAGAAATCCTTCTTAACTTAGAAGTTATAAAGATATTTGATGCTGTCGTCTGATTGTTTATAGTTCTCCCTTTTACACGTGAGTCTTTAACCCACCTAGAATTGTAGGGCACCCATGTAACCAGTTGTCCAGGCACTATTGGTTGAAAAGTTCAGTCTGTTCGCACTAGTTAGCACCTGTCAGTTCCATAATGTGTCGTTTCTGTATTTGTATGGGTCTGTGTCTGTTGTTCCATTGGTCTCTTGGTCTATCCTTTCACACAGTACTTATTATTTTAATGTAATTTTTTATTTTCTGGTGGTCAAACACTTTACATGAGAGCCACCCTCTCAACTGATTCATGAGTGTCCAGTACAGATGGTTGTCTACAGGCACAATGCTGCACAGCAGGTCTCTAAGCTTATTCATCTTATAACTGAGACTTTACAAACCCCTTGAGTAACAACACCCCATTTAAAAACACTTTAGAAAGACTCCGAAACTACCTCCCAACATAATCAGAATACTTCTCAGGAACCAGAGCTTAATGGTGCAAAACTAGAAGCATTTTCATTTACACCAGATGAAAAAAAAGGGTACTTGTTATTGAATACCATTTAAATTGTGCTGGAAGTGCTAAATAATGCAACAATTCAATACCAAACAGTCTACCAGCTGGGGAGGAGGAGGCAATGTTCCCTTATTTCCAGATGCTATCACTACATTTATGAAAAACCACTGAAGACCATAAGAGAATTCTGAAAGGTGCTCAATTGTAAAATTTATATGCAAAAATCAACAGATTCCTTTCTCAGGAAACAGTATCATTCCAGAAGACATTCTACTCATGAAAACAGTAAAACACAATGAGTCATTTTATACCCACTTACAATTAAAATATCATTTTAAAGAAACACACACACACACACACACACACACACACACACACACACACAATCCCAGTAAGATACAAAATCTCTAGGAATCCCAATAGTAACTAATAATAATACCTTTTAAGAGTGAGGGATTTTTTACACTATCACTTAATCCTCAAAGCAAAATATGGGTAGGAGTTGTTGTTATAAGCATTTTGTAATTGAAACACCTGAGCTTCTGAAAAGTCCCATTGCTCCCCAAGGTCATTCACAGGACACAGCAGAGTCAGGGTTTGAACCAAAGTTTGTGATCTGAACCACCAAACAAGACTGCCACTCCTGCCTCTACAAAGAAGACCATAGGCCTCTACTGAGGAATTCATAAGAACACCCCACTCAGTAGAGACAGGGTTTGAAGCAGATAGCTGTGTATCAAAAAGGATGTCCGTTCTTATCTATATACGTATATAAAAGCCAAGCAACCGGAACAACTGGAACAACCAGTCGTTATGACAAGCACTGCGGCCAGCCAACCGGCCCAATGGAGGCAGGGCCAGTCAGCCAACCTCCCACAGCCCCTCCCCTTGGCTGGCCCGGCCCCCAATCAGCCCCAATTGGGGCGGGCTGGCCAGACCATACCCGTGCACGAATTCGTGCACTGGGCCTCTAGTCAGTTTATATTTAAATGCAATGCAAACCCAATAAAATCCTAACAATTTTTTTTTAGGTAACAACTTTATTCATATAGGATTTTTTCTTAATTCACTATATTATTCTAATTTCTGGAAGTCTACTGGTAAACATGGAAATTCATTTAAAAAGAGGGTAACTTGCCTTAGCTGTTATTAAGATATACTATAAAGTCACAGTCATTGGGAATAAAACAGACCAGTTCTCAGCCTGGGCAGTTTGCCCCTCAAAGGTATTCAGCAAAATCTGGTAATGTTTTTGATCATTACTGAGGATGGGATTCTCTGGCACCTGGTGGTTGGAGGTCAGGGATGCTGTTAAACAACTCACATTGCCCCCCACCTTCCTCCCTCCAAGAAACAAAACAAAAACAAAACAAAACAAAACAAAAATCTCACAGTGCCCAAAACAGCCTTTTACTCCCAACCCTGGCAATTACTGGGCCCCAAATAAGGAATGACCAGGCCCCCAAATGTCAATAGTGCCAAGGCTGAGAAACTAAAATAGGCAAATAAATAGAGCAGAGTAGAGAGGTGTCCTCAAACCTCCTTTCTTACACCAATGCTGACATTGCCTAAAAATTAAAAACATCTCCACAGCATAAAAACAAAGACGAGATATAAACCATAACCTGGGGAAATGTTTGCAATATATACTATGTCAGACCAAAAAAAAAAAAAAAATCCCTGATATACAAAGAGTTTTTACAAATCAATAAGGAAAAGACAACCCATACAGATAATATAGGCAAGGCACACAAACAGAGTAGTCAGAAATTAAAAACATACATAAGTCATAATAATACAAAGTGAAAATTATATATAGAATACATGTATCAAATGTAATAATAAAACATCATTAAAATGCAGATTAAAATGAGATACTGCCCAGCCTGCGTGGCTTAGTGGTTGAACATTGACCTATGACCCAGGAGGTCACGGTTCCATCCCCAGTAGGGGGCAAGCAGGAGGCAGCCGATCAATGATTCTATCTCATCATGGATGTTTCCATCTTTCTCTCCCTATCCCTCCCTCTCTGAAATCAATAAAAACATATGGAAAAGTAAATAAAATGAGGTATTATTTTGACAAGAAAAACACACAAAGAAACACACACCGCCTTTGGAGTCAGACAGCCTGGGAATAGGCCCCTCGGGGTCCTCGGTTACTGGCAGTAATAAGTACTACCAGCAACGCGAAAGCTTCTGTCTCCCATCTCTGAGGAAGGCTGCAAAGGGCATCCACCGCGGATGTGGCTCCCTAATGAATAGTCTCAATTTATGTTGACCAAGTGCTGGATAAACAGCATTCTTTCATATAGACCGGCCTTGTTTGACTGTATAAATCTGTACAAATCCAATCTTCTTCGTGCAAATCCACTAGAGGCAATCTCAGGAAATTTTATTAGCTGTAATGATTTATTCAGGCCTCTAGAGTGCCATTTATTTCCCAGTAGAAATGTTTAGAGTATTTCAGTATTTCATTATTCACTGATTTTTCCCCTAAAGTCCATTAAAAGTTAAAGATATATATATATATATATCCCCCCTACTGGGCTACAAATATCCCTAATGGCTTGGGCAGTGCTTAAGACTATTTCTGTAGAAATAATATTTGCACATAACCCTAATATCTTTAAAGGAGCTCTTCTATAAAAGGGAGGAAATTCCCTTTACATTTGCTGTTTCTAAATTACCTTAAATTCATGATTTGGTAGAGCAGGCAAATAGAAAGGTTGTCATTTATTGCGCCAATGGGAACTGTGATTCCCGGACAGTGTGAGGTCAGGTGAAACCCCAAATCCCGGTGTGGACTGACCCAGTGCTGCCTGGGTCCCCAGCCCCCATTTCTGGGAAGCTCAGGTTGCCTGAGGGGCCAGTTCATGGAAGGCACTCCAGGACCACAGATGGGCTGCTTGGACTTGCCACCAAAACCCACCCTTCAGTCGCACAGGTGGAGAGAGCCCAGCCATGGTCACCGTTTGCCCAGCGCCGGGCCCACGGTCACAGATGCCCCGGAGGGAAGGCAGTCTCTGGAGTCTGGTGTTCTGAGCACAGGGACTCTAAGGCCTGTGGGGTGTGTGAAAGGAGGACCCAAGGAAGTCCTTCTTCAGGATTACTGGCTCGTTAAACAAAACACCCAAGGGAATGGAAAGAAAACACACACACAAGATCCCCAACGCCACCAGGTTTATATTATGAGTCTGTTCATGGCGAGCCTAGTTATAAAATGGGGACATGTCATTGGCCAACAGCTCTGCAAAGGTGAAGGTAAAACTAACTTACAGGAATTGCCCCACATCTCCCACTGGTTCCCCAACTTCCTTGGAAGGAGTTCCGTCCCTTACCAGGTCTCACAAGCTGGTCTCCATGCTCGCTGACGTCACATCCTCTTACCTTCCACCTTGCACTCTGGGTCTGGCCACCTGGCCCCAGCTGTTCTTCAAACACGCCCACACAGGCTCCTCCCTCAGACAAATGTTTGTTGAATGAATGAATCAGGAGGCGTTTGGGAGTCTGAGAAACAAGGAATTGCAGATAAACCAACAGCTGTTCCTTTGTCTTTCCCTATGGATCCCAGGGGGTGGGCAGTGACAAGATCCCAAGAATGGTGTTCAGCAGGGCGGTCAAACTGTCCCAAGACCCTGGGGACGCAGGGCCCACAGCCTGTCAGCTCTGCTCTCACCTCCTTTTTTTCTCAAAAAGCAGCAGCATCTTCTGCCTCCTCACACCTGGGACACACACAGGTTCAATCCCCAGTGTGGGGCGTGCAGGAGACAGCCAATCAATGATTCCCTGTCATCACTGATGTTTCCATCTCTCTCCCTTCCTCTCTGAAATCAATTAAAAAAAAAAAGCCACAAGAATGTCAGAAACTTTGGGCCACTGTTGGAGAAGTGTTTATGTGCTAGAGTCCTGAAGGAAAATGGAAGACTTCTTGCTGTTCAGTTCATTCTTCTCATCCCACCAGGTTCATCTGACCCAGAGCTGGTGTGAAGTTTCTTCTATTATTCTGTGCTGCCGTTGTCATCTCTGGTTTTCCATCTCAGAGAACAACTTTGGAGCCACTGATCCTTTGGAGTGAAATTGGGGACATAACAAACACAGAAGTAGCAAGAAATTATGCAAATGAATGCCGGCAATTAAAGAGTAAAACCCACGAGTGATGTGAGAATCTGAGAAAAATCTGAGAAGAAGCGCTCCTGGTAGGTAAAACGTTTGCTGAGGCCAGAGGACTTGTTCCATTCTCGCCACATATGTTACACTACTACGAAGGAAATAAGAGGTCAGTGGAAATCATAGCCGACAGTACATTTCGTATTTGTCTGATGTACATCAACAAAATTGTTCCATCCCTCTATTCCTCCAAAACTGCCCAACTTCATACTCAGCCCTCAACAGAACCCCCTCTGTGTATGTAGAACAGGAACCTCCATGAGGATGGGACCGAGCCTGGATCTCCTCCTTTTGAACCCTGCTCCCCAGCCTGGTGAATTCTATACATTCTTTTTTAAAAAAATATATTTTATTGATATTTTTACAGAGAGGAAGGGAGAGGGAGAGAGAGTTAGAAACATCGATGAGAGAGAAACATCGATCACCTGCCTCCTGCACACCCCCTACTGGGGATGTGCCTGAAACCAAGGTACATGCCCTTGACCGGAATCGAACCTGGGACCCTTCAGTCCGCAGGCCGACGCTCTACCCACTGAGCCAAACCGGCTAGGGCACAGGGCTCTATAGATTCTTGTTGAAGCAATGGGCCCATTGCAACTACCAGCCTCAGACACATGAAGTATCCATGATTTCTCCCACTTTATCATCTTCTACGCTCACCCCCTCTGCATGCTAAGTAGATGCAAACAAATGGTACTTCCCTCCAAGCGCACAGGGGACACCCGTCACGCCTCGAGCCAAAGATGACAAATCGCGTCTGACTTGTGTGTCAATAATGAACTGGCAGTGGCTGCTTGGAGTAAGAGTGTGAAGGATTCGGAGGCCACAGCTGATTTCTGTGGGAAAGAGGATGGTGATCAATTCCTAGTGGGGCTCAGGGGTGGGGAGTGAAAAGTGGCAGCCCGTTGGCCATGCACTTTCCATTTCCGTCTTTAGTTAGTTATGTTGACAGGAAAAAGCTAACGCTTTAAGTGCTGATGGTGGACTTGAAGGTGCCAGCATGAGGTGGAGGAGTGATGGACAATCTCAGCCTGACGGGTTCCCCAGACATCTCAAGGCTTCACCTGCCTCCAGCCTGCCCCAGGTGAGGCTTTGGGACAATGAGTGACACAAACCCGTGGTTCTGATGAAACGTCAGCAGCACCTGTGGAACTTTATAAACTCAAGTCTTCAACCGAGACATGCTGGGTCCGATGCTTGGGGACGATATTTAGGGTCTGGCCTTTGGAAGTGCTGGTGACTGAACAAGTCCGAGAAAATCTTGCCTCGCCCCTGCAGCTCCAGAGCACCGGCCAGCAGCCCTGTGCGCAGTAGCCATGCTGTTAGCCGGACACCTGCACGTTGGGGGGACGCTGAAGCCTGTGAAAGTAGCCCCCGCCCCGCGAGAGGCCTAATTCTCCCCGGCCGACTTAGGAAGGTTTGCTGGGGAAGTAAGATGGGAATTCCTCTCTGCTCCCCAGAAGCCATAATGACACACACCTTTTCAATCTTGAGCCAGAGGAAATCGCTAACCCTCCCCTTTCCTCACACTTGCAGCCGGTGTGATGGTTAGGGGAGAGTTCCTTTTAAACAAAGAGCTCCAGGGTGTTGTCTCCCAGGAAGGAAGGCGGCCAGAGGCGGCCCGGCTGCCCACATGTTCCTTCAGCTGAGTCAGGCAGCAATGGTGTTTCCCTCCCCTTTAAGCGGCACCACTCGCCCTCCTGCACATGCTCACACGTCCCCAGCCTAAGCTGCTTCTAAGGGTTCCTTTGCTGAGGTTATTCCTAAATGATGGACTCAAGCTTGGTAACTGCATCCGCCTTCAAGGTCAACAATGGGCATTGTTCTGCACTGAACTCAGCTAGGACCTCTGCACTAGACAGACAGCCCGAGATGAGCGGCTTAGCGGGCTCTGGTTGGCATCGTCCTAAATCTAGCGGGCATGGCCTTTACCCCTCTTTCAGGGACCCTCAGGGAAAGGATGGCTCCTCTGGCCACCGCGGACAGGCAGTAGACCCTTGATGGATAGATGTCTGTGTGTGTGTGAATGAATGAAATGTCAGTTCTATTCCTCCAGGACCGTAGCTGCTGGAAAATAGAGAACACTGAATCCCAAAATGGGATCACTTATAGCAACAGGTGTGGTAACGCAGAATTCAGAAATGAAGACCTGCTGGTTTCTCTCTCTGTCGTTATTGCCTCCATCGGAGGTCAGTGAGCGGAGGACGGAGGTCGGAAGAGCAGTAGGGGAGTAGACTGGTTCTTTCCTCTGCTGCGCTCGTCCCCGTGCCTGCTTCTACCACGCTTCTTGTCATGACGTGTTATCATCAGTGATTTCCTGTCCCGTGTCCTCCTCGGTGCTGTGTGTACCTCGAGAGCAGGGACTGTATCTTGATAGCTTGTTTTTTGTATAACCTCCTCCTTTAGCACAATGTCTGATACATCAGGGGATGAGAAACACTTCTTTAAAAGTAGCCCAAAATTTCTGACATTCTTGTGGCTTTTTTTTTTTTCATTATTGATTTCAGAGAGGAAGAGAGACAGAAACATCAATGATGACAGAGAATCACTGATTGGCTGCCTCCTGCACACCCCAGGGTAACTCAGCAAATTGTTGAATGAATGAATGAATGAATAAATGAATGAAAAGCTTTTGAAAAGAAAAGAAAAAGGTATGACTATGTAAAGGCTAAATGTTTGCAAAGCTCAAACATAGAAGTTAGGCTCAGAGGATAGAGCATCGGCCCGTGGACTGATGGGTCGCAGGTTCAATTCTGGTCCAGGCCACGTACCTTGGTTGCAGGCTCGATCCCTGACCCAGGTCAGGGCGCGTGTGGGAGGCAACCAATCCATGTGTCTCTCTCACATTGATCTTTCTCTCTTTCTGTCCCTCCTCTTCCCTTCCACTCTCTCTAGAAATCAATGGAAACATATCCTCGGGTGAGGATTAACAAAATAAATAAATATCCTGTATAAGGGAAAAAAACCTTTTTTTCCCAGTCTCTGTAGACATTCGCCTCTCACGTTGGAATAAAAGCCAGTGGAGAGACTCCAGTCTTCCGACTACATGACTTCCATCATTTGGGCAGAACTCTTAGGAAAGCATGTGTGAGATGTTTAAAAAGCCCATCTGGTAGTACAACCTCAGTATGTATTTGGGAAGCAAACTAACAAAACACAAAGCACACCTATCACTTTTATTACAATGATCTACAGAAAGTAAAGGTTTACAAAATCTTTTGAGCCAAAGGGTATATAAAACAGATTGATTTTTCCCACATGGGGGAGGCAAACCCCAGGAGGGACGTGAGATCTTGATGTTTATCTAACACAGCTTAGGTTTTAAAAGGCTGGGAAATAACTCGGCATAAATGTTCTTTCTGTTCCCGAGGCTCGCTGCTTGTTCTGGAGAGTTGCAGAGTCAACAGAACCCGAGGGCTTTCTTCCGCAGGGTCATTTCCATTATTTACTCTCATCTGAGGAGCCTGGGGACCTGGCCGCACAGTTCAACCGGGGACCTGGATTTTCCTGAGCTGACTGGAGCATGTATGATCGGCCTCCTCCGACTCTAGGCATGGCACAGAGTTCAATGCCTCTTGGCCCTTTCCTTCAGCCACCCCCAGAGCACAAACCCCTGTTAACCTTCATCTAGGCACCTTTTCCCTCCCCCCTGGCCAGGTAACAACTAGATGCCAAGCCACCCAGTATTCAATTTTACCTACAGCTCTAATTGCTACAGCCTTTTCAGATTGACAAAGTGCTACTACATATATGATCCTTTAGGGAAAGTGGGCAGTGAGCTTGAGAGCTGTACGGCAGGTGCAGAAATTGCCCATCCCACAGGCCAGCAGGTAGACGGCCATTCCCACTGCTGAGCGGAGAGGACCCATAGTCTCATCCAGTCCCTCCACCTAAGTGCTAGTTTACAAGAAACATACCGGATAGAGAAAAACGCCAAAGGACGCCAGGGGATCCCATCCGTGCCGTGGGAGACATTTTACAGGACAGTGACCTGGTTTGTTCAATAATTGGGTGCGGAAGAAGGGTGAGGGGAGCTGTCATAAATGAAGAGGGACTTGGGGACAGGTCCATCTAAGGCAATGTGGGGGTTTTGCTTGGATCCCAAGTTAAACCACTCACTGCCAAAAGACATTTGTCAGACGATCTGGGAAATTTAAACACAATCTGAACATAAGATGATCTTAAGGAATTGTTAATTTTTTAAGTTAACCTTGAATTCGTTTGAACATTATTGTTAATTTTTATAAATGGATATTTGGTTATGTTAAGCAAATTTGTTGTTTAGAGATACATACTAAAGTGTAAATGGGAGAAGTAGAATGATTTGAAGTCTAGGATTTGCTTTGAACCACTCCAGCAAAAACAAACAAACAAAACAAAAAAACAAAACAAAACAGGAGTGTGTGTTTGTGTAGGAGCCGAGCAAACAGAATTGGCGAAATGTGAACGTTATTAAACTGGCTGACCGGTACCCAAGTGGTTTTCTTTAACCAATTCCCCTGCTGCTGAGAATATTTGAAAGTTTTTACAATAAAAAGAAAAATCTTGACATTAAAAAGAGAGAGAGCAGGAGGGACTTGCCAGTGTTGAATTCTGCTGAGGGAGGAAATAAATGAGTAAAACCTCCCATTCAGCTTCGTGATTGGCGGTCACAGGAAATCTTGGGGGAGCTGTTCTGAGGTCAGACAGGAGCACAGGGGAATTTAGGGTTGGCCATGATGTTTTTTTCCTAATGGGAGAGACTTCAACTTTTAAAAATCAGGTACAGTGAGAGCTTGAATAAACAAAAGGAAGAAAATGTAACCAATTGGATAAGGGGCCCAAGAAAGGAGGAGAGGGTGAGAGCCAACAGAAAGGCAAGCAGTGGCCTTGGATAGGAGAGGGGCAGCTGCCCAAGTGGAAAGAAAAAGGAAGAGTGGACGCAGATGTAGGTACTCGGTATGTTTGGACCAAAAAGAGGAGAGATTTGCTCTCTTGATGAGTTCTGTTTTCTGTATGAAGTAGGAGGAGATTCAGGATAGGAGGTATATAAAAAACAAAACAACAAAAAAACCCAACAACAACAAATAGATTTCAGGACAGTGTTGTTGACCAATTTGTAATCATGTATGTTCTCCCCATGATGCCATTTGCCCCAATAGCACTCAACTGTCGGGGTGCTGCTGAGAGAAAGAGAAAGACGAGGTACATTCAGGTTGATGTTTTGCCTGACAGGATGCCAAAAAAAAAAAAAAAAGACAGGCAGCTTAGGGTGTTGATAGGTGTTATTACCAAACGAAATAATCATGCAACTTAAGCTGGGTATAAAAAGAAACGGGTTGGTGGACTTCAAAGAGGTCTGGGAATGTCACTTCGTGAGCCCGAAGAGGGCTGTTGTGGTTGGAGTGGGGGCGCTCCCATTAGCAAGTTCGGAGGTGGGCGTTTGTGGGTGATGCGATGAGCCAATGGTAAGAGGCAGTGGAGGAAGTAAACCTATCCAAGGCTAATTGGGTTGTAAGTCACTTTCAGCATTAACAGCAGAAGCAGAACTTTCTAGCAGACCGCTCCCGAACATTTGCAGGCCCCAAACACCACGCCGCTGTAGTACAGGGCCCTCGGAGAGAAAAGCAGCATTTTGCTCTCTGAGGCAACAGGACACACAGATAATAACACTGTCTCCTTGAACTTTCAGAATCCCTTTGCCTAGATAGCCCGGGCACTATTTGTCATCCTCACAATATTCTTATATGCAAAAGGGGTGGGGGTGGGGAGCAGATATTAAGAGCTATGGGACAGAAAGTCCATATTTGATTAAAGCAGGGTTCCAAGGAATGGACTCCCACTTGCCTTTTCAAACTTAGAAAGAGTTGGCCGGGAGACCTCCTGGGCAAGGAGGCTGGCCAGGACTCCCAGAGCCTAATGCCATGTCCTGACTCATGACTTTTCCTCTGGGCTGGTGAGCGCTTCCAAAAGCGCTCATAGAGAGCAGGACAACTGCTCTCACACTAAGATTCTCCCGTCCCCTCTTAGACCCAACTCCATGGCCAATTTGCTGCAACACAGTAGGGCTGGGACCCTACTGAGGGACAGTGCTCACGGCCACCCTGCTCCTGGGCTGGCCTAGGCCTCAGCCTGACATGCCATCCATCTCCTTTCCTCCTTTCACCAATCAATCTTCTATCTCCCACTTGCACCCACTTTGTTCTCTGCTCTTTGCCATAGGTCAAGTTTACGTCCACCCGTGGGTCTCTTCTTAAGGTTCAGTTGGCGGTGAGGCACCAAGCAGAATCAAGAAACTCTCGGCAGAGTATCTGTCATCTTTTCTTTTCAACAATATTTACAGCTCAGTGCTGTGAGCTGAACACTGAGCCCAGTGATAGAAAACAGAGTGATAAAAACATTCATCTTTCATTTCACCGGAGAAGGACAACTGAATCAGAAGAAATAGAAGCAAAATAAGAGAAAAAAAACAACAACTGACATTTAAATATGACAATCTTGTTATTGCAAACACAAAGGGTTAGTCAAGTGCTTTACAAATGAAATGCTGCCTTCAGGCTAAATTATTTGTATCAGGGCCTTCAAGGCCCAGGGAGTTGAGACCTTCTGTGTCAGGAGGGTTGGTTCTAGAAGGGGCTGTTGATCCCCAGGGCCCATGGCTAACTGAGGCAGACACCATCGTTAAGCTCCAAAATCTCTCTGATCTCACACTTACCCTGAAGGCCAAGGAAAACCTTGGAAATACTAATGTACTCCCATTAGTTTTCATTATTAATAGTAGACATACCAACCCACAGGGTTATAATCTATATATCATGAACTCTAGCCATAATTTGTCTTAGCAAGGTTGAACAACATAATAAATATTCTTTAAATCATTTTAGAACAATGATTATTCTTCCTGGAAATACTCAAAATATACTTCACTCAGCCTGAGAGTCTCATCTTCACCATACTGTCATGCCACCTCCTCTCACCCGGAGAAGTTCCAGGCCAGCTCTGTTTGGTCATCGATTTCCCGATTCCTATAGGTCTCAGTCCTATACGTTGTCCTAGAATTCAGTCTATTTTTAAGGCACATGTAAAAGTTTACCAATGAGAAAAACATTCTATACAGAAAAAAACAACTGCACTTTTCTATCTCATTTACAAAGGCTACGTTGAGTCTGGTTACCAACTAAAAGGAGATTATATTTCACGTTCCCATTAAATAAGTCCATCAAGACTGTATCTCGGATTTGCATGGCTTCAGGATTTGGGCAATATTAGGTCCCTTCATATCCTGGCTACAGAAGGTAGATCTGAGAAATTGAAAGGGGAAAAAAAAAAGATATTAATAGGAATCCAAGGGAAAAAGACATTGGTAGATCTTTGAATGAATAAGTATTATTTTGTAAACATTTTTGCAAATATAGTATTAATTTCTCAAATAACATTTCTTTATTTTAATTGCAAAATTTTAAGATGTACACATTTTTATACTAGTTGCAAATTTCAAATTATACGTGCGTTTTAAGTCCCACTTACGAAATTTAAACGATGTTTGAAAATGCAAAGGGAAAAGTGATACTTACTCATGTCCATATTTCCCAGATATATCTACCACCATGCCTGCTCCCAACTTATTCCGAGAACGCCTGAACGAATGTTCCTTCCAGATGAACTCAACACTTGTGATGTTGCCAACATTAACTTCTGCATCAATTAATTTTGTATAGGTCATGCCTGGCTTAAGTGTTCCACTGCCAAGAGAGAAATAAGACTCATTATCTTGCACTGGGTATTCACAATGTCGAAGTGAAAGGTGTCCGCATGTGTACCATGGAAGAGAAAGTTGCATTTTATAAGTCATTTGACATTTTCACAAGTGAAAACAAATGCCGAGTTGGTATGATATTAAAGGGACTGGGTAGCAGGATAACTCTCTCTCTTGCTGACAACTTTTCCCCACACACCTTATTATCTATGTCTGCATTTTCATTTCCTAACACTGCCTGCTGGTAGCTTGAGCTGTCGAGAGATACATGCTATTATTTCTAGTTTATATCTGGAAAACACGAAGTAAAAAGACAAGTCACATATAACATGGCAGCTTGTGGGATTATAGGGAAAGGCGACACGGAGCTGCTCACCCAGCCAGTGAAACTGGGGCCCAGCACCATGCTACCTGCCGGGCCTCGGCCTTGCCTACCTGGCCACCCCAAACTCCTCCGTCTTCCCAGTCGTCCCACCGACACGGAGAAAGATGCTCCCCTGAGTGACATTGTTTCCATCCAATGTGACAGACAATTTGTGCCTCCAACCTTGAAAGAGAAAGCGAGAGAATGAAGGGTTAAAACTATGCAAAAAGCATGACATCCTGGCGTTTTAATGTAAATGAAACTTCGTAATGTTCAGGGTTAAAGCGGTACAAGGCTGCTCATGTTCATGGAAAAGAATACAACTTTAGATTGCTTGAGTGAATTTGGTGAAAAATGACATTTAAAAATACACATACCCCAGCCAGAGTGGCTCAGTGGTTAAATATCAACCTATGAACCAGGAGGTCAGTTTGATTCTCGGTCAAGGCACATGCCTAGGTTGTGGGCTCAATCCCTAGTGTGGGGCGTGCAAGAGGCAGCCGATCAATGCTTCTCTCTCATCATTGATATTTCTATCTCTCTTTTTCTCTCCCTTCCTCTATGAAATCAATAAAAATATACTTAAAAATAGATATAAATGCTCCCATTTCAATTTCCCACAAGTAAATAGTTTAATAATCTTTTAGAAAGAACATTCTTCAATGTTCCAGGCACTCTCATGAGGTTTTAGGATAGATGTTGCGTGTCCTCTTCTGAACATTCCCTTCCTATTCTGTGGCATGTATTATGCTCCATAGCCAGGTTTTACATGCCGCAGTTTGACAAGGAATCTGGGAAAAAATCTAGAAACCCCATCGGGCAAGGCCTGTGCTGTTAGGGTTACTTTAGAGGCGGAGTGAACTGCTGCCTCTCTCCTGGGCGACACGAACTAGGAATGCCCGGCTGGTACAGGTCTGGGTCAGCACAAACCTGCTGGTAGGATAAATCCCTTGCAAATGGGCAAGTGTAACTTTAAAAACCGTAGAGCTAAACAGATTTTTCATTCTGAATTCTGTAATCACTACATGCTTACGCTTAATAACATGTTGAAACAATGCAATCCTTCATAAAGTTGTTTGAAAAGCATCTGAAAGGGGGGGGAAATCCTACTAGACTCTAGAGAATTTTCAATTCATGAGTGACTCGTTGGCCAAGAGTTCTCTTTCCCTCCTCATTCCATCCCACAGCAAGCAATAAGGCCCCCACAGTCACTTCTCCAAATACACCGCTGCCCCCAGACTCACCAGTGACCACTTGGGGGCTTCATCCCACGAGCCCTTTGGAGTCCTGTCCCCTTTGACCTTTCAGCATTTGTGGTGCAGGGAATGAACTCCATCCCCCCTTCCTCACCGCCTCTCTTCTCTGGGCTCCTCTAACTACTGCCCCACCGAGTCTCCTTCTCCCTCTGCCCATTCCTCAGTCTCCTTGGCGGGGCCTCTGACTCGGCTCCCTTTCTTCTCAATCTGAGACTCTTTGTTGGGGGGATATCATCAGTGACTTTCCCAGCTCTGATTACCGGATAAACTCGAGCGGCTGAAGGCTCTGCCTCCAGCCCCCAGCCATCTCCAGGGGCTGACACCCGCATCTCTCACTGCCTGGTGGGCGAGTCCTTCTCCAACCCCACGTGCTAGAACTGAGCCTGTCAACGTACTCCAAACCAGCCTCTTTTCTTTTCTTTAGTCTTCTTTTACTTATTTATTTTTCACTTGTAAATATATTTTTTTACTGCTGATAGTATTACAGATATCTCCCGTCCCGTCCCCCCAGGTCTTCACCCCCCTATTGCCCGTGTCCATGGGCTATGCATGTAAGTATGTAAGTTCTTCGGTTTCTCTCTTCTCGTCCCCCAACCCTACATGGAGGTATGTCAGTCTGTTCCATGCCCCCCTGCTTCGGCTCTTATTGTGTTGGTCAATTCATTTTTGGTTCCACAGATAAGTGAGAGCATGTCTCTTTTCTTGAGCTAAAACGTGCAGAAAATGGCACATCGACCACTCAGCCAGCATCACCAAGACTCTCATTTCCTGCACCCCTCAAATCCCCTCTCCACGCTCCTTTTTGCTGCCACCTCCTAACCATCTCCGTATCCTCTCCGCATCTCTCTCCGCTTCTGCCTGGATTCCTGCAACAACTGTCCTTTTTCTCCACCTCCCCTGCCCCCAGCTTTGTTGGGATAATACTTACAGATAACACTGGGATTTAAAGCTCATAAGCAGATGATTTGATAGACTACAGATACCATGGACTGATGAGCACAACGCAGTTAGTTCACTCAACCCTATCCTAACAGGTCGCCCTGCCTCCCCTTGTCCCCGCTGTTCCGGGCAGCAACTCCTTAGACTGATTTTTCTAAAATAAGCAAATCCGATCATCGTAATACCCTTCAGGGCTTGCCATGAGCCCAAAGACAGAGCCCTCAGCCCCACGCGGTGCACAGTTTCATTCTTTGACCCGCGTGTCTCTCAGCCTCCTCTCACATGACTCTCCTCCTGGCCTCTGTCACCCAAATAGGGGTCCTTCCGTGCTGCCCTGGGACCTCCGGGCAGTTCCTTCTCCTGCCACCGCTCTGAGGACTCGGGTTGGAAATCGCTTTCCCTCAGCAGCTCCCTGGCCTGGCTATGGAAGCTCCCTCCTCTGTCCTCCTCACACAAGTTTCATTGAAACTGAGATTTTTGTAGTTTTTGCACATCTTCCCCATTAGCCTAACCTCACACCATTGTTCCTCATGGCGTCCTCACAGGCTGGCCCAGTGCCCACTGGTTTAGTAGACCCTCAGTAAAAACGGTCAGAATTGGAAAGCTAAGAACCTTCAAGCATTACGATAAAACTTAGCTGTAATACTTACGGGCAAATGGGGAAAGAGCCCCGGTGTTTAAGAAATAATAGGGTCTATTAGGCTTCTTATTTTTGAGGGGAAATTTATCAGCAAAATGACCCATTGTTGGGCAACCTTCTTTGGGACAATGGAAGCAGCTTCCCTGGTGACAGAAAACAAGAGGTAATCAGAAATATAATTAGAAATGTTGTCCTTCGATACAGTCATGATGTATTATTAAACAATAATCAATCTTTAGAATTTAAATAAAGAATATGCATTTAAAAATGGCTAAATTGACTAACAGGCTACCCTGCCTGTTTTCAAGAACAAAACAAAATAAGACAAAATCAATGAACAGAAAAAGAAAAATGGCCTTTCGGAGAAATAAAAAAAAGGGTAAAGAATGGGAATAGAAAATCCACCGGAGAGGAAACTTAGTCAATAACTTGTAAGAAGATGCTCAATCTTACTGGTTGTCAGGGATGTGCTAATTAAAACAACGTGCGCTTTCATGCGGGGCAGATCTGCAAAAACAAAAACAACTGGCAGCCCCAAGGACCAGTGGGGACATTGAGGGGGGATTCTCATTTGCTTCCGATGAGAATATAAATTCACAGCCATTGCAGACAGCGGTTTGGGGGTGTCTAGTAGAGATGGACATGCACATACCCTTTGACAATCTCGCTTCTTTTATCCACCATCAAGCAACTTCCACCCAAGTCCAGCAGGAGCCATGCACAGGTGTTTATTGCCGAATTGCTTTTAATAACATTAAAAACCACCCAAACACACATTAATGGGGGGATGAATAAACAAATTGTGGCTGCTTCCTACATACATCAATGTAGGTTTCAAATTTATAAAGTTTAACAACAACAACAACATAAAGCAAACCCACAAAGGTACTTATGTATTCTACATATACCTGATTCACTTCAAATTCTCCTTTAGTAGAGGTAGTGAGGAACTATAAGCTACTTCAATTCTTTAATTTTATCTGTATAAAATCTAAAGCAAAGGCCCTGGCTGGGTAGCTCAGTTGATTAGATTGTCGTTCCAATATACCAAGGTTGCATGTTCCAATCAGGACACATACAGGAATCAACCAACGAATGCATACATAAATGGGACAATAAATCAATGTTTCTCTCTCACTCTCTCTCCCTTCCCCTCTCTTTCTAAAATAAAATTTTAAAAATCTAAAGCAAAACTAACAAGATGTTAACTTTAAAAACTCTTGGGTAGGAGTGTTTGAGTATTTTCTATTTTAGGTTTTGAAGTTTCAGATTTATAAACTATGGACATTTGGGCTAGGGTGGCAGTAAAACACCCCATTGAAAACTTCATTTTCTATAAAGGAAAATTCTAACAAAAATAACAACGGCCCCCATTTCCTGAGTGCTGACCATGTGCCAGGCACTGTTCTAGGCACTTTCTGTGCATCCAACTCAACTAATCCTCACAAAGTCCCTCATTACTGTGATGCTTTCAGTCTCCGTTTTATACAGACGAGGAAACTGAAGTCTGCACGGAAGTGAAACAATTTGTCCGATGTTGCACATCTGGTAGTGATGCAACAAGAATACGAACGGGGCAGCCTGATGCTGGAACCCCTCTTTATTTCATTTCATTTTATTTTTATGACTGATTGGGTTAAAATTCAATAAAACATGGCAAGGACATTGACTCGATGTTCTCTAAGTTTGCAACCATAACTTGCATCCCTGCGGCACAGGAGTCTAAGGTTCTCCAATCGGGCAGATTGAACCCCATCATCTCTGTATACGCCGTGAGTCTGAAGGCCACCCCTATGGTAAATGCCAGGACCCCGCAGCCTCTCAGAGCAGCACCTGGGCTGGTGGAAGGGGAGGTGGAGGAAAAGGAAGTTATGGGGGGGATGTCAGTGTTGGGCTGTCCAGGTTTCTGATAAGGGAAGTTCACCAGGGCACATTCAGAGTGAGGGACTGGTTAAGGAAACAGCCCGAGGGCATCCACTCACCCTGCTCTGTAACAGGACAAGGCTTATTCCTCCCCAACCTTGCACTTAATCATAAAGTGCTATTAGTTACAGTGAACTTCAGGGGGAACCCCTGCGATGGTTCTCTACCGGACCAAACAGTGGTCTCCAAACACAAGAGGAAACCTCTTCCCACTTCCCGCTACAAAACAGATTTCTTCCTCCTTTTCCTAGTGATAACCCAGTGACAAGTACGTTCCGCTCACATCCACCCAGCGCGGCATGCCTCAGGACTCAAGTCCAATCAGACTTGGTGTTTTGTCATGTATTGATCTGTGTGGAATTTCTGTGAGCTATCTATGCCCTAGTTCTGCTCGGTATAAATAATTAAATTTTAATAAAATAATTCCAATGTTCCATGTGAATAGGAACACTTTTGGTTGTAGCTATTGATTGGTTCCGCTTTCTTGGGGCATCTTTGAAGATGACATTTAAAACATATACGTAGAAAAATGTTTGCCCCGGACCTATCCTAGCATCTAATTACTGCATAACAAATGGCCCAAAAGAGCAAAACTGGATATAACGTTCAAAAGAGCTGAAACAACCAGAATTCAAATAGCTGGTTTACTTACTTAAGCCCTTCAGCAACCTCCGCTGCTGTTCAGTATTCAGCACAGAAAGAATCTACTATTTCCCAAAGTGGCAGGTGCATTTTTTTTTTTAAACCACAAACTCAAAGCCCTAATAATTTTTAGCTGGCTGATCATGCTTAGAAAAATGACTTGCTAATTAAATTGCACTGCAAAATGCTTTACTCACCGCTTTGAAAGACTCGTAGGACCTACAAGGGTAAGCAATAAAGGCGTGGGGATTGAGAATGCTTTCTGCATAAAAGCGATGACTCCGGGCATGGTTGCAATCAAAGAAGGAAGCCACTTCTGCGAAAACAATTTCCAATGAGCGGATTAACTGATAACCGAGATTAGGACCCATTTCTTAGAAAAGCAACTTTAAATGACAGTTTCTTAACTCAGGTCTGGACAGCTAGACCAGGTGTATATGCTTGGATACTGCACAACGTGGATCAATATTACCGAGCATTTTCTTTGTGCCAAAGAATTCTTTGTGTGAATCTAAAGGGACATTCAAGCAGGGTAGATACACAAATGCAAATGTAGATGACTCAGTGCTCTGACACTAATGTCCTCCTAGCTTCCCGGATCTCTGACATAAGCACTTAGAGCTTTGAGCATCCCTGGGCCCACGGCATCTCCTTAGACCAAGTGATTTTGACTCCCTGTCTGCAGGAAGGACCGAACTCCCGCCTATTCAAACATAGCACAGCCAGCACTGATAACCACTGCCCACCTTCAGCGGAGCTTCAAGGTGTGGCAGGTGTTATAAAGGATGCTAAAGACAAATTTGTGTTGTCATTGTCAGGCATAACGTTACTGCCACCAATATTTGGGATTATTGCCATAATCAATAAGATAGACCTCAATACATCTGTGCATTCTGAAGTTCTCATAGCATCCTAGTCATCTGTGCTCTCCTTACCTTCCTTAATTTCAATGTTCCAAGTGAATAGGAACACTTTTGGTTGTAGCTATTGATTGGTTCAGCTTTCTTGGGGCATCTTTACTCTCTGGCATGGACCATTATTCCCATGACCTACACAGCGTGGCTGCTGCCTCAGGCCCTTTGCATTGCTACCCCCGCCCCTCAGCCTGGAATGCCTTTCCCCCAGGTATCCACATGGCTAACTCCTTTAGGTAGTCTTTTTGGGAAGAACTCCCTGGCCACCTTATCAAAAATCTCCTCTCCCCACCTCACCCCTATGGTCAACAACACATCATATTCCCATTCCATGCTTCATGTTGTCTTCTTAGCACGTATTCTATTACTGCTTTTCTAGTAAATTAGAATATTAGCTTCACCAGAAAGAGGTTTTTGTCTTTTGTATTCATTCCTACACTGCTGTTCCTAGGATAATGCCTGGCACAGAGAAAGCACTAATACCGCTGTATTGAATGAATGGACCCTCCTGGTTATGTTGCGTGTCTACAATGGGCTGGACATGCTGCCAGGGACTGCGGTACAAAGGCAACCAGGACTGGGTCTCATGAGTGGGAGCTCCATACATGTGACTATATTTTGGGCTAAAATATATGTGTGTATGTGTGTGTGTGTGTGTGTGTGTGTGTGTGTGTGTGTGTGTATGTGTATCCTATCTAATAATAGACAAATATGCAAATTGACCATACCTCCAACACACCCACAAGCCACACCCACCATCCAATCAGAGCGAGCATGTAAATTAACCCAAACCAAGATGGCTACAGCCACAGAGAGCAAGGTTTCCTAGGTAACAGAGGAAGCCAAGCTTTCCGCCTGCCCTTGCCAGGCCTAAGCCTACACTCAAGCTACAAAGTTTCAATTATAGAAGGTAAACAAATTCAAACAAATGGCGGCAGAATGGAGCTTGAGAGAGCAGGCCAGGGTTGCCACCGGCAACAGGGGAAGCAAAGCTTTCCACACACCCTGGCTGGGCCCACCCCCTTAAGGCAACAAAGTTTCAATTATAACCCCAACAGAAATGGCTGCCGGCCTCAGGAGGGAGCCCCAGGCTTGGCTCCGCTCAGGCTACAAAGTTTCAATTGTAGAAGGAAAATAAATTCCAGATACCAGGGCCTCCGCTTGGGTTGCCAGGGGGCGTGGCCAGCTTTCAAACCACCACAGGCCCCTCACTCAGGCCGCCCCACACCCCAAGGGAACCCCCACCTGATCCAGGACACCCTTCAGGGCAAACCAGCTGGCCCTCACCCGTTCACCAGGCCTCTATCCTATCTAATAAAAGAGTAATATGCAGATTGATCATCACTGCAACACACACTATGTCTGCCCCCATGTGGTCAAATATCCTGCCCCCATGTGGACACAAGATGGCCACCACAAGATGGCCAGCAGGAGAGGGCAGCTGGGAGGCACCCGGCCTGCAAGGGAGGGCAGTTGAGAAGGACCAGGCCTGCAAGGGAGGGCAGTTGAGAGGGACCAGGACTGCAAGGGAGGGCAGTTGGAGGTGATCAACCCTGCAGGAGAGGGCAGTTAGGGGTGACCAGGCTGGCAGAGGAGGGAAGTTGGGGGCAAACAGGCTGGCAGGGGAGTGGTTAGGGGGTGATCAGGCTGGCAGGCAGAAGCGGTTAGGGGCAATCAGGAAGGCAGGCAGGCAAGCAGTTGGGAGCCAGCAGCCCGGGATTGGGCCTAAGCGGGCAGTCAGACATCCCTTGAGGGGTCCCATATTGGAGAGGGTACAGGCTGGGCTGAGGGACAACCCCCCTCCGTGCACGAATTTCATGCACCGGGCCTCTAGCGTGTATATATATATATATATGTATATATATATATATATATTATACATTTTTACCTTTTCCATTTATTTTTTAGAGAAAGTGGAAGCGAGAGGGAGAGACAGAGACAGACAGCAAGGTGAGAAAGACACATCGATTGGCTGCCTCCTGCATGCCCCCAACCAGGGCCAGGAGCCTGCAACCGAGGTTATGTGCCCTTGACCAGAATCAAATCTGGGACCCTTCAGTCCGCAGGCCGATGACACTCTATGCACTGAGCCAAACCGGCTAGTGTGGCTAAAATATATAATTATAATATAATATAATAAATATAATATAATATGTTATATTATATTTATTATATTATATTATATATTATATTTATTATATACAAAAGGATGTGGATCCTGTCCAAGGAGGGAGCTGAGTGAATGTGTAACAGCAGCCTTCATATTTCACAAAGTACTTACCTTCCTTATAAACATTGAAATCAAATTTTAATAGAGGTGTAATTAAGTCTTCACATCCTGGCATATGTTTCCCTCCATTTGGGTAAAAGTCCAGGTGCCCACAAGCGTTGATTGTGCCGGCCCCTGAAATAGACATTACAAGTAGGAGGAATGCTTCTCAAATTCTCCTCTCTGCTTCAGCGTAGCCTCTGTTCGGGTTAAAAACGTGTTTACCAAACTCGAAGAGGAAGCGAGCTGCGTTGGTGTGGATGACATCGACCAAGCCGGCATCCGAGGGGTCCAGCCGGACCTCGTTGGGGGTGTCGTGGAAACACGGCCCGGCGGGGTCCAGCCCTAGGAAGCAGCAGGGTGCCCATTACATTGAGTCCCGTTCTGCTCGGGAGCACACCTCCTCAGGATCGCTTCTGGGACCCCACCTGGAGTCCAGACACTCGATTCTGAGCATTAAAATAATATGTCAACACAGGCAAGGCCCCGCGACAGGGCGGGCAGGCTTACCAGTTATTCTCCCGAGGCCTGGCGTCCGGGCCCCAGCCTCCCCGGCCAGGTGAGCTCCCAGGCTGTGGCCGATCAGGTGCACTTTAGAAGGGGGATATCCAAACTGTTTCTGGTGGGATTTTAAAAAGGAAAACAGGACAGACATTTTGAAAAGAGCAGGTCGAATGGCTTGACTCTGCTTAAAGTGGGAAAGGGGCTGGCACACACCCACCCCTGCCCATCACATGCAGGTTGGGGTCTGGCAAGGTGACAGCGACACCCACACCCACCTCTGTGCTCATCTGCTGGAAGGACAGCGCACCAGGCAGGCCTGGAGGGAGCCTCTGCTGGGGCCCCTGCCCTGTGGCGAGGCAGCTCATGGGTACAGGAGACTGCCCAGGGGCAACCTCTGTGCTTCCGGCCCATGCCATCCCTCCCGAGGCCCAACCCTTCCCGCAGGGCCCCAACACGGTCAAAGGCAGCTCCTGCCTGCGCTGCTATCCACCACCCGTGTCCACTGTGCCCTGCCTGCTTCCTCCAGTTTAAGGCAACTCTAGCGAGTGTCTGGGATGACTTGGGATCTAGAGAGCCCATAGCTCAGACACCAGGATCAGTGAGAAAGTTCCCAAAAACTTAGGACCGTTTTTTTCTGAGAAGGAGATTAGTCTGATTTCATTCTTTGTATGGAAAGACCCACTGTAAGTGCCTCCTTAACATCTACTCTCCCCTGACAGAGTGGGGGCAGAGAGAAACCTGTGGAGGCAGAGAGAGACTTGTGAGGGCAGAGGGAGATGTGTGAGGGCAGAGGGAGAAGTTTGGGGGCAGAGAGAGACTTGTAGGGGCAGAGGGAGACTTGTGGGGGCAGAAAGAGACTTATGGGGGCAGAGGGAGATGTGGGAGGGGGGCAGAGGGAGACTTGTGGGGGCAGAGGGAGACTTGTGGGGGCAGAGGGAGACTTGTGGGGGCAGAAAGAGACTTATGGGGGCAGAGGGAGATGTGGGAGGGGGGCAGAGGGAGAAGTGTGGGGGCAGAGGGAGATGTGGGAGGGGGGCAGAGGGAGAAGTGTGGGGGCAGAGGGAGAAGTGTGGGGGCAGAGGGAGACGTGCAGGGGCAGAGAGAGGATTGTGGGGGCAGAGGTGAGTATTGGCTCCCGATTCTGCTCCAGGCTGTTTCCTATGTGTGCTCAGTGTTCCCACATCACCTTCTCCACCACCCACCTGAGCTAGCTGCCGATCACATCCCTCTTCCTCCCACTGCCCTGCATTTCCTCACAGCCCCCCGCCCCCTGCACCCTGTGAGCAGACACTGTCCCACTCACCGTGAACCTGCAGTGCCCAGAACAGGGCCCGGCTCACAGCAAGTGCAGATAAAACATGTGTTGAATCTGAAAGGGTCACAAATCTTTAGACTTTACTTCACCGCATTTTGTAGTGGGAAATTACTTTCTACAGTGAGAAAGCACTTGGACATTTATACGTGTCTCTGGGTATATCCCTTATAAATAGCAACGTCTATTTTATTCTTTTAGAAAATGTATAGGTTAAGGAATTATGGTTGGACTGGCCAACAGATCTAATTCACTGCCTAGGACCAATTTCTGTAAGAAAATGCACTTCACGTTCTAAACAAACAGAATTCATAAGATGGCAATGGTTCATGATCATTAATTTACAGTGTGATGAAAACTAACAAAGATGGTCCTACAGGCAGATCTAGGTAGTGACCTTGAGCGAGGGGAAGGTCAGGAAGCCTTTGGTGAGGAGCCTGTGAAGGAACACTGCCACCACGTGGCGCTTTGTGTAACCACAGGCGCTTTCCCAAGGAGTAGCTCCTTTCCTGGCCACCACACAGTTTCACGTGTTCAGTACTTGTGCAAGCTAATGACAAGAACGGAAAAGTGCCACGAATTCTTGGCGATACAAAAGCAAACAAATATACTTTCAAAATAATAACTCTTCTTACCATGAGAACATCAATGAAATAGGCCACCTCGGCACCGGCAACACGAAGATTGTTGACGGCGGGGATGTATTCCAGCGATCCGTTAATCCAGTCTACGTTAATGCAGTTCACATCTTCTGCTTTTAGCAACACCTGGGACAACGATTGAGTGTAAGTATTAAAGGCATGAGAATGAAAGAAAACCAATTAATTCCATAATAAGCAATAACACTAGCAGGGCCTACTACATGCTAGATACTGTCCTAACCCTTTTACATATATGAACTTATTTAATCCTCACTTACAGATAAGGAAACTGAGGCACAGGTAGGTTAATTAACTTGCCCATGATCACAGAGCCAGTGGGTAGAACCAGGATATGAATTCAGACAGCCTGATACCAACACACTCCATCACTTATAAATAATTCATCGCTTGCTATGCTAGCAGTGTATTCGTCTTGAGTATACCACTAAGAGGGGAAAATTAATCTCTCGAAGTGAACTTAGAAATTTTTCCCCTTCATTAAATAAGAAATGGATCATGCCATTCGTTTATTTTCAAAAGATGAGAATTTACCAAAGAATAATTTTTAAAACAGGCCTCCATTATAATCTATGCAGTTCATGATAAGTGAGAAAAAATGGGAAAATGGGTAAGGCATGTCAGGCCTTGGAACGTGGACCACGTGAGTAAGGAATGGAGGAGTCCATGAATATGCATTAATGCTACTCAAGGTACATTCGCCTTAACCGTAAGCGTTCCCGCTAAAGAACAGCGTGTTCCCGTCATACATTGCACATGGCCTGCTGCCATTTCCCGTCTGACTTCCACCCAGGTATGTTGATGCGGGTCATCCTGTCTGTTCTGAAGTGCGAGGCGTGGATAGTTCGATGGTTAACTGCACTGATTTCCTGTTTCGAGTGAAGAGAGATTAAGATGAAACAATCTTTCCATTTTATTTAATATTTAGATTCTAAATCTGCTCAAAAGCCTTCCACTACAATTAATTTTTAAAACATATATATATTTTTTTATTGATTTCAGAGAGGAAGGGAGAGGAGGAGAGAGATAGAAACATCAACGATGAAATCGAACCATTGATTGGCTGCCTCCTGCATGCCCCCCATTGGGGATAGAGCCCACAACCCTGGCATGTGCCCTGACCTGACCTGACCGGGATTGAACTGTGACCTCCAACCACGGAGCCACATCAGCCGAGCTAAATTTAATTTTTATCAACCTTCTTTAATACACTTTTACCAAAGAAATAGTTACTGATACATATTGAAAAAGTACTAAGAAATTATTCATGCATGATGAAATGTAATATGTAAATGTAATCATGAGGAAAGGAAATAAACATGATTGGGTTTAAAGCAATGTTTGTAAGACAAGGTTGAGCCAGTTTCCGTCAGAATTTCAGCAAGCCTTACTTCGGTATAGCACTTCTCACTGACTGTCAATGTAATTCACGGGAATTGTCTTATTTGAGACTTAGAAGCATGCTACCTGGTGGCAAAATAGACTGTCCACCCCACTTTCTGAGTGAGGAATAGACAACACCACATTGAAGATAATTTTATGTGATTACATTAAATATTATTTTGTATTTCTTTTATATTTAGTTGCATTGGTTTTATAACCAAGCTCTCAAAGATTTTAGAATATGATGAATTTAAGTGATTTTGTCATTAAGAGGATTGATACACACAAGTACAAGCAATTCTATTAAGACAAAAATGAATTATCAGCAAATAGCAAGTCTGACAGTAGTGAATCCTACGACTGGAAAGCCACACATTTAGATCCTTAAGAAATTTAAACACAGAACCGTGACGAGCTGCCTGAGTTGGTAGTGACATGCCACTAATCACACAACTCGCTGGCTAACGAATCTGCAGTTGGTTTACATAGTAATTTCAATAGAGCTGACACTCGGATCTGTTTATGTGGCAGGAGCCATTCTCAGGGCTTCATAGAGTGGCTCATTTAACCTTCACGGCACAGTGAGGGGGGTACAAATTTTACAGATCAGGGAGGGGCACAATGACAGAGGTCAAGTCACTTGCCCAGAAGTACCGTAGCCAATGAGTCCTGAGCTGGGGTCAAACCCACGTGGTCTTTCTCTGAAGTCATGAGCTTCACCGCTGGCTTCTCAAGTTATGATCTGAACATAGTGTTCTCCCCTGACAGGGCCCAGACCAGATGTGGACTTGCTGAGGCAGGAAATAAAATCAATTGTATTCAGGCTTTGTGGGAGCACTTACCTGCTAAGCACTGGAACCCCGGGGCAAAAACATTTGTCCATCCATGCATCTAAAAGAATCCAGATGCTCATTCCAACTCCAGCTGGAGCCCCCTCAACACCTACTGTACTCCTGTTTCAAACCCCAAAAACCCACTTTGGGGAGGAATTTGGTAGAAAAGATTTGTTTAGGCTTTCCCCGTCAAGAGAATAGTTTGAAGAAGGGGGACCCCAAGCATGTCTCAAAGTGGCAATCGGACAAATATTGTGGGATCTGAGCATGCTCTGTTGTCACAAGGAGCCACCGAGGAATTTAATAAAGTAGAAAAGGCACACCCCTGTAAAATGACATACTAACCTAGAACATGGGCAATGCCAAACATCACGGGATCAAAAGAAGGCACCTGGGATTCTGCTGCCACAAGTACCCGTGTTGAGCTGGGTGCTTGGGCCTTTTCTCATCTTTCTTATTCTTGGGGAGTCATGGAGTCTCGCAGGTACGAGATCAACCCATTCTACAACTGCTGACTACTTCGAAGGTCATCTCATTCCCAGGATGTCAAAAACAGTCACCACTTAGGTGTGTTCCAACCCTGACAATGGCTGCAGGCACAGAAACCAGCATACTCCTGCAAAATGTGCATCACCCCTACCGTCTGCGTGAGCCACTCTAGGCTAAAGAGTCATGGATTTCTGGGGGAAGTGAGTCATGTAATTCTTGCAGAAAGGTAGACTCTCAGAAGACCAAGGTCATCGCACCAGATTCCCCCTGACAATTCCTCCCTCGGGAAAAGGAGGAAGTTAAACCTCTGCGTGGTTCACTTCTACTTTCTCATAAGCAAAGGCGGTCAGATTCATACTGTAGAGCATTTGGGTCAAGACTAGGACAATCCTTTTATTGTTTAAGTATAACACCTTGACTCATCCGAAGCCCCAGCTGTTGCCAAAAACACTTGAACAATAAACCCTCAGGCTTCTATCCATTGCAAAATTCAGCTACAGATCTAGTGTGTCACCCGGGATTCTTCCCAAATGGAAGGGAGTGGAGAAGACCCGAGGAACATGGTTTTTATGGCCCTTTTATTAGTAAAGTACTTGGTTTCTGATGTTCTACAAGGTTCAAGTGCATGACCACTGTGCGGAAGGACGAAGGACCGACGAGTCCTCTGAGGACTGAGGGTCAAGACCAGGAGATACGGCTAGTCCTGAATGGACACCTATACCCTGAAATTCCTAACCAACAGAGGTACCCCAAACATTTGTATTCAACATATACGTATTCTCTCTACATTTTATCTTTATTTTTTCATCTTTACCTGAGGATATTTTTTCCATTGAATTTCAGAGAGTGGAAAGGAGGTGGGGAAGGGAGAGAGAAAGAAACATCAATGTGAGAGAGACAGATCGGTTGGTTGCCTCCCACACTTTGGTCAGGGCCAGGGTTCGAACCTGCAACCCTTCGGTGCGAAGGCCGAACGCTCTAACCACTGAGCAACGCTGGCCAGGGCAATTCTCTCTACATTTTCTTTTTTTTTTTTAATATATATTTTATTGATTTTTTACAGAGAGGAAGAGAGAGGGATAGAGAGTTAGAAACATCAATGAGAGAGGAACATCGATCAGCTGCCTCCTGCACACCCCCTACTGGGGATGTGCCCGCAACCAAGGTACATGCCCTTGACCGGAATCGAACCTGGGACCCTTAGGTCCGCAGGCTGACGCTCTATCCATTGAGCCAAACCAGTTTCGGCTCTCTCTACATTTTCAAAATCATGGTAAAATATACATAACATAAAAGTTGCCGTTTAGACCATTTTTACAAGAACAATTCAATGGCATTAAGTCAGTCCCATTGTTGTGCAACAGTGACCACCATCCCTCTCGGAACTTTCCCATCATCCCAGAGCTCAGGTCACAGATCACAATTTGTGTTGCAATAAAGGTATTTGTTTACATACCCCGTCTCCCCTAATATACTAGTAATGCCTCTAAGACACTGTCCTGCTTATTCAGTTTAACACATACTAGGCACTGTGGCTTGATCACAGTCTTACATGTGGAAGGCTCTCAATTAATACACTGAGTGGCCAGATCATTATGATCTCTGAACTCATAATAATCTGGCCACTCAGTGTGTGTGTGTGTGTGTGTGTGTGTGTGTGTGTGTGTGTGTGTGTGTGTATTAGAGGCCCAGTGCATGAATTCGTGTATGGGTGGGGTCTGGTCAACCTGGCCAGGGGGAGGGGACATGGGCGGTTGGCCAGCTTGCCTGCTGGTCGAACTCCTGGTTGAGGGGACAATTTGCATATTAGCCTTTTCTTATATAGGATATACACTGAGTGGCCAGATTATTATGATAATAATCTTGCCACTCAGTGTATATTAGCTGGACAAGAGGGGACAAATGTAATCCTTTCAACAATAAAGATTTTAAAATACATATATTAAAACAATATTTTTTAAATGGACAAAACACCAAATTTACCTTATATGAAACAACATATGCAGTGTAATTTTCATATTTAAACACTAGGACAAATCATATGAGAAGAAAATCTGGCTCACAACTGTAAAAAGAAATGCTTGCCTTAAAATCAATAGTTTATACAATATGTAAATGGTGAATTACAGAACTGTACACCTTAAACCTATGTAATTTTTTATTGTTGACACTATTCCAGGTTCCCTCCTCTATCCCCCCTTTTCCAACCTCCACCCAGTCCCTGCCACCTCGCCCCTGGCCTTCACCACTCTGTTGTCTGTGTCCATGGGTTATGTATATACATGTTCCTTGGCTAATCCCTTCACCTTCTTTTAGCCAGTCACCCCACTCCTCTCCCCTCTCATCATGTGTCTACGCCTCTGGTTCTATTTTTGTTCACTAGTTTATTTTGTTCATTGGATTCCACATATAAGGGAGATCATGTGATACTTATCTTTCTCTGACTGGCTTATTTTGCTTAGCATAATAATCTCCAGGTCCATCCAGGCTGTCTCAAAGGGTAAGAGTTCCTTCCTTTTTACCATATAGTATTCCATGGTGTAAATGTACCACAGGCTTTTTTATTCCACTCACCTACTGATGGGCACTTGGGCTGTTTCTATATCTTGGCTATTGTAAATAATGCTGCTATGGACACAGGGTGCATAAACCTATAAACTTTTTTTAACCAATGTAACCCCAATAAATCAATAAAAAAGAAACCAATAGTTTCTGCCAGAATGGGTTACCGCATCTGTTTCTGTGTCTATTGCTACAGCTTCTATTTTATATTTTATTGATTTTTACACAGAGGAAGGGAGAGGGATAGAGAGCTAGAAACATCGATGAGAGAGAAACATTGACCAGCTGCCTCCTGCACACCCCCCACCAGGGATGTGCCCGCAACCAAGGCACATGCCCTTGACCGGAATCGAACCTGGGACCTTCCAGTCCGCAAGCCGACGCTCCATCCACTGAGCCAAACCGGTCTCGGCTACAGCTTCTATTTTAGAACTAGAGGCCCGATGCACAAAGATTCGTGCAAGAATGGGCCTTCCTTCCCCTGGCTGCTGGCACCGCCTTCGCTCCAGCTGGAGCCTCCTTTTCACTCTGGCCCAGAGCCACCTTTCCACCTTCCCATGCTGCCCAGAGGCCCGGAGCAGCTGGGGCGGTGCAGAACGCCTGCCCCCAGCCGCTCAGTGCCTGTGTATGCAAATTAACCCACCATCTTTGTTGGTTTAATTTACATACTCACTCCTGATTGCCTGGTGGGTGTTGTGAAGGTGCGGTCAATTTGCATCTTACTCTTTTATTAGTGTAGATAATCTGTTGGAAGGCAGGCGCCAGCTTACCTGGTAGGCTATGCGGTTGCGCCTGGTGTAGAGCAGGAAGCGAGTGTTTATCTCTTCTGGGGACCAGGGCAAACCAGCGAACTGCCTGGACAGAGTCCCAGTCCAGGGTAAACCATCTCTAAAGCACCCCAGCCTTTCATAGCAGATCTCTTTTCCTGTCACAGAAAGATGGCGTGTCAGTGCTGGAGGAACCAGAGGGGCTGTGTTCCCCACTCTGAAGGTTCATTGAAATTAGTCTTCAAGTTGAACAAGTCTGACTTCGGGAGCGCCTCTTCAAAAAATACCTCCCCATCCCCACTTATGACCATGACCGTGGAGATCACAATGCTGCAGATGAGCGAGTATGGGCTTTGGAATGAGAAATTCCTGGCTTTGGGCAATTAGTTAACCTTTTTTGAGTCTCACTTACCTCCTCTGCAAAATGGAGATACTACCACTTACCTTACAGACTCGTTATAAAGACTAAATGAACTATAACATGGAAACCCCTGGTGACTGGGCCTGAGGCATAAAGACATGAAATGAGATACTGTGCCCTGGCCGGGTAGCTCAGTTGATTAGACCATCATCCCAATATGCCAAGGTTGTAGGTTTGATCCCCGGTCAGGATATATAAACAAGCAACCAATGAATACATAAATAAGTGAAACAACAAATCAGTGTTTTTCTCTCTCTCTCTCAAATCAATAAATAAAAATTTAAAAAATAAAATGAGATACTGTGTCTTCCCTGAGCTCCTGCCTTTTCTTGTTGGAAGGGATCCCTTTGTCCCCAGAGCCTAGCACCATGCCCGGCACACAGTAGGAGTCTGATGTACGTTTCCTAAGAGCATAAATAGGAGCAAAGTTTCACTTAGTTTCAACCAAGTTTCTTCTTTCCACAGCTCACTTTAACTCACCTAAAGTGAGAGGCTTTGGGAAAACTAAGTCCTCATTATTTCTGTCATTCACTGACTCAAATTTATCCCGTCACTATGACATTCTGTTTTCATTTAATACTCAAAACAAACAACTTCATTTCATGCTGTTTTATGGAGGTAGAGTTCAATATATTAAATTATGATTATACTTTATCATTGTTTTTTTCAACTTATTATTGATCATTTACTCAATTTATTGTTATTATTTATAATCTATTCACTTTATGGTCATTTGTCAGTATTGGTTAGAGCTGTTTGAAGACTTGAATTTGAGGACTTTCTTCTCTCACTTAAAAAATACTAAATAAGCCTTTGACTCTCAAATCCAACAGCTTTTAACTTCAAAATTTTAGGCGATTTCACATTCTGAAGAATGAGATGCCACATAAATGTAAAGAGGAGGGAATAGGAAATTAAACTTATTTTTAATCAAATACAATTTTTTACATTTAAAAAAAAATTGTACAGATAAGCAACATCCCCTGCCCAACCCCCGGCCGCAGCCCTGACCCTGGAGCCGACCACCTGAAATATATGCAGGCCCTGTGGTTCCCCCACATCCATACACTGTGCTGACGCAACCAAGTTGCAAGTGACCAATGTTAGTCACACATGATCTATTAACCCGCTGCAATAATAAATGAGGATGTAACCCACCGAGTCCCTGGACCAGCCCAAACCAGGGCAAGAGACCGAATCCATGCAGGTTACTTTAACTGTGAGAGCCTAATATAAGGATGGTTCTTAATCAGGTTTTGGAGAAATGAAGACAACAGGGGCCCCTGTGAGGAGCTCAAAGGGAGCAGCTCTCCGCTCCAGAGCCGGTGGAGAAAGGGAAGAGGATAAGTTATTCAAGTGTGGAAACTTGGGGACAGGGCTGCTAGATGGGGAGGGGGTGCTGGTTCCCCGGAGCTGGGGTTCGGGCCCCTGAGGAGGGGTGTTAGCTCACTATTGCTGGCATCATTGAGTGGCTTCGTGAGTCTGGTTCTGGGAGTATCAGAAGACTGTAAACTGGAACCAATGCCTGCTACTGGAATGACTGTGCCGGAGTGAAAAGCCATTGATGAAAAAATGCAGACAGGCCCAGCCGTGGCTCAGTGGTTGAGCCTGGACCTATGAGCCAGGAGGTCATGGTTCGATTAGGGTCAGGGCACATGCCTGAGTTGCAGGCTCCTTCCCCAGTGGGGGCATCCGTGAGGTGGCCAATCAGTGATGCTCTCTCATCATTGATGTTTCTATCTCTCTCTCCCTCTCCCTTCCTCTCTGAAGTCAATAAACATATATTTAAAAAAGAAAAGAAAGATGCAGACAGGAACCAGGAGCAAACAGGAGGGAACCCCCCCTCCCTCCTGGACCTTCAGCATCCTCCCCTCGCCCCCCCCCGCCCAGGGTCCTTACTGACAATGCCTCTGAGGGCCTGTGTTAGCAAAGCAGGGCCTCCACTCCTCCTGCTATACAATCAGTAACAGTTTTCAGCTCATTTTTGGCTTCCGCTGTAAACTTAGTCATCTTCTATTTTGTGATTCGTACCTGGCATTCCTTATAACCTGACTCCCTACCTTTGCAACATGAACTTTAAAGCGCGCCACCCCTCCCTCTGGTCTCCCTTTCACCTTCCCAGCTTGTCAGCTGCATTTCCGCATTCATGCTGTCAACATTGATAACATTCAGACTCCGTCTATCATCATAATTAGGTCTTCCGTGTTCTGTCTGTAGGCTGACTCCAAAAATCAATAAACAGAATTTATATGATTATGACTAGAAATGTAAATATTTTTCTTCCCAGAGCCAGCTCACATGCTATCATTACATTTGCTTCTCCGCACGTCTAGTGTTAGGATTCTATTCCCTTCAAAGGAGAATATTGAAATGAATTCTCCTTTCTTGCCCATGAGTTGCTCAAGATCAGTGTCATTTTAGTTTGGCCCATATTTGGGCCAGGCCTTTCTTGGGCGGTTTTTGGTTTTCCTGGTTTCTCTGGCTGCCTTTGTTTTCTCTTGTTGGGAGTGGAACTGTGCCTCCTTCAATATGTCCCTGGTATAGGGCGGCTCCTCCTCAGTGTATCTCCTGCCTGCCACCCAGTCTGTTTTTTTCTCTTGAAACACACATATGTCCAGTTCTGATTGGGGGCAGTGATTTCACATGTGGATTTGGCCTTCCTAATACAACCTTCTGCTTTCCCTAGAATGTCCAGCTGCCTTTACCTTTTGCTTTCCATGGCTTTACCCCTAAGTTCTCAACTACATCATCCAGTCTATGGGAGAGAGTTTGGATTTCAAAATGAAGGTTGTTGTAAATGTTGCATGTTGTCTATGTTAGGAACTTTCCAGGGTTATTGGGCACCATCCTTTTTTCCATAAGGAAATACCGCAAAGAGGGCATAAAGTTAGAAGACGCTAGATATGATGGAGGAGACTGATTGACATCATAGGTATTAAAGCCACTTAGGGGGAAAAAAAACAAAACATGTTTGCTATAAAATTAATAACTTGAAACTGGACCAATAACTTAAATGGCCAATATAACAATATTGAACTAGGATGGTAAGAGCAGACAAAACCAATAACTACTACATAGTAATTGCATAAGCAGTCCACAGTATAAGGGGCACAAGTTGGTGAATACTGAGTTAATGTATAAGAAATGCCCACAGACTGTCCTGTTCGGTGTGGCTCAGTTGGTTAGAGCGTCATCCATGCACTGAAAGGTTGCAGTTTTGATGTTCCATCAGGGCACATTCCCAGATTGTGGGTTTGATCCCCAGTTGGAGTGTACACAGGAGACAACTGATCGATGTTTGTATCTCACATCAATGTTTCTCTCTCTCTCTCTCTCTCTCTCTCTCAAATCAATGAAAAGCATATCCTCAAGTGAGGATTTTTAAAAAAAGGAAGAAAAAAAGAAATGTCCACAGAACAATATTCCTTCTCGAAATCATGACACAAATGGAAAAAAATCAATGCGAAAGTTCCAATCAGCATTACTCACTTCATTCATTCATTCATTCATTCAACATTTACTGAGCATCTACTGTGAGTGAGGTACTGAAATTGGAAATGTGTATTTTCTCATTTTCTATTACATATCCATCTTAAAAGTGAAGGCATTGAGACTTCAATGGATAAGTTACTTGACCAAGGCCATAAGGCTAATAAATGGCAGATCTGGGAGCCAAGTAAAGACTACCCAGCAACTTGTACATCATTGGAAATGGATGCTTCCCAATTGCTCTTCAGATTAACCCAGTATTACCAAATGGGTGCATTTCCCTTAGGTAATTTTATGACAAATAAATCAACATACAAACAGAACCCATATTTCAAAGTCCATGTCAGTTACATTTTGGAGGTTAATACACTCACTATTTTTAAGGGATTTATTATAAGTTATGAGTCTTACCTGTTGATGTGCCAAAGAATAAGAGTGCAGCAATCCAAATTCCAAGCATCTAAGTTGATTTTTTTTTTAAATCACACAAAAAACCTTCTTGAAGATTTGTACTTGTAAAATCCCCTGGCTATAAAAATCTCAGCAGTTTTCTTCAAAATGACACCACTCACTACGTTCTAGGGGAGAAGAGCAGAGCTAACTGCGCCCTGAATTCCATGCCCTGCACAGTGAGTGTGCGGTAGCCGATGTCTCGCTTCACATTAAGCAATAATTAGTGGGGTGTGTCTTGCATTGTGCGACTGGTAATTAAAACTTCTGAGGTTTTTCTGTTTCATCATTAGTAATATTTTGGGTAGGCACAGACTGAGTCACTCTTGGAAGTTATTTTAAGGCTTTAGGATGCTAGACAACCAACATTTAAAAGGTAAAAATGTTCCAAACCAGGATTCTACACGTTGAGCAAATTTCCCCTAACTCACTTCTGAGTGCAAAGGTATACTTCACACAAACAGACTCTGCTCAGAGGCAAGTTAAATGATGGACATGGCTAATCTGCCTGTCCTACCTGTGGGGTAATATATCACAGCAGTTGCTGTCCTCTACTCCAGAGCCCGATCACCTGGTCCAAATTCTGGTTCTGCCACTTATGAGCAGTGACTTTGGGCTAGTAAGCCTAGCCGAGCCTTTCCTCCCCTGTAAAATGGGGATAATCCTGGTTCCCAGTTCATAGGGACAATTAGGTGATTGAATTGCTTATTCTGTGAACAGTACCTACTATATAGTAAGTACTATATTCAGTGCTAATTTTATTACTGTCATTTTTCCACTATGCTGATGGTTATAAGACCAAATTTATGTTCACCTACAACCAAGTACACCTTTACATCGTTGTACATGGACTTCATCATACACCTGGATGTACAGCAAATTTGCCTTTCCGGCTGCTACATGAACTTAAAGTGAAGAGCAAATTCAACCCACAGATATCCTTAGTCTGTGGCTCAATTTCTAAATGTTCACAAAAGAAGGTCTTGCTTGGTTTTTCTTAATTTTTTTTTACTCTCACCATAAAAACATGAACATTTTTAAGTACTTCGGAGGCATTCAGCCTTTCATACAAACCTAGTTACATTATGTAAGAATCTAAGAAGAGATTACGAACAAGACCTGGCACACATTGTGGGTGCTTCATTTGGTTGAAATAGCTCCCGGAACTCAGAGCCGCCAGTCCACCTGGCGTGCAGACGGGCAGTGGTTAGGGAATGGACTGTCCAGCAGCACCGAGCTTGGGCCTGGCCCATTTAGTCCCCAGTAACCACGCCGTGGAAAAGGCACGCTCTAAGAGCTTCGTCAGTTACAACCGGTCATATTTTCCAAGCGGCATTTCAGGAACCAACGGTTTCAGCCACACGTGCAGACTCAGCATGAATAGCATAACATCAATACACCTCTGAGAAGACTGCATCCCAAGGGACAGGCACGATGCCTGGAACTTAGTCGGAGTTTACTAAACATTTTAAATGAAAAAAAAAAAAAAAAAGCAAAGATCGACAATGATAATGTAGGGGAAGCAAAGAAAGAGTGAAATACAAAGAGAAATACTTGAGTGATCTTAGCACTCATTTATTTATTTACCAAATATCTGAGAGGGTTTCCATGCCAGGCACTATTCCATTTTCTAGTCCTACATCAGTGAACAAAAGAGACAATATAGACCCCACCCTCTTGGATATTACAATGAGGCGAGCAACCAATATACACAGGAAGTCAATTGAGTCTGGGAAGAGGTGGCTTAAGTGTGATGGCAGTAAGCAAAGCACGTAAAGGAGATTGGGGTGCTGGGGATTTGATTGGAGGAAAAGGTTGCTATTAATTGGGGTGATCTGGAGAGGCCTCAATGAGTAGATGACATCTGAGCGAAGACTCCAAGCAGGTAAGGGCGGTATCTAAGTGACTGTCCAGGCAGAGGGACAGATAAGCCGAGGCCCTGAGTCAGGACTGTGTCTCATGTCTTTGAGGAAATCCAAAAAGGCCAGTGTGGCGGGACCAGGCGGAGAGAGAACAGGAGAGGAGGGGAGGAGGAGGTCACAGAGGACCTTGAGGGCCGAGTGGGTAAGGCCTTACTGGTCATTGGAACAACTTCATCTTTTCCTTTCAGAGAAAAAAGTGCCATGGGAGGCTCTGATCAGAGAAGGGGCCTGGTTGACTTTGGTGTAACAGGGTCATTCTGGCTGCTCTGTTGCCAATAGATCGAAGTAGGGCAAGGGTGGGCCCAGGAGGACCAGTCAGAGGCCGGTGCAGTGATCCAGGTGAGAGATGATGGTGGTTCAGACCAAGAGGGGAGCAATGGAGGTGGTGAGACTCAGGACACAGTTTGGAGACAGAGCCAACAGGGTTTCCTTCGTTATCATCTCTTCTTTGAGTGAACACTCGAAGAATGCAGGGCTAGAGGGGAGTCCTTTGCATTTTGCGGAGGTAGAAAAATTTACTCAGCTTTTTTTCCTCTTTCATTCTTGAATAACAGATTTTTCTGCCATGAACAATTCTTATGATGCAAGTCAAATGGAATTTAGTGGCGTTATCTCCCCTCTCTGGCTGCTTTCCTGGTGAGTATATGGAGGTGACAATTCCACCTCGTGGTATTGGTGTGTGACCTAAGCGCAGATAAAAGCATGTCTCTTAGAAATGAACTGCACAGACCAGAGGAAGCCCTCAGCAATAACAGCCGTTTTATTCCTCCCCCCGAGGAATGGGCTGAGATTGGCCTGAAGAAATTATTTCAGTGGTTTTCTTTAAAAACTGTCTGGTATGTGGGGACTCCATTCTCTGAGGGAATCCCAAGAAGTCTGCATTTTATTTCATTTTTTAATATATATATAATTGATTTCAGAGAAGAAGGGAGAGGAAGAAAGAGAGAGAGAGAGAGAAACATCAACAATGAGAGAGAATCATTGATCGGCTGCCTCCTGCACGCTCCACACTGGGGACTGAGCCCACAATCCGGGCATGCGCCCTGACTGGGAATTGAATTGTGGCCTCCTGGTTCCTAGGTCAATGCTCAACTGGCTGGGTGGAGTCTGCATTTTATTTATTTATTTATTTACTTACTTACTTACTTACTTACTTATTTACTTATTTATTTATTTAATATATTTTTATTGATTTCAGAGTGTAAGGGAGCGGGAAGAGAGATGGAAACATCAGTGATGAGAGAGAATCATTGATCGGCTGCCTCCTGCACACCCACTACTGAAGATTGAGCCTGCAACCCAGGCATGTGCCCTTGACCAGAATCGAACCTGGGACCCTTTAGTCTGCAGGCCGATGCTATATCCACTGAGCCAAACCAGCTAGGGCTAAAGTCTGCATTTTAGAATACTGTAGTTATATCCTTGTTCCAGAAAGGTTCAGGTGGACACGGGAAGGTTCTAGGTCCTCGGTCTAGAATCTAGGAGATGAAAGAAAAGAGAAAACCACAGGTCCAGGCCCTGGGATGACAGAGAAGGAGAACGGAGTTCCGTGCTGAGCATCCCCTGAACCTCGTGTAGATATTGAATGCATTGAAAGTGTTGCTAGATCCCCAAAGAGCGAAGAAAAATCCGCAAATGAAGAGGCCATTAGTTTGGTAGAGAAATGCGATGGTAAGTTTCCGAAGTGCCTAGTATATGGCAATACCACTTTGCCAACAATAAGATCTCTAAAGCCTAGGAATGCCCATTCTCCCTGCATTTCTGAACCCGGACACTGGTGAAATATCTAACGAGGAAATATTGTTATAAAGTACTCCTTTGTGAACTGTAGACTGTAATTATAGTCATCACATACTTGTTAAATTATACACAATAAAAGTACACATAGCTTCAACACAATTCATTATAATTACAAGTTACTCAAGGCTACTTGAAGTTTCCAAGTAGCACACTTTTCACTGATAGTAACATACTATACTAGAACGTGGTATATGAAAATTACACTTAGAAAAACTAATTTAAATTCTTCCACATTCAACAAAGAAATCTGAATGATATAATGCTAAAAAACATCTCCCCATCTAAGAGGCAATTGCAAGGAAAGGAGAGGTTAGGGGGATTTATACCTGTGCCTAGAATTGGCAGATTTACGTGCGGGATGGCAACACAATTTGAAAAGGCCTGAATTCTAGAAGCAGGCTCTCACGGAAGGAATATAGTGACTTGGAGCCTGGCCTTCAGAATTGGATTTGGGCTCAAAGCCAAGCAGGAACTCGTTAGCTGTGTGATCTTATTCAACATCTCTGAGCCCCAGATTCCTCATCTGTGATCTCGAGATTATGTACTGGGGGGGGGGGGGGAGCGGGGAGGGGAGGGGTGATATTGTGAAGATGAAATGAGATCATGCTTGTGAAGAGCTTAGCCCAACATGAGGTTTACAGTAAACATTCAATACATGGGAGCTCCTGTGATTATCATTATTTTCTTAGGTCCAACCCCATCTCCTGTTATGTGTGGAGTGGTACTCAATGAGAGTCATTGAGAGAAGGCTGAGCTACTTTTCCAAACACGTCCAGGAGAAAGGCAGGGCTGGAAGCTGGAGTCATCGGCGGGGACGTCTCCCGTGGGAGAGTAATGACAAGGGGGAAGTCTGGATGTGAACAGCTGTGTAATTATGAAGGAATGGCCGAGCCAGTAGAAATGAACAACAGGGAGAGAGAAGAGAGTCACAGAAAACAGGCTCATTAGGAAGCACGATGCATTAGTTATATATAGATGAGGAAAGGGATGATTGCTGGGTGGGGATTTCAGGAAGAGGAAGAAGAAAAGTATGCCCACATACAGGTGAGCAGAAGGTGACTTACAGGTGAGAGCGCGGAGGGAGGCAGCCGAGGGGTGTCAGTGCAGATAAAACTTGCTCCCATGAGGTTCTTGTATCGTGACCAACAGCATTCCTGACCGTGGCTGGGAGTTCTGTCATCGACTTCCCCTCATCTCAAGGAAACCAGAGCTTGAGTAGATTAGTGCAGATCCAGCCAAACAACTCACATGCTCATCCATGAAAGGATCCCCATGAGTTTCAAGGCTCCCCCGTGATCCAGGGACTTTCCGCCCTAGAGGGGATCTGATGTTTCGCTTTGATAAGATACTTTGACTGCAATTGCTTCAGACTCTTAAGTCTCTGCACTCTGGCTTCCCTTCTATCACAGCTAAGGGAGACTTAGGGAAACATCCATAATAATAAAAGTGTAATATGCTAATTAGACCGGACAGCCGAAAGACCTTCCGGACGAAGCCGGGGCTGCGAGGGCCAAGGCAAGCCGCAGCAGCTGCGAGGGCCAAGGCAAGCCGCAGCAGCTGCGAGGGCCGAGCCCCTTGAACGAATTGCGTGCATCGGGCCTCTAGTTTTGTAATGAAGAGTCTGGCCTGGCCGTGCTGGCTCAGTGGCGTCAACCTATGAACCAGGAGGTCACAGTTCAATTCTCGGTCAGGGCACATGCCCAGGTTGTGGGCTCGATCCCCAGTGTGGATCAAGCAGGAGGCAGTCAATCAATGATTCTCTCTAATCATTGATGTTTCTCTCTCTCTCTCCTCTTCCTTCCTCTCTGAAATAAATAAAAATCTATATTAAAAAAATAAAATGAAAAACAAGGAGTCTGACTCCATTTTCTGATGTTTGAATGCTGATATCTGTTAAGCCTCACCCTCACCTCTTTCCTTTCTGTCCCACATCCGGGCAAGCGGATGAGAAAGCCTGGGTACCCCCTCTTTGGCACAGAAGGGAAGGATAAGCCACGCAAGGCCCTGCCCACATGTATGGAACCCCACATCCTAACCACCACGAACACCCCACGCCAGCATCCTTTCTCTCCTCTCGCCAGCCATTGCTAGGCCCGCATGGGCGTCTGCCCTGCCCTCCCCAGAAAGACTCATGATACAACTAAGAAACCTTTTTCTCTCCCCTTAGTGTGTCATTGGGCTTCACATCCAAACTGAATTTTGGGCGGTGGACCACCCTATCCTGACTATTCAAGACGATCCAACCGCATTCCACTTGGGTTTTAACAGAAACACGCACGGCCACAGGCACAAAGATCCCCATTCCCAGTCCTGTGCTGTAGAGGACTGTGGTAAACACACACACACACCACACCTGCCAGCTTACGGACATACATGTGCGTGCCCTGGTGCTCAGAGTCAGGTGCACAGTGCCCTGGGCACAGTGGGTGAGTCTAAACATCCACTCTCGGAACCAACACTGTCAGACCCAGGTACACACTTCACATTTATTCCCCGTGTCCTCACAATAAAAAGTGACTCAGCTTCAGTGCTATGAATCTCCGCGGGTTGTCATTAAAGATGTCAGAGAGGTGGGTGCTTCGGGGTATGAGAGAGTTTGAGTGGTGGAAATGCTTAGATTTTTTTTAAAAAAAGATGAACTAATGTACTGGACAAATCTCTCAGGTAAATAGATTGCTATATAACTAAGCATCATTTCCAAGTAATGCATAATATTCATTTTATTGTTTCACTTATTATTCGATAAAGTTGTATCTGGTGGAGAAGGAACACTTTATTAGCAATACATAGTATGTGTGTTTTTTTACTGTGGCAACTAGACTGAACACTAGAGCTGTTAATAGTTGTTTTTTATTAAAAATTAAAATAAAAGTTAAATGTAAATAACTTCTTTATTATAATTAATTTATAATTTGCTACTTGATTATAGTCTTGAATATTTTGAAAACATTTTTATTTTTTAAAATATATGAAAAACTATTTTAATTTTTTATTTCATATATTTTAACCCATTAGATCACTATAACACACATACTGTGAAAAATCTTGATTATAATACCTTAATTAGTGATTCTGCTGAAGTGAGGCAAGATAAATAAATGATATGGAGTCCATGTATAAGAATATATGAATTGTGTATATTTTATTTGATGACTTATACAAACACTCCCCAGACACGAACAGAACATACGCAGTAATAATTAAATTCAACCATCTTTGATATTTTGTTGACTTAAACTATATAAAAACCCTAGTCTTATCTGTATTTTTTAAAATGTTATTGTCATGGAGGTATATGTGTCAAGGTAGGATGATGAAATATGTTTTATTTAACTTTATTTTTTTATTTATGACTTATAAATGCTTTATATATGAGCTGTAGGCCTCCGCTGTGCTCTTGCTCAAGGCCCCATGCATGTTGGGGACAGGACTAGCAATGGTAGTTGGATATATTTATAGAGTTTGAAGTAACTTCCAGGTAGAGTGATATTATCGTTAGTCATGCAGGTGTAGGGATGGCTTCCAATAATACTGTGCTGACTAACCGGTTTGTGCTACAAAGGTGCAAGCAGGCCAAATGTCTCGCCAATAGGAAAACATGCCCAGCGGTAACCGGCATTCGCAGTGAAGGACAAACAAGGTTTGGAAGGTATGAAGCCAGACGATGGTCTATGGAAATTTCAATTATCAGATGTGTGGAGTGGAAGTAGAGAACGCACTGCCACCGATGCCTCCTCAGAATAAAAGTTCTCATGTGCCCGCAACACAGCACATACAGGGTTGCCTGCCCCATACATTTTTTCTTATTTATACATGAGAATTGCATGAAATAGAATTTATGAGAATTTTAGTGTTTAAATCCTATCTAATAAAAGGGTAATATGCAAATTAATCATCACGTCGCCACAAAGATGGCAGTGCCCATAGCCACAAGATGGCAGCACCCAGTCCTCTCAGCCCTGCCAGAGTCCCCCAGTCGCAGGGGAGGCATCTGCTGAGAGCAGGCAACATGAGTAGCCTGGCAGATTGCTTGCCTTGTCGCCATGACGACAGGCAAGCATTCCACACCCTGCCACGGATGGGCCTCTGGGCCGTGGAGAGCCTCTGGGCAGCGGGCGCAGAGTGGCCAGGCCCTGCAGAGAGCTACTGGTACACGGATTTGTGCAGTCTACTGGTTTATTAATAATCTGACAGACATACTGGCTTCCACAGAGCTGACCTAGAACTCATAATACGCCACTACAAAGAAGACAGCGACAACGTACTGGTGAATGAGTGTCATCAATGTAAAGAATATTTACAATTAGTAACTTTGTAGGGAGACTTGAAGTGCCTTGAGATCTTACAGCTTATATAAAAACTAGAGGCCCAGTGCATGATTGAATCATGCATGTGTAGGGTCCCCTATACACTTTAGCTTTCGATCACGGGGGAGCTGGGTGCCTGTCTGCTGGTGCACCAGGCCTTTCAGAAGCCTCTGGCGCAGCGAAGGCTTCTGAAAGGCCTGGTGCCTGAGTGGACAGGCACCCAGCTCCCCCGCTTTTGATGGTCCGCGGTGGGATGTGAGCTCGCTGCCCCAGTGGCCCCTTCTGTGCCGCAGCACAGCCATGGTGCAGATGCTGAGCTCGAGCTGCCACTGGCGACGCGAGCTCAGCGGCCTGCCGGCCCAATCGGCCACCCCAGCCACCCCGAGTCCCGCCCCCCGCGCCTCCTGGCCAATCGCGGGCATAGCGAAGGTACGGTCAATTTGCGTATTTGTCTATTATTATGTAGGATAACTTCAATGAGGGTGACTTGCCCAAATTTGACAATAATCCTAAAAGTGTATACTAATTATGAGATGTGAAGCTGAAAGAAACTTTTCCAAATTATCAACAATAAAATTAAGTTTTACCTATCTTTATATTTTCTTTCTAAAAAATATTTTATGAAAGTTTTGTCATATGAAGAGACATCAAAGAGTGTATAACCAACAAGGAAGGAAAAAGAGTATTAGAAAAGTATGCCAATTAAGTAAAAATATCACATTTCTCAATTTTGTAATGTTTTTGCTGTTTGCAAGCTTTTTAAAAAATATTTTTATTGATTTCAGAGAGAAAGCGAGAGGGAGAGATAGAAACATCAGTGCTGAGAGAGAATCATTGAGCAGCTGCCTTCTGTATGCCCCATAGTAGGGATCAAGCCCACAACCAGGGCATTTTCCCTGACTGGGAATTGAACTGTGACCTCCTGATGCTCAACCACTGAGCCAAGCATACCAGGCTACAAGCCTTTTAAATCATACTTTTTGTGACATTTGTTCTTAAACATTCACTTTCAATCTGAGTATTATCTTCAGATTTGAGGTTGCATAATCTCAAAGAAAGCCCTACAGCGTGTGGAACTTCCCCCGAGCTTACCTTACTGATGATATGTGGATAATATGATCATTTTCAGAAAACAAAGCACTTTCCTCCATGAATGGTTCCTACTTTCTGAAATGCAAGGATCCCCATTACATACTGTTCTCTTTGATATACTAAAATAGGTATATGTATCTCAATATAACAAAGAACTATATTCCCACAACAAATAATGCCAAGAATTCAATACTTCTAATCAGGCTAAGTATTGGATCATTTCATCAACTAGTTCAATATTATTTATTTATTTATGCTTCCATATCTCCGAAATGTCTAGTTGTCATCTTAATGAATTTAACTTTTCTGTGGAAAGAATGACTTGGAGGTAACTTGAAGACAATTGGGTTTTCTCTTTCCACAAGAGAGCCAGTATTTGGGCTGCTGGAGACGGAAGGACATGTTTCTATTTGAGGTTTATTAAATATATAACTTAAGCTCCTTCCATGATAAATCACAAAACACATTGTAACCAAAGCATTTATTTCCCTCTGGCAGATTTGACATTTAAATTTTACGTGACAGTACAGGATATAGAAAAGACAGCCCAATTCGACATCTGAGAGAGTTGTGTGCGGGAAGTTCTCTGGAGAGAGAGAAATAGAAATAAAGGGCCTTAGTCTCTTCGGATAGTGCCATTAGCCAACTAAGACCTAGGACAATACATCCCATTTATAAACATGAGGAAGTTGAACTTTGTGAGATAAGGTCCCTTTTGTGGTTGGGAATCAGCCTAGGCTTTGAATTTTAAGGGTCACATTCATAGATATTTGAGTGAGCTCTTCTCCGGAGAAAGAAAACACTTGACCAATTTGGCTTCCTCCTTCGCAATAATGCTGGTGCTGTAACCATAAACCCATCCTCAAGTGTGACTATTTCTTGTCATCCAGGCTGACTCTGTGTTTCTCATAGTCAGGTGGTGACTCCGGACACCACCCAGCAAGAAGCACCTCTCTTGGGGCAGGACATCATTAAGTACTTTGAAGAATGGAGAATGACTTGAATTGTAACTAAAAACAAAAACAAAACAACAAACAAAAAAACCCCACAAAGAATCAGTGTGTGTTGATAGGGAAGGGGATGATTTAGGTCCAGTCACATCTGAGACCTTGCAGTGGCATGAGAAAAATGAGCACCATTGTCATTCTAAGAGAACAGAAATGGAGATGAGCTTCATTCCGCACTGTGAAGGGGCTAACAAGGAAGCAACAAGGAGCTAAACACCTTTAAGCTCCACCTTAAGGATGAAGCCCCGCCCTTGGGCTGGGAGACTCCTAAGAAAGCAACAGGACTGTTTGACAGAAGATGAAGAGCTCAGCTTAAGGAGGAACCTTCGAAAAAATGTCTCCAAATTAGATTTCACTGATTATTTCAATAATATATTTGAGAACCTATTTACACTTGTTATAAATAGGATATTAGAGATTTAAGTACTGAAATGGCCCTTAAGGAGACTGCAGTCTAGTAGAAGTCATACAACATATGCATAAAGAATCCCAAACTAGCCCGGCCAGCGTGGCTCAGTGATTGAGCTTTGGCCTATGAACTAGGAGGTCACTGGTTCAATTCCCAGTCAGGGCACATGCCCAGGTTGTGGGCTCAATCCCCAATGGGGGCATGCAGGAGGCAGCCTATCAATGATTCTCTCTCATCGTTGATATTTCTATCCCTAGCTCCCTCTCCCTTCCTCTCTGAAATCGATAAAAACATATTAAAAAAAAAAAAAAGAAATCCAAAACCTGATAGAAGGTCAAATTTATGAACTGAGTAGAAAAGTAATACATCCAATGTCAGTTGGCGATGTTCAAGGAGAGGCTGTGTGACTATTTGGGGTGACGTAAGAGAGATTTATACATCCAGTAGGAAGTTAAACTACATGACCTTCAAGATCCTTTCCAACAAATACTTGTGGTTTTATTAAGACTGTAACTCTAGTGAAGGTTTTTATACAAGACAGGACTTTCTGATTTTCTGACTCACTCATATCTCTATTACATACCACCATTTTCCAACATTAATTCTTGTAACAAATATTCTCAATTAATTTACTTAAAACATGTCTGAGAATTCAATCAGTTAGAAAAAGCCAATAGAGCATATTTAAAACTATTCCTAAAAGGCAGATGCAAAGATTTTTCCTCCAATATAATTATGATGGATTTTTAAAGGAAAACTTAATTATTTTATATACTACAAACCAGAAAAATGGGACTAATATAATAAGCTTACATACATCTATATTTTCCATTCACTCTTCATACTATTTTAACTTTAAGATTAATTGTGCAGAATCTTATTTCACAGTCACTCAACTTTTATTGACTTTGATATTGACAGACTTGGTACAAGTTATAAAGTCTTATGTGGCACAACATATAATTAAAATACTGTATCTCATAACTTAGATTAATGGGTACATGTCAGAGAATGTCAATGTGCCTCTGAGAAGAGTGTAAACTCATATTAATTAATTTATTGTGGAAAAGCCTATTAGGGCCTTTAACCACTTTGCCTTTGCTTTCCATAATGCTGGCAGCTACCAGCTTCTGTCACATGACTTCATTAACAACACATCATGTTCAACTAGTCCACTGGGCATATTCTTCAAATGTAAAGCCACCAGGTTAGATCTAAAAAACAATTTTTTTAAGCATTAGTAAAAACATCTTTCCCTGGAAAGACCCATTAGCACTTTGATCAGCACTTTAAATTGTCCCCAAATTTCTCCAGTCTTTAACAATGCCTAAGATCACCCATTTAAATATATATATGTGTTTTTATTGATTTCAGAGAGGGAGGGAGGGTGACAGAGAGATAAAAACATCAATAATGAGAGCATTGATCTGCTGCCTCCTGCACTCCTGCTACTGGGGATCAAGCCTGCAACCTAGGCATGTGCCCTGACTGGGAATGGAACCATGACCTCCTGGTTCATGGCTCGACCCTCACCCACTGAACCACACCGGCCAGGCTAAGCTCACCCGTTTTTATGTGGGCTTTATCCTAGAGTCATTTTTTCCTAAGTTATTGCATAAGGGAGCCTCACTATTGTTCCTAAATACTCATGCACAACTTCAGCTGAATGGCAATGGGTGTGTTCCAACCATTTTTAAAACACTCGGTTATAACTAAGTAAGTACCAGGGTCTGGTCCATTCTTTACAGGTCAAGATACTTACTTTGTTCTTATGCCCAAGGATGGTAAGTAACTGATGTAGCCACCCAAACTGACCAGACGCTGCTATGTAAACTGGACGGCAAATTTATTCATGTGTAAGGAGCAAAGATACTCTACTGTCTGGTAATTATGGTCTCTCCCCCAAGCCACATCCATAATGTTCCTGTTGTTTGGTGAGCATAGCATCTGATCAGGGAAAGCTCTCTGAGTAATATCCATGGCCACTGCCATCCATCTGGGAAACTGATGCATCTATCTCCACAGCGACAACATCCTTGAGGCAACTGGTTGGGTACATTTTTCCCCTATACAGTTCTGGGGACACTGACAAATCCTTGTGCTTTGGACTCTCATACAGGTCATTCTCTTCAGTACAGTCTTTCATCAAAGGATGACTGAGCATCACAGAGAGGCGTTGGTCAAGGTGGGGGTTACTCATTCAAATACCTACAGGACCAGCTAGTCACAGAGATAAGTAAGGCAGATGGGATGGGAGAGAAATGAAGTGTCAGAAAAAAAACCCAAATTTATTTTATATTCCTGAACATAGTACAAATAGGCATGTATAGTATTTTTAACAGATATTTGAAAATTTAAAACAAAAAACAAGATTATAAAAATATTTTATTACTGACATTTTCTCCCGTAATTTGTTACTCCCTAACTTGTCATTGAAACTAACATCAGACAGCCCTGGCCAGGTAACTCAGGTGGTGAGAGCATCATCCAGATGCACCACGCTTCCAGGTTCAGTCCCTGGTCAGGGCACACACAAGAGTCAACCAATGAATGCATGAATGGGCGAAACAACAAATTGATGTTTCTTTTCTCTCTCACTCTCTGTCTCTTGAAAAAGAAAATAAAGAAACTAATATACACTGAGTGGCCAGATTATTATGATCTCTGAATGCATAATAATCTGGCCACTCAGTATATATATATATATATATATACACACACACACACACATATATTAGAGGCCCTGTGCATGAATTCGTGCATGGGTGGGGTCCAGCCAGCCTGGCCAGGGGGAGGGGACGTGGGCAGTTGGCCGGCCTGCCTGCTGGTCAAACTCCTGGTCGAGGGGACAATTAGCATATTAGCCCTTTATTATATAGGATATACACTGAGTGGCCAGATTATTATGCGTTCAGAGATAATAATAATCTGGCCACTCAGTGTAATGGTCACCATCAGGCCATATTAATCTCAACTATAAATCCTTCAACTGGGCACAATAAATTGATTTACTCAGTTTCTTATGCAGAATGGAGTTTACCAACATTGGTGTTACTCAACATGTACAGACTCTGTCCAATGGCTGTTATCTAGAGACAAATTCAGTCCAGCATCGTTGTACTCGGTTTTGTTACTTACTAGTAATTGCTTTGCAGTTCAATAACTTGTAACTCTTTTTTCATTTTATCAATGCCAAATTATAAAGGTAAGCTTTCTAACGTTGCAATGTTCGTTTACTTTCATAAAGTTAAAAATCAGAGAATCTTTTTGAAATTTTATTTTCAACTGTACAGCTTTGGTAATGTAGTGCAAGCCATGACTTTCATTTCAGGAAAATGAGCCAGATTATTCCTTGCTGAATTAGTTTCTTAAAGACACAATTTCACGTCACGGGAGCAAACTGAAGCACACATTGGTGTAGCTGTTTATGAATGCCTTTGCAGAGAACTACTCAAACTTGATAAGTTCCAACATCAACCACAAAGGCCAAGATGTTGATCCACTCCTCACTGTTGAGAGATCGAGTGACAAAAGTGTCCAAAAATCTCTCTCTGGCCGAAACCGGTTTGGCTCAGTGGATAGAGTGTCGGCCTGCGGACTCGAAGGTCCCGGGTTCGATTCCGGTCAAGGGCATGTACCTTGGTTGCGGGCACATCCCCAGTAGGGGGTGTGCAAGAGGCAGCTGATCGATGTTTCTCTCTCATCGATGTTTCTAACTCTCTATCCCTCTCTCTTCCTCTCTGTAAAAAATCAATAAAATATATTTTAAAAAAAAAAATCTCTCTCTGCATGAACCACAGAAGTCCACGTACCACCGCAGGTTGCCATCCTGCACATATAATTCATACAAAGAAACCCTGGAGTATCTGGATTTTCTCTAGTTCACGGTGATGATATTGCACAGTTATGGCAGATTACATTTTAAATTATTTGGCACAAAGCAATTCCTGGCAAGATGATGTAATCGGAACACCTAAATTCTTAGAAAATGTTCCTTCCTTTAAGTTTTCACATCAAGACTGCCCATTGCATCACACTGAATTATTTTGATCAACTGCATAACATTTTGTCATTTTCCTGCAGACAAAGATAAGTCATTGGCTGAGTTTCAATCAGAGCCTCTCATCTTCTGACACATGAAAATTCTCATCAATCTCACCAACTCAATATAGCTCACTGTGATATTTATGTCTGAGCTCGCCTCATCTGCCATAGGAAATGCTACAACCTATTAAACTTCTTTTATTCAACTTGTCTGTAAGTGCTAAGACATGACTTCAATACGCTGGTCAACAGTATTTCTAGTAAGACAAACTTACAAATGCTTGTCTCTGTGCAGAACACAATTTCTGCTGTATTCTGTGATGCTCTCTTAGAAACTTGCCAGCTACAAAAGCTTTTGCTGTGTGGGCATTTTTTCACTTACTATATAACCTCATTTATAATATCAGATATTTTATTTATATTCAAAAACAATATTTTGTTGACATTGCAATCCTATTTTCATGTTAAGTTTTTCATTTCTCATCTTCTCCATATACCAGTCATAGATCTTAGAAGAGTTTACTTCATAATGGTTTCATATGGTTATTTCATATCTTGCAACCTCTTAAGTTGTGGTTCTTTTAATATGGACATCTTTTATTTGCATATTACATATGGAAGAATATTCTTCATTTCATCAGAGAAAGATCAGCTCTGCCATTGTGTCTGGATCAAGCACATTTTCCCCACATTCAGTGGAGATAGGGGTAGAGCGAGGCATTTTCTTTTCTAGGAGAAATATGTGCAAGTGGCAACGTAGATCAGCTTCAGAGATAGACCATAGGGAGTAGCTTATAGCTAATGAGACAGCAGATGCTCCATCTAAGGGCACAGTTGCTGTTGCTCCATAGAAAAAAGGTGGTTGATTATTTTCATGCAGCAATGCAGATCTAGCATTGCCAAAATGAATTTTTTTTTAAAAAACAGAGAAGCTGAAAATGATCGACTCAATTAAAACAACAACAACAAAAACACTACAGGTCACCAGGCCAGACACAAGAATAACAGACACGAGCTGGCGTAGCCCTCTCGGCAATCAGCGTGCAATCTCCGTGTTAAAGTGTTAGATGTTTTTATCGCATTTTTCTTCTTTAAGACCACATCAACCACTGCGATCGAAATGCTGTAAATCCCCCGACACTTGAAACATGTGCAAAACATTTTATAGATGTGAGTTTATGGAGTGAGTTTCTTATTTTTTGTTATCCCAGTGAGTTCTTCCTACTGGTGGGAATGTCAGTCACACGGCCCTGCATCCACCGTCATAGAGAGGACGTCATAGGGGGCTGACCCGCAGTAGATCCTGAGCTCTGTAGGGTGAGGAGTGGCCCTGCCTTAAGCGAAGAAAGCCCTCGATCCTGCCAGCGTCCCAGCACCCAGGGCAGTGTTCGCATACAGCGGTTTACCACTAATTACTGATTGGTACATGAATGCCCCAGAAACACCAAAATGACAGAAGATTCCGTTTTCACCAAAAATAGACACCCCAAGCATTTTGGAGATTCAGTAGGGGTTATTAAAAGTTTAAGGAAGCCAAGTAAGGCCCCTGCTTCCAGTTCTCTGGCCCCTTCTTTGTCCCCCTCCCCTCTCTTCACAAATGTTTCTCCTTCTATGCAGGCCTTTTTTTTTTTTACAACTTCTACCCACAAGCTTGCATATAGAAAATAGAAACCAATCAAGGAATTCAGATGAACAGGGGAATCTACTTCACAGGCCAGGTGACCCACCTTCCCAGTTCTGTTAGCGACATTCCCAATAGGTCACTGGTCTCAGGCAACATATGTAACCGCTCATTTTCTTCTCACTTACAATGGAGAGAGTATCACTTATTCAACCAACTTCAGATGGTTTCTTGAAAGTTTCACTTGAATAGTGAATATAGAAGGTATATACGCTTTTTAAATTCCTGAAACATCTAGCACATTTTTAACAAAGATTTTAGGAGTTTTCACAAGGATCAATGTGTATAAGGAATATAATCCAGCCTGCTGAACAAAATGGATCAGATTTTTTTTTTCCTTCAAAAACTGGAACCAAGAATTCTCTTGCTCATGTAAAAGACTGTATAGCTGTTTCAACATTTCAATTTTTCAGATTTATTAGATAACATAGGACAAAATCTAATGTGAGGTACCAATAAAATCCTCCTAAGGTACATTTTTTTAAAAATATATTTTTATTGATTTCATAGAGGAAGGGAGAGGGAGAGAGAGAGAAACATCAATGACAACAGACAGTCATTGATCAGCTGCCTCCTGTGGGGGCCCTTGACTAGAAATGGAACCAGTGAGCCTTCGGTGCACCGGCCGACGCTCTAACCACTGAGAAACCCCAGCCAGGGCTGGCAACTCTGTTTTTACCATATTTTTGTTCAACAAATGTGAGCTCCTGCTGAATTCTTTCCAAGCCTACAAGAGGAACATTGTTCCACGATATGAAAATCACCAGCACAGAGATGCCCTCTGGAATACTAAGCAGGTCCCGAGTCCTGAACGTGTGCCAGAACATTACAAGCACGAGCCACACAGAAGAAACCAGATCGTGCTCAGGGCGCAGATGCTCCTTCTTCAAGGACAATGTCATCTGCAAACGGAACTGAACAAAGAAAGCCCTTGATCCTGCCTTAAAGTCAAGAAGTTCTTGAATTATGTCTACAATTATGTCTGTGTAATTTGCATTGATTGCAAGCAAGCTGCTCTCTGGGCTACACGGAGGATGCCTGTGTGTGGGAATTGTGGACAGAGCGAAGCCATCGTAAGAGGCTCGCTGTGAACAGTGAACCTGCTGGGAGCAGACAGTGGGTGGGTGGATAAGCAGGACTTGAACTTTCTGATAAGAATAACAAGGAGAATCTCAGCCCTATTCACACAGAGCCAGGTGTCAGCGCCTTGATGGAGAGGAGGTACCCAGAAGTGAATGTCCAGACTCAGGAATATGTCTCTTAGTGGCCAGGACAGTGATTTTTCCCCCCCTCCTCCAAATAGAAAGAAGACCAGGAAGGGACCAGAGAAGCAAGTACTAGAGGCTTACAGGATAAAATAAACAAACCAGCTGACAGATACCCATCAGTATAATACAGACTCCTCCAGTTTTCACAATAGCACACAGAGGAGTGCAATCCAAAGATGTGAACAATAAAATAATTATTTTTGACTCTGAGCCATCAACAACCAGACTTTTATGCTAAAATCCTGGCTGCATTGTACGTACCTGCAATGTACACGTTATTAAGTAGGACAGTTTCAGAGTCTGAGTCTGAATGAATGAATCAGTCTGGCTGGTTGATATGAGTCTATCAACTAAGGGATTATTTGAATTGCCCTCCTGGTTGCCTCCAGCACATGGTTAGAAGGAAACGATGATGCAGATAACAAAGATGATCAGATCAAAGGAGATTGCCACAAAAGACCCACAGGGTTTCTCATCACTCCAGGCTCACATGTGCCATATTAAAAACCAGAGTCTGTCCAGGGCAGATAAAGGGGAAGGTGCCTCACCTGGCTGCGGCTGTCTCCAAGCAAACTCCAGAAATTCCCCAGACAAGCCCAAAGGCTGCCCGGCTTACATTTACCCTTCACTCGTCCTTTGCAAACAGCTGTGAAGTAACCAGGGTGGTTTTCCGCTATGGGTACCGAGGAATCCAGCTTTGAAATGCACAGTACAATGTACAGATGGGCCAACTGGAAAACATTTTCCCCAAGGAACTCCATCATACCAGAACCATTAAAGTATTTCTCAGCCTCCGCTGAATATTCAGTTTAGTTGAATTACTTGGGGAGCTTTAAAGCCTTGGAATCGATTTTTGTTTGCTTGTTTTGTGTAGTCAGCATTTTTTCTCTCTTTTAAAAAATGTTTTAAACTGAGGTATGTTTCCCACCCAATAAAATATACAGATCTTCAGGGTTCGTTTCAATGTGTTGTTTTTTTATTATTGTGGCAAAGCATAGAGAACACAAACTCTACCATTTTTAATATTTGTAAGTGCACAGCTCAGTGGCATTGCTGCAGCCATCACCACCATCCATCTCTAGAACTTCTTAATGCAACTCTATGTTCATGAAACACCCACACCGCCATGACGTCTTTTCCTATGCTTATTGGCCATCTGTGTATCTTCTTCTGTGAGGTGGCTGTTAAGGTCTTTGGTCCATTTTTTAACTGGGTTGTTTTCTTATCGTTGAGTTTTAAGAGTTGTCTGTATATTTCATGCAACAGCCCTTTAACAGATGTTTCTTTTGCAGATATTTTCTCCCACTCTATGGCTTATCTTCTCATTCATTTGACATTGCCTTTCACAGAGCAGACGTTTTTAATTTCAATGAAGTCTAGCTTCATTTTTTAAATATTAATTTACAGTTCCTTTTTTATATTCTAGATAGAAGTCCTATGTCAGAATTATGAGCTATGAATATTTTCCCCAGTCTATAGCTTGTCTTTCATTTCTAAAATAACACCTTTTGATGAATATAAATTTTTGATGATAAAAAATTTATTAGTCTTTTTTTTTAATGGTTAGCACTTTTTGTGCCCTATCAAAAAAACAAAAAAAAACAAAAAACTCTGTCTACTCCAAAATTGCTAAGATGTTCTCCTGTGTTTCCTTTCTAAAAGGTTTCTGGTCCTGGCTTTTACATTTAGGTTTACATTTGTGTATGTAGTGAGATAGGGATTTAAGTGTATTTTTTATATGGATACCCAATTTTTCTAGCAATATTTGTTTTAAAAGATCTGCTTTTTCCCCATTGGGGTACCTTGGTCAAAATCAATTGATCATATATATAAGACTATTTCCATTCTGTTCCTTTGACCTATACGTTTATCATTATGCCAATATCACACTGTCTTGATTTAAGCTTTAAGGAGTAAGTCTTGAAATCAGGCAGTGTAATCCTACCAACTCTGCTTGTTTTTCAAGATTATTTTGGCTATTTTGGATCCTTTGTATTTCCATGTAAATTTTAGAATCAGCTAGTGTATATTTCTTCACAAATCCTCCTGGTATTTTTAATAGGGATTTCATTGAGTGTATAGTCTTATTTGGAGAGAACTAACATCCAATGATACTGAGATTTCCGATCTATGAACTAATATATCTCTTCATTTATTTAGGAACTCTATAATTTTTCTGAGTAACGTTTTATGCTTTCCAATGCAGAAGACTTACACATCTTTTGTAAGATATTTATAAAGTATTTTCCAAAATATTTTGTATTTTTGATGCCTTAGTATATTTTTAAAATTTTATAATTGTTCATTGCTCATATATAAAAATACAATTAATTTTTAAATATTGCCTGTGTATTTTGTAATCTTGCTAAATTCACTTGTTGGTTTTATTATGTTTTTGGACAATTCCATAGAAGTTATATTCACTGATGTCATTTCTGAATAATGAGGATTTTAAAAGTCTTTTCCCCATGTAGATGTCTTTTGTTTCTTTCTCTTGCCTTAATGCACTAGGAAGAACCTCCAATACGCTGCTGAATACAAATGGCAAGAGCCAAATTCCTTGCCCTATTTCCAATCTCATTCCAACAAGACCCATTTTTAAATTTCTGTTTCCAGAACAGTAAAATAATAACTATGTGTTGTTTCAAGCCACAAACTTAGTGGTAATTCATCACAGGAACAGTAGGAAACTAATAAAAATCTATTACCATCTATTCATCTATATGTAATATCTAAACACACATATGCAAGTTCCACATTACAGGTTCTTAAAATGTTATTGTACTATATTTTCTAAACTGCTTCTTTTTGCTTAACAATGTATCATGGATATTTTCTAAAACTGATTAATATAAATATTCCTCAATTTTTAATAGTTTGCATAATATGCCCTTGATTCCATATTTAAAACTACAAATGATGTTGTATTCTTGTTCATATTCACACAACCCATGCTGGTACCTACTAGTACCTGCTAAATTATGAAATTAAAGTGATAGATTCTCCCAAAATATTATAATGTAAGAGCATGCTTTTCACCCCTAATTTCACCAATATTGGCATAATCATTTTGTTTAATTTTTGACAATTTACAGGAAAATTTTATCTTTTTATTTGCATTTCTTTAATTATAAATGAGTTTTAGCATCTTTTTATATACTAGAGGCCCTGTGCACAAAATTCGTGCAGTGGGGAGGGGTCCCTCAGCCCAGCCTACACCCTCTCACAGTCTGGGAGCCCTTGGGGGATGTCCAACTGATAGCTTAGGCCTGCTCCCTCTGGGCCTAAGCCGTCAGCACTTAGTGCTGCCGCGGAGGCGGGAGAGGCTCCCACCACCGCCACTGCACTTGCCAGCTGTGAGCCCAGCTTCTGGCTGAGCAGCGCTCCCCCTGTGGGAGCGCACTGACCACCAGGGGGCAGTTCCTGCATTGAGCATCTGCCTCCTGGAGGTCAGTGCACGTCATAGCGACTGGTAGTTCCACTGTTTGGCCGATTTGCATATTAGCCTTTTATTATATAGGATTAGCCTCTGTATCTTTTCCTATTAATTATTGATATATCTAGCCTATTTTTTTAGTTTCCTTTTTTATTAATTTTTTAAAGTTCTCTATATATTATTGATGTCAACCCTTCACTTATCACCTGTTGCAAATATATTTTGCGTTTCTTCTTTCTGTGTGTGTTTTGAATATCTTATGTCATAAATATTAGAATCAGATGAATGTATCTAAGTGTCTGGCATAGTGTCCAGTGTGTAGCAGATGTTCAGTTCATGGAACTATTGTTAATAATTCTGTCCTGTGAGTGGTTGCTATTAGGAGCCTCCCATGTCTGCCTCAACTACGAAAGCCCTTTAGGCAGCTGAACGCTTCATTTCCCATACACTTCTGTGTGAGACCCCTCCCCTCCACACCAGTCATTCTGCTTCCTTACTCCCACGTTCTGCTAACAAAGCAGCTACATTTAAATCTTCTATAGGAAATTGAGTTTTACTAGTAACTACTCTAATCCAACTCACACTAAAACACTGATACCATTTTTCATGACAAGTATCAGAGAATAATTTAAATTCTTATGACTCATCCTTAAGAACAAAGAGTCCTCAGACCGTGGAACACAAGTGTAACGGGTGTCAGTCAGCCTTACAGTCACTGTCACCTGCGCCCTGGGTGAGAAATAATGTCATGGACAAGAATTAAAGACTGTCGACATAATTCACTGTATTCCCTGTGCGCCTTCCGCCCCGGGAAAATATTCCAGTGGGCTCTCTTGCTTGGCTTGATCCAGCAGGCCTCTGTCGTATAAACAGCTTCTGCAGCTGTCGTTAGATAAGATAAGATGGGAACTTTTAAAAAAGAATCCCGGGCTCCATGCGAACCCAGATAAAAAGGTGGTAGTTCCCATGAGGAATCAAGAGGGAGTGTGAGATCTGATAGCGAACTACACTTGCACACAAGGCCTATCAAGTGAGAGACTAACTACCTACTCCTGCATGCTCTACTAGTAAGTCCTTTACCTACCAGTGACACCTTGGGATTAATTAAACCCAAACTAACTTCCTATCACGGAGATTGTTCAGCCAGTGGGAGAAGTAGAAAGCTGGGTGAATATCAACATTACAGTGATGTGTATTACATACTTTGTCCCATCTTCAAGGAGCTTCATCTAAATTTTTAACAAAAATAATTCATTCAGTTACTCATCTATTCAACAAATAACGATTACCCACTTACTATAAGGTTTTCCCCACTCTGTGTGCTTATTATATACAGCACTGAGCCGGGCATAATGGATGATTAATAAACACTTATTTGATAAATGAATAAATGAATGAATGAAATCAGGTGCTTGGCAGTATGGATTTGCTTTCATCTTTACCTTTCTTGGCAGCATTGGAAACGGTTGCCATTCCTTCCTTCTCTAAAGCTCTATTCCTAGGCTTCCTCAATCTCTCACTCACCTGTTTCTCTCCTACTTCTTAGAGCCGTCCTGCTGCTCCTTGCTGCCGCCTCCTGCTCTACTGGACCCTGAAATATTGGAAGTTCCTCCAGAGTCTGGCATAGTCCTTTTTCTAAGTCTACTCATTCTCCCGGGCCATTTAGTCCATCTCCGGGTCTTCAATTATTGTCTGTATGTGTGTGTGTTTTTTTTTAATTGATTTGAGAGAGAGAGAGAGAGAGAGAGAGAGAGAGAGAGAGAGAGAGAGAGAGAGAGAGAGAACTATCTACATGTTGACAACAAATCTTTATTTCCAACCAAGTTTTCTCTCTTGAGTGATATATCATATAACTAGTTGTCTAGTTGTCTCTGAGCTTCTCCACTTAGATATTATGCAGATACCTTGCATTCATCATAATCAAACTGAAACGCATCCTTTCCCCCTTCACCTCCCTTCAAGCTGCCCCTGCCCCATGACGCACTATCTCAATAAACAGTGCTCCCATGCAATCTAGTGTTCAAGCTAGAAACCTGGGAGGCATGTTTCATCCCTCTGTCTTTTTCATTTCTCCGTCCTACTTTCTTTTATACAATCAATCATAAAAGCCTCTTATTTCTAGGGCTTACATGCTTCCCAAATCTGACTCCTCCCAATCTTTTCCACAAGGATTTAGGCTCAAGCCACTATCAATTTTGACCTCCTCCTACTACATTAGCCTCTGGTCTTGTTCCTCTTCAGTTTCTTTCCCATTCCGTGGTAGGAAAGAATGGCAATGTAAATATGGTCATATTCTTCCCCTTACTGAAACCCTTTGTCCACGGTCCTCAAGGCAAAATCCAAGCAGCAGCTGAAACAACAAATAATGCATTTGAGATCTGGCCTCTGCCCACTGTTTCTATTCTGGATGAGATTCAGTTCCTTGAACACTCATGGTATCACCTCTTGCCTCAGGGGTTTCAGACAGGCCCTTGCTCTTCCAGAAACAGTCAGCTCTCACCTCCACTCCACCCTTCACCATGCTACCTCACTCATTGTCTCCATGTCTGTTCTCGCGGTACCCTTAAAAACCTGTCATAAAATTCAACACATACTTTGTAATTCCTTCTTTGTTAATTTATCTTCCCCATTGAAAATAAGCTTTCTTAGTGTTGGGACAGTGTGCATATTGAATTCCACCACCTTTCTAGCATTTAGCACCCGCTCGGTAAGTATTTGTTGACTAAATGAATAAATGGGGTCAAACAAAAATAAAATAGTCTCTGCCCTTAAAGAGTCTAGAAGAAACAGAAAGGCAAAAGGACTGATTATAACTGAGCCCAAATGATGTGCTATAACATAGATGTATGTAAAAGTTAAAAGAGAGTTAAGGGCCCGATTAATTTTGCCTATATTGAGAAGGGCACAGAAAGGCTATGCAGAAAAAATGGACACCTGAGCCAAACTTGAAGAATATACATTCACGGTGCTTGGGGTACAGTAAGTGTTTCTGCTGGTAACGCACAGCATTCCTTCTTCCTTCCTGGGGCAACATGCCTCCCATTCCCTTTTGGAGAAATACACTTGCCCTTGTTCAGTGCGTGAGGTTTGCATAAACTGATCTCCAATCTTGCCCTGCCCCTCAGCCTGGCCTGGCCAATGAGAAGGGTGGTTCAGGCACAGGAACCTTTGCCAGGTCAGGCCAAGGAGGCCAGTTCAGAGACTGCTAGGACTGTTGGAGAAAGGTGGTCTCTCTCCACGGGGATGGCTAACTGATCAGAAGAGCCTGAAGCCGCCAGTAGCCATCACTACCACCACTCCACAGGGCAGAGTGCGCCTGAAGACGCAGCCGGAAGAGCGGGAAATGGACGTAGGGGTGGGGAGGGAGGCTGGTTCATTCCTGTGCTGAAGCCTTGGGCCCAGCTGCGCCTGAGGCCAGGGTGCACGCAGGACTTCTCGTTAAGTGGGGCAGCACCCTCCTTCTTCGTTTTCTTGAGCTAATGTGAGTTGGATACTGGGCCTTCGCAAGTAAAAGTGGCCCAGTTTATTCAGTGCTCCATAAATATCTATTAAAATGTATACAAAGTTAACAGGCAGCAAACATGAGACAAGGTTCCAGGTCAAAGGAATAAATAGCATAAGCAATGGAGAAAATGAAGTTTTAGACAACTTAATTTCACCTTTCTTAAAAATGAGGGAGAGGACATATATTCCTGCACTCAGCAGCCCACAGATGTCAGGGTGTGTGTGTGTGTGTGTGTGTGTGTGTGTGTGTGTGTGTGTTAATCCTCACCCGAGGATCTTTTTCCATTGATTTTTAGGGAGAGTGGAGGAGAGAGGGAAAGACAGAGAGAAACATTGTTGTAAGAGAAACACAGGGCCTGGGCTGGGGAGGAGCCTGCAACCAAGGTACATGCCCTTGACCGGAATCGAACCCGGGGCCCTTCAGTCCGCAGGCTTTATCCGCTGAGCCAAACCGGCTAGAACTAAGGGTTGGATGTCTCCTAAGGCACCTATCGGAAGGTTCCTCCTTCATCTTCAAACTGTCGTACATTAGAATCATGGTTCCTTAAAAAAGAATGATTTGTCCAGTTTTGTTCAAAAAAGGCTATATATTTTGTTCATGTTCCACACAAAAACACTCAAGGCGACATTATAGAACTCATTCATCACATCTATATTAAGCTCCTAGAATCAATCCATAAACTAACCATTATGATGTCATTGTACTGGACAAGCACCAGGAAACAATTCCTATTCTTAACTTATAGCCAATAGATTTGCATAACCGGTGCCCTATTCAAACAGCAGGCAAGAGGATGAGAGCACTGCCAACTCGTGATGACAGGGTTTCACTCCCTCATCTGCATTATCAAGCTACACATCTATTCGAAGAGGCCTTCTCAACGTGTCTTGTGCAATTTCGATGTTGCAACTTTTCTATGCACACAAAACCTCATGGCTGTTTCTTAACATAATTCAAACATAATCCTGTCTCAGTCTTATTTCCAGCACATCTTTCTTTTTTGAAATCCTAAGGAATTTATATAACAAAAATATAAAAAGAGCACCAGTTGGCTTTTGTACCTCTACAATCTAGGTTCTAAACTAACTGGAACATTTGCTAAGAACCACAGGGGGGGAGCCTGGGCAATTCTGCTCCTGATGCAGGCAGGTGAGCCCCAGGCAGAGACGGGGGGCCCAGGGGGATCATCCTGGGCTGGGAAGGCACAGACCACGGTCCAGCAGTAGCAGCACCAGGAATCTGTGAGGCAGGGTCCTGGACAAAAGGTGCAACCTAAACGGGTGGTCAGGGTGGGGGCAAAGGGGTCTGCCTAGGGGTAGAGGAGGAGCTGGAGGCTGAGGGTGGGGTTAAGGCCATGCCTAAGTACAGAAACCACATTCTAGAAGGGTACGGGCTCTGCCCTAAGACTAAGTTTAGAATGAAAGTAGAACTGCACAAAGAAATGATAAAACCAAGGGTAACAGGATCAAAAGAATTCCCCAATCGCCTAAACACCTGGCAGGACAAAGCAAAACATTCTTTAGGGGAACATGGCATACTCCAAATCCATCACAATGCACCATCCCCAGCAGCCAGGACGACATTCCAAACACCGAGGAGGATACATACAAGAAGATGCTCGGGACCCTGAATGAGCCCACTGCTGGCACCCGCAACAACACAGGTGAACCTCACAGACATGTGTGAAGCCGGATTCAAACGAGTGCACGCTGTATAATTCATTTACATGAAGGGCAGGTACAGGCGAAACTAACCCGCAGTGAAAAATAGGCCAAACAGCGGTTACGTGAGGCGGGGCCGGGGTGGAGTAGGAAGTGACTTCAAGGAGACAGGAAACTTCCTGGGGAGATGAAATCGCTCTGTCCTTTGGTTCCGGTGGTGGGTCCGTGACTTTGTCAAAACTCATCAAACTGCCCACTTAAAATCTGTGCATCTTTACATTGTATGTAAATCACATCTCTACGTTTGATTAAATGAAAAAAAAAAACAAAACAGCAAAGAAGAATCTAGAACCATGTTTCACATAGAAATCATTGAGCTTTTCATGCAAGCCAGAGAGAACTTGTTCACAATAAAAAATATAATTTTATTGAAGTCATTACAAGCTGATTTACACTGCCTTGCAAGCACTGAGGGTTAAACTTTAGGAACTTTGCAAGCCAGCTGCTAAACCGCTGTTAGCTTGAAATTGGCCATGGGTGAAGCCTTCACAACACATTACAAATCAGCATCCCCCTCCGCACCCCCTCCCCGCCCTGTTTCCTGGCAACCACTGGATTTATGGTTTACATTAAAATAAAGACCTGCTCCTCATGCCTTGTTTACAGTTATCCTCAAGAAACAAAGCAAACTTTCCAAAATGTAGTGCCACAAACTCCTGTTCCCCCTCCCCTTCTCCTCCCATCACCCCCGCTCCCGGACAATAATTTCACCCCTTCTGGCTGCTGAATTTTGAATTTGCCTTCATGTGACTATATAAAATGCCCGTGCTGCTACTGATTTTTCGCAGTTTTGGCACCGTCTACCGGTTTCCCACCATGGAAGGCATGGAGTTCGTCTTCTTTCCCATAAAACATCTGCCACCACCATAAATACACTGCTCCCCACCCCGCCCTCCCAACACTGTGCTGTGCTGTGAGTTAGATCAATATGGAGTGTTTACACAAATACTATTATGAAAACATCCACAGCTCAGCTGTCTAGTATGGAGTCATATTGCTTTTCCTTCCTTGCACAACTTCTTGTTTTCTCTGGAGTTAGTGATATTCTTGAGGGGTTTTTGTTTGCTTGCTTGCTTTGTTTTCTACGTACTTATCACTGAGTTACACCGACACTCTATCTCAATCGTTTAGAATTCCTCTCAATGGTTCCAATATATCAGGTCATCTAGCACTTTCACCTTCTTAGAGACACCTCTCCGGAGGCTCTCGTTTGAACTGTTTGCTCTCTAGGCCTGTGCACAGCTATGATCCTGCAGTGTATCTTCCTCGCGTCCACGGGTTCGCCTGTGAACTGATAAGCAATTGTTGGGTTGGTCATCCAAGTGTTGCTGTTAGGGAGTCCAAAGCATTCCGACTCCTGGTCCTGCCGATGTGACTATTTTTCACTTCGGAAACTTATCAGCTCTCACCTTTGTCCTTCATGTTCTGAAATTTTGTGATAGGTCACTTGGATAGAAGGCCAAGAAGTAGTTGACAAAATAATGCACCCCTCCAAAGCTGTCTCCATCCTAATTTCCCAAACCTACGAAGCTGTGAAGTTACCTGGCCGAGGAGTGCGGTGCAGGTGGAATTCGGTCGGCTGCTCAGTTGAGCCTTGAGAAGGAATGCAGCCCGGGCACCTTGCTTAGTCCCGTCAGACCACTTCGGGGTCCGGACACCCGGAGCTGTGCGAGAACCAACGTGTGCTGTTGTAAGCCACAAGCTGGTGGCAATCGGTCACAGCAGCGATAGGAAAGTAATACAACTGACTAGCCAATGTATGCAAACTAGTTAGTCTTCTCTGACTCTCTAGAACAAGCCAATAGACCCTTATTTAACTTAGTGTGCAAAGTAAAAATTAAATCATCACATTTTTTTGTTAGCACAAGACTGACTCAGTTTTCAAATCAGTATATTCCCAGTTAAACGTAACTAATGAGGTTTTATGAAAACAGAAATTAGAGCTGAATTAAGCATGGACACACAGCCTGTGCAGCACAGCCTCATCCTTGCATCATCCTGTTGGAGTTCAGCCAAGTCTGCTTCCTTCTACACCTGCAGAATGTTGTTAACCAAAAGCATCCTCTCCCAAGACCTTCTTCCCCAAGTCCATATGCAGACACTAATTCGTTCATTCTGGCAGTCCGTCAACAGCTCTTCTTTCAAGGTGCCTCCTCCATTCCTTTAAAAATGTTCCCAGGCTAGTGAGGGCTCCCAATTTCCCCCTTAACACGATGGGGGTGCTACTATAAATAGCAAATGGCAATTGTTTGTACTGAGTGCAAATTTAAGTTTGGGGGCAGGGGAATCACCAAAACAAGAATTTTTATTTTTTATTTAATTTTTTAAATTGATTTCAGAGAGAGGGAGAGGAAGATAGAAACGTCAATGATGATAGAAAATCATTGATCGGCTGCCTCCTGCACACCCCCCACTGGGGACCTAGCTGGCAACATGGGCATGTGCCCTTGACCGGAATGAAACCTGGGACTGGAACCTGGAACCCTTCAGTCCGCAGGCCGACTGAGCCAAACCGGCTAGGGTGCCAAGACAGGAATTTGAGAAAGAAAGAAAGTTAGGCTTCTAGCGTTCAAAAGTTAATATTAACTAAGTTATTTAAATCTTAGCATACACTTTCTCTCCCCTAGAATATTAAAATGAGTAGGTTCCGGGTCAGTCTATAAAACCTGGTCAACCCATTAGGTATGTGAAGTATAACTTAGTCATATGCACGAAGCCTTCTGCATTTACTGGGGCTTTTCTATGTGCAAGGCACTGTGGTACAGATTCGAGATGCAGAAAGACGTTCTTGCCCTCCTCGAGTTCACAGTCCAGAGGAGAAGCATAATCACACCACGGCTGGGTAATAACATAATGCACATTCAGAGGTTCCGTGGGGCCCAGAGGGCACGCTTAATTTGCTGATGGCACCAGGAGACACTTGGCAGAGGAAGGAACACTGCAATATCTGAAGGGAATGCATCGTCCTCTGCCAGTGACCGCCACACTTGCTGGGAAGGAGGAAACAGTGGCCTCCACAGGGGAAGAGCCAGTTGAAACGTCCCTAGCACCCAGTCAGCTGCTCGCTGCCTCTGGGAAAGAAATGGCTCTTTGCTCCATTTCTAAACCCAGGCCAAGAGCCCTGAATGTAGGGTGTCCTGGGTTCAAATCTGCCTTGCAACTGTCAATATTCTCTTGGTAATTTGCTTAGCCTTGCAGCCTCTGCTTCCTTGGCTGTAAAACAATAATCGATATTCCCATCTTTTAGGATAGCAGTGAAGATTAGAGACGATTTACGGAAAGCGCCTGGCAGGAGAAATCAAGGACAGAACTCTGAATTCAGACTCTCTAACACCAATATGCACTCAAGTCACGGGTTCACAGATCAGGAAATACACAGAATCACCGCCTAGTTTAACTGATACCTTTCAGAAAAATAAAGCAAAATGCAGCAAAACTAAACGCACCTCTTCTTGCACTGAAGAATAATAAATCTAGCAGCTCTGAATCTGAATTGCCTTGTCATTTCACAATAACCCCTTACCAATCCTCAGGAAGAAAGAAGCATAAGGGGGAACATTCCTTAAGCACACGGGCCATGTCTTAGTCCCCCTGGTCCTGTACTACAAGAAATTCTGTTCAGTAGGTGCTCATTTTTTCCTTAAAAATGTAGTGATATAGAATCAAATTGAACATATCCTATATAATAAAAGGCTAATATGCAAGTAGACCGAACGGTGGAACAACCAGTCGCTATGACGTGTGCTGACCACCAGGAGGCATGTGCAGAACATGGCGAGCATCGGCCACAGCAGGATGGTGGAGCAGGTGAGTGGGGATGCCAGGACAAGGCAGGGTACCGGTTGCTGTCATCGGGGCGAGCCTCTGGTAGTTACTGAAAATTCTTTGCTCCCGTGTGCCATGGTCCCGCCTGGTGCTTGCACCTGCTGCTGGCATCAGCTCTGCTCACACCCGCTGCCAGTGCCGGAGCCGCCGCTTGCACCCACTGCCAGTGCCCGTCGCCAGCCCTGATCGCTCGGTGCCATCAGTGGTGCGAGCGGCAGCTGCTGGCCCCGATCGCCCCTTAGGGTTTCTCCACCTCCCCTGCTCCTGAGGGGAGATTGGGGCCTGGCAGCCGCCTCTTGTAGCCACTGCCGATGCCAGAGCCGCTGCTCGCACCCACTGCCAGCACCGGCCCCACTCGCACCTGCTGCTGGCGCTGACCCCAATCGCTCTGCACCTTCAGCAGGTGCGAGCGGGGCCAGCTCCGTCAGCGCGTGGGAGCGGCAGCAGGAGTGGACGGGGATGGGCGTGGTGGGGTGGTGGGAGGGGCTGGGCATGGGAACGGAGGATGGGCCGAGACCGGCCGCTGTGCTTACCGCAGCCTCGTGGCCCACAGTTCCTTTCAAGCTGCATGAATTCATGCACTGGGCCCCTAGTGTATATAATAAAAATGTTACATTTATTTGGACATTATAAGTTAGAGTTAACAGAAGTACCAAGAAAATGTCTCTGCTAATATAATTTATAAAACATTTTATTTGAAAAAGAGGAAAATCACTCAAAGCAAACCCATTCACTTAAGAAATAAGCTATTTTAGGACATACTATGTGTCAGGCACTGTTCTAGGCACTGGGAGATAGCAGTGAACAAGAGACAAAAATCCCTGTCATTTTGGAGGCTACACGCTAGTCTGAAAGATAGTGGACAGAACAAAATGTCTAAATAACTAATACACGATGTGTTGGCGGGGCCCACCCAGGGCAGTAGCTGTGCTATTCTGAGAAGTTCCAGATTCTGCATATACTTTGAAGGTAGAAAAAAATAAGATGTGCTGATTGGACATATGGACTACTGTCAAATATTCAACTATTAGGATATTCTTGGAGTCAGTAAAGACACCTCGATTTCCCTTCATCAACAGAACTGTGCTAGAAAATACTTCAAACACTTAACTCATGAAACAACATAAATTCTGTAGATTTTAAATAAGAAGATAGAAATTCTTTAAGTAAAGCTTTAAAGGAAACACATATCTGGTGATAAAGCTGATTGGCGGGTTGATTACTAAGGATCCTAAGTAGAATGACTTCACTTTATCTGATGGATCAACAATTCACAAATGAATCTTTGAAGACTAAAAAGAAACACTAAATAATCAAGGTCAGCATATCCGAAGTTATAGAAATAATCAATTACTTGAATTATCACCAACTCTTCATGTACCATTAGGGCAAAAGTTTGTTACTTATGCTTTTTAATTCAAAAATAAAGACTATGCACTGATTAAATTTATTAGGCTCTTTTAAGATCAGTAAAAGTAGAACTAGTACTGTAATAGTGCTAGAGTTTAACTTTTATGTACCTTAAATTTTATATTTCTCTAGGATACATGTGACACTAATTTAAAAATTAGTATCAAATACATATTTGAAAGTTATATGTGGACAATTGAAAATTATATAGATTTAAATTTTATACCTACATAAATGGGGGAGGAAGAGAGGAAGGAGGAAGGGAAGGAAGGAAGGAAGGAAGGAAGGAAGGAAGGAAGGAAGGAAGGGAGGGAGGGAGGGAGGGAGGGAGGGAGGGAGGGAGGGAGGGAGGGAGGGAGGGAGGGAGGGAGGGAGGGAGGGAGGGAGGGAGGGATCACTTCCCTATAGTAATTTGTCATTCCCAAACTTCCCCCAATTTTGTCATCTTGTTCAAGGTGGTACCAGAGAAATCCAGCAGATGGCACTCATACATTTTTCTAAATACGGTGCTGAATAAAAACAGGATAGCTTAAACTTTGTATTTCAGACCAGAAAGACAGAATAAATCATAGAAGCAAACACGTTTAAAATTTTTCTATTACCATGAAGAAATGGTGCTTTTAAGCTGCTCTAATGCACATTCATAGCTCGTAACCAACTTGCAATTTTCGCTTCCTATTCTAGCAGCTGGTGGCAAGTAAGCATTCAGAACCATTACGTGCCAATCAACAGCCTGATAATAGAAAGCAGCCCAGGGACCACCGAGAGACCCACAAACTTTCCCCATTATGGATCCTGGATCATTATTTAATTCTAGTTTCTTTTCAATGCTTTTATTGGTTGTTCTACCTAGATGGGCTTTGAAACCAGCAAACATTATTACTACCATTTTTCAACTAAGTAAACACAGGCTCAGAAAGTAAAAGAAATAAGAAGATAGGCTAATTCAATCAAGAAAGAAAATCAACAATAAATGAATCCAGCTTAACTAGACAATCAATAATTTATGCTTAAATCCCCAATTAATAAATGTGGGTTAAATGAACAAGTTAATTCAACCATATTTCAACACTTCCTATATATCAGCACTGTTTCAGGCTCTGGGGAAAAAGTGGTGCATAAGACAGACAACACCCCTGCTCTCATAGAACTTATGTTTTAGTCGTGATAAATAGAAAAGAGAAATAAATAAGGATATCAGAAATCAGTAGTATGAAGAATTCATGAGTTAAATTGGAGTGGGTGATAATGTGGCCACATGACTACGCAGACTGCCTGTTTCAGGGAAGGCTTCTCCAGGGAGAGACACTGCAGTGGCGCCTGAAGGACAGAAGCAGGAGGAGGAGCATCCCAAGCAGAGGGAGCACAGCTCCTGAGATGACCCCAAGGCCAGAGCCAGCAGGGCCTGCGCGGAGAGCAGACAGGCCAGGGTGGCCCGAGAGGAATGCGCCAGGAGAATGGTATGACCTGAGTTCCAGGAGCCAGGAGGGATGGATGGATGGATGGATGACCAAAAGAATGGATGGGAGGAATAATAAAAAGAAGGGGAAAATAAAGAAATAAACAAGTGTTAATTTTAGGTTAATCAGATATTTTTTTACATGTTGATCTTTCTGTAAGTTTTCTCTTAGTCCACATTTCTGCCTTAGCAAGTACTGAAAAATGAACATAACTCTTATTCTTTGATATTTTAAGGAAGTGCCATCCCTCAGGTTATCATCTTAAATTATCAATGACCAGAGAGGGTAGCAATGAAAAAACCCCCACATCTGTAGAAAGTATAATAAAGTGGGATGAATAGGTGCTAATTTCAAGAGATACAGAGAAGGTGAATTTTCAATAATACTTGATTTGAGTCTGTTTTGTACTGATCGGCCCCTTTCTCCTCAGGGAGTATAAAATATATTCTTAGTTTATTAAATATTCACATTCACTGATTCTGATTACCAAAAGGGTGATTTAAACGATTCTCAAATTTCTCTTATTTTCTAATATTTACCTGTTCCATGAGATTTTATTATAAGCCAATATTCAAAAAGAATATATATTTTTAGGTTGTTCAAACTGAAACCACCCTAGCCAATTTGGCTCAGTGGATAGAACATCAGCCCTTGGACTGAAGGGTCCCGGGTTCGATTCCGGTCAAGGGCACATACCTCGGTTGCAGGCTTGATCCCTGGTCCTGGTCGGGGCCTGTGTGGGGAGGCAACCAATCGCTGTGTCTCTCTCACATCAATGTTTTTCTCTGTCTCCCTCCCTCCTACTCTCTCTAAAAATCAATGGAAAAATATCCTCGGGTGAGGATTAACAAAACAAACAAACAAACAAAACAAAACCAAAAAAAACTGAAGCCCAAGCAATTAAATTGTAATAAAGAGGCCCGGTGTCCCTTGTGGAGTCACACAAATCACATCACCATTCCAAACCTCCGTTCCTCCTGCCAAAACTGGGATATGCGCTTGTCCCCAACTAGAATCTCAATAAAGAGCTCTGATTATATTGGATAAAAGTAGCTTTATAAACAGGACCTTGGTATTGTACAAATCTTAACCTGCATCAGATCTTAGAGCTGACCTACACTGACCCTGCGATTACTCCCAGGTCACCCATTCCCAACCAGAAACTTCTTTGTCTAAAGTCAACAAAAGCTGTCAACAACCACACCATTTAATGGTGGTTGGAATTTGCAAATACTTCCTCTCAAGCAATCACAAGGCCATATCCAGAAATATTCATTAGCAATTGTATTTGCATCTATTAAATGTAGATTAAGAGGATTTTATTTTAACAAGATTTTATTTACCCACTAATTAGACTGACAATTTATTACAAGTATGAAAATAATTAACTTAGGGCTATAAAGTAGTATAGCTCTTTGGCGGTAAGAAGGAAACAAAATCATTTTTCTCCCACTCTATAGGCCTCGTTTCGCGCAGCCACTTACGTGGGCCATTGTTATTAATTTCACATTTTGACTTGCTCTTTATTTTCCCAGACAACTGAATTCTGGCGCTGTCAATTTCATGACAGTCTTTTAAAGATAAATTCGCTATGTATCAAAAGCAGTTGTTTAAATAAGCATTTGGCTCTGACAGTTTTGCTCTAGATACTTTTCAAGCAACAGCTAAAGAGAGCATTTTACCATCAGTCACAGCTTTGTTATCCTTTCTCTTTTTCATCCAATCTAAGTAAGTGTGTTCTTACAACCAGCATTACCTTGCAAAACTTCCCCTCATGTGTAGAGAATGTGACCCTCAGTACAATGAACAACAAAAGAACGAAATCCAGGTTCTCCCTCCTAGAACTGGGAAGCTACCGCATTACTTCCTTCATATATTGATCAACGATATCTAAAGATGTCACTTTTGTCAAATGTCAGTAAAGTAAATAAAAAAATAAAGCTTCTTCACTGGGCTGATGATTTGATCATTACCAGGCCAAGCAAAAACCTTATTTAACTTGAAAATATGTCTAGGAAGCACAAATGCAACTAACTATGCATTCCTACCTCCAACATTTTCAAAGATAACTTCATCCTGCCCATTCTTTCTTAAAAAAATAAATAAATAATTCTGTTATCTTAAGATAAAAGGGCCACAAGCCTCCAAGACTTAATCCCTGCTTCAGGCGAATGGCCAAAAATATTTTTCATTTGTAGTTCACATCCTCAAAACAATTCCCTCGACAGAAAATGTTCTGAACTAGACTCCGAAAGGCAAATGCATTTGCTTCATTTACGTTCTTCAGGATGACAAAGGAGAGGAGTGGAGAACAAACATAAAAGTTGACCTAAAATACATCAGTTTCAAATATTAAAATACTTTTTAGCAAAATGAACACCTTCAGATTTCAAACTTCATACTAGAAATAAATATTTGAGTGACAGAACACCTTACCCTGTCCACCCAGGTTTAAAAATCATATCATAGAACTGGCCAGCGTAGCTTAGTGATTAGAGTGTCAGCCAGCAAACCGAAGGGTCATGGGTTCCATTCCAGTCAAGGGCTTGTACCTGGGTTACAGGTTCCCGCCCCAGTTGGCAACCCATTGATATGGTTCTCTCACATCAATGTCTGTCTGTCTGTCTGTCTGTCTGTCTGTCTGTCTGTCTCTCTCCTCTCCTTCCTCCTCCCTTTCACTCTCTCTAAAATCAATGGACAAAATATCCTCTAGTGAGGATACTTAACCCCTCCCCCCCAAATCCTATCGTATTTATTTCTGATCATGTCACTGAACTGCTACTGTTTTCTGGACTGCAGATAAATGACTTATTCATAATAATGTGGCACAGTTATGTATGATTGATTGACCTGAAGCAGAAAGGGACTTTGTCCTCAGTGTCAGCTTACAGCAGGGCCTGTCTGGTGCAGGCTGCCTGTCCATCTGCAGCCAGCCAGCTGAACAATCGACGGCCCCGCTGGTAAGAGACTCAACAGGGTTTTCATGGCATAATTTCCATTCTACAAGAAACTACCAATCCCAACTCACACTGTTTTAAAACGTCTCTAGATTCCAACTTATTACAATACAATGAGTTCGACCTTATTTTGGACTTTTAGGAATTTCAATTCATTTTTTAAAGTTTAAGGGGGGAAAAAAAAAACAAGCAGACAAAACACTCTCAATTTTGGTTTCTTTTTCAGGAGAACACACTACTACTGACAAAACAATGAATAGTACAGAAATCTTCCTGACTGTACATATCTTACAGCTTTTCTTTTTCTTTGCTGTTTCCTCCCATCTCAATAATTAGGCTGGGAAGAAAGAAAGGAATTTCCAGTCCACTGGTCATGCTCCACATCCTATAATTTTGTTGGTTTTCCCCTGGCCAAATAGCTCCATTAATCAGCAGGAACAATATGCAGCAAACTATCTATACGTCCTAACATTATCCCCAGCAGAGAACTGACAGTTAGAAAGTTGCTTCTGAAAAAGCCTGTTACCGTGAAGAACTATGGTGCTGCCAGGAACCTTGGAGCAGCATCAGGATTACTCTGGCGTAGTTTGAGCTTTGGTTTCAACTAAGAATAGAGAAAATTCAGTGAATGAGCATTTATTTAAGAACTAGAGGCCCGGTGCATGAATTCGTGCATGGGTGGAGTACCTCAGCCTAGCGGGCCATTGGAGCCAATTGGGCATCTCGCCCATTCTGGGGGGAGGGACCATGGGAGGTTGGCTGTGGGAGCGCACTGACCACCAGGGGGCAGCTCCTGTGTGCGTCATAGTAACTGGTTGATCTGTCGTAATGGTCGCTTAGACTTTTATATATATAGATTGCATTTCTGTAGAGCCAAAGACTACTTCCAGAATAATCAAGATCACTCTGAGACACATTCTGACCCAGATAATTTCTGTTATTTCCCTACTTAAAAGCTTTATGAATTACTAATTATCAAAAACTTAAAAATGGACCTACTGTTCTGCTGATATTTTATATTGACAGTGCAGTTTGGGTTCATACGCTGATTTCTATTAATTGCTGTATTTCCTTTGTTCAGTGAGCTTGTTCCATTGATTACATTGATTCTAACAGTCCATTATTTTGACTGGTATCACACATAGTGCTTTGTATTACTCTACCATGCAGTGATAAAATAATCATTTATTTGATTGTTTAAAAATTAGTTTAAATCTTAAATATGCAATTTTACATTTTAAAATAATGAAAATACTGAACCTCCCTTTTTTCTCAAATTCAATTCATATTCATCCTGATTCCATTACTGAATATCTAATTTAGACACTCTTTCTGACATACACACAAAAATACAGTTGATATTGTAAGAGTTTATTCTGCATATATGCCACTGTGTGTTTGTTAGTTATGCAAATAAGTGGCAGATTTTTAGTTCACAATAATATTTTAGTTATAAAACCAATAATAAACAAAAATTACTGTTAAGTGAAAAAGGCTTTATGTATAAGCTCAATCTACATGTTAATATACATATTTAATAATAAATATTCACAAGTCTTAGAACTTAGAATGTGGGTAAATAAATGGATTAAAATGAGACAGAACTGAAGTCAGAGCTAATCCCAATAAGTATTTCCCACTCTATATTTGCATATAAAGTGAACTGCAATTCCCTGGTACCTTTCATTTTTTTCTTCTTAAGCAAAAATAATTTATTATTAAATATTGAAAAAATCAAAATAGAAATCACTTCTGAAAATGAAAATTATGTAAACAGATGGCAATTGGGACACATCTCAAAGGAGACTTTTAGCTTTGCTAATTTTTAAAAAATAAGGGTGTAAATCAACATATACAAAAAAGCTACGCCAAAGTAAGACTTGCTGTGAAACTAGACCTAAGTACTCTACTTTAACATCAGCACATAGAAGACATTTGTAAACAACTCACATTTGATGTTTAACTAATTCAACTACAACCACAAAAGAAAACATGATTCTCATATTTGTGCTCAGTACTCTGAAATATACCCCACACAGGTTTTGTTCCATTCCCCCACCTATTGCAATCTAGGGCCTTATTGAACAGTTTCAAAACACTTTTTTTTGAAACTACTGAAAATATACCTTTCTTCCTAGTCAGCATTAACAGCAGAAATATACGTGATGTTAGAAATCTGGTGGCAATACCAAGTTTGATTCAAATGTAAGCACACCGTCTTTACTTGCAGTGTTTCAGGCCACCAGCGGAAATGGATCCTGAGGGCCGTAAGATTACGTACCCCCCCAAGTGGATGGCTTATTTCATTCCAACCCAAACTGGCATTAGGAACAACACTGGCAGGCCCCAAGTGCTGGGTAAGGGCTGCAAGCGCCCCGGACTTAACTCAGACACGTCTAGAGAAACGCGGAGAAAACTGGCGTTTGCAGATGGAAGACCTCAGAGGACCTCTGTCAAGTACATCGTGTGAGTGGAGAAAGATTGAAATGAAAGTGAGCACCCTGTAGGTGGAAATGACACTGACTAAATTGGGTCAATAATCCGAGTGCTTCTTTCTACGTGTGTTTGACTTGACCCAAGGCTTGCAGCAAAGAATAAATAACAGCAGAAAGTACAGATTAGCTTAGGGGTCGGGGGGGTCTCAGAAACCTGAGCACACACTATTACTCCTTTTTCTTCCTTTAGAAACAAAATCAAACCACATGAGAACCCTTCAAGTTCCAGCAAGTAATAAGACCAGAAATATGTATTGGTCTGAACCAATTCTAGACATCAACAACTTTGAACATTCTGAACCTCACATTTTCCACAAGAATCTACTGTAATGAGTATCATTCATTATCTATCACAAAAATTTGCTTCTAAGATGCTTTGATCAAATCTCGGGTAGCTCATCAATTCTCTACACGTTATTTATTTTCCTGAAGATCTTTCTGTGCCAATGTCTGAAAGGAAAAAATATTAATAGTTACTCATAAGGAAAGTGAAATTCTTAATAAAGGGATTATATACAATTTATGTAAATTTAACACCATAATGAGTCAGTGCATTTCTCAATTTTATTTTTACAAGTTTTAATATGAAATATAAATCCTAACATAACCTACCAGAGCATTTGTAAACAAAAAACGTTTACAGAAAGTAAACATGAAAACGAAATGTAACATATTAAAATAAATTTATACTTTAACATGCTTTAAAGCTAGCTATACAGGTGTCCAATTAAAATAGACCATGGCAAATATTGTGTTCATTTCATAAACAACCAAAGAAGAAGGTTAAAAGCAATTTGAAGTGCTCCAAAACAGTCTGAAAATAAATTTTCAATAATTGAATCCAAAGTTCTTGAGATCATAAAAATCTGTAATGAGAAAGTTTTAGGATCAAATGTAATAAAACTATAATTTATGCCTATCAAAAACAAAAAGCTTTTACCATCATGATAATTAAACCCCTTTAGTGCATGAGTCCTCTAATAACAGTTTCCATCAAGGGAATGTTGTGTGGTCAAGTTTGAATTCTTTTTTAACTGAGTTTGTAATTGTACACATTCTCTTTGAATATAACTTGCTGTATGTAGCACCTCGCTCTAGGAACTCAAAACTCTTCACAGATTTATATCCTGACCTCAGTTTTTTTGGTTATTGCTGCTTTGTTTTTGAGAACAGCAAAACACCAATTCAATGACATGTGTACCATTAAAACAATTCTTACCAGTAGTAACAAGTTACTACTGGTAATCAAAAGTTAAAGAATCAATGATGGCTTACCAACTCCAAAAATTCTATTTCTGTTTGGAGAGCTTCATAAACACTTTGCATGTCCTCTTCCTTATAAAGTTCTAATTCCTTTTTAAGTCTGTTTCAAATGAAAAATTCACCCTATTAGTTCAGCAATCTTCTATGATAATTTTTTTATTACATGAATGGTGGCAGGTCTGCAGCTCTATCATCAGAATTTCAACTTAACACTAAAGAATTTGGAAAGGAATTTTAATTCTCTGTAATTCTATAAGGACTACATAAAATTTTGTGAAAAACTCCAGTAAATAAAATAAGGTAGACTGGCCCTAGCCAGTTTGGCTCAGCGGATAGAGCATCAGCCTGCAGAATGAAAGGTCCTGGGCTCGATTCCAGGTCAGGGCACAGGCTCGACCCCCAGTGTGGACATTTTGGGGTAATGGTGCAGGAGGCAGCCAATCAATGATTCTCTCTCATCATAGATGTTTCTCTCTCTCCCTCTCTCTTCCTCTCTGAAATCAATATAAATATATATATATAATAAGGGAGACTGAATAATAAAAAATACTTAATAATTTAGGGTAATTAAGAGAGCAACATGGTTTGGTAGGGAATCTATAGTACTGCCTGATGGCCTCTATTTTAGTCCTGGCCACTACCAAGCCAAATGACCTAGGCTAAGTCATTTAGCCTCTCGGATCCTCACCTGAGAATTTTAAGTGCATTAAAAACATGACCTCTAAGATTTCTTCTTGCTCTAAAACTAAACATTAACTTGATTTTACATATATATCATAAAACTATATTTTAAGTGTGAAAAAGTAGTATCACTGTTTCTTTTCCCCAATTAAGCCTTTAACCCTTTGAATATTCTGAAATTACTTTTAAAAATTATTTTATGCATATATTTAATATGAAAAATAATGATAAAAGTCTTCCATTTTTAGCATTATGACTAACATTCTTTCCAAAAAACAAAAAAAAACATAAGCAAAAGCCATGAGCTGTGACTGGAGAGGTAGAGAGCCAGGGCCTGAGACTGTGCAGCTAGAAGGGAGAGGCTGCCCTGAGACCAGATACTAAGAGCATCATGCTCTCACAAACCTAACCAAGCTGGGCCAGCCACAAGGTGAGCCCTGTCCTTAAGGGGAGAGCGCCGGGGTCCTAGGCCAGTGGCACTCCCTCTAGACCAGCAGAAGCAAAGAAAACGTCTCTCTGAAGGAAAGTTTAAGATTATTTAGGCTCATAGGCCTCCTACAGAGTAAGATCAAACAATGAGTTTGCAATCAAAGATCACCAAGTACCCAAGAAGCAGGCCACTATAAGTAAACGTCACTAGAGACCATAAACAGATAGGAAGAACTACAAATCAATGAGAAAAAATAACACAATTGAAAACGGGCATACACACACACACACACACACACACACACACACACACACACACACATTTACCAGATTATTCACAAAAGAAGATATCCAATGGCTAACAGACTATGAAAAGGTGCTCAACTTCATGAAGAAAATACAAAAGAAAGGCACAATGTAATGCCACCACACACCCACCAGAATAGTTCAAATGAAAAACAGGAAATACCAAGTGTTGACGAAGACATGCATAAACTAGAATTCTCAGACACTGCTGGCGTAGGTTATCATTTTCCATTCTTTTACTTTTAACCTATCTATGTTTTTATTTTTAAAGTGAGTTTCTTGTAGAAACTGTATAGTGGTGCCATACTCTTTTATCTAACATGATGATCTCTTTGAGTTGGTGTATTTAGATCATTTACATTTAATATAATTATTTATTTGGCTGGATTAAAAATTTTGCTAATTGTTCTCTATTTGTTCCATCTGTTCTTTGTTCCTTTTTTCCTCTCTTTTTTCCTGTTTTGGATTGCTTGATTTTTTTATGATAGTATTTTATCTACTAATTGACTTGTTTGTATACATATTTAAAAATTTTTATAATGCCTATTTTGGATTTTATAATACGCATCTTCCATTTATTACTATCCACTCTCAAATAATATTATAGTCATACTTACAGTATAAAACCTTTACAACAGTATGTTTCCAATTACTCCTTCATATTTTTTCTCATTGTTATCACATAAATTTTTCTTTTACATTTACTATAAACATAAATCATATTGCTAGTATTTTTGACTTAGTAATTTATCTTTCTGAGCAATTAAAAATAAAAAAGGCTCTTATATTTACCTTCAGTTCAACAATTTCTGATGCTTTTATTTCTTGGTATAGTTCTGAGTTTCTATCTGGTATCATATTCTTTCTTCCTGAAAAACTTATTATAGCTTTTTTTTTTTTTGTAATGTAGTCTGTTTTCAAAGAAGTCTATACACTCATATTTGTTAAAAAATATCATACTTTGCCTTCATATGTAAAATATATTTTCATTGAGAATTCTGAGTTGACAACTCTCACTTGATAGTCATTCGTTTGTCTCTGGTTCTACATGATTTCTGATGAGAAGTCTACTGTAACTCCTATCTTCATTTCTTGTATGTAATGTCTTTATGTCTTCTCTTTTTCTGCCTTCCTTCATGATTTCCTCTCTATCTGTGTTTTTCAGAGGTTTGAATATAATGTGTAAAGATATTTGCTTTTCTAAAATGCTGCTTGGAATCCTCTGAGCTTCTTGTGTCTGCTTTAAAGTATTTCATTATTTTTATAATACATTCTGCCACGGTCTCTTAACATTATGGATGTTAGAACAGTATGGTTGAATCTCAAACACATTACACTAAATAAAAGAAGTGAAGCAAGAGGCTATATTGTGCTAAATAAAAGAAGTCAGACCAGGCTACATACCAAATTATTCAATTTATATGACATATTGGAAAAGTCAAAAGTAGGAAAAGAAAATAGATCAAAGACTGGGAGTGGACTATGGCCCTTGATTATAAATGGGCAAGTGGGGACATTTTGGGGTAATGGAAGTATACTGTTTTCATTGTGATGGTGGTTGCATAATTAAGTGTGTATATCAAAATTAACAGAATTGCATATTTAAAAGGGTGAATTTTATTGTATGTAAGTTATACTTCAATAAGCCTGTTTTTAAAAAATGACAATGACAGGAATCCACATTCCTATAAAATAATGGCAACCACCTAAATAAAAACAATCTCAATTACAATGCCAAATAATGCCACCTATAAGCCATACTTACAAGCTAATTAAGAAACAGGTGGTATTACAAACTTGAAATTACACTTAAGTACAGAAATAAATATGTTAATCCCGCAGAACCAAATCTGAAGTCTACACCAATGCAGAGACTGAAGCACAACTAGGGGAAGAGGAAAAATGAAAGGGAGCGCATGGGGGTGATATAAGACAGGTTAAATGACCCTCGAAAAGAGCAAGTCCTACCCTGCGTGGGAAACACTGACAGCAGGCCTGAGGCCTCATGGTTGAGAATACTGGCTTTTGTCAGATTGAAGGAAATGGGGTTTTGTTGTTGTTGTTTTTGTTTTCAATATATTTCTATTGATTTCAGAGAGAAAGGGAGAGGGGAGAGAGAGAGAGAAATATCAATGATGAGAGAGAATCATGGATTGGCTGCTTCCTGCACACCCCACACTGGGGATCGAGCCCGCAACCTAGGCATGTGTCCTGACCAGTAATCAAACCCATGACCTCTTGGTCCATAGGTCCACGCTCAACCACTGAGCAACACCGGCTGGGCTGTTGTCAGACTTTTTTATATTTCCTTGGGCTTGGGAAAGAGTGGGCTTTCTTTCAAACTATCCAACCTCTTTCCCAGCTTTTCCCAGGCTTGTGTTTATGCCCTATCCATCCATTCTCTTTCCTGGCTTTTCTGAGGCTTGTGCCCCTCCCTGTCCGATCTTTTTCCCACTGTGCCCTCCCACTTTCCTACTGCATAAGCACTCAGTAAAAGGAAATAGCCCTCACCATTTTCTCCCTTCCATATTAATCCCTCAGAACTTGCTGGTCACACACACCACCACCATCTACCTCGCCCCCCTCAACCCGGCCCCCACCCTCATGGCTGTGGCTGTAAAGCTATCTTTCCTGCCTAGTTGACGAGGCGGGATGTTTTGCTCCACTTGGCTGAAAGATGCGGGTTACTCCCCAGGATGACTGTTCCCTCCCTTCCCTCCTCTTTGGTTAATTATCTAACTGCCCGCTCTAACACTGCAACTGCCTACTCTAACCCTGCTATGCAATGTACTTCAGACTCCACTTCAATATATTTACCTTTTCAAATAAAATGGTAGGGCTCTTCTTCCCACCCTATCACCTACACTTGCCCTTCCCCTTTCAGTTCACATGGACTATAGGTCCTGTAAGATCTTTCCGTCCATCAGAACTGGGTGGTGACGATGTTCGCTTTTAGTTAGTTAACAATAAGAATGAGAGACTACTGAAATTAAGGAGGGCGTTTAGAGCAAATTATAGGAAGTATTTCACTATTCAGCATATAATCAAGCTGTAGAATTTAGAACGGCACTTAAAGATTGCTGTTGCTAGCTTTAAAAGAGGCTGATGATAATGGGCTGAATATTAATGCGGTTGCAGCAAGCCAACACTATATAATGGTAAGCAGTGCACAGACAACTGCCTATCGGAGTCAAGACGGACTTCCTCACCTCTGCACTATAACTAAGGGCGGTCTGCACTGGTTACTGTCACCTTTCTTGGAATCATCAATTAATGACGAGGATGGCCAACAAAGCTAGCTAGTTCAGCAAAACTCATGTTCCTTGTATTTTCATCATTTCCTGCAGCCTTCCAATTTTTTTCAGTGCCGTATAAAATTTGTTTCTAAGTGTCATAGAACAGACTTAACTGAAAGAACATTCCATTCAGTCACAGAGCTGTACAAAAGTACTATTTAATTAGAAAAAAGGAAAAAGTTCATCCGAAGTCTTAGTGCACCGACGCAAATGCTATTAAGGTTTAAGTGTATTCCATCACAGTCTTTTCTTTCCATCTAATAGTGATTATGCAGTATTGTCTCCTAGTGTTTTCTTTGCTTAAAGCGTATCATATACATTTCCTCCAGTTAATTAAGCATGCCAATTAATACCATTTAAGATACATGTGTAACAGGTCTAGGTGGCTTACACCACAGTTGATCAGTCATGGTACAGCATTGAAATTGTCACTTTTCTTTTCCTGCCATAAGTAACATTTCTGTGAACATTTCCGTGCATACAGTTCCCTCTGTAGTTAGAATTATTGTCCTTAGGAGAGAGCTCATCAGTGGAATTATTGGGTCAAATGGAATAAACATTTTAAAAATGCCTATAATTTATATTCCAAATTACATTCCAAATATATGCAATTTTATACTGCCACACAATGTATAAATTAGCTCTGTACCACACTCATGCTAATTTCAATTATGGTCATTTAAGAATGTCTTTAAAAATTTGATAGAAAAATTATATTCAATGGTTTTCATTCGCATTTAATTGATAAGCAGTTTAACAGAATTATCTTATCTTATTCATCTTGGTATTTCCAGTAACTTGCACAGTGCATGATACAAAGTGGGCATTTAATACATGTCTGTTGAATAAATACATTAATAAAGAAATATTGATTTTAGTGTTTTCTTATTGATTTTATCAGTTGATTATTTGATAAACGGTTATCCCTTGTTAGTAATAATTACCATGAATTTCTCCCAGTTTATCACTCCAAATTGATGACTTTTTTAACACATGGGATTTTAAATCTTATATGTTAAGTCTGTTAATCTTATCCTTTTTGGTTTTCTTAATTACATCAGAGGTTTAATAAGTAGTCCTTTCTACTTTTCGCTAGTTTTCCTATGAACTGATGGGTTTCTTCTATATTAATTCATATAAAAATTATTTTAGTGACATTTAAACACAATTTTAAAAAATATATAGGGCATCCTCTTTCATGTACAATTTATTTCTGAAAGTAGGTTTGAAAGTTGAATGTGTCAAAGCAGAACTTCAATTTCCTAATTATGCCTTCCCTCCGTCCAGGCCACCAGCAGACAGGTAGCAACCTTCACAGGTGTGCAAGGCAGCACCAGAGAGATCGGCCATCATCTCCGTTCCCCTAAATCCTGGGTTGGTTGGATTAGGCAACTCCTTTTACCACATATTTTCTATCACCTCCCCCACTCTCGTATCAAAGGGGTTGATTATAAAGGTAGACATATGAAAATTTAAAAACATCTTATTATGACATCAAAGATACCAATGAATTTGGAAATGGTATTATATATGGCTCATACAATAAATAAAATTATTTCAAAATTTAGGGATATTTACAACCTGGCACATTTAGATCAGAATATAAATTCTAAAATAATCAATTGATTCTACTGTCAAAATGTCTCTTGTATATAACTTTAATGCCTCTATAGTGTGTGGCAAGAATTCACAAAACAGGGGATCTCTATTAGCTTGAAAGCTATATAATCACTGCTGTAGAGACACTTCCGTTAGTGAATAAATAATGAAGCTTTACCAGAAAAGATGCAGTCCGCAGAAATACTGAACAAAATACATAGCTAAGAATAATCCTGCAATTAAATGGGAATTTTCATACTTTATAAAAGTTTAAAAAAGAGATGATATGGGTTAGAATCAGACATGTAATTATTTTTGGCCAATATTTTCCAGAAACTTTAAAACTGAGATCCTGTTACACTTGTCCACTTTGAGTTCATTCTTGATGGCAGGGAGAACTGCAAAGTAAATGTGCACTATTTTCTCAAAGTAGCCCGGATTACCCTTTCTGCTACTCTGCTCAGTGATGCTTGTTCTAAATAATGTTACAGAAACACTCCCCTACATGTTTAAGGATACATGAATTAAAATGTTTCTCATTATGGATATTTAGAAACTCTTGGAGATCCATCGAAGGGAGAAAAGTAACATAAATATGGCATCTCTCTACATTGGCATTAGACAATGAAGTTGATCATACAAACTAACATGGGATAGGGCTAAGTAATAAGGCAATTTTGAGGATAGAATCAATTAATTGTTTTAAAATTTATATTCGATGTAAATGGGCCTAGTTGTAAATATCCCTAAACTTTGAAATAATTTTGCTTATTCTAAGAGCCACATATAATATCAATCACTTTCCAAATTTATTGGTATCTTTGATATCATAACAGAATTTTTTTTGCACAGTTTTCATTGCAAATATGCTCTTCACAAAAACATTCTGTCTTCAAATGTACAGAAGAAAATATCCCAGGCTGATGACTTTGCAGTTTCATTTCCGTAACAAACTTCCTGTGGCATTGAACAATCACAAATACTGGTTATTAAAAATGTAAAACCATTCTAGAACGAAGTTTTGAGGGTAAGGAAATGCCTGAAATGTTTCAAGTTGTCCAGGATATTTACTACTTGAAGTAAACAAAAAGTCATGATCTAGAACTGTATTTTAGTGACTGGTGTTGGATAATAATAAAAATAATAGGTGTTGGGAGTCCACTCTGTCAGATTCTTCTTTCCTGCTTCCCTAAGGTCGCTAACCTTCCAGAGCTGGGATTCGAAGGTTTGTACTCTTAACCTCTATGCTCACTTGCTCTCGAGGCCCTGAGCGCTACCATTCCTGTGCTGCCTGGACCACAGGAAAGAACCAGCTGGGTCGCAGTTTGACAAGCCTTTGGGAAGCTTCTTAGGAAGCCTCGGGCTAGAGTGCCGAGCAGAGCAATATTCTACAAATTAGCTGCCTTCACGCCTGTTCATTAACGAGCCCACACATTCCCATGTAGAATCTTTTAAACAAACAGACATTTTGGTATTTATGAAAACGGAAAGAGCCCTGGCCGGTTTGGCTCAGTGGGTAGAGCGTCGGCCTACGAACTGAAAGGTCCCAGGTTCAATTCCGGTCAAGGGCACATGCCCGGGTTGTGGGCTCGATCCCCAGTGGGGGACTTGCAGGAGGCAGCCGACCCACCATGATTCTCTCTCATCATGGATGTTTCTTATCTCTCTCTCCCTCTTCCTTCCTCTCTGAAATCAATCAATAAAAAAATATTTTAAAAAACCTCAAATATATTTGTTAAAAAACAAACAAAAAGATTATCTACAGCAGAGACCATAAAACCACCATGAGGGTAAGTACTGTTCTCTACTTTAATGGACAGCATCAAGATAGAGTTTAACAGCCCTAACTGGTTTGGCTCAGTGGATGGAGCGTCGGCCTGCGGACTGAGGGGTCCCGGGTTCGATTCTGGTCAAGGGCATGTACCTTGGTTGCGGGCACATCCCCAGTGGGAGGTGTGCAGGAGGCAGCTGATCGATGTTTCTCTCTCATCAATGTTTCTAGCTCTCTATCCCTCTCCCTCTCTGTAAAAAAAAATCAATAAAATATATATATTTTTTAAAAAGAGTTTAACAAATGACCTAAACATGGCAAATTAACTTAACACATAATAATTATAAAAGTATTCAGTAATATAGATAGAATAAAATATGTATCAAAATTTTCTAATTGCCCAGCCAGTGTGGCTCAGTGGTTGAGTGTTGACCCATGTACCAGGAGGTAATCAGTTCGATTCCTAGTCAGGGTAGTACATGCCAGGGTTGTAGGCTGACCCCAGTAGGGGGTGTGCAGGAGGCAGCCAATCGATATTTCTCTCTCATCGATATTTCTGTCATTCCTCTCCCTTCCTCTCCCTCTAAAATCAATAAAAACATATTTTTTAAAAAAATTTAATTACTAAAAGTAGAAACAATAAGCTCGTTGAAATGAATACTAATTTTTTATAATTGCTTTCTTACCAAAGTTCAATAAAAGTATAATTATAATAACCTTAAAATAAAGCTAGCTGTTCACTGTGGATGGTTTTCCTCATATCCTTGTGTGCAGGGGACATTTGGCAATAACGTCTGGAGACACTTTTAGGCATCACAGCTGGGGCGATGGGTGCTATTGGCATCTAGTGGGTAGAGTTCAGGGATGCTGCTAAACATCTGACACTACGTAGGACAGTTCCCCACCACAAAGAACAACCTGGCCCCAGATGTCAGCATTGCCAAGTTTGAGAAATCCTCCTGTAAAAATAACAGCCATACCAGTTAGTAGCTAAACCTGAAAATTTAAGAAAAATACTATTACAAAATTCAGTGTACATTTGAACAAAAAGATGAAAAAGACTATTCTCTTCTAAAATGTAGGGAGAAAACCAACTGAACTTTAATGAGGGCCTTCATGATAAACTTGCATAAATGCCAATCATTGCTTGCCATCATTAGCGTCTTGTTATGCCCTAATTTATAGGACTGAAGGCCTAAAAATTTTACACTCAGTACTTTGACTCTGCTCTCCACACTCAAAATAACTTTTACAGCCTATACCAGCAGGGAAACTAAGATACGCACATCAAAGAGTTTAAAGTAGGAATTGATAAATATTGGCATTTCATGTAATAACTCCGAAGAACGGCCTAGGTATATGGACCAATGCTCCTTTCTTCCCAAAGTCCCTCTTTGGGTAGTCAGTGAGGGAAAGCATGCTCTAACAGACTCTGTGTGGTTAAGTTTAACCCAGGGCACAGTTTTATGATGAGTGATAAACCCACCGAACTGGAGGTCCTATCAGAAGCCCTTACACTACTAGCTATGATACCAGTGGGCATTACCATTTTTAAAAGTGTAAAAAAATCAATGAGCAGATTGTCATTACAGAAACTCATTCTGCATCACACCTATCATTCAGGAGATTGATATTTCATGCTTACAAAACTTAACATAAAATTAAATTGCAAATATTTTCTCATAATCTACTAAAATTATGGCCTAAGGCGATACACTACTAATATGAAGCATTTGTTCAGCTCCAGTGGACATATTTCCTATATGATTTATGTGAAAGAGGGCTTCATTTGCTTCTTCAGAGATTCAGTAATGAGGTTTCTTTGGTTATTCTAAGCCTGGTTGAGTCTAGAAAGTAGAGAAACTTCTCTAAATTAAACCAGCAAATATAACACTGAATATTAATAAAGAATAGTCAAATTAATAAACTGAGTTTTCTTCTTCCTCCTTGTGTATATGACTATTTCATTTTAAACATCAGCCACTCTTTCATTATCCAAACACATAAAAAGCAACTGAATATTCCATACAGAAAATACAGCTTCATTCTTTAGGCACAAAACCAGAGTAACAAATTCCAAGCAAAATAGTAGATGGTGACTCCCCTCCCCACTGAAAACTAGGAAGATAAAAAATAATCCCAATCATTTCCAAAAGAAAAGTCAGGGATAAAAGAAAGGCGAGTTGTGGGACCAATCCTTTGTCTCAATCCATTAGGATGTGAATAACACTGAGCACAGGAGGTATAAGAAAAGATAAAATTGATTCCAGCATTATCAACCCACTGCATCATGAAACTTATATGTAGCACTTTCTAGCCAGTGATGTGCTTGCTTATTACCACGTTTCAGAATACACGGAGAAAAAATAATGTCTTTATCTAAAACTGTAAAAAATCTATGCAGTTAGCTTTGTGCTGAAATCTATCTGACAACTTGAAAAATTACCAGATTTTATACCAAAGTGTAATGGGCAATTCTTACCTTAAGCATTCAGCATCATTTTGAGGCTTTTCACTGATTTTTATTTTTTCTGCCTCTAGGCATTTGGTAGTACAAATGGCTTCATTCTTTTTCTCTTCAAAAACTAAACAATTAAGAAAATTCTTAGTCTTTTAAAAATTAAACATAAAGTTTATCTGTACTCATTCATAAGAACAATCCTAATTTTTGCTGCTTCATATAAAATGTATGTACTAATGATTTTTATTTTTCTACTTTAATATAGCAATTAACGGCACAAAAATGGTCTTAACAAAATCTGAGACATTAAAAGTATCTGCTAAACATCTTATATTACGAGGACAGTTCCCCACCACAAAGAACATCCTCGCCCCAAATGTCAGCTCTGCTAAGTCTGAGAAACCTCTGGTGGCTCAGTTGGTTGGACCCTTGTCCTATACACCAAAAGGCTGTGGGTTCTAGTCCCAGTCAGGGCGCATGCCTAGGTTGCAGAGCTGATCCCTGGTGATGTCTGTGGGAGGCAATTGATTAATATTTCTCTCTCACCTCAATGTTTCTCTCTCTCAAAAAAAATATTACAAAAATTAGATCTAACACTGATTAATTCAGTGTTTTACCTATTTCTTTCTGTATACCAATAATAGCACTATATCCCAATAGGTTGATACATTTTGAAAGAATAATATGACCCTAGATTTTGTATATGAATATACTCATTGGCAAAATAAATGAACGCATAGAGGTATGACCTTTAAGATTTCTCTGCAGAGTAAACAGTTCCTGCATTAATTCATTCTTTTGTTTTTGAAGTTCATTTAACTGGCCACTGTCATGTTCCATTGACTGCATTTCTAGAAACAAGTAAACAAAAAACATTATTTTAATTACTTGGACTTTGCCATAAATGTCAGCACTTCTTAACTTTTTCTGCTATAGTAAAAATTTAAGCAGCATATCGTCAATTTTAAGCCTGGACTGGCTTCCTTGGCCACCTATGAACGATTTCTAACAAACTGACCAGGATTCTTTTAAGTTCCAACTGGATACAAATGAATGTTAGTTGATGGTTAGACTACTAACAGAGAATTCAAAATAATGGACTATCACTAAGTAAAACAAACTTACCAATGAGACAAAAAAGAACAATCCATCCTTCATAGCTAAAGCTAATTTAGAGTGATTTTTTTTTTTATTTTTTTTTATTTATTTATTTATTTTAATTTCTTTATTGATTAAGGTGTCACATATTTGTCCTCATCCCCCCATTCCCATCCCACCCCTCTCCCCACGCATGCCCCAATCCCCTGTTGAACTTAACCGTTGGATAGGCTTATATGCATGCATACAGGTCCCCTGGTTGAACTCTCCCCCTCCCCCCACCCTCCCCCTACCCTCCCCTATCCTCCCTCTGAGGCCCGATAGTCCGATCGATGCCTCCTTGCTTCTGGTTCTGTTCTTGTTCCTCAGTCTATGTTGTTCATCATTTCCCCTAGATGAGCGAGATCATATGTCACTAGATATATACTAATAAGAACTGAATGTGAGACGAGCAATAATAGTTATGCTGACAGGCAAATGAATCAATCTGTAGCGAGCTTCCCCCTGGACCAACAGTTCTTTTGAGACCCAATTTCAATGTCCAGTAGTTCCTTATGTGTACATGTCAGCACTGACCCCTCAGCTCTGGATGGTGGACAAATGGTGGTAATGGAGGTCCGACTCCCTCTGGTTTGGTCTCGGCCGAACCCAGGGGCACGGCGTCACCCAGACTAAGGGGCACGTGGCCTCACCCCTACCCAAGGGGCGCGTGGTCTCACCCGGGCCTGGGACCCAGCCTCACCCGGATGGATCCAGGGGCGCACGGCCTCACCCAGACCCAGGATCTGGCTTCACCCGTACCCAGGGACGCTTGGCCTCTCCCAGACCCAGGGGCACGTGGCCTCACCCGGGCCTAGGTGCACGAGGCCTCATCCGGATCCAGGGACACATGGTCGCACCCGGACCCAGGGACACTTGGCCTCTCCCAGACCCAGGGCCACTTGGGCTCACCCGGGCCTAGGTGTACGAGGCCTCACCCGGATCCAGGGACACATGGTCTCACCCGGACCCAGGGACGCTTGGCCTCTCCCAGACCCAGGGCCACTTGGGCTCACCCGGGCCTAGGTGCATGAGGCCTCATCCGGATCCAGGGACACATGGTCGCACCCGGACCCAGGGACGCTTGGCCTCTCCCAGACCCAGGGCCACTTGGGCTCACCCGGGCCTAGGTGCACGCGGCCTCACCCGGATCCAGGGACACATGGTCTCACCCGGACCCAGGGATGCTTGGCCTCTCCCAGACCCAGGGCCACTTGGGCTCACCCGGGCCTAGGTGCACGAGGCCTCATCCGGATCCAGGGACACATGGTCTCACCCGGACCGAGGGACGCTTGGCCTCTCCCAGACCCAGGGCCACTTGGGCTCACCCGGGCCTAGGTGCACGAGGCCTCACCCGGATCCTGGGACACATGGTCTCACCCGGACCCAGGGACGCTTGGCCTCTCCCAGACCCAGGGCCACTTGGGCTCACCCGGGCCTAGGTGCACGAGGCCTCATCCGGATCCAGGGACGCATGGTCTCACCCGGACCCAGGGACGCTTGGCCTCTCCCAGACCCAGGGGCACGTGGTCTCACCCGGGCCTAGGTGCACGAGGCCTCACCCTGATCCAGGGACACATGGTCTCACCCGGACCCAGGGACGCTTGGCCTCTTCCAGACCCAGGGCCACTTGGGCTCACCCGGGCCTAGGTGCACGAGGCCTCACCCGGATCCAGGGACACATGGTCTCACCCGGACCCAGGGACGCTTGGCCTCTCCCAGACCCAGGGGCACGTGGCCTCACCCGGGCCTAGGTGCACGAGGCCTCATCCGGCTCCAGGGACACATGGTCGCACCCGGACCCAGGGATGCTTGGCCTCTCCCAGACCCAGGGCCACTTGGGCTCACCCGGGTCTAGGTGCACGCGGCCTCACCCGGATCCAGGGACACATGGTCTCACCCGGACCCAGGGACGCTTGGCCTCTCAGACCCCGGGGCACATGACCTCACCCATTCCTAGGTGCACGAGGTCTCACCCGGATCCAGGGACACATGGTCTCACCTGGACCCAGGGACGCCTGGCCTCCCCCAGACCCAGGGACACGTGGCCTCACCCGGGCCTAGGCGCACGAGGCCTCACCCGGATCCAGGGACACACGGTCTCACCCGGATCCAGGGACGCCTGGTCTCCCCCAGACCCAGGGGCACGTGGCCTCACCCGGGCCTAGGTGCACGAGGCCTCACCCGGATCCAGGGACACACGGTCTCACCCGGACCCAGGGACGCCTGGCCTCCCCCAGACCCAGGGGCACGCGGCCCCACCCGGGCCTAGGTGCACGAGGCCCCACCCGGATCCAGGGACACATGGTCTCGCCCGGACCTAGGGGTGCGTGGCCTCTCTCAGACCCAGGGGCACGTGGCCTCACCTGGACCTAGGTGCACGAAGCCACCCGGACCCAGGGGCGCGTTACCTCTCTCAGACCCCTGGTCGCGTGGTCTCACCCGGATCCCGGGGCTCACGGCCTCACCCGTACTCGGGACCCAGCCTTACCCGGATCCAGGGGCCCACGGCCTCACCCGGACCCAGGGTTCAGATTCGCCCGGACCCAGGGGCACATGGCCTCTCCCGAACCCGGAATCCAGCTTCACCTGGACCCAGGGGCGCGTGGCCTCACCCAAACCCAGGGGCGTGAGGCCTCACCTAGACCCAGAGGCGTGTGACCACATCTGAGCCCAGAGGCTCGCAGGCTCGCCTGGACTCGGGTCTCAGCGGGGTTTCGTCTTCTTGATCCCAATTCCTGTTGGTCAATTCCCTCTCAGCAATTCCTTCGGTCATTTTCTCAGAGCTCCAGGGCGGCTGCCGCAGAACTCGTTGGGCGGCGGGCTCGGCAAGGCTCCGGTGTGCCCGGTGCCCGGCGGTGGGCTGGTCCGGTGTCGCTGCGTCGGCCCTTGGGTCTGCAACGGTGGCCAGTCCCTGAGCGTGCGCACCTGGCCACTTCGGGGCATTGAGATTCTTGAAGGACTCGGAGGTCAGCAAGCACGGAGTCTCCCACCCCATGTCTCCCAGGGGCTCGTCTGTCCGTGCTCGGCAGCGAGTGGAGCCGTCCCCTCAGCCGGAGACCGCCGGGGGAACTGCGCCGAGCACGTTCCTGGCCACCATTGTGTCGCCTGAGCCATAGTTCTTAAAGTGTGGACTTTGGGTCACCGGCATCAGCATCATCCTGCGTACCCCTCTCTTTTATTCTAGTTGTAGAGCATCTGCTCAGCCAGCCCCCCGGTCTTTCTGGCTGGTGTCTGCTCTGCTCTCCCGTCGTAGTCTCAATATTGTTGTGGTAGGCAACGATCAGGCTGCCGCCCTATGTCTCCATCTTGGTCCTCCTTTGTACAGTTAAGTCTTGATTGTTGTTGGTGTCACTGGGAGGAATTGTCCTCCAGGCCAATTGGCCGTGAGGACCCTCTTTGTCCATATAGGAAGAGTTGCTGTGCAGGAGACATGTTTGTGGGCCGGGTCTTGATGCAGCAATGCCTTGGCGCTCACTGAGTCTGCCTCTAGAATGCCTCCCTTATGCAAGTGATTGAAATCTGGTGTCATCTCCCACCAACCACTAGATGCCCTCGTTTCTGGGTCTCCAATGCAGTGTGGGTCAGCCACTACCTGAGGCACTCAGTAGGAAAAAGCTTCTGCTCAGCTTGGCTGGGGCGGAGCTACAGGGTGGAGCCTACAACCTTGGCTTCCTGTCAGCCCCGCCCTATGAGGCTCCTGCGTCTGTGTCCCTCTGTATTCCTTGCAAACACCTCTGAGAGAAACGCGCCCTGGAGTTTCGCCCACTGCCAAACAGTCCAGTCCCTCCTCTAATGAATCTGGACTCCCAGATTCTCGCCTGGAACTGGGTTTCAGTGCAGTTGGAACTGGGTCTCAGCGCAGTCTGGCGTCCCTGTCTCCTCCCCAGCAGGGCCACCCAGTGGCGCAGGCAAAAGTCCGTCCTCTGCGCACCTTCCAGTGCGCGCGACTGGAGCCGCCGCTTCTCTGTGCCTCCGCCACCACAGCCCAAATTCATTCCCCCAGCGTGCGCCTGGCTTCCCAGGGTTTCGCCCGGAACTGGGGTTCAGTGCAGTCGGGAGCTTATGTCTCCTTCCCGCTAGGGCAGTTCAGTGGCGCAGGCAACAGTCCGTCCTTTGCGCCCCTTCCCGTGCGCGCCTCTGGAGCTCTGCCTTCCCCCGCTCCTCTGTGCCTGCGCCCCACAGCCCATATTCATTCCCCCAGCCTGCGCCTGCTTCCCAGGGTTTCGCCCGGAACTGGCGCTCAGTGCAGTCGGAGCTAGTGATTTTATATAGTATTCACCATATGGCTACAAGGTTCCACAATATTGCTAATATTGTTTCTTCTACCTGGAATGCCCTCCTCCCTTTATTCCCACAGCAAACTCTTCTATATTTAAATTTTTATCACAAAAGGGTATTGAACCTTGTCAAATGCTTTTTCTGTGTCTTTGATTACTGTTATATCTTTCACTTATCTCTTGATTATATCCATGTCTCCGAGTATACTTATAATATTTATAAGAGCAATTTTAAAGTCTTTCTTTGCTTACTGCATCCTCTCTGTCATTTATGTGCATGTTTCAATTGACCTAATTTCCTCCTCGCTATGAGTTACAATTTGCTACTGCTCCAAATGTCTAGTGATTTTTGATTGGGTACAAGACACTGTTTACTATATTGTTAAATGTTTGAATTTTGCTGTCTTCCCCTAAACCATGTTGATATTTGTTATTTGGTAGGTGTTTAAATAACTTATGGATCAGGTTCAAACCTTGTTTTTAAGATTTTTTTTAACAGTGGGTCTAGAATAACCTTAAACCTAAGGCTAATTTAATCCTACTAGGAAGGCAGGACTCCAGTTTAGTTAGATCTTACTATTCTGACAGCTTGGAACATGAATGACTGTTTTTCCTTATAGGAAAATACATTGCGGTATCACCAATGCCTATAACAGTGCCTGACACACAAAAAAGTACCAAAAAATAAATCATTACTGAATGTATATACTAGGCACATTTTAGAAATACATTGGTAAGTGAAACAGACATAATTCCTGTCCTTGTGAAAGTTTACGCCTTTGTAGGGGAGATAGTTATGAACCAACTAAGTATGTAAGTAATTACAATGCTCTGAAAAAAAAAATAGTATAGAGACCATGAGAGAACAGAATCAGAGGAACTGACCTAATAGGGGATGGAGGGGGTCTGTATCAGAGATGATTTCCTCTGGCCGTAACATTTGAGCTGAGGTCAGAAGAATGACTGAATTAAGTAGATAAAGAGTAAGAAGAGTATTCCAATAAAGCATATTCAAAGGTCCTGAGGCAGGAGGAAGCGTAGCACAACCTAGGACACAACAGAGGTCAGTGTGCCTTCAGCACACAAAGCAAAGGCCACCGGGTGAGGCTGGAGAGAGGCAGGAGGTTGTGCAGGGATGGCAAAACAAGTTGAGGTCCTTGGTTTGGTATGTTTACCATGATATTTTTAAACAGAATATAAATAAATTAAGAGGTTCATTATAAGAGGCCAGTAGTAATATAATAATTTCTTTTAAAAAATATATGGGTGTTAATGTTTTGGCACTCTCAAGGAGTGAGAACAGAATCTAACTCTGGGATTAAAAAGTAAGTCAAGGAAGATGGCTGGCAGTGGAAAAACACTGAGAAATGGAAAGTAATAAAACAGCTATGGAGTTTGAAGATGAAGATTATTCAAAACCCAGAAAACTGGATGACTAACCACAGTTACGGGCTGAAAGCTCCATGGAAAAGGTCAGAGGGGGAAGCCAAGGGAAGAAGAAGAGACAGGAGAAAAATCAAGTGTCAGGATATAACAGATGTGGTGGTACGGATTAGAGGAGGGGAAGGAAGAGCAAGCCCTGACGGGAAGGAAGACAAATGGAAACTAAAACTGCTCTGGGAAGAAACTGGCTCTCCTATCTGCTTAAAATGTGAACAACACAAAGGAGAGAAAAAAGCATCAGAGACATTTCACCAGTGAGTTGTTTCAAACCTTGAAGGCACGGATCATTTTAGTATTTATATTTTTCCAGCTAGAGAAAAAAGGAAGCATTTTATATTCTTTCAGTTGACTCAACATAACACTCACACAAAGATTAATCTCACTTATAAGAATTGGTGCAAAAACCTTAAAAAAATATTATCAAACAGAATTCAGAAGTACATTCGATGACTAAGAGACCACAACTACGTAAGGTTAATAATAGGATATATATTAATAAAATTCACATATTAATAGATTAAAGTGGGAAAAGCTTATTTGATTGCATCAAAAGGAGTATGGTGGAGAAGGAGGGAGGGAAGGAAGATGGGAGAGAGGGCGAAGAAGAATCCTCACAACAGCCTTGTTAAGGTCATTACTATAATCCCCTATCCATAAAGAGAGGAAACTGAGACAAAGAAAAGTCAAACATCTTGCCCAAGATCAAGATCAATTAAGTGGTGAAATTATGATTTAAATTCAATCAGCATAACTTTAGCATTTATAATCTTCAGGATGGTGGTTCTTATATGGCATATGCCTAGTAAATATTACCTATAATAATAAAAATGGTCATATGCAAAGCACAACAATAAGACATTCATAACAATAGCTCTAAGTCAATAAAAATGTTAAATGTGTTTACTATTCTTCATTGACTAAATGCATCCAACAGTACATTTTAGAACAACTTCCATGAAAAACTCATTTTCCATTTAATATCATTTGTACTTTCATTCTCTACTTCCTCAACCGCCACTCTATGATACTGTTCATGACATCTTCTGATTGTCAAATTAATTTCGTATTTTGATTCACACTCATTTGTAAACAACTTTTTTTTTTTTTTTGCTTTCATTTCCAAAATATTACTGTCTACTGGTTCTCCTCTTTAACTACTCTAATTCTTTCTCTATTCCTTTCCTTAAATTCTCTGCTTTCCTAGTTTCTAGCTTTGGTCTTTGCTTCTCCTCTAGGCCCTCTGCATGTTTGCTCTGCATGATGTCACCAAGTCCTCTGGATTCAGTCCCAAACCTAATACTCTGGCTCTGCTCTCTCTTATCAGCCTCACAACCAAATTTCCACCTGCCTTCTGGGCGTCTCCACCTGTTTATGCCATAGACATCTCCACCTAAAAATATCTGAAGCCAAGCTCAATTTCATTAATGCTAGATAAATGAGGTAATATTATATAGTCATACCCTTTTTCAAAATGTTTGCCTGGTTTTCTAAGTCAGATATTTCAATCTTGACATTTTCTTTCATCAAAAGCTCTCTTTTCTTTGTTATTTCATATTCATTATTGAAGTCCGTAATTTCCTTAATAAATTTTTCCTCCTCCTCTATCACTTTTTTCTTAGTAGCCTCCTGAGAAGCAGAAACAAAAGATCAAATACAAGAATTAATTGCAAAAATATTTTTATTTTGTGATTTAAAATGCAATCATTTGAAGTTATTAACAACAAAATATAACATTATACTTCTCGGTATTGTCACAAAAGCGCTTTACTTCTCTGGTGATATTAATAAAAAGCTAAAGCTATTATGTAATAACAGCCAACTATTTTCACATGAAAGATTTAATCGTAATGTTTTGGGAAAATTATTGATGTAGAAACTCTACCACTCATCATTATATATGTGTTTGTTTCTATATTAAAGTTATAATCATATATTCCATTTTGTCACTGCACTATAAATTTGGTAGTAAAATAATTAAATGACCAAACTTGAAAATAAAAATCTATATGCAAAGAAATTACTGCCTTATAAAAAAACAGAGAAACAAATGAGGAAATCCAAGGAAAACTTTTAAAATGTATACAATGAAAGCAAAATTATATATTCATTTCTAATTCAGCTCTAAATAATAGTTTACATTTTTATGAATTATCAACATGTAGTAGAAATAAGAATTTCCAAAAACTTTGGGCAATGCTAGAACCTAAACTTTTGATACAGCTAGAAGCCAAACATTACTACATTTTTCTATTTTTTTTCTAGGAAATGTCAACTGATTATGAGCTACATTTGGAAACTGGCCATGCCATTCATAAACCACCGGTCGTTAATTCTGTTGACTTTAGATATATATTTTTAATATTTTATAATGTATTTTCTTTGAAATGTCAATTAATTACAAGTTATGTTCCTTAACTGCCCCTGCCATGTAAAACTGCTGTGTCTGTTGGCTCTGACTTACGATAAAAAGATAAACAAAATCCATCTTTTCACCCACATCCATAAATATGCCTACAGTGCAAACGTCTCTGCTTTTCAGAAGCCTTAAAACCAATGTTTAGAAGCCTGAGCAATTCAAATCAGTTTCACTGTTTATTTCATGCTATTATAATTATAAATAATTTGCATACTGTATCCTTGCCAATAAATACTCTTTCAACCTATATTACTCTACCAACTGTTTTTAAATAGCACTTAATTCTTTTCTGAATCTGACAGGACTATCTGCCAACGTGCATGTGGGTAATTTTCTAAAAGTACACCTAAGTGTATTCAAATACTTTAGACACAGTTAGTGAAATAGATTTCTCTAAATGGCTGGAGACTTACAAAGGTTTGGAGAAGCATACTCCTGTGGTTTATAATTTCACTGCACTGTCTTTCTAAGGCATTTTCATGAGTTTTCAAAAGCTGTAAGAGGGAGGATTTTTCACAAAACTGCTGAACCTTAAAGAAAAATAAAAAATCAGAAATCCAAATGAACCAATTATACATTTTAGGGTACCTTAGTTAATAGAACAACTCTGTATAGTATAAAACATGTTCTGTACTATCTTCAAATACAAATTATAATTCACATTAAACACCTTACTTAATATGCACTATCTTATAATATTTTATAAGTGCTTTATAATCTCTTCCCCCAATAAAACTGTAGGCTCCTCAAGGGCAGATCATGTTTTCTTTTTCCTTCCCAATATCTAGCGCATTTCTTCACTTAGGCACTAAAGGTTTTTGACTACACACATGGAAATCTGCTTCAAGACAGCCTTAAAAAGAGAACAAGTTTCTGTTCTCATCACTCATAAGGAAGATATGGATGAATAAATCATAGATATGATATGACTAATAAAATAATGAGATAAAAGCTACAAACCATAAGCAAAAACTGAATCCCATGATGATAGTTATATATTAAATAAAACATAAATTTGCTAAAATCCTCAAGTGGGTATTGAGAACTTATTTTTTATTTTAGTACCTCAACTGATTCCAACTAGCAAGAGATATAGTAAACATTAATATTAGACATGTAACTGTTATTTTATCTGGGCCATAAAAAAAATAGCATCTCTTGAGGCCATGTATGTTGAAATAAAAGTCAGAAGGCTGTGATATATAAAAGCTAAAAACGATGCTGGGCTGGAAATGCCCTTTCCACTATGTTCAGTAGTGGCCCTCCCTCATAAGAAAGTATCACTCCTAGTTTGGGGCTATTCCTATCTCCACAGGAAAAAAAAATAATAAATTTAATTTAAATTACAGAAAGCAAGATTTATGTTAGCTATAAGACAGGCTGTGAGAGACAGGCTGTGAAATCTCTGCCCTAGAAGATACTGAATAGTAAAGAGCTTAGAAAGAGTCCAGTCCAGAGGCAATGGGTGGGCCTAAAAGACATTGCAATGATGTGGCTCAAAAGTCCTACAAATATTGGCATTTTAAAAAATAGCCCAAATTAAACAGAAGATGTGATCTCACACATATATTATCACAGCACATCTGCCCACACCTTCAGTACCTGGTGCTGTTCTCATCAACTCCATCTTAAGAAAGACATCAATAGAGCAGTGGTTCCCAATGTGGGGCACAGGCACACAGGGGGGCAATTTGATTTTAAGGGGGAGGGGGCGCTATTCGAGAATCAGTTATTAACAGTGAATTTTTTGCACTTCTTATGGTTCTAGGGGCTTCGTATACAGTATATAAATATATATTGTGACATATTTATGCATTTCATTTCTCTATTATATGTTTTGAAACTTTATTTGCTATTTTTTCATATCACTTCATATTATTATTATTATTATTATTATTATTATTATTTAAACAATTTCTTAGTGATTTCTTCCTCAGGACTTCAACTGTCTTGTTCTTTTATTTCTCCCTTTCATGGATGCCATGTTCTTTGGAAGCTTGTGTAGACCAAGTCAATGGCCTTTTAGGCTTTCTCCATGTGAATTGGAATTCACTTTTTGAATAAGAATTATATGTAACAGGGGGAGGGGGGCATCAGGATTTTAGAGATGCTTACGTGGGGCATGGCCAAAAAAAGGTTGGGAGCCACTGAAATAGAGGAAGATTAGAGAGGTGAATTTTACAAGACCAAAGGAAATCAGAGAGTACTTTTAAAACTGGGGGAAGTGAGAATGGGGCAGTTAGTATTTCACTGTCTGAGAATACAGATTAGAAAACATCTGTTCAGATCTATAGAATCATATAGAAATTGGTAACAATGGCAAACAAGAGTCTGAACATGAATTCCATCATGTTTATTGAGAATAAAAAATAATTCAAAGCTATGAAGTATATATTACTAGAGGCCCAGTGCACAAAATTCGTGCATGGGGGTGTGTGTCGCTCAGCCCAGCCTGCACCCTCTCCAATCTGGGACCCCTCGAGGGATGTCCAACTGCTCGTTTAGATCCCGGTAGGATCGGGCCTAAACAGGCATTCGGACATCCCTCTCACAATCCAGGACTGCTGGCTCCCAACTGCTTGCCTGCTTGCTTTCCTGATTGCCCATAACCGCTTCTGCCTGCCAGCCTGATCACCCCCTAACCACTCCCCTGCCAGCCTGATAGAGGCCTAACTGCTCCCATGCCAACCTGTTTGTCCCTAACTGCCCTCCCCTGCAGGCCTGGTCACCCCCAACTGCCTTCCCCTGCAGGCCTGGGTCCCCCCCCGAACTGCCCTTCCCTGCAGGCCCAGTCGCCCCCAACTTCCCTCCTCTGCCAGCCTGGTCACCCCTAACTGCCCTCCCCTGCAGGCTTGATCACCCCCAACTGCCCTCCCTTGCAGGCCTGGTCCCTCCCAACTGCCCTCCCCTGCTGGCCATCTTGTGGTGGCCATCTTGTGTTCACATGGGGGCAGCCATCTTGTGTGTTCGAGTGATAGTCAATTTGCATATTGCTCTTTTATTAGATAGGATAGAGGCCTGGTGCACGGGTGGGGGCCTGCTGGTTTGCCCTGAAGGGTGTCCCGGATCAGGGTGAGGGTTCCCTTGGGGCATGGGGAGGCCTGGGCGAGGGGCCTGTGGTGGTTTTCAGGCAGGCCACACCCCCTGGCGACCCAAGCAGAGGCCCTGGTATCTGGGATTTATTTATCTTCTATAATTGAAACTTTGTAGCCTCGAGCGGAGCCAAGCCTCCTGCTTGCTCCATGGCTGCAGCCATTTTTGTTGGGATTTATTTTTCTATAATTGAAACTTTGTAGCCTCGAGCGGAGGCCAAGGAAGGCCAGGGCTGCAGAACCTTGGCTTCATCCATCGCCAGGGGCAACTCAAGCCTCCTGCTCTCTCCAGCTCTGTGGCTGTCGCCACTTTTGTTGGGATTTATTTATCTTCTATAATTGAAACTTTGTAGCCTTGAGTGGAGGCCTGGGCCGGCCAGGGTGTGCGGAAAGCTTGGCTTCCTCCATTTCCGGGGAAACCCAAGCCTCCTGCTCGCTCCGTGACCACAGCCATCTTGGTTGGGTTAATTTGCATACTCGCTCCTGATTGGCTGGTGGGCGTGGCTTGTGGGTGTAGCAGAGTGATGGTTAATTTGCATATCACTCTTTTATTAGATAGAATTATATAAATGCAAATAAAATGAGTTCCAGAGAAGTCAAATACCTTAACAAAGGTTACATAATTAATTAGGGGCAAGCCCAGGACTAAAATAGGGGTCTTCTGACTTCCTTTCTTGTAAATCATGTTAACATGGAAATATTAGAACTATTTCAAAGTAATGAATACTTCTGGAACCAGAAAGGGACTTCAGTCTCTGATAATAGTGTAAATTGAAAGAATGTAAGTTTAAGAAAAGTAATTATCAAAGAGTAGGTCCATCCCAGTTTGTTAAGAGAAGGTTACTGGCAGTATATATCTAAATCTCCAAGTGGCTATTATGGATGGTAACCATGAATGCCCACAAAAATGCTTTGAGACCAAATATTGGGCTGGATAAATTTTGGTTTAATCCATTAAGTTATTTCATATATCAAGCCTATTAGAATCCAAATTCTTGAATCCTGATTCTGTTTCTGCCATTGATCTGTTGTAAATGATCTGTGTTGAAACACAAAAGTTGACAAAATACTAGTTATCAAACTAAGAAATTTCACCATAAGACTTAAGCAAATTTATTATTCAAGTTAAGAAATTAAGGTGTTCTGTCCCAGCTATCACCAACTAAAACCTAAATCGCCACTAAGCTGACATTCACTTTCTAAAAAAGGAAAACAAAGAATATTAAAGAAAGCTATTAGCATTGAATTAGAATATTTTATCATAACCTAAAAAATAAAACCTATATACTCAAAACTGAAAAGTCGACAGTTGTTCAAAAGAATAAGAAGGATATATCTATAATACCCCTTTCTCTAAAATCCTATGTGAATTATCCATTTTGAGGTCTTTTCTACTTTTTTTATTATTATTAACTAGGAGCCCAGCACGTGATTTGAAATCACATGGCGCCGCCCACCCTTGAGTTGCCGGTCTGGCCCTGCCTCGCTCTCTGGGCCCCGCAGCAGCCTCGGCCGCTGCTGATCAGGCCCTCCCCCAGCGCAGGCACATGGAGGCCCCTGCCACCCCGCCCGCGATGCTGCACATGCAACCTCCTCCTGTCCAGTTTACCCATTACAGTGTCCCGGTTAATTAGCATATTTCTCATATCTATATCTATATCTATCTATCTATCTATCTATCTATCTATCTATCTATATATATATATAAATAAAATCAGTCTACTCATCTTCATCCCCTTTCTGTCTTATACTATCCTGTCTTTATCCTTTACTTCTACATTTTCCTCTTTTAATCAACCTAAAAAAAATCCCAGATAATCAATAACTATGGAAAAATTACAGCAACATTCATTTTAGAACAGCATAATAGAGACAGGCATGGGTTTGGGAAAGCTCAATCAGGACTGTCAGAGAGAATAGATGCCTACATATGCTGACTACATGTTGAGGACAGCAATTCAATTAGGGCTGCAGACCACATGGGGTCTAACATTATTAATAGAGAGCCTACATATTTTAATGGGATAAAGGGACAAAAACTTTTGGATCTGCCCAGTTCTTAAGGACTGAAATAGCTTTTCATGGCCACCTATTTGCAGAATGGGTTTCTCATCGTTTTTCTTTGTTTGTCTGTTTGTTTCTGTTATCACAACTGATTTCTTAAATTATTCTTGTGTTTGAAAACCAGATTGACTGATACGTAAAATTTAGGTAAATATTCCTGAATATATTGATAGGATCACAAGATGAGGTAGGTCATTTCACAGAATACATTATCCTCAGAAAACTCTACCTCTCTTTTGTTGCAACAGTGATGGGTGGAGATCAGAATTGGGAAGATAGTAGAAGAGATGTGAAATCATGACCTCAATATTGTTGAAGTTACTGACTCTATTTCCTAAGTTACGCAGGGACCCCCAGGGGCTACAAACAATAAAGAGAAAAGGGTGGAAGCCCTCGCAGCAGGAACACAAATTTCTCTTCCTCATCACTCTTTTCTATGACTACAAATGAAGAAAAGGATTTGCATGCAGCTTTAAAGTTACATTCTAGAATGAAATAGCCAAGCTTTGTCAGAAAATATTGCTGTTACAGAAAATTTTCATTTATAGCAGTGCCAACACTGGTTAATTCTGCTTCTCTCAGCAAAAAAGGTATTTTTTTTCCTTTCCCTATTTTATTCCTCTTGGGATATTTGATTTTCAACAGAGCTTACAGTTTTCCCACTGAGCTGACTTGCCTGGCCAACTGGGTCAGTTTCAGCATAGCCATGACTGGTGACTCTTCGTCACTCTGACGGCCTGGGTGCCGTTAGGTATTTTTCTACTATAAGAACTTTAAAATCGAAAGTGACTGAAGTTTTAAATTAATGCTTGTGTCCAAGTAAGCAAAGCACTGAGCTACTCTTTGTTGTGGTTACTGTTGTTTAAAATAATCTCAGCCTTTAGAAACTGACATTTTGCTGATTAAAAGCTCTGCAATGGTATAGCAGGCAACTTTACATAAGAAAACAGAGATCTATGCAGATTTCATATTTGTAAGATCATAGCAATTGGGGAAAAATGTGTTTGTTATCACTAAGACAAAAGACATTTTAAACACTAGAGTACATCAATGAATATTTTATCAATAGCAGACATTAAGGTTTTTTAAAAAGTTAGATCTATTTTTTTATAAATACACTAGAGGCCCAGTGCATGATTGAATCATGCACGTGTAGGGTCCCCTACACGCTTTCGCTTTCGATCACGGGGGAGCTGGGTGCCTGTCCGCTGGTGCACCAGGCCTTTCAGAAGCCTCCGGCGCGGCGAAGTCTTCTGAAAGGCCTGGTGCCTGAGTGGACAGGCACCCAGTTCCCCCGCTTTTGATGGTCCGCGATGGGACGTGAGCTCGCTGCCCCAGAGGCCCCTTCTGTGCCACAGCACAGCCATGGTGCAGACACTGAGCTCGAGCCGCCGCGAGTCCCGCCCCCCCCCACGCCTCCTGGCCAATCGCAGGCATAGCGAAGGTACGGTCAATTTGCATATTTGTCTATTATTAGGTAGGATTTCTTCACCACAGATGCAATGCCTAACGTATAACTCACTATGACACAGTAATCCTAATATAGTAAGGAAAGTTCAATATTAGCAAATAGTCCTTACTCCTTATCCCCTTGTCCAATCTTATCTTCAACTAGTCTCCTCAATCACTCCTCTCCAGCCACACTGTCCCTGTTATTCCTAGAACATAATAGGAATACTGCCCCAGGGCCTTTGCACTGGCTGCTCTCTGCCTGGAAATCCCTTTTCCCAGCCTCTTGGTGGCTGGTTCCTTTACTTCAGTCAAGTCTTAGCTCATCTGTCACCTTTTCATTGAGGATTATCAGGATTCCTGATAAGACCACTGCTACTTAAGTTTGTCCTGGAAGTTCTTGTTAATGTGATATGGCAAGAAAAAAAGAATAAGAAATATAATTATCCAAAGAGCTGACACACAATTCTCTCTCTTGTTTGTTTTGGCAAATGTCTTATTATATACCTAATAAATTTAACAAAATCTACCGAGAAACTGTTAAAAATAACAAAATAAACAACAAAAACTAAGGACTGTATCTTTTCTAGTTACCAACAATAGACAAAAGCATGAAAAAGATCCCATTCACAACAGCAAAAACAAAATAAATAAAACACAAAAGATTAACAATAGAGGTGACGAGGAGCTCATGAGAAAAATACCATTTTAGAGTAACAATGTGATCTATTTCTTACTGTGGTGGTCACATATTTCCCGTTCCTTCCTCTTTTCTATCTTCTCATGGCTATGAATATTGAAGCAAATTAAGACAATAAAAATTCATTCCCATCTTTTGACATGTAGGGTTTCTTTCTCATATAACTGTACATTGCCTATCATTGACAGGAGAAATGAACTATATCTAAAGCCATGTAACTAGCCTGAATCAAAGAAGTTGAGGTAGGCAGCCTTTCAACTTATCTGAAATATTATTCAGGCAAAACAATTCATAAGACCTCACAAGAACCAAGGGTTATGTGAGAAATTCTTTCCAGCAACGTGAAGATCACAGGCACAGCTATACGTACCCAGTTTGCCCTTGACCTCTTCATTCATCTTTTCTGAACCCATCTGGTATTCCAAAGTCCATTGCCAACCTAAATCCACCCTTGTCAAAATAACCCTCATTCTCCAAAAATGACTCTTCCCTTTTCCTCAAATAAAACTCCCATTCCCAGAGAACTGCTGATTAAGGAAAAAATAATAAAGCAAAAGTATTATTTTTTTTTAATTTATCTTTATTGTTGAAAGTATTACACAGGTCCCCTTTCTTTCCCTATTGACCCTTCCACTCCATACCTGCCTCTCCCAGGCCTTTACCACACTACTGTCTGCATGAGCTATGCAATATGCATATAAATTCCCCCGGTAATGTCTCCTGCTCCACCCCTGAATGATGTTTCTTAAGCTGAAGGTCTCTTACTAGGGAGATGCTTTTAAATAAGGTGACTTCTATGTTATTTGACAACTCAGGAGGTAGTATCTAACCTTACCTATCATTACAGCTTCCTATTCCGTCACGATATAAAACAATAGAAAGCTTACTGTAGTGATTTTTCAAGTATTGCTTTTAACAGAACAACAAAATGCCACCGATTCCTTAAAATATACAATTCCTCTTCATAATAAGAAAATGTGGCACATGGGCAAGAAAAGATCATACCTCAGTCAAGTACTAGTATACTGCAAGAATACTAGAAATTGGGTTGGAGACCTTAAATAACATTAAATGTAAGCAGGATATAAAGTTTTCTTTGATTAAGTTTAAATAATAAACATCTCAATTATAAAACTGCATTTCAATAGTATAAATTATAATAATTTGTGATTTTGCTCTTTCCCTAATTAGGTAATAGAGTACTAATGGATATGACATTGCCTGCTGCTCTGAAAAGGCTCTTAACTTTTATCAATTAAAGAAAAGGAATGTGTACATTTTTAAGTAAGGCAGTAAAAGAAGGCACCTTGAGTTACTTGTTTATTTCAATATAATTTTACTTAAAAAATTCATAACATTTAAAAAATATATGTTTTTATTGATTTCAGAGAAAGGAAGGGAGAAGAAAGACAGAGAGAAACATCAATGATGAGAGAGAATCACTGACCAGCTGCCTTATACACAATCAAGCCTGTAACCCAGGCATGGGCCCTGACCGGGTCGAACCGTGACCTCTTGTTTTATAGGTCGACGCTCAAACACTGAGCCACACCAGCCAGGCTAAGAGTTCATGATATTTTATTATTGTTAAGATTTCTACTGCAGTAAGTTAAAATTGGGAAAAGAAAAGACATAGACGAAAATCACTTCTGACTTTCCTCCATTTACTTCCTCTTCAGAATGTATGGTGCTATGTTAGGTATGATATATATATTTATAAAGATTGACAATACACTATTTTAACAATACACTATTTTTTAAAACATAACACATTCTTAAAGGTGCTTAAAAGAAACTACAAATATTTTGAGATTCCTTAATTTTGATTTGCTCTGTCGTCAGTGCTAGAAAACCTCTCCAAAAGTCTAGGTATACTGGCAAGCATCAGTGCAAATCCAGGGCCTGCTCTTGTCTTCCTTTTTGCATATTACCGATCCTAACCAGGCATACCATGGCCGTCCAATTGGCAATGCACTCATACCATATAATATCAGACTTTTGCAACCACATATTTTAAAGAATTCACTGAGCCCTGAAAGGCAAATGCTATCATTCAAGTTCTAATTACATGCTACCTGGGTTTTACAGAACAAAAGAAAAGTGAATATTGTACTTCCTAAATATATTTTTTGACCACGAGCAACTTCTAAAATAAATGCTCAAAATATGTTCTGAATGTATCACTGTACAAATAACTCAAGCACTGGCCTATTCAAATTATGTTCTAGCTTCTCTTTATGCTGCTTCTACTTGACAAATTGATCAATAAATGCCAAGTCAAATATGTAAGTAAATATATTTTCATTGTTATTGGCAGACATATAATTAACTCTGCGAATAAAAGAAACAAGAAATCAATTTATGATTACTTCTACAGTTCTTCCCATTAGTCATTTACATTGTAATTGTGCTTCCACTTTTAAAACCTTCATACACACGTATATACACACATACCATTTTGACTGTATTATAAATCAAATTATTTAAATTACAAATTACTATTATATGAACTGTGACTCTCATATGTTAATTTTATTAGTAGGCTACAATTGTATTAGTACCCACATATATGAGCTCATTAAAAAGCAATGCACATTTATAAGACTATATTAATTAGTAATTTCAGCAAATGTTTCAACAATGTTAGGGATTTGCTCTCTCTTATGTCAAGTATAAATACTTGAGTCGTCATTTTTATGTATGTGTATATATCAATAAGCTACATTTCTATTTTCCAGCAAAACAGCCTGCTAACAAAGAGTAAACCTAATTTTTTTCAAAGAAAAATTCAGAGTAAATCTTTTTTTTTTTTTTTTTTAACATTTGATTTGCTATCTGTCAGGTCACTATCTTCATGAATCCTGGAAAAATACATTTTGTATAAAAACTTACACAAGTGACCTTTTAAAAATATTGTCCTAAACTAGATGCAAAAGCTTCAGATACATTATTATATATGAACAAGGACATTTAAGATGAGTTCAAGAAATCTGTTTTAATAAAATATGCTGTTGTACTTCCATATGGTAGTTTGTGTTTAAGTTATATGCCACGGACAAGTCATTTAACCTCCTGGTTTCCTCCCCTAGAAAGAGGGATTAGGATGGTACCATCACATGATTCCGCCAGGATTAATGGAGTAAATGCAGGTACAGCCTATGGAACAATGCCAGCCTATAGGAAGTGCTCAATAAGTGTTAGCTATGTATTACCTAATTGTATATGTTTTGTCTATCACTTCTAATAGCTTCTAGTTACCAATCCTGAAAGTATCTTCATTCTTTTTAAAGAAAAAGAAAGCTACGTCATGACATTGTTAATGCTTTGCCCGTTCCCTTAGCTTTCAGCACTGCTATTAGCAGCTAGTTTATCCGCTACTCACAGGCATAAAAGGACCTAAGGTTTCACTAAATAACAGTTCCAATTTCTATTTTAAAAGACAGCACTACTCTCCCTATTATCTCATCATTGGTACTTATTAATTCACTTAAAACGCTCAAGTTTTATGTGCTAGGCATGGGATATAGGCTGTGGAAATAATGGGTAAGAAAAAAATTCCAGATATAGTGCTTACAAAATAGTGAAGGATACAAACACCAGTACGTATTGTTTAATGGGAAGGTGGCGCACTGAATGTTATAAAACATCTCTCCCAAGATGTCCGCGCGAGGACTTCACAGGCGATGCTCCAGCGAGACTTGGAAGGAAGAGCAGAAGCTCTCCGGGTGGAGAGAGGATCCCTGTTACTTTATGCAAAGAAAGAACTGGAAAGTCCTCACAGTGCTAAGTTAAAATAGACATATTTTAAGAAAACAGACTTCCTCAAACAGATTTCCCATCCCACACTGCTTGCTTAGTGTATCTTTAGCAGCTGAAGAAATCGTTTTGCGTGACTGTCTGTCCCTGCCCCTGGCAAGGCCTTCATTGTGATTCACCTGAGTGATGTTCTTGGCTCCCATCCTCCCAGAGCTCAGAGAGAGCGTCTGAAAATCACTTCTCTCACACAGCTTCCCAATCAAAAGCCTGCAATGGTTTACCCCGCTCCCAGACATCAGCCCTCTGCTTTGGGAGATCGCTCTCCAGAAATACCTTGGGTAGATCTCCCTTCTGCCCAAGTGCTCCCTAGCCCCGAATGCGTTTCTCCTACTGCTTTGCCTCCCCAAAATTCTACCCACCCTTCAAAAAGCCATCAGATTCCCTCGCTTCTATTTAACATAACGACTTTACAAATGCTGCAGAAAAGAGAGAAATGCTAGTGGGAAAACACAGGCTTTTGGGTGAAAAGTTACGTCCAAAATGTGGGAGAGAATTGAAAAACAACTCACTTGAAAGTTACATTCAGTTGTTACATCAACACAGTCCGCTTCTTACATTATTGATTCAAAACGCATACTGGTATCCCGCACCAACTGCTCACGGAGTAATGATTTTCCAATGACATTCTGCTCGCTTCCAACTTTAACCACCCACAACATGGGCAGTGAATTCTTCATCACTTACACTGGTTTCTTTAGGACAAGTTCATATCAGACTGGACCGTGTCACTGGATTCAGAACTTTATTCCCAGGCAACGTGGAACGAGCTAACCAGCCTACCAGCCTGCCTCCTCCTGGAAGGGCAACTAGTTAAGCAGGAAAATTACCTTCAGAAAGTCAAGTTACAACACCTTTTCCAAGTGGTAAGTGAGCCTGCGCTCCACGCCAATACCTTGGATTCCAGCTTGATTTTCTCTTCATTCAGCTCCTCGGCCGCTTTCCTCATGTTGTCGCGGCATCTGCTGATCTCCGACCGGACTGTCGGACAAAGCAACCCACCCGGTCAGCACGTGGGCCTCCCCGGGCCCATTGCCGGAGCCGGTGCTCAGGCACCGCTCAGCTGCCCTTCCCTCCCGGTGCAGGCAGCCCCTCTAACTGCTCTGACCCCTGCTGGGGGGTGGGGGGGGAACACCTCCTCCCGCCCCCACCCTCCAAGGGAGAGGACACAGGCCCCGCGCGACCCGCCCGGCGCCCCGCGGACCTTCTCGCATCAGGCGGCGGCCCTCCTGGGCCCGGTGCTCGGAGGAGAGGATGTGCTGGAACAAGGACTCCAGGCTCATGGCGGCCCCGGCTCCGGGATCCTGGCGCTGCCCTTAAATATTTTATAACCGCGTCCGAGGATCCTGGAAAGCGCAGCCGAGAAGGGTTATTAAAGGGCTGATTCCATCTGGGCTTCGGCCTCACCCCCCACCCCCCGCCCGTCCGCCCCAATGACCAGGCCCACGCAGGCCGGGACCGGACAGGGTCCCCCAGGGCCCCAGGGCCCCAGGGTCCCCGGGCCCCAGGGTCCCCGGGCCCCAGGGTCCCCGGGCCCCAGGGTCCCCGGGCCCCAGGGTCCCCGGGCCCCAGGGTCCCCGGGCCCCAGGGTCCCCGGGCCCCAGGGTCCCCGGGCCCCAGGGTCCCCGGGCCCCAGGGTCCCCGGGCCCCAGGGTCCCCGGGCCCCAGGGCCCCAGGGCCCCAGGGTCCCGGCCTTGTTCCCCTGGTTCCCATGCACAAGCCCGCTTTCCCCTCCTTCCGCCCTCGTCCCGCTGTGACAGGGCCTCCCGGGCGCAGGCCCTGCTTCCCCGCCATCCGCGCCGCAGCCCTTCCTGTCCTCAGCCTGCTCCTCTCAGCCCCGGTTCTTTGTTTGTTTGTTTGTTTGTTTTGTATTTTTAATATATTTTTATTGACTTCAGAGAGGACGGGAGAGGGTGAGAGAGAGACATAGAAACATCCATGATGAGAGAGAATCATTGCTCCGCTGCCTCCTGCACGCCCCCCACTGGGGATGAGCCCGCAACCCAGGCCTGTGCCCTTGACCGGGAATCCAACCGTGACCTCCTGGTTCACAGGTCAAAGCTCACCCACGGAGCCGCACCGCTGGGTCTGCCCCTCTCTCTGGAGAGAAAAGGTCCTCAAAGGGCTCAGTGTCTCAGCGACTTGGACCAGCTAAGGATCCCGCGGCTGGAGACGGTGAAGGCCGCGGCCCCAGGCGGGAGGGGAGCTACGGCGGCGCCTCCGGGCCATTCCGCGCTCCGTTATTGTGCGGCGACCACGTGGCCCCGGAGGTCTCGGGCCTGACTTGGAATCGGCGGATCGATCTCCAACGCGCAGGCGCCCGGGGCTGTGTCAAGTGCAAAGTCCCCGCGGTGCTAAATATAAACTTTTGCAAAGTCTTATCCTTCATGGCAAAGACTGCTATCCCTGCGCGAGGTCTGACGTTCCGCCTTAATCATCCCCTGGTAATCAGGGCATCGCCCTGTGGCCTGCTTGGAAATTAATCATTGCCTTTTGCAATCAAGCCGCGGTGATATTAACACTGGAATATCGGTGCCGTGTGTGTCAGGGACCAAAGTGGCTGCTAATCAAAGCTTAAACGTGAAAGGCACCTTTGGGACTTCTGCATGGGATTTTTTGTTTAATTAAAAAAATAAAGTAATTGTCATTTTAGTGGGTCGAACTAGCACGATGACAGGAAGCATCTGACTTTATTCCTGATGGCTAAACTTGAAAAAGTAATTTCTAGTTAGAATGGATTTAGAATTAAGTAAGAGAAGGTAAATGTAATTTCTGGCACATCATCTGTATAATAGACTTACTATTTCATTAATGCTGTAGTATAAGCCCTTATAAATTTTAACCTGTTCCAAATTTCCACCTTAACTTCCATCAAGCCATGTGTGCAAAAAAAAACTTAATTTTAAACTTTATTATGAAAGAATACATACTGCAAAGTGTAATAAAGTAGAAAAGAATTGCCCACCAAAATCATTCAGAAGGAAATTTTGGTAACATTTTGGTTGTTACCTTCTAGGTAATCTTCCTCACCTTGCATTTTTCCTTTACAAACTTGAAAAAATTTGTGAATAAGTAATAATAATTATTTTTTTATTGAGTAAATTTGCCCAGCATTATTCTGGACATGCTCTGTGTTTTGTGATGATTTTTACCCTGACCTTCCAGGTATAGTTTAGGAAACAGGCGCAGCACAAAGTATCTTGCCGAATTTGCATATCTAGTACATGGCAGAGCAATCTCTGAAATCGAGAAATCTGAGATCAGAGGCCATGGATTTAAATTTGGATTCTGCTCTTTTCCCCTCCTATTACAAGCATTTTAACATTTCATTGAAAACTCTTCATAAATACATTTTTACAACTTCCAAATCCTCCAGCATGTAGAAGCTGAAATTGTAGTTTGAACCATTTTCTTTGAGCACTCGCTTAGAGGCTTATGAACTATGCCATGGCGGCCATCAAAGGAGAGAGGGCTTCCGGAAGACAAATTATATGACTAATTAATATCACTCCTTTCAGAATTATTTCCCGTGGACTTACACAGGGAGCGTCCTCATAAGGGGGCTGGTTTTCAAAAGCATGCTGCTCTTTAACATTCTAATTTTATTAGTTACACTCAAACTCACATTTATTATTTAGCATGCTCTTTCTGTACTGAAACTTGGCAGAGTGAAATTTGGGCAGCCTTTAGGGAGCCCAGTTGCCTCACTCACCAGCAGTACAGAACAGAGAGCTGCTGGAAATTCTGTGAGGGAGCAGGAGAGAAATGGCTTCTTTATCTTCTGCAGTCTTCTTCCAATCCCAGAATATTTTGGTGCTTTTAAACCCCAAGTTTGAATCTTTTTAAAGAAACCCCAACATTAAACATTAGCAGGGTGCTTTATTTTATTTCTTAAAGCAAACATAATTATGTAAGCCCACCATTCAAATTTTAAAAATGTGTCATAATAATGAGTAAAAGTAACATAGTAAGATATTAAAATATTGCTATATATCTAGCTTTATTCATATGTCTTTTCTATAGGGTTAAGATATTTTTCCTTATAGATATACATAAGAGTAGCAATACTCTAACGACATGGTAAAACTCGGGCACACTCTTTTCTGAAATGTATAGTATGCGTCTAAAAAAAGGAAATGATCCATTCAACAACTGTTTAATGAGTCTCTGCTATTTATTCAACATTCATTCAACAAATATTATTGAGCATCTCCTATGTGCCATATTAGAGAAACCACAACAGGATTTAATAAAAACAGAAGTACATAAAAAGTATTTTTCCTCCCCCCCGGATATTTCGAACCTCATTGGAAAATTATTATATTTTTCAGCATTTTGGCAGCAGTATAAACAACTGCTTTCAGATGTTTCAACAGATGTTCTTTAGAAAGAAAGCCAATTATTTGCATTATGATACCCACATATGATTCTCAGCTCTAAACTCTCCATCTGTACATGTTTCATTAAATTTCATACCTATGGAGTATAACAGTTAAGATCACTCATTGTCTCTCAACCTGAGACTTTTGTTCAAAATAACACTAGCAACTGGGTTATCGAGCCATCGATAATTGCTTTGCTAGAAGGCCTTATATAAAACTATATTGCTCTTGCGGTTTAAAGAATGCATTGCCTCTCCTTTCTTAGATTGATGACTTCCCTAAATTCTAAACCAGGCTTGCAAATACCCACTAGCCCAGGGCACATATATTGCAATGAAAAGAAGAAAAGTAATTCATTTATCTTGTGTTTTTCTTACGGCATCTGCCAAAAAGAAGAAAAAACGTGGGTTCAGCCAAGTTTAGCAACCATTTGTTGAGCAGCTACTAAGTGTAAAATCTTTGTTAGGTACTGTGGGGGGATACAAAGCTGAAAGGGGCAGGCCCTGCCCTTTTGGAGGTCATAACTTATCAGGAGGGACGGAGCATACACAAATAACTCCTAGGCAGGATGTGCGTAAGAGTCTCACAGGGATGGTTCTTCCGGCCTTCTGAGAGAGGATATGCCCCTCGCCTCTTCCTAGCTCTGGTCATTGCTGTATCTTTGGTGTTCTTTGGCCTGTAGATGCATCAACTCCAATCTCTGCCTCCCTTGTCCCTTGGAGTTCTCCCTGTGTGACTCTGCCTCTTTGTTTCTTGTCCTCTCCTTATAAGGACACCAATTATACTGGACAAAGGGCCCATCCTACTCCAGTATGAACTTAACTACCTCTGTAAGTAACTAGATCTGTTTCAAATCAGGCCACATTCTGAGAACCTGGGGATTAGGATTTCTATGTATCTTTTTTTTTTAATATATTTTTATTGATTTCAGAGAGGAAGGAAGAGGGTGAGAGAGATAGAAACATCAATGATGAGAGAGAATCATTGATAGGTTGCCTCTCACATGCCCCCTACTGGGGATCAAGCCCGAAACCCAGGCATGTGCCCTTGACTGGAATCGAACCTGGGACCCTTCAGTCCGCAGGCCAATGCTCTATCCACTGAGCCAAACCAGCTAGGCACTACATATCATTTTTGGGGACACCATTCAACCCATATAAGAGATCTTAAAAGTTAATTTGTGGAAAATAGTTATGGTTTGTTTTTTTTAAAAAAATGTTAATGACTGATTTGTTTCTATTATAATCAATCATTTTTCATGATTTAATGGACTTCAGAAAACATCTTGACAATATTTTTATTTTACAGATGTTAACACTGATGCGGTGGAGGTTGATGGATTTCCCCAATATTGCGCAGGCCATTAAAGCCAGAGCTAGTCTAGAGACACCCTCCTAATGCCTCCTGCTCCAATGAAAGATCTTGTGTGTTTACCAGTGGCTTTTGACAACTTCAGTTAAAACAACTCCTCTTCTATCTCTTTGCTATACTGAAGTCTCTAGTAAGATTTTGAAGAAAGGGGCAATTCAGCTGCTACTGCAGGCTTCTTCCCCATTAAGGAGATTAGATAGACAGATGATGGGCAGGTGGGTAGGTAGGTAGATAAATAGATAGATACAGTTAGGGAGCGAGACCAAGAGATGCATAGATACAGAGAAAGCACACAAGCATGTATGTATATATAGATACAAATATATATGATAAAGTCGTCTATATGTATAAGTGCTTAAGGTGTTCATTTTATTCTCAGTCTTACACTTCTGCAATAGAAATGTAAGGAAACTGCCAATTCTTAATTACTGATTAAGAAAACCAACCTTTTTCTGGTTGCTAGATATACTGTATAAGGAAATTTCATGAACACATTAAAGTCATTAAACGTCAAAATCTTTGGAAGTTGAAAAAATGTAGCGTAGCTGGTGAAGTTGGGTTTTCACACTGTCAGAGCCCAGAGCCAGCATGAGGTCCAGGAAGGCCGCCCAGGTGTCTCCCCGCCCCACCCCCCAACCCCCGCCTAAGAGATTCGCTTTCCGTCCCAGAAGACAAAAGTTGGAAATCACTGTTCTCCACCTTGTATAATTCATTCGTTTATTGAGTAACCATTTATTGGGTATGCACTATATGTATGGGGATAAAGAATCTGGGATTACGCCGAAACCGGTTTGGCTCAGTGGATAGAGCGTCGGCCTGCGGACTCAAGGGTCCCAGGTTCAATTCCAGGTCAAGGGCATGTACCTTGGTTTCGGGCACATCCCCAGTGGGGGGTGTGCAAGAGACAGCTGATCGATGTTTCTCTCTCATCAATGTTTCTAACTATCACTCTCTCTTCCTCTTTGTAAAAAATCAATAAAATATATTTTTAAAAAAAAAAAGAATCTGGGATTACAAACGTGAGGGAAATAAGCGGTTTCAGAACTGGTTGTACCAAGTTATAGTTTCCATGACAATAAATTTAAACAGCTTAGGATTGCATAGAAAGAATTAAAGAGAAATTTAAGGTTTTTTTTTTTTTCCTACCAGTTACTTGTTTTAGTCATTGATGTATTCTTTGCCTACCTAATACGTTACTTAGTAAATAATTGACTCCTCAGCTATTGAACAAGTTCAAACTTAAACCAACCATAACATATTCTACTCTGAATTTCTGTGAAGCTTTCTATTACTCTTGGTGAATTAGACATAGTGACTATTTGGAAATCTGGGATAAATTTTAATATTCTATTACAATCTGTGAGTCGGTCATGGTGACTCTGGAAAGTTTGGAAAAAAATGTAATGGGCACACGTACATATATGTGCACAGGTAGAGTGAATCATAAATCCTATTTATTCTTAAAACAATGTACAAAATTGCTCATTTGTCAAGATAGGACTACTTTATGCTCCCAATGTTTAAAGTGACTTTAGTGGCCTTAGTGCAATAGCATTACATTATACAAGTCAGACATTGCCATTATTTTCCCTTCACCACGCCGTAGACAATTCAAAATGTTTTATCACAGTTTACATGGCTCATAAACTTTATCTTTTATTTGACATTGCAGGTGTGTTGATAATAGAATATGGAAAATCTGTAAGATGGTTAAAGAAAGCAATTAGCATTTATATAAAAGAGCTCTCCAAGAAACATCTCAAACAGAGAATAAGCTGATTATTCCATAGGTAATCCTAAACAGGTTTGGAATTTAAGGCAATAAATAGAGTGAAAGGAATTTAAATACCTGAACACAAATAAGGAAATATTGCAAAATATTAGAATTACTAACGTTGGGTATATATCATCATTTGAAATTTGGAAGTCTTGTCGTTCTATACCTGATAGATCTCATTAGCCTACTTATAAAATGTGTACATGCAGGCTTTCCTGAACCGTTTGATATTCTAGCTTTACCACTTCCTTTTCCAAGGTGTTAACATGGAGGAAAGCAGGCCCAGCTGAGATCCTGCATTTTCTTGTGTCTTAGCCTCCAGGGAATAAATGCAAGGATTGTGCGCATGGGATCCAAACACTCGTAAAAAAGATCCATGGTGATATTCTTAGAAGAAATTAATAAAACCTAAGAGAACTTGTCAGAAGAATGTCCTAACGATGATTTTATTTCAGTAATTGTTGTACTTTAAATGCTTTCATTTTCTTTTGTGATGTCTTTTATCTTACTTACAGATGCTGTTATTCATAAAATATGATATTTCAGTCCAGAAGGCTGTCGCTGTAAATGAGACATAATACCCTCATCCAGAAGTAGACAGAGGGGTTCAAATCTCCTGCTTCACAGCGTGAGCGGATTGCCACAGAGGTCGGAGAGCTAGTCTCCCCTGCCTTTCAGCTCCTGCTCTGCTCTTTTACGTAACTGACCAGACACCTTGTCTTTCCTTTGTTCAGTCCCAGCATCTGATCGGCTGCCTGTCTCGGTGGCTTACAAGATGGACTAGGAATTCTGTGCCTTGAGGGTGGTGGAAGGACGTTAGGATGAGGCGCTGAGGAAGGACCACGAACATCATTCACGAGCGTGCATTGAAGCACTACAGTGTACCACGTTCTGCCACGACAATGAGCAAGATGAATGAGCTCTCTGTCCTCATGGAGCCTACAGGGGGACAAGAAGCAAACACATGCATTCATTCAATAGGCATGGAGGAAGTGCCGGCGTAAAATCGATCAGCGTGGGGCAGAGGCCTGCCATAGACAGTGTGGACAACACATTTATGCGCCCACAGAGTCCCTCAGGCTGGACAGAACTGGCATCTGAAGGACAGAGAGGGAGCCAGAGGGATCGTTGCACAGATGGGGTTGGGGAAATGGTCAGGGCCCAATCACACAGGGCCTTGGAGGCAATGGAACGAGGTCAGACTTTATTCAAAGTCCAGAGGAAGGCCGTACAGGGGTCTCACAGGGGAGTGATTGCCTTTTAAGAATAAGAAGATGACCACCACGCACTGTTCCCTTGGATGGAGACGTGAACGAAGGGAAAAATGAATGTATGGGAAGGTTTGATGGAAACAACCGTTTCTGGTGTAGATAATGAACATTTAAATGTTCTCTTTAAAAAGAGAAAGAGCTCATGGACAAAGACAACTGTGTGGGCATGGTGGGGGGTGAGGGAGGAGGTGGAGGTGAAGAGGACATAGAAGGGATAAATGGTGATGGGAAAAAAATTAAATTAAAAATAAATAAATAAATAAATAATGTTCTTTTTAATAACCATAAAATGCCGGAAACTCAATTCAAAGTACTGACCTTTGGGCATACCGTATCAAAGTCCCAGTGACCAGGTGAGTTGAAAAGGCCTATATTTCTGTCTAGAGGTAAGGTTGCCAGATTTAGCAAGTAAAGATACAGGATGCCCAGTTAACTTTGGGATGTCAAGTAAACAATGAATAATTGTTTCGTATGAGCGTGTCCCAGATATTGCGTGACAACCCAGCTAGAAAGCCGCACTGCACCGTATCGTAGATGAATCGCACCTTTATAAAGATGTCATATCCTTAACGCTGGTGTTATCGAGGATGAAAAAGCAAGTGCTATCACTCAATTGTGTTCAAAACGGGGGTAGGGGAAGGTGAAAGCCGACAGTGTCTGCTTGTGCTGTTTGAAAAGCATGCTTTTCTGTGTGTAGGGCTGGAGGAGGGCTGAAATTCAGCTTGTCATAAATTCTGCAGAGCTCCCAGGGATCAGCAAGGATAAAATCTGAAGGGAAGGTCAGGTAAGAGCGGCTGCATGCATGTTACCTAAAGCACACACAGCTCCACAAAGCAGGACCAGAAGGAGAGCAGTGAAGAAGGAGAGAATCGCCCCAGGGGAGCCTCGTTAGATTGCCCTTAGGAAGACATCCCCCACCAGCCCCAACAGCTCCTCTCATTTTATGTGCATGTTGTGCGGGGTTAGTCCATACAGCGCTGAGTGCACAGTTGAGCATGTTCTTTGCACTATGTGGTCTGTCTTCAGAACACCCGGTTGCTGGGGAAGTCATTCACTGATTTTCTCAGAAAGGGCAAGGGGTTGCTGTGTTCATTTGTGCCTGATCTGAAGCATCTCCTCCGATGCCTTTTTTTCCACTAGGCATTTAGATGCTACCTGGCTGTTAGGCCTGAAAATACCAGATGGAGCCTGGGAGCAGAGCAGACACTGTTGTCATAGAAACAAGATGCTATCCCAGCTCTATGCAGCTGCCATCTTATTTTCTCTTTCACCGTCAGGAGTTCTGATAGGAACAAGTCCTGATAAACTATGGAGATCCTCCCTCCCCCACTCACCCACCTTGGAAAATACTTTTCAAATACTGCACAGGTAATTCATGAATAGGTCCCTCAGCTTATGGGGAGCCTAGAACTATGGAAATGACTTGATTTCCAGGTCTTCTAATCAAGAGTAGAACTGGGAAGCCCATACTTTGGCATCCTCCCCTTTCCTCTAAACGGCAATGATGCATTTGTCCTATCCCCAAATGAGACAATATCCTTTGTAGCCAGGAGAGCCTCAGCATTGACAGTCCTGGAAAATGCAGCCTAAGGGTTTGTAATCACTGCAGTGTCTGTAATGGGGAGGGACCTCTCCTGATTCCCTGAACTCCCCACGGAGGCAAGCAGAATGCTGAGTGCACAGGCAGGGCATGATGAATCCTTGTGGCTTGATGTCCAAGCTTGAGGGATGCAGTTATTGGCCACGTTCCACGCTGCTGTATTTTCTGTTTTGGGCATCAATGACATCAGCAAGGGCAAGTGACTGTGAGGAAGGTGCTCAGCAAAAATGGGAAGGAGGGTGGGCAACAGTGTTTTCTAGAGGGAAGGCTGCTGTTGTGTCCCTGCATAGTTGGGGAATGGATTACATTCTAGGACCTTGGAGCTCTTGCTTGAAGACTTGTGTTTCATAACAAAGGACTATTAAAATTGAGATGATCGAGAACAATGGCTTGTGTATGTATTTCCCATTGTCACAGTAATAAATGGCCACGAACAGCCGCTTATAGAACAACACAAAATTATTCTCTTGCAGTTCGAAAGGAGAGAAGTCCAAAATCTGTCTCACTGGGCTAAAGCCAGGATGTCAGTAGGGCTGGTTCCTTGCTTTTTCCCATTTCTAGTGCCTGCCCACATGCATTGACTCGTGGCCCCTTCCTCCATCTTCAAAGCCAGAAGCCTAGCATCTTGCTTCTATCATCACTTTGCCCTCTTCTTCTATAATTAAGTGCCCACCATCTCCTTCTTAGAAGGACACTGGTGATTGCATTCTCAAAGGGGCCTTGAGGACCAAACTCTGAACTTGAGACAACACATTTGCGTGAAAGGAGAACATTGGAAGCTATACCCAAACAATCCAGGCTAATTTCCCCCACCTCAAGACTTTTAATTTAGTTGCATCTGTAACCTCCCTTTTGCCAGAACATTCACAGATTCCAGGGATTAGGACCTGGGGTCCATTATCTCATCTGCCACAGTTCCCAAACCCAGATGATGATCAGAAACACCTGGGAAGCTTTTCAAAAGTAAAGATTCCCAGCCCTACACCAGAGCAATCCTATTAGAATTTGGGTGGGCGGGGGCCTGAAAATCTCTTTGTGAGACCTTCTCAGGTGAATCTGTTGAGCACGTCTGTTAAGCGCTTCTGCAGGCTCTTCCCCAAACACATGCCCGTGAGGATTTAGTGACACAGTGATTGAGTTCTTCAGGGTCAATGAGCGTGTGGGAGAGGTTTGGAAAATGTCTTTGTTAGGAAGCTTGGAAAGTCATACCATCCTCTGAGGCTCACAACACTCCCACAGAACAGCTTCAGCAAATGATTGTGTGTCATGTGACCGGGGCCCATTTTTACTTATATTATCTAATCTAATTTTATTTTTTTGTTCTTTTTGTGTGTTTTTTTAAATCTTTATTGTTGAAAGTATTACATATGCCTCCTTTTGCCCCCCATTGATCTTCTGCAGCCCGCCCCCCCCCCCCACCCCAGGCCTTCACCACCCTATTGTCTGTGTCCATGAACTATGCATATATGCATACAAAGTCTTTGCTTGATTACCTCCCACCCACCTCTTCAATTTAATGGTGAAAATACCAAAATTGTTTGCTAATGCCTCCCTAGCCCTTTAACCATAGCAAATATGTATCTTGCTACCTGAGATCAGCAATTGTTCCTTTTCCTTATGGGGACTTTTCCACTGACCGCCTCAGACCATCTCTTCCCTCCTAGATGCCTCTGTGTTCTCAGAGCTCTTGGAGTTGCCTATTTTGCCTGCTTCCAGGGAAAAAAAAAAATAGCTGTGGTAGAGGAAAAACCCCGTACAGTATCTTTAGAAAAACTGTAAATATTTCATCGTTTCTTACTAAACATACATTATTTACTCTGGAATGTAAATATTTTATGACCTGCAACTGGCAATTTGGGGATATATTGGTATGTTTGGAGAATTGCAGCTCAGTTAGAAATCCTACACTGCACACCCAGCTCTTCTTTAGCTTACACAACTCTTCACAAAGCACGTAACTCTCCGAATTAAGGGAGCAGTAGCATCCCTTTTGCAAAGGGGCCTTGAGGACCAAACTCGGAACCCAAGACAACGCAGTTGCGGGAAGGGAGGAAGTTGGCAGTGGTGACAGCCCGGGACTTCCCTGTGCCGCAGAAAGACGGCGCTGATATCATTACCAGGGCCCAGTGGGTCTGATTTCACCCCGAGGGGAGAAGGGCCTGGTGCCCAGGACCAGCTCACTAGAATGTTTACAGTCTATCTGGCTGGGAGTGGAATCGGAGCAGGAGAATCTTACCACACACACAAAGACAGGACATTTCCCCAGCTTCAGAGCAAGTGTTTGGAGCTGTGCAGGGGACAAGAAAGTTCTTTCAGGAAATAAAATGGCTATCTGTCAGAACACTTAAGCCAGATTTTCAATATGCACCGAAACTGTTTGGAGAATTTTGTTTTAATTCCAGTGACTCTCCCATATAGAGGTCATAGGAGCTGCCATCATTCTAAATTACAGCCCATTTCAGAGGTTGGCTGAGATCCAGGAGGTTGCATTATTTTAAATTGCCTGTCAAAAACTGTCAAAACACTGCCATTATCAAAAAGTAGTCCTTTTAAATAAATTTCTCACTCTTTTCCCTGAAATTTTACTGGCATTGAGCCTTAATATCATAGCTTATAGGCATAGTGAGTGAAAGCCTTTCAAATAAGAAGAGGGGGGGGGGGGGCGGATTCTAGGAGGACAATGACACACAAAATTCCAGTCAGAAAACTGAGTCACGTCTGCAAATGCTATCTCCCCTGTTCCCCACCAAGCAATAGCTGTTGTTAATCTACATGTTAATTAGTAACCAAAGAAGACAGAATTATGAGTCCCAATAGCGTGACTTTCCCCCACATTTAACGTTAGTGGCAAGGTCCCATCTTTTCCCCCTTTTCCTCTCCTTCCATACCAACTATTTAATGAAAAAGGTACCTTACAGATTATAAATATGGAAATTGACACAGATAGCTGCCTTATACATCCAAGACTTCATGAAGATCTAGACGTGAACCTTGTACTCTTTTTAATATACCTCCCAGCTCTCATTTTGACTTAGAAATCCCTCTCATTTAGCGTCTTTTCTTTATGTTAGACTTGATCCTATAGAATTCTCCTGTTTTGATTAGAAAAATTTACAAAAAAAGAGAGAGAGAGAGAGAGAGAGAGCAGTTCCTGCCACCTACATTCTAAAAACCTTCAATTCTAGCGAAGAATGTTAAAACTTCAATTCTAGGGAAGAATTTCAACAATTCTATTTAAGACCATTTATCACTCAAGCAGTCAAAGATGACAAAATATTTTAGAGAGGCTGCTCTTATTTTGAGTCATTACAATTCAGGCAACGAATTAGGAAATCAACAGGGTAATTCAGTCCTACCATCATTGTGACAGTTGTATTTGTCAACAACTAGTTCTCAGAAGAAATGGAACTCAAAGAAAATACTTAGCTTCCAAATTCAGACAATGAGATGCACAGAAATATTTCTCTAAACTATCTGTAGTATATTCTAGAGAAGATTTAATATACAGGGGAATTATTTTAACAGGAAGACAACTCTTTGAACAAATGTAGCATAAAGGTATTTCAAAATAGATCTGCAGCTACTGAGGATGGCAGAAATATATGCAATGGTGCTTGATCTCATTAACAAGCAGCTCAAACTCTTCAGCTACCATAAAATACAAATCACCATCCACTCATTCTCTGGAGCAGTGTATCTGTCGAACCCAACTTCTGCTCTGTGGTAAACAATTTTGTTTTCATCAATAAAAAAATTTTTTTTTCCATCATCTCTAAATTGTGCAAATGGGTTCCCAGAAGATCACACTTAAGTCCAGTTTTTATGGTTCTATGTTCCACAGAAATCTCTAGAATTTGAGGTTCTTCTCTTTAAAATCACTGTCAAGCCATAATTAACTCATTATCAACAAAGACAATCCAAGATCTTTCAATGGAGGACTCCATGAGACCTCTGTCTCCCAAAAGAGCATTTTGTTGAGTACTTTCGGTTCTTTACCATCCTGTTATTAAATATATACTGGCCTAAAATATCCAAACTTGAGAAAAATGATATAAACAAGTATTTTTAAGCTGTGCTTTGAGGAACCCCTAATATGCCTCAAGATTTTCATAGGCTTGCTTTAAAAAATAAAAACAATGATTCTATATGAAAATAATTTGGAAAACTGCATTCTACAGTTTTCCTGGAAACTCCCAATGCTCATTCCTTGATTAAAGGTTATGAGACATCCTCCAATAAAGAAACCCTGGTTCATATAGTTTAACAAAATGTTCCCAAATGGATTTGGCCATGACCCATCCTCATAAGGAGTACCATGTTAGGGTCAATGATGTTCTGCAATATACAATGTATGGTTCCAAGCCTGGTATGGATTTCTGTTACAGCTATCCTCTGGCCAGGAGTTCTAAAAGTTCTGATCCTGGTCTAGGCTAGCATTTTTGTAAAACATTCTTCACCCGGGGAACAGGACATGAGTATGTTTTGAACAGAGTAAATCACCTCTGATTATTTTGCTGCTAAACTATAGGTCTTCTTGAATATATATATATATATATATATATATATATATCCCATCTAATAAAGAGGGAATATGCTAATTGACCATCTCACCCTCACAAAGATGGTAGTGCCCACAGCCAATAAGAAGGGATATGCTAATTGACTGTCACACCCTAAAAGATGATGGCGCCCACAGCCACAAGGTGGCGGCGCCCAGTCCATGGGCACTGCTGCTCCATGAGCCTGCCTCCGGAGTCCCCCAGTCCCCTCAGCACCCCAGCCGCCCAGGTAACCAGGGCCAGCTGAGGCTTGTGCTGCTGGCAGTGGCAGCAGCAGAGGTGTGATGGGGGAGTCGCCTTTCCCTGACTGCCAGGTTGCCTCCTGTCCTTGAGTGCTCTTGGACTGTGAGAGGGGGCAGGCCGGGCTGAGGGACCCTCCCTCCAGTGTATGAATTTTCATGCACTGGGCCTCTAGTGTGTGTGTGTGTGTGTGTGTGTGTATGTGTGTGTGTGTGTGTGTGTGTATTTCAGATAAGGAAACTGAGACATAGCAAGACTGAGATTCAGTTACTTGTGAGACTACAAGCAAGTAAGTAGGATTCAAATTTAAGCCATCTGGTTCAAGAATCCCTGCTCTTAACATAGGGATTAATATTGGTTTTTACAAATGCATAGTTTAGCCTATCTATGCACATTAATTGTCATAGATACCTAAGTATGACCAATATTTCCATATGTCCCCTCAGCCTGGGAATAAAAATAAGATTATGAAACAAATAGCACAATGATACCTCAGTTTCAAGGCAATAGCTACCTTTGGAAATAATGTATTATATAAAGGTGCTTCCACACAAGACTATGTCTAAGCTGTTTAAGAAAAAGCAGTAATTCTCTTTAAATCAATTGATTTTCTGATACTAATAACAGCAGCTTACATCTGTTATCTCATTTGAGCCTCATGACAATTCTGTGGGGAAGCAGCACAGTTATTAGCATTGTCTCTGATTGACAGATCAAGAAACTGAGTTCTGAATGGCTCAAATGTGCAAGTGACCGATAGGTTCTAGCTCTAAAGCCCCCACTTTTGGTTGACTTTTTCTGAACATACCTAATTTCTTTTGTTAATTTTTTTCCTTGAACTTCATTGTGAATACAAACCATGGTGGGGTCCTGTTATCCCAACTTCATGTTATTCTTTTTCTAAATCGTAGCTCCGTTTTGTTCTTAATTATCGTTCAGAATGATAGATGACCACAAGGAGCCATATCCTGCAACTCTTTGGCTATTTCAATAAATCACAAATAGCCAACATATCCCCTTGGTACACATCTAGCTAAAAGTGAATTTGAATAGCAGGTATGTGAATAAAGTCATTAAAAAAAAAAATCTGCCCACAAACTGTATAACCCTGAGCACTCCCTTTCATGTGTTTTTTTTCAATCTGGTATCTGCAATCAGTCATACTTTGTTCCTTGTATATTAAATGAGGTGGATTACATTGCTTCAAAGCAGTTAATTATAAAAGTAAGATACAAAAAGGTCTATTTAAATACAGCCTACTGGAAATTTTGCCATGACTTCTGTTTCCACACATATTCATATTTTAGCTCCTCTGTAAGAAATGAAATTCCAGGTGGAGACTCCAATTGGCAAATGTAAAGACTTGCAGCCCTGAATTCTGTACCTACTTCTTATGTGTAATAAAGGAAATATCCATACTCATTTTTGTCTTCTTCTCTTTTTAAATTTATTCGGGTGACATTGGTTAATAAAATTATACAGGTTTCAGATACACAATACTACAATATGTTATCTGTATATTTACAGATATCCCCCCTTATCACCATTTATCCCCTCTTAACCCTCTTCTACCTCCCCACACCCCTCATTCCCTCTGGTAATCACGATACTATTGTTTGTGTCCATGAGTCATTTTTATTTCTTTGCTTAATCCCTTCACCCTTCTCACTCTTCCCCCAACCCCCTCCCCTCTGACAGCTGTCAGTCTGTTCTCTGTACCCCTGAGCCTGTCTTCATTTTGAACCATAGACAGTTCCACTGTTACCCACACTGGGCTTCAGTTAGAAGCTCATGCTTCCTTCTGTCTTTTTATAATGAGAATATGCAGCTCAAGCCAAAGGTTACACGTTAGCGAATTCTAAGACTTAATGCCCAGGAAGTGACATGTTGTTTTGGAGGTGCATGCTCAGGTAAGAAGAGGAAGTGTGGGCGGGGAAAGGCTCTGTGTGACGGCCTTTTGGGCCCAGTGATAACATTGCATTCAGACCTCCTTCTCTCCTCACAAACAAATTCATGTGGTGCCAAGTGGCCAAGGTTTTCAACAAAGGGAGTCCCATGCCCTGCTCTTTCCTCTTTGCAAATTACAGGAGGGCAAAAAGCACTGTGGGTCATCCCATGGTCCTCTGGTAATATCAACAGGGGTCAACGTCATAGTGACAGTTCCCAAATCTTGTTCATGTAGCACCTTGATGAAGAGACAAACAGATGACATCGATGGCACCAGATTAGAATCTTGACGTAATGTTTGCTTCTGTGGTTACCACCACTTTTGGTTCGATTTTTGGTAATTCCATCGCTCTGTTGATTTCAAGATAATAATGTGTGCCATGTACTATGTAAACATTGTTTTTTCATGGGTTGTCCCTTTTAATGCTCAAAATTTCTCTACAATGTAGGTATTGCCATAATTCCCATTTTAAAACCAAGGCCTGGAGAGTTTTATGAACTTGTCTAGTTAAGAAATCATGGTGCTGGCCTGGCCGGCATGGCTCAGTGGTTGAGCGTTAACCTATGAACCAGGAGATCATGGTTCGATTCCCAGTCAGGGCACATGCACGGGTTGTGGGCTCAGTCCCCAGTGTGGGGCGTGCAGGAGGCAGCCGATCAATGATTCTCTCACATCATTGATATTTCTATCTCTCTCTCTCTCCCTCTCCCTTTCTCTCTGAAATCAATTATTAAAAAGAAGAAGAAAAGAAATCATGAGGCTGAAACTCAAACTGAGGTCCACTCAGTTTCTGCTCGTTTGTGGTGCATGTTGTGGGCCCTATGCCAGAATTTCTCCCCTCTTCAGACTTCTGCATACATTTCTACCAAAGACTTGTTTGCACATAAATCTGTACCTCTTTTCTTTCGAGGCAAACATTTAATGCTATTTAATCTTCAAAGATGTGTTCAATGCTAATAAGCTACCTAGGCATTTGGGGAGATGGGCTAATAGAGGAGAGGGCATGGGAATCAGTCCCTGGATTGCACTTTATTTTGATTTTGATGTTAGTAAGTTCTTGAAAAACCACTTGAATAATTACCATCATCCTACTACCACTATTTATTAAGTTTTCACCAAGCATCAGTTGCATATAGGCCCATGGTTTTTGCTCAGTGGATTTGCTCTTTCAAGTGAACTGTCCCTGTTTTCCCCACCTTCTTCCCCCCCCCCCCAAAAAAAAGGAAGAGGGAAGAGTGGAGAGGGAGAGAAGAAAGGCTTTCTTTTCCTTTCTTATAAAACCAAATTTTCCCCAGTTGAATTCAGGTGCTCTGCTTTTTCTCTATTCTGTCTAAAAAATAATTTTGCCATCACTTAACATTGTGTGGTCTCTGGAATCAAGACTCTTTTTCTTACAAAAGAGCTGCAATGGCCAAATTTCCCCAGCTAGGAGAACAGGAAAGATTGAGACAGTTTTCTCAATAATTGCTTCAATCTTCCCCCTTGTGGGAGCCATGGTGACTTGGCCAGCGACTATTAAAGAGATGTCGGGTTGATTTCGCCCTCCCTGTAGCTGTTTCCTTTGCCCAAAATGCTGTTCTCCTCCTTCAAAGTTGTCACACTCCCTCTCATTCCTCGGGTCAGATGTCACCGCCCCTGGGAGACCGCTCCTGCCATCCCTCTCTCCCCACTTCCCTGATTACCGCTCACTCCCTCCATCCCCAGCAAAATTAATCAGCTCTTCCTCTTTGCTCTTGTAACACTTAGTTATTCCATTCCCATAACACTAATCATGTCGGGTTAGTAGTTATTTGCTTTGCTTTTCCCCTAAAACCTGTGCATTTTCTGAAGTTAGGGAATGTTTGTTCGTGTCTCTTTAATGCCTGGTATAGAAGAAGTATGCAGTACATCTTTATTTGACCAGGTTTGCACCAGAAATGAATATTCACCCCCTTCCCAGACTCTGAGCGCAGAGACTTTTTCCCCTGTCAGTGCCTCCCCCCATTTCCTGCAGTACACACCAGCTTCACTCCTCCATGGCCGGGCCCTGGGGCCATGTCTGGAAGCCTAGGTACATGGGTAGACGTTTTGAGCAACACAACGTTAGTGAGGGTAGGCCCAATGCCATAGTATCAGGTGGAAACAGCCTGCCATTCCTCATTCACAACCAGTCACAGATCCCCATATTGGTCTTAAGTCAACTGGCTTTATGGGTCTCCACTGAACCAGAAAACTGAGATGAAGGAAAATCACATACAACAACAAATCCTGATTCTTCGCAGTGATTTCAGTCGTTGAGGTGGAGTCTGTTCCTTACTTGCATGTGGCAGAACACTGCCTTTGGAGGACTGCTTCCTTCATGCCAATTACACATGTAATTGGTGGGGCTGTCCATCCAGATGTGTTCCAGGTCCCATGGGATGGGCCTGCCCTAGCTTCATCAGGATACTCCTCCCACTGGGCACAGTGATTGGCCAGGGTCTAGGGGTAGCGGGAGAAGAAAGAGAGCATGAGAAACAAAGACAGATAGAGACTCTTGCCTTGTGAAATCATCATGGAGGCCCATGAGCTGGACCAATGAGAGGGGACAGAGTTGGGAGTGAGTGTGTGGAGGGGGGATGATAGTGCAGGTTACAAGGTAAGAGATCTTAGAGAGTGCTCTGGGCCCCAGTGTGCTGATCTATATAAAAAACACACAAACACCAGTGTGGCCCTAGACAGTTTTGCTCAGTGGATAGAGCATCAGCCTGTGAACTGATGGGTCCTGGGTTCAATTCCTGTCAAGGGCACATGCCCAAGTTGCGGGCTCAATTCCCAGTGTGGGGTGTGCAGGAGGTAGCCGATCAATGATTCTCTCTCATCATTGATGTTTCTCTCCCCCTCTCCCTCTCCCCTCCTCTCTGAACTCAATAAAAATATATTTGAAAAACAAACAACAACAAAAAACAGTGTAAAGATTTTTAGCCACTTTACCCTTGCTAGAGCATCTGAAAAGAAAAAAAATCCTTCAGGCCGATCCAGCTCTCAGCAACCTTGACTGTCCACCCTTCACATGGTGACAGCCAGCTTGGCAATGAACCCATTATGGAGCAAGCAGGGCTGAGAGATGGAGAGAAACAGACATCCTCCTGATGACATCATCTGAACCCTGGATCCAGCCTTATGTCAGCTCTCCAATAACAGGGGACAATAAATTATCTTCTTGGCCTAAGCTAGCTGGAGTTTACTAGTAGTTTGTGTCCCTTGCAACTAAAAGAGTTCTGACCAATTGACTCTTCCAATACACAAATCTGCTTCCCATTTCCAGGTTAGGGAAAGAACACTTCAAGTGCAACGATGTGGGACCACTGATTGGCTTTCTTAGCCAGTTTTGGGACGATGTTGCCTAACAATGACCTTACAGAAGTGAGCAGGTTGAGTGAGTTCCCATTCAGGCTCTCTGGAAGCACATCTCACTCACACATCAGATGTGAGTTCCTGGTAAAATTTCTTGCTACATGAATACATTCTGGGTCCTTCAAGAGTGATTGCTTTGGTCTGCTAGGGTTTCCATTAAGGGCTGTCACTGCCTATGGATTCTGCCCAAATGGGCACTTCTTCTAACACAGAGAGAGTCTATATTCTAACTGGCCACCTCCGTACTTTTCAAACTATAATAAAGGTGCTTGGTATAAAAGGTTTGACGTTAATGAGATTCCTCTTCGTTTGAATTTTTTTTTTTCTGTAACGTAAAAACCAAACACAACCCCAAGCCTTAATAATTTAAAATGACCATTGACCAGTCCTACCAGTATAGCCCTCACATTTTCAATTTTCCTGTAATAGATCACGTCTCCATTGAAGTGGACTATTATAGCTGCCTGAAAAAGTATTGTTTGATGTCTGCAAGCGCAGTCAGCAATCAATAATTTGAAATTTGTACCATTTGTACCTTTGAATCCTGGCACATCATTTTTTATTTCATTCAATCTGCTTACGGTTGAAGAAAAGGGATTTTGAACCATTGCCACAGAGCACATTTATGTGTGAAACGGGGTTCATTTACATGGTGGGGAGTACATCATTTTGACGTTTATTTGCAATATTAATTGTCTCTATTGATTCCAGTTTTTCAGAAATTGTAAGTTTATCATAAATACCGCCTGCCACTGATGACCTTATTTTGGTGAGAATATTCTTCTGAACAAGTTGAAAACATTTAGGAGTCAAGTCGTGGAGTTTTAAATTCAGAAAAGACATCATATGCTGTAATATTAAATTAAAATTCTATAATCAGATGTTAGCTCAAGAACAAACTTGAGCAGGAAATGCATATTTAAAAAAAAATGTTTTCTCTTAGCTGTTAGAGTAAGAATGAATGACCTTTGGTGATGAGATTTTCTTGACTCATCGTTGTAACTCATTGCTTGGGCTTGATCTTCACCCAAATATAAATGCAGTGTGGAAAGTTATCTTTAGCCATTCCCGAGTGTCATCTGTGTTGTCAGTTAGGAATCGTAAGAGCAGCCTCTCTCAAAACCATGCTCTGCTCTCCCTGAATAGACCACCCCACACACACCACACGGGGATAGGCACAGGGTTTGAAAGAGCTGAGGAAGGACCCTTACAAGGAACACCAGAGTTCAGCATGGCTGGGAAGAAGTCAAAGGGCTGCCACCCAGGGATGAGATGTTCTCGAGCTGTTGAAAGGGATTCAGAGTTTAGGCTGGGCAGGCAGGCTTGTCCCTGAAGGGTTGTTGCCAGAAAGAGAGGAACACTCTTCAGAGAGGATCATTACCTCCTGGGAGAGACAGGGAGACTGGGCTCTGTCCTCTCACTCGCTCAAAATTTAGGTCAGTTACTGAATCTTGCAGACACGATCATTTAAAAAATTCCATCAAGCGGTTTAGCTTGCATTTTGATCAGGCACTTTTGGTGGGATGATGGGGTGATAGGCACTGTGGAGGCGGTGGGGGCAAGGGAGCTGAAAGACATGACCCTTGCAGCTAAGAGGCCTCTAGTCTGGTGGGATGAAAAGGTAAATATATGGAACTATAAGACAATGGAGATAAGTGCTGGCAGAGATGTATAGATAAAGTGCTATAAATATTTACAAGAGGGAAAGACGATCTCTGCCAGAGGAATTTGAGAAGACTTTATAAAGGAGGGGGCATCTGAGTTGAATCTTGAAAGATGGGTAGAGGGGGATGGAGGGAAGAACATAAAGCAAAGGGAATCACACACACACAAAAAAAGGCAGGAAAATGCATCACATAGTCAGGAAACATTGTCCAGTATAGATTGCATATCAAATGCATAGAGCAGAGAAGTGGAAGAGAAGACTGGAAAAGCAGATTGGAGCCCAGCTCTGGCAGGGCAGGTCTTTTAAATGACAAATAAACGAATATGGACTTTCCTCTCCAGGCACCTGGTTAGAGTCTAGGAAGTCATCCCAGCACCATTCTTCTTGCACATGAGGGTCGTGCAGATGGGGGTCTGGGGGGGTGGCTGTCCAAGAGGAAGGCGGTGAGGGGCTCGTTGGAGTGAGCACAGTTGGAATGGAAAGAAGAGGAGGAAGAAAGGAGTGATGGCAGAGACAAGACTGGCAGGTCTCAGCAACTGGCTGAGTTGGGGTGCAAGGGCAGGGGAGGGGTTGAGCCTGGGGAAGGGGAGGATGGTGGGAGGTGCTGACGTCCATTCGGGACACACTGACTTCCCGTTTCCGGTGAGACTTAGGAGAAAAGCCCAGCAGACAGTTGCAAATGTCGGGGGAGAGAGGCTAGATAAAGATTTGGGAGTCAGCCACAGAGAGGTGAGAGTGGAAGCCCACGGATGAGATCACCCAGGGAAAACCATATGGAGGGAGGGCCGGATGAGCACAGAGGGAACCATGGAAGACTGGCGAGTGCCAGAGAAATGCTCCGTGGTGAGGAGGATTCATAGACTTGGAGGCTGTTATTTGGAACTGAGAGACCTTGGAGATCAGTTGGTCTCATCTTTTCACTGAACAGGAAGCAGAGGTTTAAGAAGGTTAAACTACAGCCGGCTAACAGCTGTGGTCTGGGCTGCACTGAGTCCACACTGAGAAGCAGGTAAAGCTTGATTCCCTGTCCTCCCACCTCACACTTTCAGATGGTCCCCTCTTTCTTTATTGTTTACTAGAGGCCTAGTGCATGAATTCATGAACAGGTGGGGTCCCTTGGCCTGGCCTGCGATCGAGGCCTATGGTGGAGGGGCCAGTGGGGGGTCAGGGGCCATGGGAGGTTAGCTGTGGGAGTGCACTGACCACCAGGGGGCAGCTCCTGCATTGAGCATCTGCCCCCTGGTGGTCAGTGCACCTCATAGCAACTGGTCAACTGGTCACTCTGGTCGTTGGGTCCTAACGGTCACTTAAGTTTTTATATATATAGATAACAATATGCGTAGTAGCGATGTTTGTCTTGAAGATATGGGACCCATGGTGTCATGGTTAGGGACTTTGCAGCCAGACTGTCTGGAAGTCAAGCTTGGCCTCTCCATCTCCTAGTTGTGTGATTTTAAACCAATGACTTCAGCTTTCCAAGCCTCCGTGTCCTCAGTGGTAAATGGGGTGATAACAATATTTGTCTCATAGTTAATGCATGTAGAACACTTACGATAGGACTTGGCATCCAGGAATCGCTAATTAAGCATGAGCCATCGTTTTATGGAGAACTCTGAATTAGGGCCACCAGATAATTTATTGTTCGAACCGAGATGCACTAGAATCATGCCACACACTGCCTGAGGCAAAATGAAAAATCGCTAATACTGATGCATCTTTTATTTAAAATGTGGGTATTTCTGTATTAATTTAGATTTTTAAAAATATTGCCCTGAAATATGATTTATCTCGGTTATCTAGTTTTTCAGCGCCCTTTCAATTTTGCACTCTGCTATTGAGGGTGATATGGAGGACTTTTAATATTTATGCTGGGACAACAGGCATCAGTCGTCAGTACTGGGCCCAGTGGGATATATGGTCTGCCTCTCAGTGCCCCATCTGCAGAGCCACTCTGTATTTGTAAGTGTGTGTATGTGTGTGTCTTGTCTCCCACCAAATTACACACTACCTTTCCCGTAGTTTGTGACCTCGGGACCAATTGGAAATGATGAAGGAAACTCAGGTGTATTGCACAAAAGGTCACCTGGAATTGGCTCCTTGAAGTTGTTGCCCTGTAAGGTTGTGGCCTCAACCTTTCATCCTTTCGTCCCAGAAAACATGCCACTAGGCCCAATGATTAAACTGATCCCGTGAGGCAAAAGTGACTAACAGCTTCATGATTTAGTATTTCCTGGAGTATTTGCACAATCTGAGAGATAATGTTAGATCATCTCTACCTCATAAGATTAAATGATATAATGTATATAAACTACTTTGCAAAGTGTGTGGATAAGGTAGATACTCAAGAGGTGGTAGTAGCTGTTCTGCTATTTAATGACAAATTTATATATATAAAAGCCCAGCGACCGAAAAGGTGGTAACGACCAGAACAACCAGTCGACCAGTCGCTATGATGCTCACTGACCTCCAGGGGGCAGATGCTCAATGCAGGAGCTTCCCCCTGGTGGTCAGTGCACTTCCACAGTGGGAGTGCTGCTTGGCTGACCCGGATGAGCGGCGGTGCTCCCACAGAGGGAGCAGCCACTCAGAGGGTGGGTCCACAGCTACTCAGCTGACTGGGATGAGCAGCACTCCCACAGCCGGCTGATCCCCGCAGGCCATGCCCCCCACCAGTGCACAAATCCGATCCCCGGGCCTCTAGTAATTATATAATACCTACTAGAGGCCCAGTGCATGAAATTTGTGCACCAGGGGATGTGACCCTCAGCCCAGCCTGCACCCTCTCTAATCTGGGACCCCTTGAGGGATGTCCGACTGCCCGTTTAGGTCTGATCCTACCGGGATCAGGCCTAAACGGGCAGTCGGACATCCTCTCACAATCCAGGACTGCTGGCTCCCAACTGCTTGCCTGCCTGCCTTCCTGATTGCCCCTAATCACTTCGGCCTGCCAGCCTGATCACCCCCTAACCACTCCCCTGCCAGCCTGATAGAGGCCTAACTGCTCCCCTGCCAGCCTGATTGACCCTAACTGCCCTTCCCTGTAGGCCTGGTCCCCCACAACTGCTCTCCCCTGCAGTCCTGGGTTTCCCCCAACTGCCCTTCCCTGCAGGCCTGGTCCCTCCCAACTAACCCCTGCTGGCCATCTTGTGGCAGCCATCTTGTGTCCATATGGGGGCAGGATTTTTGACCACATGGGGGCAGCCATCTTGTGTGTTGGAGTGATGGTCAAGTTGCATATTACTCTTTTATTAGATAGAATTATTACTATGGTTACACTATGAAATTGTTGGTAGTCCACAGTGTTGGACCTACAAAAAGACCACTCTCATATAGATCAACCTACTACTACTATTATGACGATAATTAGAATATTAGATTGAACCACATTAAACGACCACTCCGGAGATCAACAATGGTCAAGTATTTACAATTCCATACGATTCAAACTCAGAAAATCAGTATATTGTTGGTAACCCTGACTTCATCCAGAGGGCTGGGCAATGAACAATTGTTATGTCGGGTGACCACTTCACTGGACAACTGCTTGCTTTCTGAGTGAGAAAGCTCCTCCAGATTATATCCTTCACAAGTGACCGCCCAGCATCCTTGCAATCATTCCACGGCGTTCCGCAAACATCCCCGGCCCTTCCCCAGCCCGCCAGGTATTGAGAGATGACTAAAAGCACCAGATGTCTGCCAGGCTGTAGGTTTCCTCCAGATTGAGTCCTTTTAGAAGCTAGAAATTACTGGAATTGTTGCACATGGTCATTTTCCTATGCTATTAATTCCAAAATTTTCAAAAAAAAAGCATTCATGTTTTTCTCAGAGCCAGGGATGTTATCAGGAATGATATATGAGATGGGGTCAGGGGTAAAGGAAGTTGCTGCATTTCCGGCTGTATTCCCAGTTCCATGAGATACAGCCCAGAACAAGCTGGGAGGAAGCTTGCACACTTGATTTTGACTTGCTGACAGACGCTGTGAACCCCTTCTGCTCGGACTCCCTAAGTCATCCCCAGGAGGAGACGGGATTTAAAAATGTATCAGCATTATCCTCTCCGGGAACAATGTGGTTTAAGTTACAGTTTGTCAGCCAGCATGACCTTTTCCTTTGTGCACCTGGAAAGAACTGGAGGCATCTGCAAACTCTTCCCTCTGTCCTTCCAAATCCTCTCTTAGCTCCCAGTCCTGACTTCTTAGATATTCCCCCCATTTTGCCAATTCAGCCTCCCCTCGTTTATAAAAAAAAATTGGCCTCAACTAAAGTTTACTTAAAAGTAAGTGTTCTGGTTAAATGTGGGCCAGAATTCTCATCCTGGGGCAGTAGAGTGAAATGCCAAGGAAACCAGTTAGCAAGAATCTGTAAAATAAACAGATTCAAGATTGCTCTTGAACTCCCATTAAAACCAGCGAGGCAGTAACTGGTCCTGATTAACTCTTAGAAATAGCAGATGGGAGATAAGCAGGTAGCTGTGAGCTGCAACATAATAAACAACTTCGATGGCAAGAAATGTTCCCCTGAAAATGGCCAAACGTGAAAATATTTTTTTAGAAAAGGTTATTGCAGAAGAAGATGTTTTGATATCACTTAAAAGAATATTTTGAGGCTCAATCTGTGTTTTACTGACTGCTTTGCTGATTAGCTATAATTTGCCCTCTTTTTCTATGGTGAGAACATTTAAGATCTATTCTCTTAGCAAATTTCAAGAATACAATACAGTATTTTAAAATATATATATTTTTATTGATTCCAGAGAGGAAGGCAGAGGGAGAGAGAGATAGAAACATCAATGATGACAGAGAATCTTAGATCGGCTGCCTCCTGCCCACCCCACACTGGGGATCAAGCCTGCCACCTGAGCATGTGTCCTTGACCAGAATTGAACCCGGGACCCTTTAGTCTGCAGGCCCATGCTCTATCCACTGAGCCAAACCGGCTAGGGCTACACTACAGTATTAATAACTGTAGTCACCATGTTGTTTATTAAAATCTCCAGAACTTATTCATCTGATAACTGAAACTGTATCTTCTGATTGGCTGCCTCCCCCATGCCCCTTACTGGGGATCGAGCCCACAACACAGACATGTGCCCTGACTGGAAATTGAACCGTGACCTCCTGGTTCCTAAGTTGACGCTCAACCACTGAGCCACCCAAGCTGGGCGAGAAGGCACTTTTTTGAAGGAAAAGCCACAAGCTTCTTGCAGTACCACTCTTTTTTTTTTTCCTTTAGGGAAAGTTTTTGTTTGCAATATTTTGTTGCATAATTGTTTTCCTGTTTACCTTCTCTAACACATAAATGTGTTAATTTTAAGCAAATCGTAATCCATTTATGCTTCTTTACCAATTGCTACTCTGTGAATCATGTTCAGTTATTTGTTCACTGACTGATTATTTCTAAATCTCTATAAAATAGAGAAAGTATCCAGCACATAATATATTGAGTTTTTCAGTACAGTGAGTTTATTCAGTAAATATAGCTGTATAGCTGAGAGCTGTTCAAAGATGATTAAGAAATAGTTCCTACCTTCAAGAAACTTGCAATCTGTTAAGGAAAATCATAAATATACATAATAACCTATAACACAAGGTAGATGATAATAAATGTCATCCAAATTAAGTGATTTAAGCATTCTCCTGACTTTCTTTGAACTCCTACAGCACAAAATTCTTTATCTCTGACTCAAACATGAAAAATTTATTTCCCACTAGGCATTTTAAAAATAATATCAGATCTTTTAAAAGTAATTTAGCATGAAAGACTTTCTCTCTTCTCCCTCTCAAAGAACCACAGCTTTCTAATCAATGTGTCAAGGTATAGCATTGGTGAACTCTGCTAAATGTGAGTCATTCTGAAATGTAGAAACCAAGAAATCAATGCCAATATTTCTTCAATAACAAAAGGATGGATTAATTACTGAAATAAATAATGTCTCAAAAAACTCAGAAATCTTCATCAGTGATAATTCTCTTGAGGGCTAAGGGAAAAAAATTATTATCATCAGCTCAGGTGCCTACAAAAAGGTATTTAAGTATTAAATAATTATTTGGCATTCCCTGGGATAAGCATAGAGGGAATTTACTGATAAGTAATATATATGGATGTTGTGAAACAATTAACAAAATGACATACGGCACCAATTTCCTGTAATTTTCCAGCACCTAGCACAGGGCCTGGCTCATTATAAGTGAACAGATGAATGATCACATTTCTTGTATTTAGCCAGGTACCTAACATACAGAAGGCACCTAACAAATATTTGCTAAAGGAATGATTGATCAACAACTCTTGTTTTAGGTACTCAACCAAGTTATGGCACCCAGTCACAGTCCTCGGTGCCGATGAATGCTCTTGGGACAACTCCAGCATCTCAGTATTCCAGGTGAAGATGAGAGTTCACACTTCCAGGTCAACAGGGTCATTGCCGTTACCTCTTCTTCACCTGATCAACTCTGATTCATGCTATGAGACTCAGTGTGAATGTCAGCTTCTCGGAGAGGCTTTCCTTGACCCCCTAGATCAGCATATTTCAAAGTCTGGCCCATGACCTTCTTGGTTTATTGGTCAAAGTACAGATTCCTACTCGAACAGATCCTTGTACACCCATGTTCACAGCAGCATTAGTCATCATAGACAAAAGGCAGAAGCAACCCAAGTGTCCATCAACAAATGAACGGAGAAACATAATACGCTATATGTATTCAGTGGGATAGTATTCAGCCTCCAAGAGGAAGGAAATTATGGTACGGGCTACAACATGGGTGAACATTGTGCTTCTGAGGGGTGGAAGAAATGGGAAATGATTACATGGAGTTTCAGATTGGGAAGATGAAAAGTTCTGGGGCCAGAGGGTGCCGATCGTTGCACAACAATGTGACTGTATTAATGCCATTCAACCATACACTTTAACATGTTAACTATTAAAATAGTAAATACTTTTTATTATCTATACTTTGCCACAAAATAAAAACAAAACAAAAAAAAAATGGGGGCAGATTCCTGGCTTCCACTCTGGCCTATGAAATCAAAACATTGAGAGGAAGAGACAGGGATGCAGTAGGAACCTGCAAGCTCTCCAGGCGACTCTGATACAAAAATTGAGAATACTGATGCAGACCACGTGCAATCCGCCTTGCTTTATCCCTCTACAGCAACCTACACTTTGCACTTTGTGATCAGATTGTCACTTGGCCATAAGCTTCATGAAGGCAAGAACTATGCTGTCTTGTTCAGTGCTGTGTGCCCAGCATCTAGTACAACACCTGGCTCAGTGTATATTGACTGAGCTACTTTATTTGAACATGAGTCTTATATTCCTGCTTTGTAAACTTCTATAATAATAAAAATGTAATATGCTAATTAGACCGGATAGCCGGACGACCTTCCGGACAAAGCCACGGTTACAGGGGCCGAGGCAGAGGCAGTTAGGGGCGATCAGGGAGGCAGGCAGAGTAGTTTGGGGTGATGAGACAGGCATGCAGAGTGGTTAGGGGCGATGAGGCAGGCAGAGTGGTTAAGGGCGATGAAGCAGATAGGTGAGTGGTTAAGGGTGATCTGGCAGGCAGGCAGAGTGGTTAGGGGTGACCAGGCAGGCAGGCAGAGTGGTTAGGGGTGATCAGGCAGGCAGGTGAGTGGTTAGGGACAATGAGGCAGGCAGGTGAGTGGTTAGGGGCAATGAGACAGGCAGGCAGAGTGGTTAGGGGTGATCAGGCAGGCAGGCAGAGTAGTTAGGAGCCAGCAGTCCCGGATTGCAAGAGGGAGGTCGGACTGCCGGTTTAGTGCCAATCCCGCAGGGGGTCCCGGATTGCAAGAGGGTGCAGGCTGGGCTGAGGGAGCTCCCCCAACCCTCTGTACGATTTTCATGCACCTGGCCTCTAGCAGTATAATAACGATCTTGAGTGGTCGGCATGAAGGTTTGAGATAACACTACACATAAAGAACCTCTTACCATGTCTGATGCATAGTAAGAGTTCCATCACCAGAAGCTGCATTATTATTGTTGTTGTTTTTAGGAGGAGGAGGAAAAAGATTATAGTTATTCAGGGTTTACACAAGGAGTTACAAATTCAGATGCCTATGGGTTCTAAGTAGTAATTGCATCCAGAATGCTGGTTTTATATTATCCAGTAGGTAGGAAGTGATGGGCACTTTGGTGAATGAACTTGTAAATTCCAAATAAAGCAGGTTACCGCTCCCTAGCTCTTGCCTTTTGGTACCAAATGGGTACCCAGGTCCCGAGCTACCAGATCTTTTGATTTTCAAGAGAAGATGAACATATGGATTTTCATCTGACATTTCCCAATTTCTAAAAGTCGCCTAGTTATTTTAAAGGTTTTTAAAGCTCCGTGAAAAGCAAACAAAACACATTTGTCCATGGGGGATGTGTTTGTATCCCCTGATTCATCCGAAGGCCCAGTGTATCCCAGATCCCTCGGACAGACCCTCCTTCTACTGAAAAGGGAACTGGAACCATCCATCTTGAGCTGGTGAACTTTATTTCTGGATTTGGGAGACCATCTAGTTCAAACCAATCAAAACAATTGGGGAAAGGGTGGTGACAGTATCTTTATAATTGACACGTCAAGAAGATCAGGGTGTGGAGGGTCAGGATAGATGTCCATGGATGCTCACGAGTGTTGACATTACTACCAACCCAAGTGGTAAGACAATAGTGGAAGATCAAGTTGCACATTTATATCTAATTGTTTTCCAGTAGGTTTCATGGTGAACTACTTTCTGCCTGTGCAGTTAGGTTATTAATCTATACCTAGGAGAACAGAATTATTTCCAACAGCTAGAGGGCTCCAGCAGTCCACCTTTCAGACACAAAGAGATTTGCTAACATAGTTTGAAATTTAAAAATGGATGACTCTTCATTGTCCTCTCTAAATATCAATAGATGAATGTTATCTCAACATTATTTACTCCATATGCAAAATTACTGATATTCTTTGTCAAAAATTATTTTCTTTTTTTTCACTTACTTCTTCCTTACATTAAAATATTTTTCTGTATGTCATGAAGCTTGTTGATTTTATGTTAAAAGTGCTCTTCAAATTATCTAAATTACAAAGTAAATTTCTACTGACGGGTGAATTGCTGAAATGCCTAGTAATCATCTGAAGCATTTAGGTTGTTATAGTTTAACTCAATTCTTATCCAGCACATCTTAGAAAAGAGCTATATATTGATCCTGATAGGTAAGAAAAATGACTGCTCACTCCACAGAAATTATATAATTCAACCATTTTAGAACTCAAACAACTTTGCAGCTTTTAGGGGTGCCCAACAAAAGAAGATTTAAGTGGAGCTTCTGAAGTTTTATCTGCTCATCACTCCTGCTATTTTTTTTTTCTGACATTTCCACTATCAAGTCACTTAAATGTAATAATTTAGCCTTAATTTCCAGTTTCTCTTTCTTGTGGCCTCCATTCTGCTCTAGGACATGTTTTAAAAGCACTTAGAGGCACTTAATGGACAGATTTAGCAAAATCTCCATCCTGTTTCTACAGCTCAGTCGCATACAAAAGCCAGAATAAACTCTTTCCTCCTTCTGCCTCCATCCCCTAAAAATATTGATTGTGGTTGAGGAGGGTGGGAGAGGCAGAGGGAGATTTCTCTTGTGTGAAAGCTACACAGAAAAAAAAAAAAAAAGTTTTTGAATTGGTTCTTTTCAGATGCTAAATGCCCACTTCCTCTTTCTTATCAGCCACTTTACTGTACTACTGGAAATAACAGTACTTAAACAAGTACCCACACATATTTTCAGTTTCCTGAATATCTCAACCATCGCTGTTCCCAAATATACTGACTTCAGAAAAATAAAAAATGCATTTTATTCCAGACCCTTCTTTCTAATTTGCAATCCAAGAGAGTTTAAGGGAAATGCAACCCACATGTTTCTGGCCATTTCTACTCAAATACATTCATCTCAAGAGTCTCCTCCCCCCCCACACACCTTTTTTTTTTTTCCTTTATGAAAGTGATTTGATGTCTATGACGCTTTTAAAAATAAATCTTGGCCCCCTTCTTCTTCTTCTTTTTTTTTTAAGAGGAAGTTTCTTTGGATAAGATTAAATTAATATAAATCCTTTAGGGTTTGACTTTGGCCTCATATTTAAAAGTCATTTTGGTGAGGGAAAGTTCCAAACTGATTTCTAAATGATCAAATCATCTAGTCCCTCGTCCTTTTATTTTTGTCATGCCTTTATTACATCGCTTCAGATCTTTTTTATATTGTAAACCAGCCATTCACCCAGCTTATATTTCAAGTGCCAGGCCCTGTGCTCGGTCCTGGGGTACAGCAAGACACAGCAGACACGCTCCCTGCCCTCATGGAGCTTGGAGTCTGGAGGAAAAGAGGTATTAAACAAAGGATTACAAAGCTGATGAGAGAAGGCCAGGGGCTAGCAGAGAAGCCTTCCCATAGTGTCCTATAAGCCAAGACCTTCAACCAGACAAAACAGGGACTAAGTCAAAAGGCAGGTTAAGAGACCAGCAAGGGCAAAGCTCTGAGAACAGGAAGTCAGTATGTCTAGTGCTTAGGAAAGTGGGGGGTAGGTACAAAACGAGGCTGGGACAGACCCCCAGGACCCTGTTTCCTGCCTGTCCCTTAGCATTCATGGCACATTCAAGGCCACTAATAGGAACAAAATAGGATTCTCCCAGCCGGACACATCTCCCAGCCCAGTCCTCCGTGAGCTTTTCACCTGAGTGGCACCAGCCAGGTAGAGCAAGACAAAGGCTCAAAGGGTGAGGACACCTCCTCTGAAATCCATCATATAGACAGAAACACATATATATTGATACAGGGCGTCCTAAAAATGTATACACACTTTAACAGCAGCTGATAGCTCAGTTGATGTTTCTTTCCTTTCAGATTTAACCCATTGGAGTTAATAATGGCAGCCAAAGTATGTATGCATTTTTTGGGACACCCTGTATACACATGAATATGTACATGTATGAATACATATTTATATATGAATATATATTTATATATAAATACATATTTACTTTTATATGTGCACATATACCAGTATATGAATATGAATGTGTGTATGTCTTTCACATTTTATTACCTTTTGAGTGAGCCCCTCTCCCTTACCACTGTTGCTGCCGGGGTTTAGGCTTCTCTTTCATCACACCCCTAGACTTTGAAATAATCTCTTCTTTTTTTTTTTGAAATAATCTCTTCTGAAGTCTCCAGGCCTCCAGCCTTTCCTCTTTCCATCTCCAAACAGCTGCCAAGATTATCCTCCCCATCCAACAGCTACCCATGGCACAAGCACTATATCATCCAGCCACACAGCCTTTCCTCCATCACCTCTCAATCTGTGCCATGAAACACTGGGTCAATGGGATACTAATGGGATTTAGCCCTCAGATGGTTAAATATGTTGAAGTTCTAATCCCCAGTGACTCAGAATATGCTTTTATTTGAAAATAGGGTCTCTATGAGGCAATCAGATTGAAATGAGGTCATTAGGGTGGGCCCTAATCCAATATGATTGGTATCCTTATAAAAAGGGGAAATTTGGAGACAAAGACACATACACAAGGAGAATGCCATGTGAACATGAAGGCAGAGATTGGAGTGATGGCTCTACCAGCCAAGGAATGCCAAGGTTGGCAAGCAAACCACTAGAAGAAGGAAAGAGGCATGGAACACATTCTCCCTCACAGCCTCAGAAGGAAACAATCTTGCTAAAAACTCAATATTGGACTTTTAGACCCCAGAACTGTGAGACGATAAATTTCTATTGTTAAACTCATCCAGTTTGTGATACTGTGTTGTGGGGATCCTAGGAAACTATTATAAAGTTAAACAGTGCAAGAGTTTCAGAGTTTTTAATACCAGTATGCTAACGTAGACCCTACATCTCCAAAAAGGGATGGAGTATCTCAAACATATAACAGCAAAACCACTTTTCCCCAGTGTATTCCATGGGGATCAGTACTCCGAAGAACACATTTTGGAAAATGCTGACCTCATACTTTGAACTTAGCTAAGGGTTAAGGAGGAGGCTATGCAGTGAGTGAATGAGTAAACAAGTCCACACAAAGTTGTAACTGACAGCCATTTAACATTCCTGGGACATCCTCCAGAAAGTGAATCTATAATTGGTAGACTTTTAGGCCCCATGGAAAGTTGACTGGCACAGAGTAAGCCTTTGGGGTGACAAGTTGCTCCATTCTTTTGTCTCTACGTATCACCTTGATGCAGGACCAACTTTATAATTTGCAGGGCTCAATGCAAAAATGAAAATTCAGGATCCTTTGTTCATAAATTAGTTAGGATTTCTAAATAGTGACAGAGCATGAAACCAGGCCCAGGGCCCTTCTAAGCATGGGGTCCTATGTGCCTCCTTAAGCCTCATGCTCATGAAGCCACTTGTGCCTTGATCGGTCCAACATAATCCTGTACAATGCCATGCTGCTGTCTGTTCATTTCATGAATCACATTTAGAATATTTCCATGTTGGAGGTCCCCAAGACCACCCCCACATTCAACGCAGCATCTAGTGTATTCACAGCTATGATTCATTACAGTGAAAAGAGACAAAGCAAGATCAGAAAGGGAAAAGGCACGTGGTGCCAAGTCCAAAGGAAAGCAGGTGTGAGCTTCCAAGAGTCCCCTCCCTGAGGAGCCACACAGGACCTGCTTAAGTGAAATATTGTCTACGAGGGAAGCTCATTCAAGACTCAGTACCCAAGGTTTCTATTGGGGGCTGGTCACATAAGTCACCCTCTTCCTAGTGTGAAGCAGAATTCTAGACTCCCAGAAGAAAGCTGAGTGTTTAACACAGACCATATTGCTTTCACAAACCGTTTAGGTACCATGAGCCATTCTCATTAGGAAATGATGGGAACCTGCTCAAATCCAAGTTCCCAGACTCCAGCCAGGGCCAATCTTGTAAGCAGACCTTTCCAAGGATAACAGTTTCAGGCCTGCTGTGTTAACTCATTTCTGCACAGTTCCAAAGGTGTTTTTTTCTAAAAAGTATTAGATTTTGCTGATAAGTGTTTACACTAACAGGGAATAGTGAATTCAAGTGCAAATCAGCTTCTCTGAACATTCTCTCCAACTCATGCTGAGTGGACTCACTTGTCAATGAATTCAGATTTTTTTCTGTCCAACACTTCAAGAGGGTTCCTCCAAGAAGCTTATGAAAGATGGCACGCAGTCTTAGCTATCTGGTGAAGAAACCTTCTGTCTCTCAACTTGCTTAGACATGAGGTGAAAGTGAGAGTTTATCATACCTTTTTTTAAAAAGTTTACATTCAAGCACTTGGGTACTATTAGACATGGCTGAGGTCCTCCCTTTGCACACCCATCCCAAGCCTGACCAGTTTCCAGAAGTTAGACTCTTTTTTAAAAAAGATATATTTTTATTTATTTCAGAGAGGAAGGGAGAGGGAGAGATAGAAATATCAGAGATGAGAGAGAATCATTGATGGGCTGCCTCCTGCATGCCCCCTAAAGGGGACTGTGCAACCTGGGCAATGTGCCCTGACTGGGAATGGAACCCTGACCTCCTGGTTCATAGGTCAGTGCTCAGTCACTGAGCCACATTGGCCAGGTAAGAAATTAGACTCTTTTGGGGAGCTCATTGCTTATCTACTTTAGGATACCATGTCAGGGATTCAAGAAACACGCCCCCCCCCCTTTTTTTCCCCGCCAAGGAACCACAAACTTGATCATACTAAAGTGAAATTGACCAAAAACACTTCTGAGTTAACTCTCCCAAGGATGTTGATGTTTTGACAGGGGTCATTAATTACATTAAAGCTTTAAAGATGGGTCCATAGACACCCATCAGCAAGGTAGGAAATCATTTTGCTAGGACAGGGAGCTGTCCTGTAGACCCCAATGGACATCCCACTCACTGTGGGATTGGTAGCATTTAACAAAAGTCTCAGTTTGTTCGTTGAAAGGCTGAGTTGACTTGACATTCTTAATCACACCTTAGTTTTCACAATAATTATAGACAGAATAACTCAGGTTAAGTCATCTGTCCCCTAATATTTTGGAGAGGCATATAGGGGATGGGGCCTGGGGTGACTCTCCAAATTATCTAAATTTCTATTTATCCAGATTGTGTTTGGTCTTGATCAATCTATATGAGGTTACTACTACCTTCGTATTTCATAAATGGAGCAATTAGAAAATTCACCAGTTATTTTAAAGGATAAATTACTATTTACAACTTGTCAAGCCCATATGCTAGGGGATGTAGAATATAAAAATTTGTTTTTTGCACTTCAGAGTATCATGAGTCTTCAATAGACGGTGTGACATATGAGGGGGGACACTAGAGTTAGAACTCGTCTCCTTGACTAGGAAGGCAGGTGGCCTTGGGCACGTCACTAGATAGTTCTGAGCTTCAGTTTCCTCATCTGCTCAATAGAGAAAATAACTTCTCTCCTTCGTTACAGAGTAGGGATAAGGATCAAATTACGTAACTTAATTCATATGGAAGAGGTTGGTAAGCTATCCATTGAATGAGTGTGTGTGTGTGTGTGTGTGTGTGTGTGTGTGTGTGTGTGTACATGCTTAAAAATAAGGGAAAGTGGCTGCATTTAAGAAAACTTGCACGTTTAGCAAATGATGGCAATAACCTAACCCCATTATGGGGAGCAGTTACTGTCATTATCTGAGTGGCTGATGGCACAATTAACTTAATTAACACCTACCTCTGTGGCAAGTCTGCCGAAATAACACTTTTCCCTTTCACTTGCCCCCGCCCCCCCCCCCCCCCCCCGGCCATGCCAGCAAAGCATCTCCAAGTCATGCATCTTCCAAGTAGGGAGGCCAGAGTGTTTGATGGCTTTGAGTTGGTATGCAGAAAACGGAATTCCAGAACATCCGCATCGTTAGCAGCTCACACCACCTGGAGAAATAGGAGAGGGCTCATCAAAACCTTGCAGAACATGGTAGGGACCGGTGCATCCTCAAGGGGAGGTATGCCTGAGTGGAATGGCTGTCAGCCCACACCTAAGAACGCCATTCTCACCGAATCCAGAATGGCTTCCCACAAGGAGAGCATCCCATTCAGCACAAGGTTCTAACAAAGGAGCCTTTGGTCTGTCAAGGTGGTAATAAAATGAGGGTTTTCCATACATGAGGATGAGTCTGAGTCTGATAGGAGTCTGCAGATGGGGCACTTTGCCATAGCAGGACCCCTGCTGATTGCTTTGATTGAATGTAATACAGAACTGGCATGTGGAGACCTGGGAGGAAGGGACATACCACTTCCATTTTGGGTGTCTTTAATTTCATTCCAGATCTTCAGAGTAATTGAAAATATCTTGGGAATGTTCCTGCTACTACATTACTTTCTCTTTTCCCTTTTTCTCAATTCAATGGATCCCTTTATTTTCTACCTTTCTACCTATCTCTTCTGATTCTGTAGAGCCTTATTTTTATTTCCTTTCATGTTGACAATTCCTCTTATACTTCCTTACAATATTATTTGATTATATCAGATATTAGAGGCCCGGTGCGTGAAAATTCATGCACTGGACGGGGGGGGGTGGGGGGGGGCGGGGTCCCTCAGCCTGGCCTGCCTCCTCTCACAGTCCAGGATCCCTCAGGGGTGGGAGGCGACCTGTCGATCAGGGGAAGGTGACACCCCCATCACACCTCTGCTGCTGCCACTGCCGGCAGTGCAACCCTCGGGTGGACCTGGTTACCTGAGCTTCAGGTGGCCCTGGGTGGCTGGGCAGCCACCATCTGAGGCTTGCCTGCCCCTCGGGCTGGCCCTGGGTGGCTGGGCAGCTGCCATCTGAGGCTTACCTGTGCCTCAGGCTGGCCCTGGGTGGCTGAGGGGCTGAGGAGACTGGGGAACTACGGAGGCAAGTGCATGGAGTGGCCGGGCCCGCCTGGGGGTGGGCCTGGCCTTGCTGCGTACCTGCTGCCCTGGTGGGGCTGAGGGAACTGGGTGCTGCCATCTTGTGGCTGTGGGTGCTGCCATCTTTGAGGGCATGGCAGTCAATTAGCATATTCCCTCCTTATTGGCTGTGGGCGCCATCATCTGTGTGACAGTGTGAGGGTCAATTAGCATATTCCCTCTTTATTAGATAGGATACCACTCATCAATGAGATTAAACTTTCCTTCAGAGCCAACTTTCTTCTGTATTTTGCACGGCAACCTACCAGAGGGGCTGGTCCATGATAGAGTCTTAGTAAATTGTTGAATTGAATTTATTTTTCATTCTCTCTCTTCTTTCATTAGGAAGTGGATGTCATAGCTCCACAAGATCGGCTGCATGTATTGGAGACCCAGTGTAACACTGGCTTAATTAAGACAAGTTTATGTGTCTTGCACATAATAGTATGAAGGTGGAAGGTCCGAGGTGGACAGACAGCTTTGCTCTAGGAGGTCATCTCGGGACTCAGGTCCCTCCTATCTTGTCACTCTGTCATCTCGGATTGTTATTCTCACCTTCCTGGTCAAATGCAGCATATAAAGCATCAGGATGGAGGACACAGGACGAGTATAGAGCAGGGGCTCCTATCAGAGATTCTGCACATCATTTCTGTGACATCTTATTCCTCAGATCCTGGCCACATGACCACAACGGACTAAGGTTAATCTTTATTCTGAGTGGTCAGATGTCTAAATAAAAATCAGAGTATTACTATTACAAAGCAGTGGTTATTCAAAGATTTTAACCACGATTCACAATAAGAGAGACATTTTATATGACAATCCAATTCAGGCTCCATACACATATAGAAATTTAAAAGTTTTGTTTTTTTTAAAAAAAGACAATACTTTGTGTAATGCATTTTCACACTTTTAGATTTTGTAAAATAAGTGTTGTTTGGTTAAATGGAGCATGTTCTGAAGTTTGAAAGGCACTACTATAGAAGTATGAGGGAGACATGCAGGGGGCAATAGGAATCTCCACCATTGAGAAGGAAGCTTGCAGGTCTGACCCTAGGCAAGATCTTTAACCTACATTCTTTGTACTATACGTTACAGTACTAGCTACTGGGTAGGTGTGAAAAGTAAATCAATCAACCAAAGCAACCTGTCCATGAATCAGTCAAGCAGTTAATGAAATCTTAGAGAAGACAGGCAAATCTCTACAGACACTTGAGACAAGGTATTGAAGGCTAAAGGGACCTTTCACCAAGAGATACTCTAACAATGGGAAAAGGAGAAATCATTTTGTCTCTTAATATCATTATATGTTAATATGATATATATATACATATATATGTATGTGTATATATATATATATATATACACACACATACACACACATATATATATATATATCACCCACACAAATATCTGTCCTATTGATCCTTCTGTATTTAAAGCTTAACAGAGTCCTAGCTGGTTTGGCTCAGTGGATAGAGCTCAAGCCTGCAGACTGAAGGGTCCCAGGTTTGAATCCAGTCAAGGGCACATGCCTGGTTGCAGTCTCAATCCCCAGTAGGGGGCGTGCAGGAGGCAGCCAATCAATGATTCTCTCTCATCATTGATGTTTCTATTTCTATCTCCCTCTCCCTTCCTATCTGAAGTCAATAAAAATATATTTTTAAAGCTTAACAGATTATTCAGATCAAAACCAAATTGAACTCATTTTAATTCTTTGTCGTGGCCTCAAATTTATGAACTGTGTCAAGGACAACCTCACATATTCATTATGATAGTGGATCTCCTAGGCTGTTCTAATTCACTTTTGTGCAAGCGTAATCTATAGAACAGATCTGTCATTCCGTCGACACTTCAAATTCGAGGAAAACTTCATATCGCGTGATGTTTTTCCCTTGACAGTTTCAACTGACTCTTGTCAGCTTTTTGACAGGAGAAAATAAAACCAACAACTCAAAGAACATTACACTGCATTGGCTTTCAGAGCAACAGTCTTGGATGCGATTGAAATGACTTTTAAATGATGTCACAAATAAAGGCCTTAATACAGGCCCCAGAGGCTTTGTGTTACAAGCACTGTTGGCTTAATTAGTTCTGGTGGGCACATCATCGTCAGCCACAAGCTGATTGTGCTAGTGGGCTCGTACCACAGCACTTCCAGAGGTTCTGGTTTGGGTGAAGAGTGCATTTGCGTGGCATTGACTGGAAGACGCCTGGGTAAGTGGCAGGACAAGGACACGCGGCATTACAGAGCCTTCCATTGTTGCAGCCGGGGCCTCTGAGCCGCTCACTCCTACATGTCTGGTTGCCTTTGCTGCTTCCCTGCTTGCTCACTGCTGGGAGAAGCCCCATCCCACCCCTTCAGACCTAAAGAGCATCAGTAGGAGTCAGAAGTTTTCACTGTCTTAAAGGCGGCTAAAAGGCTTCTGAAGAAATGAGTCAGTGTTTTCCATCTTGTTTTCATTCTGCGTCCCAAAGCTCATCCGGATGGGCATCTGTGTTTGCTGCCTCCAGAGAGAGAGAGAGAGAGAGAGAGAGAGAGAGAGAGAGAGAGAGGCTAATTACTGGACAAAGCTGGGATTAAGCTTCCCTCTTGCCCTTATGAAGATAGAGTCCCTCTGGGACAGGGTTTAGGGCCTATAAGGAGAGTGGTGGAGAGGAAAGATGTTTCCTTAGTGGATCAGCTCTCCATCCTTTCTGGATACAGAGGACTGAAACGTACAGGGCTTTTAATCCAGCACCTTTGGCAATCACCGGGAAAGCCTTGTAAGGCCCCTGAAGATGGGGTATACTTTGCTATATATCTCAGCAATAAGACGTGACAGGCACTTTATTTCATCAGGGCTGCACACCTTGAATGCATTCGGTGGCATAAGGCCAACGCACAAATGACTTCAGTGCTCCCGAAATGCAGCAGTCTTTCACAGAGGCATCAGAATCCTTTGCACGGGCTTATGGGTACTAAGAAATGGGAATTACTTGCAAACTAAGGGAGGAAGAGAGGTTTCCTAAGATAAGTTCCTAGGGGTCCGGTATGTTGACAGCCAATAAGAAGCTGCCATTTCCAAATAACGTTCAAAGACACATCTTAATATAGCCATCTTGGACCAGGACTCTGACTCTGAGAGCAACCAGCTCTTCCTGTATCGCCAAAAGGCAAGTCTGTGTCAGCACACAGGCCCTTTCCCTAGCCTTCCGGGTTTGGATGGTTACTATTTTCTTCAAAGATTCTCCTGCGTCTTGTGTGTGTGTGTGTGTGTGTGTGTGTGTGTGTGTGTGTGTGTTTAAATTAACACTCTTGGGTCAAATTGGGCTTTAAAAAATTGCCTTTGAGGATGAAGGCTCCAGAGTAGTTGTAACCTGGCCCTTCTCAGTCCTTTTCTCCCAGAGAGAGGCACGGTGCTGGATGATTAGAGAACCTCAGGTGGGAATGTTACTCTGCCTCTGGCTTTATGCCTTAAAACATGACCTAAGGCAAGCTATCATTTCCCAGAAATGAAATATGTCATATGCTCCTATTAAAGAGAACCAGTGAGAGAGCATTCTATTACAATAATGGGTTTTGTTTAAAAAAATGTAAATGTCAAGTCCCCAAAGGAATAATACATATTTGATAGTACGATTGGAACTGGGATACCAGTAATTGCATGAGGTACTTATATTTAGTCTTGTTCCTATAGCAGAGAGGATTGATGTAAACCTTTCAGTAGAATGATTGTGTCAGAGGAAAATGAGAAACATCACCACTCATTATCCAGGCAATCAATATACATTTATTGGGGTGACTGTGGATCAGTCATCGGTCTAAATGCTGTGGGTTCAAGAAACAAAAAAGAACATTTCCTGCCTTCAAGGAACTCACATTCCAGCGGAAGAGACAGATATAGCAAGTAGCTGCAATGCAGTGTGACAACAGCTGGAATGAAGATTCTAATGGGGCCATGACAGCCCAATGCTGAGAACTCTCCTTTTGGACCCAAGGAGTCTCTGCTTTCCTTCGTGGCTCATTCGAGCTCAGCTGGATCTTCAAATATCAGGATGAAGGGCATAGTAGGCAGATGGAACAGCATGAGCAAAGAAATAGCAGCAGGGAGGAAAAGCAGTGCACTTTTAGGTAATAGTGAGTGGTTTTGTATAGCTACAGAGGAAGGCTTGTCAAACTGTCTCATGTCAAATACTTTGATGAACTAGTTTGCGTTGGAAACCTGAGTGATTTTTTGAGCAGTATAATTTTGCAACATGAATGTATTTTACATTATAGTTATAAGGCCAAGGCAATGAAAGCAGGAGACAAAATATCGTGTGGAATAAAACTGTCATTCTCACCATGACTCATCTGTTAACTTATGGAAATACACTCACATCAAGAAGTGCAAGAAAATTGCTCACTTCACATGCTTACGGGTGGATTGAAGCTAATTTGGTAGCATTAAAACCAATTTCCCACCGAGAAAACATGTCCCAGAAGATGGCATGGATTTTTATAATTATTAATAATATTTGATATTCCAACATCACCTTTTATCCTGAGATCAATCTCATGCACCTGGGAACAGATAAGCTCCGAGGAAACGGAGATAATCTTAATACAGTAAGTTACACTGCATGTCTATCTTCCGTATTCCAGTCCTCCACCTTTAGAACATAGTAGATATAGTTGTAAAGCAGTGATTTTTTTTTTATTAGCTCCTACTATAAGGATTCTTAGGGTAGAGTACGGGCCACATTTTGTTGTTGTTGTTTTTTAACATTTAAAAAATATATATCTTTATTGATTTCAGAGAGGGAGAGAGAGAGAGAGAGAAACATCAATGAGAGAGAATCATTGATCAGCTGCTTCCCCTACGCCCTCTACTGGGGATGGAGCCCACAAGCTGGGCATGTGCCCTGCAGGGGAATTCAACCATGAATCCTGGTTCATAGGTCAATGCTCAACCAACCACTGGCCGGGATGTTGTTGTTTTTTGTGCACAGCTCTGCTCAGGAGGTAGATATCTCCTGTGATGATGGACATGTTCTATGGACATACAGGTTGTGCTGTCCAGTATGGTGGCCACTAGATACATGTGGCTATTGAGCACTTGAAACTCAGTGAGTCCTATTGAGAAGCTACATTTCTCTTTTCTTTATTTGAATTGATTTTATTGAAATAGCCACCTGCCTGGTGACACTGTTACAGTGGCTGCTGATTTATTTTTAAAAAGTTTTAAAAAAAATAAAAAAGCTCTGTGTTCATCATCAGTAAGAATGTAATGAGGACTATCGTGTGTGAATGGTTCTGAAATATTTTTGAAACTATAAATATTTTAAAAGGAGTCTCATATGTTACATTTGGAGAACTTTTATTCCACCCTCTTACATGTTGATTTAAAAGATGCCTGTAGAATATTATGGCAACACAAAGTCACTTCTAAACAAAGAACACAAAAGATGTGGTTGATGTCCTTAAATGAAATTTTATTCCATTAAATCACGCGTGTTCAGCGACGACAGACACTAATCCATCCATTGAACATTGGGATTCCAATTCCCGATTTTCCAAAGGGAGATGTTCAGCTCCACTTGTAAAATGGAATAACGGAAGAGGGTTTTATGTGTGGGTGTCCATGAAGAGATCCAGTTTTCAGATGAACGGTTAATTCAGCACTTCTCTCACTGAAACCATCTCCCTGGGACTTCGCTGGTTTGTGTGTGAAAATTTGGAAATAAGCTTATTTAAGGTGAAGAAACTGGTTGCAAGATTTAATGACTTTCCCCGCTCAGTCCACCCTGTAACTTAGACTGTTACCACCGCAAGGGAAAGAGAACTTAAGTAGCCACTGGTTTGAACCATCTGTCCAGAAAATGTGGCATATGTCTGCTTTGTTTACTCGAAACCAAGTGTCAACTGATACACTGAACAAAAAATCCACGTATGGTGCAACTGTGTGTGTGGTGGTGGTGGTGGGGGGGTGTGTGCTGGATGAGGAAATCAATCTTCCCATTCCTGCCGCAGAGGAACGCGTGCACAAGAGCATAGACCCTGGGGTCGCCCGGGGGTTGGGGGGCGCGCACCGAGGCGCACACCCCTCCCAAACAACGCACTGCACACAACACTGGAGCCGCTGCGGCAGCTGAGGGGCGCGCCTGGCTGATGTGTAGTTGAATGGAGAGCGAAGCATCCCTCCTCTTCCCTCCTCCTCGTCTCCCCGCCCTTACACTCTGGCCTCAAACTTCAACCAAAGCCCTTGCCCTTTTCAATTAACCCCCCTCCATCAAAATGAGCGTTTCTTTTCTCTCCTCCGCAGCCCATTGTCTGGTGTGATGGGTTTGCAGATTTGACAGCTGGGCTCTCCCAGACTTGATTCAAACTGGGTTTCCCAGAGATATGAACTTGGACATCACCAAGGATCTCCAATACTAGCCTGAGCGTCACGACCGCCATCCACCACTGTAGGCTGTTCCCCAGACCCCTGTCTAGACCTAATGTAGATTTCGGTGCTCTGGGAGCCCCTGAGCATGCGGGGAGGGGAGCATGCGGTCAGGGGGGAATGGCGGGGGGGGGGCAGCAGCTAGACTGAGAGCTAGTGGTCCCAGGGATTGGGGTGAAGGATTGGGCTTTTAAATGCATTATTTTAACATTTACTCTTGAAACAGCCAAAAATGGAAGTCCGCTGATAAATTTCCCAAAGCCAGGTCCGAGGTGGCTTAAATGCACTGGGTTCCGCTTTGTCTCCTTGTTCAAGCTCCAGGACAGAGGGAGAGAGGCTGTGTGTGCCTGTGTGAGTGTGAGTGTGAGTGTGAGTGTGTGCGCGTTGCCCTGCATGAGTGGGTGGGTGCATCCAGCCTTCCCGGCTCGCAGGGCCTGGGTCTGAGTGTGTCTTTAACGCGCCAAGTCTGGAGTCACAGCCGCGAGTGACGTGGGGGAAAACTTTGTGTCGGGAAGAAAGGTCTGGTTTGATTGCAGTAGGGCGTAAGAGTCCACGATGCCCTTTGTGCGTGCGTGTGTGTGTGTGTGTGTGTGTGTGAGTGAGAGTGAGAGAGAGAGAGAGAGAGAGAGAGAGAGAGAGAGAGAGAGAGAGCTCGCAGCCAGCCGGCTGCATAGCGCTGTGTGCTCTGAGCGCGCGTGCTGGGTCGGTCCCCGGGTCCCACCGCAAGCCAGTGTGTTCTTCTGCGGCGTCCCTGCGGGCGAGTATCTGAGGGGGGACGGTCCGGAGGGAGCAGGAGCAGGCCGGGGGGCCCTTGGCAAAGAAATCTGGTTTCCGAACCTGCTATCCCCCGAGCAGCTCCCCGGAACCGCTGAGATCCCTAGCCAGCATCTGAGCCCTAGGGGGCTCTGCTCGGAAACCGTTCTGGCCCAACTAGATCCTCTGAGCTCTCGGAGATGACCGCATCTTTCTCCCTCACGCAGACCAGGGAGCCCGGGAAGGGACGGAGGGGGCGGGGACACCCCCTAAAATAAATAAACTGGTTCCTTGCTGCAGCTGGACACGGTCCGTTGAATCCAGGTTGGTGGCATTTGGAGAGTTTTCTCATTCTGTCGAGTTGGGGACCTATCGCTGCCCCCCCACACCCCTCTCCCCCTCTGGCAGGCGTCCCTCAACTTTGGGGCCCGCGGGTGCGCGCGGGGCTGCACCTGCCCTGGCGCTCCGCTCCGGGGCTGCGGGCGGGCGTTGCGCTCGCCCAGGCCGGTGGCACCGATTCCACCGAGTCCAGGGCGCTGGGCTGATGTGCGCGCGGCGGCGCGGGCGCTGGGGAGGGAGCCCAGGACGCGCGCCGGGTGGGGCGCACCAGCCGGATTTCAGCTCGAGCCCGGACGTCGGTCCCCCCTCGCCCGGCTGCCTCTGAAAGAAAGCGAGCCGGGGAGGAGGGGATACGGCGATGGGGGGCGGCGATTGGTGGCCAGGGTGGGGAGGGCTGGCGGCGGAGCCAGCGAGCTGGCGCGAGGAGGGGGTGGCGAACTTCCCAGGAGAAGGGGCTTTCCGCGCCAGGGCTGGCGAGAGAGCCGCCGCCGCCGCCGCGAGCTGCGACTCCGGGCCGGCTCCGCGCTCTGCGCTGGGAAAGTAACGTTCTTGATTGATTTGCTGGCGTTCAGCCTCCGGGGTTGGACCCGCTAGACATCCCCTTGGACTTTGGGAGCCGCGTCCGACCTCTCCAGCCCCTCCTCGGTGGGTGCGGGAGGCTCCCCGGAATACACGCACACGCACCCCCGCGCCCCCTCCTGGCGCCCAGACTCGGGTAGGGGTGGGCCCTCCGCCGGGCTCCGGAAAGTCCGCCCAGGCGGGAGCGGAGGAGGGCAGAGGGGCAGGCGGAGGCTCCGGAGAGAGCTCCGGGCTCATTTCAAAGCGCGCTCTCCCCTCCAGGCCGGGGCGGACCCGAGCCCCCGAGAGCGGAGCCGCCCCCCGCCCTCGCCGGCCCCCCGGCGCCCGCGCGGAGCTGAGTCGCCCGCGGCAGCGGCGGCAGACGGGCGGGAGTGCGCTCTCCCCTGGATGGAGCTGAACTTCGGGCGTCCGGGGACCGCTGCCTGCTGAGCTCCCTCGCCAGACCGGCGGCGGGTCGGCATTTTTGGCGAAGTGGGACCAGCCGCGCGCCGGCACCATGTTCCTGGCGACTCTGTACTTCGCGCTGCCGCTGCTGGGTAAGTCGAGGCTGCGGCTGGCATTCTGACCCTCGGAGTCTCTCCCGGGAGTCCTCGCGGCGCGGGGTGCGGTGGGTGGGTGGGTGGGTGACGGGGGGGGGGGACCAAGTTCCGTTTTGGGGAAGGGGATCCTTGAATCTTCGGCACCTCAGGCTGGGGAGGCGGTGTCCACGCGCACGGGCCCGCAGCTTCTCGTGCTTGGTTCGGATTTTCTGTGGTTTTCAATGACCTGGCCTGGGGGGAATAAAGGGGTGCCCTCCCGCCTGGGACCCGGCACCCCGTGACAGTCCCGGGGAGCTCGCAGGGGTGCGGCGGGCAGGTGGGGTGGAGGCGTGCCTTGGGCCAGGAGACAAACTTGGAAGGGAAAACTTTTCCCCGAGTAGCAAGCATCCCCGTGCTCCCCACCGGGCGGGCCGCGGACCCGGGGTGCCTGCCGCGCGCCCCTCGCCCAGCCCGCCGCTCTCCTCCCCCGGCTCCAGGCGAGTCGGACCGGGCGAGGGGCTGGAGCCCGGGCTCGGGCAGGTCTGCCCCGGGGCTGCGGGGCCGGCACGCGCGGTGGGCAGCTAAGGCTCTCGGGCACAGCCCGAAAAGCCTGCAAAGCCTCCGGGTCTTGGGAGGGCGGGGTGGGGGGGAGACCCAGGCAACAGGGGGTCCCAGGGCGGGAAAATGGGCCCCCGGGTGTAGCGGGGGGCGCGTTGGCTCCCTACGCAGGGCGCCCCAGAAGCCTAGCCCAGCACGCGCCCTCCTGGGGGCCGCGCCCTCCCGGGGCCCGGGGCTGGGACCTCGGTCCGTGCCGAGCCGCGCTCACGCTCCCTCCCCTGCACCCCAGACGTGCTGCTGTCGGCGGAGGTGAGCGGCGGGGACCGCCTGGACTGCGTGAAAGCCAGCGACCAGTGCCTGAAGGAGCAGAGCTGCAGCACCAAGTACCGCACGCTGAGGCAGTGCGTGGCGGGCAAGGAGACCAACTTCAGCCTGACATCCGGCCTGGAGGCCAAGGACGAGTGCCGCAGCGCCATGGAGGCCCTCAAGCAGAAGTCGCTCTACAACTGCCGCTGCAAGCGGGGCATGAAGAAGGAGAAGAACTGCCTGCGCATCTACTGGAGCATGTACCAGAGCCTGCAGGGTACGCGCCCACCGTCCTGCCCTCCCCCCCCCCCCCAGGCCGGCGGGCCCCTCGCCGCCGGGGTCTGCCTGACCTCATCCCTCACGCCCTTCTCCCAGCTGCAGAGTGAGGACCGTTCCTTGGCCCTCGGGGATTGCAGCCGCTGGTGTTTGCTGCCTGCCCAGCTGTATTGTTGGGGGCCTGGTTGTTGGAAAACCCATAATGGGGTGAGGGGGACCCCCGGGGACCCTGCTGACCTCTTTGAAACCTGGTCAGAGCTGCGAGTAGGAGGGACCCCATTAAAGGCCACCCTAGGGACTGGCCACTTGTCTGTAAGGAGAGTTGGCTTCACAGAATAATTATTCAGACTTGCCCTGCAGCTCCTCCCTGGAGTGGCCCCCTCCCTTTATTCTGTCCTTCCGTCTATTCTGACATAAGAGAAAGAATTAAGTGTTAAAGGTCCAGCAGAATCTATTCTGTCTTTACCCTCCCCCTTCCCCCTTCAAACTGATCAAAGGCTGATGTGGGAAAAACCATTTGTCATCTTAGATTAGTTGAGTCTTGAGCCAGCTGGTGTTGGTTCAACCTCGGTTAACATGGATGTGGCTGGGAGAGGGAAAGGCCCACAGACGCCCACTTTGATAGATGTGGCTCGTGTTTGTAAATCTAACGCAGACATCCCGTGCGTTCATTCTCCACGGAGACGTCACATCTGAAATTTGTAATAAACAGAATTGACCTATCAGCTACCACTTCCCTCCAGAGCCTACCGATGAAAACCAGTTTCCAAGACTGACTGTTGAATAGCTAGGGTACCCGCTTTCTGACCACATGCCCTGTTTCTGGAGCCAAGGAATGAATGGGGGGCCTCCTTTGAGTCACCTGTCTTCCATTGGCTCCTGGAGGCGAGCGGGGGCACGTGACATCACCGGTTTGTTCCTCTCCGGTTTCATTCCTTTGCTGAAGTGGGAGAGTGTTCTGGCAAAATCAGGCTGGGTTGCTCTTCAGTGTTTTCATGGCACTCTGGGGAGAGCTAGGACAACAAAGGCAGAGGGAATGAAAAAAACAAAGCAGAGCCAAATAGAGGCATTTGAAGTCTTTGAAAGTTTCAGCATCCTTTTGTTACACAATCATAACATAATTAGAATTCAGATTCAGTCACAAAAAAACGGCCTGGGATATGTCTGTGCTCCAGATCTGAGCCCAGTCTTCCTGTTGTTTTTAGGAAATGATCTGCTCGAAGATTCCCCATACGAACCAGTCAACAGCAGGTTGTCTGATATATTCCGGGTGGTCCCGTTCATACCTGGTAAGCAGACTTCTACTTCTACTCTGGGGCCCTTGCCTGCGTGAAATCCATTGGCCTGCATTCTCTTTGGCTCTCAGAGAGTGTGTGAGGAGGTGGTTGAATGGCGCAGTGTTTCTGGGAAATTAGAAATAGGATGATGATAATGAAGAGGCAGAATGACTAGACATGATTGTATGGCTTGAAAAGTAATTCTAAATGAAGTAATGTGGTGTGGTGGTTTGGAAGAGGTTGGAGGGAGGTGACTTGGTTGAATTTTTTTCCCCCCCACACTAAAATACCATTGGCCGACTCCTGCAAAGGGGACGCGGGTTCTGTCTGTAGGTGGCAATAGTATTCTCTTCTTTATGGATCAGACACAGTGCCTCCCTGAAATGGGATCTGTTTAAATGATGCCACTTACTCTATGAGATGTCTGAAGATCATCTGAGCTTGTTGAAGAATTTTGGATTTATTCATTTGTCTGCCTTTGCTTTAGAAGATTAAGCTCTACCATTTGTTAACAGTTCTTTTGTTTCTAATTTTTCCTGAGCCAGTGTGTGTGCATATGTGAGATCCTGTATTACTGCCCCGGTGGCCCTTTACAAAGTAGCCTTGCTTCCCAGGGCTTGTTTTGTCTGTCCTTGCAATTCTACATTTGGCTTGGAAATCAACCTACATTTAGAATTAAGTTGTTATAACATCTGCATTCAGACAACCGCATAAATAATGAGCGAGGCAGTAATCTCCCTTCATGATGTACAGACTTCTGACTGATGTTGTCTGTATTTGTTTACGGTGAAGGCATTTTCTCAAGTATACATAGAGCCATCACAAATGATACGTTTTCAGTGGTTATGCCTGGTGGTTAGTGTTGAATTTGATTCTATGGGAAGATGGTTTGTTACTGGTGAGAGGGTTCTGGTGTTCTATGCTTTATGTTTCCGTACAGAAAGCCATAACCACGGGAGTGTGTAAATATTGAGCTCGGGTGTGGGTGTATTGGAGATACATTTACTCATTCACAAGCATCCATTGAGCACCTACTATGTCCTAGCCATTGGGGTTTTGGCAGGGAGCCAGGCAGATGTCCCTGCCTTCATGAATCTTAGAGGCAGCCAGCAACTGACATTTATCAAGCCCTTGTTAGACTATGCCAGGCTCTGTTAAAATCTTCACATCATTACCTTATGTAATCATCATCAAGTGTTTCTTAGGTATTCTTGTTTCCATTTTAGAGATGAGACGGTTGAGGCAGTGTGAAGTTAGGAAACCCAGTCCAAGAATCACAAAGCTCCTAAGTGGAGGAACCAGAATTTAAACCCAGATTTGTTTGGTTCCAAGATTGTGGAATGTCTGCCCCTAGCTACTCAGTGTGTGGGCCTCAGAACCAGCCCCAGAGTCACCTGGGAGGTGGTTAAAAGGGTGGAATCTCGGGCTCTATCCCAGATCTACTGAATCAGAATTTGCATTTCAAGAAGATCTCTGGGCTTGGTGCTTCAGAAGCTCATGAATCTTTCGAAGGACTCTTCTATATTATTCTGTCTTTTCTTTGGTTCAGAGGAAAAGTGTGTGTGTGTGTGTGTGTGTGTGTGTGTGTGTGTGTGTGTTTTGGGATAAGATATATGGGTACAAGTTTAGTATCAGGCATTCATGGATTATCCTGGAGAATGCCAAAAATTTTCACTCTAAATCCCTACTAATGCTCTCTGTCCCCTTGGCCCAGACAGGACAGGTGTTTGTGACCATCTGGGCTCTTATGGGATCAGATCTGTAGGAACTAGGATGGGTTGTGGTAGATGGGATACCAGAAGTGAACTTGGCCTTCCTAGTGTTTTTTTTTGTGTTTTTTTTGTTTTGTTTTGTTAATCCTCTCCTGAGGATAGTTTTTCCATTGTTTTTTTTTTTAAGAGAGAGTAGAAGAGAAGGAAGGGGAAGAAAGGAGGGAGGGAGGGAGGGAAGGAGGAAGGGAGGGAGGGAGAGAAAGAGAGAGAGAGAGAGAGAGAGAGAGAGAGAGAGAAACATCTATGTGTGAGAGAGAAACATCGATGTGAGAGAGACATTGCCTCCTGCAGATGCTCTGACCTGGGGCTGGGGTTTGAACCTGTACCTCAGGTATGTGACCGTGACTGGGAATTGAACCCATGACTCTTCGGTGCACAGGCTGACACTCTAACCACTGAGCAGCACAAACCAGGGTCTTCCTAGTGCTTTTGAAGAGCAGTGCCTTTTGCCTGCTGTCTACCCCATGGATGTGTTACCTCTCAGTCTTTGTACTGATGCCTGGAAGGATATGGACCTTCCCATGGACAGTGAGAGGAAAGAAGGGGGTAAGGAGGAAGGGCCAGTTGGGTTATAATTTCAGAACTGCTATGGGACTTCAGCAGACTCATTTTCCCTCACTGGATCTCTCTTCTCTTGGTATAATGAGGCCATAGGAGCGAATAATCTCCAGTCCTAACAGTCCATGATTCTGAGGGAAGATCAAGGCCACGTCTAGAATGTCTCCACTGTGCTCTTGCATTGCCTTTTCAGTCCTTGTCTTCATGACACACTCCACGTGGCTGGGTCATTCTCAGATACCACTGGTTCATCTGCATTTCTTTGATGAGTACAGGAGATTCTTCTGCCCCGACCAAGTTTTACTCATTCGTTTTTGGATTACCTTCCTCACCAACTGTCTTTTCATAGCAAATGTGATCCTGAGTGTGAGACCTGTCCGGTGAGAACCCAGAAGTCATGATGAATTAATCAGAGCCCGGAAGGCTTTGTCTAGAACTACATTTTATATCTCAAGGGCATTGAATTTAGGTTCCAGCATTAATGAGCTTTGACTTCTGACAGTGACTCTGGGCTTTAAGTGGGTATAGGACAGCCAAATGGAGCCCTGAGAGGGTTTAAGTCATTGAATAATGCATATTACCCAGCTTGGCGTTGGTAGGATGGAGAAGGACAGAGGAGCAGGATGATAAATGTTGCTTTTCCTGGCTTGAATCTGAGTTTCTAGAACATCTCTTCTGTCTTGAAAACCTCTCGGAGGAAACCAGGACAACAGGGCCTCTGCCTTTTGCAGATATGGCATCCGTCAGAGTTTCCATATTTGGTTTTCCCTGCCCAATGTGAAGAGAATGTTTATCCACATACATTAAGTGTGAGCTGAACCTCTCACCGAGCAAGACATGTTTGACGTTCTTGAGTTTCCATTTTCTTTCGACTCTTCAAAACCCACACTCAACTTCGCCATTGTTTACTTGATCACCAGTTAAAAGGCCATATGGAGGTCAAACTGTCATCTGTTCCGAAGCCTGAGCTGCAGAAGGGAAATGAGGCAGCCTAGTCAGGGAGAACTGTGGTGGGAGATTGGGGAGACCACTCTTGTGGCAATGGAATAGCAGAAGCATTTGGGCTCTAAGGCACTTTAAAAATAAATCTTTATTGTTGAGATTATTACAGATGTCCCTCTTCCCCCCCCCCCCCCCGCAATGCCTCTCTCCACCCAGTTCCCACCCCACCCCAGGCCTTCACCACCCTATTGTCTGTGTCCATAGGTAATGAATATATGCCTATAAGATCTTAGTTTAATCTCTTCCCACACCCTCCCTTCCCTCTGAGAATCCTTCCATTTCATTGCCTCTGATTCTATTTTATTCACCAGTTTCTGGTCATTAGATTTCTTACTCATTTATTTTGATTTTTAGATTCAATTGTTGATAGGTATGTATTTGTTGCCATTTTGTTGTTCATATTTTTTATCTTTTTCTTTTTCTTCTTCTTAAAGAATACCCTTCAACATTTTATATAATACTGTCTTGGTGGTGATGACTCCTTTAGCTTTTTCTTATCTGTGAAGCTCTTTATCTGACCTTCAATTCTAAATGATAGCTTGTTGAGTAATCTTTGTTATAGGTTCTTGCTATTCATCACTTTGAATATTTCTTGCCACTACCTTTGGCTTGCATAGTTTCTGTTGAGAAATCAGCTGACAGTCATATGGGTATTCCCTTGTAGAGAACTAACTGCTTTTCTCTTGCTGCTTTTAAGATTCTCTCTTTGACTTTAGCCATTGGCATTTTAATTATGATGTGTCTTGGTGTGGTCTTATTGGGTTCCTCTTGTTTGGGACTCTCTGTGCTTCCTGGACTTGTAAGTCTATTTCTTTCAACAGGTAGGGAAAGTTTTCTGTCATTATTTCTTCAAATAGGTTTTCAATACTTGCTCTCTCTCTTCTTCTGGCACCCCATAATGTGAATGTTGGTACACTTGAAGTTGTCCCAGAGGCTCCTTACACTATCTTCACATTTTTAGATTATTTTTTCTTTTTGATCTTCTGGTTGGGTGTTTTTTGCTTCCTCATATTGCAAATCATTGATTTGATTCTCAGAATCCTCTACTCTACTGTTGAATTCCTGTATATTATTCTTTATTTCAGTCAGTGTATGCTTAATTTCTGACTGGTCCTTTTCCTTTTTTTTTTTTTTTTTTTTTTTGAGGTTTCTAGAAAATTATTGAGTAACCTTATAACCGTGGTTTTGAATTCTATATCCAGTATTTTGCTTTCTTCCATTTCTTTCATTTGTGACATGTTTCTTTGTCTCTGTATTTTGGTTGCTTCCCTGTGTTTGTTTCTATGTATTGGGTAGAGCTGCCATGTCTCCTTGAGTTGGTAGAGTGGCCTTGTGTAGTAGGTGGCCTATAGGGCCCAGTGGGTCAGCCTCCCCAGTCACCTGAGCTGGGAGCTCTAGGTGCACCCCTTTGTGGGCTGTGAGCACAGTCTTGTTGTCGTTGAGACTTGATTGCTGTTGGTGTCACTGGGAGGAATTGACCTCTAGACTAATTGGCTGTGAGGACCAGCTGCGACTACAGTGGGAGAGCTGCTGTGCAGGAGACACCCCTATGGAGCAGGACTTGCTTCAGTGGGGCTTTGGTGCTCACTGAATCTGCTCCTTGAGTGTGTCGCTTATGGGTGTGTAGAGCTGTAATCTGGTGTGGTCTGACACTGACCACTGGGTACACTGGCTCTTGGGTCTCCAGGGAGGTGCAAAGTCAGCCACTGTCTGGGGCCAACCAGCAGGAGCTACAGAGGGATCTGCAGATTCCTCCTCTTTGTATCAGGTTTGGAAGTGCCCAGATGAGGCCCAGCTATGAAGCAAGGCAGGCTGGTGCTGGTGCTGGGTCTTGGGCCTTTTATTGATGGGTTTTGGGCTCCCTGACCCAGCTGCAGCTTGTTTTACAGGTTTTAGCCTGAGCAAGCACAGGCCATTTAAATGCAAAAGCTGCTACACACAGCTTGTGTGGTATTGTAAACTGGATGAGGCTGGGTCTTGGGGAATCACCAGGGCAGAGCAACCATAAATGGCTGCCAGTCAGCCCCGTGAGACCTGGGAGAAAGCTGCCCCCGAGTTCCTGATGCCAGACAATCCAGTACCTCCTTGTGTGTGTCTGTGTTCCCCAGAGCCTCGTCCTGGTGCTGGAGCTCAGAGGAAGCGGGACCTTGTAAGTTCAGTTCGTGGTGCCGGCCTTTTAAGAGGAGCAGCTGGGTTTCCAGCAGCCTCTGTGTCTGTGAGCTCCAATCTGCACTGGTTTTTACAGCCCGCAGTTCTTACTGCCCATAGGGACTTCTTTTCCCAGCTCTGGGACCCTGAGCTGAGGGTCTGGTGTGGGGCTGGGTCCCCTGGCTCCTTCAGGCGGCCTCCGCAGAGACCATCTCCCTCCCGATTAAAAAAGCGGCCCCATGTGGGTGCTGGACCAGCCCGTTCCACGCCTCTGCACCTCCTACCAGTCTCAGTGTGCTTTCTCCTTTACTTCTCTAGTTGTAGGGCTTCCATTCAGCCAGCTTGCCAATGGTTCTGGATGATGGTTGTTCTGTATTTTAGTTGTAATTCTGATGTAGTTGTGGGAGGCAGCAAGTACAGGTGTTTACCTGCGCTGCCATCTTCAAATCTCTGCCTCTCAGGCACTTTAAAGGGCCCTAGGAGGTGCCTGGACTGTGGGTTGCTGCCAGTATGGTTTTTAGGGATCTCGGACATGAAGAATCAGGCGGTGAGAGGGAGTGCACAAAGGAAGAAGTGAGCTAGTGCAAGAGGGTGTTGGAGGAGAGAGAGCCCGGACAAGTGTCTCGAGGGCGCGCCGAGGAGCCACCACAGGTGTTTCCCATCTACGTCTCCAGCAGCCATGACTCTCAGCTCTTTAACCTTCATTCTGCCTTGCATTTTCTTCTTCACGAAAGTTCAAGAAACAGCAAGAAGTAAATAGTGATTTGAAAGGAAGATGAACTTGTTGGCAATGTGTTTGGACTCTCTGGAGGGGGAGACAAAGCAGAGAGAGATTTTGAAAGTGGAGGGGGGTGCCAAGGAAAGCCCGAGGATGAGAGGATCAGAGGGGGAGGATGTAAGCACCTCCACGGGCAGCCAGCAGAGAGGAGGGCTTTGAGGTTTAAAAGTATTGATCGGGAGGTTGGATTTTGTAGAGAAGAGTCAAGAGATGCCAGACCTTCTTAGAATATAATCGAAGTTGGTGGAATTGCACACAAGAATCAAGTTGGATAGGTCCCGGGGAAAGAGTGATGTTAGGATCTGAACGGCCTCAATCTGATTTGATGGAAGACAAAGTTCCAGCTCTCTGGCTCTGTCATTATTTCCTCCCAAGTCCTGGGCGTGGCTTAGACCTTCCCAGGAAGCCTGAGCATCTTGAGATCGGTTCCCAAGGAATGGTTTGCTGTAGGATGAGAAGCCTCTAAACTCTCTTTTGTATCTGGCTCCTTTTTTTCTGAAGGATGCTACGAGTAATTAGCCACACGCAGCATCTCTGTTATAATGTTCCATCATATTTATGTCACTATTGAAAAAAACTTTCTTAAAGTTTTTTACATGTTGAAGAGGAGCCTTATGAGGTCATCGGCTGTCTTGTCAAATCATGATGACAGAGAAGGGTTTGTAAATACCAGCTGCTAGGGGTGTATGGTGGCCCTTTCCTTTCCACTCAGCTCTCTGAGATAGCTAATTATCTTTCCTGTTATCTCTGCTGGCATATGGTACACCCCTTAGCACGCCAGCTTGGCCCCACCACCTCCCCCCGCCACTGACGCTCCCTGAGCAATCCATTCCCCAGGGACTTCATGTGCATTCACTTTCTTGCACCTTTGCGCATGGCTTTGCCTCTGTTTGGGAAGTCTCTCTTCGTTCTTCAAGACCAAGATCAGATTTCATCTCTGAGGGCCACGCCGCAATTCTCCCTGACAGGCATTTCCACTCAGCACTCTTGCAGGCTGCATTTTGCTCTTGCCTTTATGGTAGCTGGTAATCACGGCATATGGAGAGGGCTTATTTATGTGTCTGCCTTTCCCACTATAAAGCCCAGGACGTGCACATTATGCCGGGCATCTTCTCAGCATGGAGCATCCTTCCTGGCCCTGAGCAGGCATCCCATTAACCATGGCTGTTTGAATATCAGAGAAGGGCCTGCTGTGACCCCTGCTTTTACAGAATGAAGCTCAGAGAGGACAAGCAACTTGGCCAGGGCCACACTGCTAGAGGATGGATGGCCTCCAAGACGTCTGCCAGGACATGTCGCTCCTTAGAGGAGGTCATTGTTGGCTCCTTTCTGTTCGTGACTTAGAGCAGTGGTCGGCAAACTGCGGCTCGCGAGCCACATGCGGCTCTTTGGCCCCTTGCGTGTGGCTCTTCCACAAAATACCACGTCGTACAGTGCGATTGAAACTTCGTGGCCCATGCGCAGAAGTTGTTTTTCGGCTCTCAAAAGAAATTTCAATGGTTGTACTGTTGATATTTGGCTCTGTTGACTAATGAGTTAGCCGGCCACTGACTTAGAGTTTTCCCTCCTATTTCAACCTCTCTTGGGCTCTAAACCAGTTATTTCCAGCTGAGTCCTGGATGACTTCATCTGGATGTATCTCAGTTACTCCAAACGCAGCACATCCACAATGGATCTCATCATCTCTCCCCTTTTCTCCGAACACCCATCTTTCCCCCGTCTCCTGTCTTACAGAATGGCATTAACTGTCTAAGTGATAAGCGTTGGGGTCATCTCCACCCCCCTCTACCATCTCATGCATAAAGCTGGACCCATCCCTAAGTCCCACTGAAATTACCTGCCCTCTCTCCATTCCTTTCTTATCTCTCACTTGAACTTTGCCCTGGCCTTCTCACTGTCCTCTCTGTGTGGTTTCTCCCAGTCCCACCTGGCCACCTCATTGGCAGGTCTTATCCTAGCAGCTTGGTGACTTGGCTTCAGTCTTCCTCCCTAGATTTCTCTATTAGTTGATCTTCGGTCGCACTCCAGCCACCCTGTGTCCAGACAAGCTGGGTTGACCAGCTGCTGTCCCAACAGTGGTCTCGGCCGCTTCGTGACTCTCCAGCTGTGTACCTGCTGGTGCTGGACAAAGAACATACGCTCTGGAGTTCCATCCACCTGGGCGCCTCTGAGCTCTCACTTTGCAGGTCATTTGCATTTACTGTGCCTCAGGCTCCTCAGATGTCAAATGTGCTGTTGGTAACTCCTACCTTATAGGTTCTTGTGCATTAAAGATGCAGCATGTAAAATACATAGACTAGTGCCTGGAACACAGTTGGTCCTTGATAAGTCTTGGTCACTTTTTAATGCTGTGCCAATGCCATGTTCGCCATTGACTTGCTCCTGACTCCAAGACTGGGACTCTCTTCAGCAAACCATATTCCCTGATCTTGGAACAACGATTCTCTGTCCTAAAAAGGATAGCAATCCCCAAGCTGTAGGGAGGCCGCTCATAACCCACCTGGGACAAGAAATGAAAAACCTACCCTCTGTCCAACGGGCCCTGGAGGAAAGATCGGAGGCTTCAGAACCCAGTTGGAGTCTTAACTCCCCTTGGTGGAAGGTCTCCCCGCTGCTCAGAACCCCCCTGTTCCTTCGGGGCCCCTCCTTGTGCTCTTTGGTCGGAGGTGAGTTGGCTGTAGCCGGTGGTCACGGGGTGGGAGCTCTTCCTGTGCTTAAGGATTCCTGTGATCAGCCTTCCCTTCTCAGCTTGACTGATTCCCATTCTCCTGACCTCTCCCCATAAATCTCTCTCCAACGCCCCTCGGAGCAGGAAGAATTACGGCTCCCGGAGAAGGGCATGCCGCACAGCTGGGCGCTGCTTCCGTCTCCAGGGGCTGGGCTGAGGACGCGGACATTTCACTTTCACAGGCCACTACTTTTGGTTTTTATTCTCTCCCTCTCCCGCCCCTCAGCAATCCATTCTTACTGTGGAACAATAAGATATTACAAACAGGTCAAAAAGGAAAATGAATTGAAATCACCTACAGTGCCAGTGCCCAAAGATAATAGCTGTAAACAGGTTGATATGAGCCTTTTAGATTTTTTCCTATATATGAATGTGTGTGTGCATGTGTGTGTGTGTGTGTGTGTGTGTGTGTGTGTGTGTATACTTTCTTTTTTTAAATAAAAATGGGGTCATATTCCACACATATTTCCTGATTACCTACCTGATGACCCGAGGAATCTTCTGTCTCCTTGTGACACTGGCCACTTCCTAAAGGCCAATTTTAATACGATGATGCACTGTCAGCCTCGCGAAGTTTGATGAATGAAGCAGCGGCTCATCCCAATATCTCAGTCCTCGTGGCGAAGGCCTCAGCGCCCCAGTGGAGGCTGTGGAGGTAGAGACAGCCAAACATTTTGCCTAGAGAGTGACTGTAGGCCCCGTTACCAGGAGAGGGGACATAAAACACCAGTGAGTGACAAGTAATCGTATGAACTTAAGATTGTTACAAGGCTCAGAATTATTTATAGCCAATATGTCTGTCCTCATTTCTTCTCCTTAGTCTTCTGAAGTATTGCTTTCTGCCATCTCTTAATTTTCTGCTGTCGAAGCTTATTCTTTCCAAAGGATGTGCTTTCTTGTTGTTGTTCTCTGGGAGATAGTACCAAATTCTCAAGAGAAAGTATCAAATCAGGATTGTTTGATCCAAAGAGCACTGGTCCAAGAGTTCAGGCTTGCAGCTTTCCCCCCTAACCAGCAGGGTGACCTTGGGCCAGTGTCTGCCCTTCCTGAGGGACATCCTTTTATTTAAAAAAGGGGCAGGGGACAGGAGTCGTCTTTAACCTATTTTCCTTCCTTCTCCAAGGGCCTGCTTGGTGAACTTTGGATGATTCTGAGACTTACTGTTTTTCCTTCTAGCATCTTCTTCAGACCAAAGAAACTTGCCATCTTGGCATTTTTAGTTACCATACTACAATAACATTTGTAAACCATGACCTATTAAATATATACCTTACTCTGAACCAGGATATGTTTATAGCATCTCATTTGAATACAGGGAAGAAGATAAAACAAAACAAGAAATAGGGAAATGGAGAACAGAGTAGGAAGGAGAAAAACACAGCCAGGAGTGAGTCCAGTAGACAAAATGCCTGTCATAAGATTGTATTTTAAACAAATTAAATGGTCGGAAGTGCCGTGTTTGTTTTACAAATAAATAAAATCAGTGGATTGGAGCTGCAGTGGGACTTTTGGAGGTCATTCTAGTCCAATCCCCGTCTTTGACTGATAAGAAAACAATTCCATACATTTCCAGGACGGGAGAACATAAATTGTCTAGGACAGTGATGACAAGTGAAATTAGGTGTGTGTGTTTTTAAGTTGGTACTTGAAACTCCACATCCTGGCATTTCCCCCACCTCTTTTCAATGGTCCTTTACCTGTTCAGGTCTGTGCCCCCTTTAGGATGCCACACGTTGTTTGTACACAGTTAGGGGGAGAACCACAGCCATCGACTATAGTTATGCGGCCGGTGTCCATTGTTTTGGAATTGTTTCCAAGGGTTAATTAACAAGTCTTTGTTTGGCAACAGAAACCAGTGGCTGGAACGTTGGGTTTCATATCTTTTGGCTCCTTTCAGAGTTTCCTGCAAGGAAAATGAGAAATTATTTGTTGCTTTAAGCCCCCTCCTCCCCCCCCAGCCTTCCGATTAAAAAAAAAAATCAATCCTTTATCTGGAATTTTTGTTAAAGAAGCTAACCACTTCCCATAATTTAGAGACTCAACTAGCTGGGTCAGTGATGAAAACAAATGGGTGATTTGCATAAGGGGCTAATTTATTATGTCCCCTGGGCATTTCTTTCATCTCTCCTTCCTTTCTAATTAATGTTCTGAGAGGGCCTATCACCATATCAGAAATTAGGGATGAAGGCGGCTATTGTTAACCTTTATTCTTATATGATTTTTTATCTCCTGTGATCTTTTAACCATTTTCATATCCAGGGACTCCTGCAGACAAGGCAGGGAGTGCATGGAGGGATTTTAGGGGGTGTGCTGTTTTATGATCTTTATTCAAAGAGTTAGGTTGTTGCAAAAATAAAAGCGACTCAGGAGATCTCTCCAACCACAGAGGGATTTGCAAAACCTACCGCAGGATACCACAGTGGTGCAGAATTATTTCTAAAACCGAGCCCTCTGAACATCGGTATAAACATGTATACACACAGAGATGGATACATTTGTGTATCTGCCTGCTCACGTATGCATGGATTTATAGTGTGTGTGAGTGTGGATGTCTATATTATTCAACATTTTGCCTCAAAAAGGTCTTCCTTGTCACGTGTCTCAGATGGTTCTGGCTGTGACAAAGGCAGCTGTGTGTGAGAGAGTGTGACACAGCTGAGGAAAGGCAAGAGAACAAGCAATTTCTTCGAAAATCAATTGCAATTTACTCCTACTAAATTGGCCCAAGGTCCGCCCCGTTCAAGCATTAGCATATGACAGACTTTTAATCATTTGGTCAAATGGCCTATTTTTGGTCAAACCACAGGTCCCTCTGGGACTCTGCCTATCCGTCCCAGAGCTCAGTGATCTCCAAACCTGCGCTCTCTTTAAAGGGGAGGTAAGTGTAGGGAGAGGAAAACCCATGGGAGCCCCTGCTGAGTGCCCGCCCTGGGCAGCCTGTTCCTGGGCATTATTTCCTTTGGGCCCCCAGCCACCGCTAAGAGCTAGGACTCATCTCCGATTTCCGAGGTGGAAACCTGAGCTCAGAGAGGTTGAGCAACTTCCTCGGGGCCACACAGCTGGTAAGTGGAAGAGTTCAGATTCACAGCTCGTTCCTGCATCTCCAAAGCCTGTGCACTTTCTACTGTTACTGGCTGAGATGTTAAGCCCAAAGCGGGCTCGTTTATTAAGGATCAGATATTCAGTCCCTTCACTTCCTTCTCATTCCCAGTTTCTTCTCCCGTCTTCCACCTGAGTCCCTATTTGACAAAGGGCCTTTGGAGTTGAAATACACGCCAATATTGATTATTTTAATATTTACCCCTGCATTCTGACGCATTCCTAATTGACAACCGAAATCTCGACCATGCACAGGGTTAAAAGCATTCTTGCAAGACTGCAGAAATATCAACCAAAGAAGCAACTTCTGGGTTGTATCTTCTTTTCATTTCTGTGTGAGATGGAAGGCTTCTAAAGTAGAGCGGAATGCCTGGGGCCGTGTTTTTGGTCCCGGTGCCATATAAATAGCATTACCCAGTGGTAAGGGAAGGAATACGCAGTTCAGTTCCACTTTGAGGCGACCTAATGCGCTATTCATTCGGCTTCCACCTTGCTGCCGCCGCTTCCCTTCGCGCCCCTCCGAATGGTCTGAGAAGCATCATGCCGACCGCTAGTGCTGCCGCCCTTGGCCCATGATCGTCTTGTGTACAGTTAATAATGTATGAAAATGAGTATTGATTCCATTCTTTGTAGGAACAGGCCAGCAGGTTTCTTAAAGCCCGTGTTTATGAAATGTTTCATTGATCCCTGTTATAGGCGTTTCAAATACACTCTTGAAGGCCATACCAGGAGATCAGTGAATTCCGGCCAGTCCTCCGTGGAATCCCATTATTGTCTTGCGTGCTTAGGAATGAATGGCAAGTGGCATTGGAATGGAAAAAGGAGTGACCAGGCTGAAACGCTAAACCTATCCCCAGTTGCTATCTCCATGAGACCTCAAGAGAACGAGAAGCAATGTTGCAACAGCTGTGAGAAGCAGCGAGCTAGGTGTTTGTAGGTAATCACTTGTGTCAACCTTGTTGCAGAGTAGGTACTCGTAGCCCCATTTGATAGATAAGGAAACTGAGGTCCAGGACACAGGTTGGAATGGCAGAAGTCCATCCGGGAGATGGGGCTGCAGAACCCATTTACATGGACATAACAGGAGAGAGTCCATGAAAGTTAACTGCACAACCTGCATGGAGGATTGCTAAGCATTTTACTGAGGGATAGACACCGGGTATCCCCAAAATATATATACCAAAATAGATATAATAGCTCATAGCTCAGTTTTGAAAATGAAATGTATTTTGATAAACATCACCTTTATAATGATGCAAAGTGTGGGTATACATATTTTTGGGACACTTTATATAAATCATATTACATATAATATACACTGAGTGGCCAGATTATTATGATCTCTGAACACATAATAATCTGGCCACTCAGTGTATATCCTATATAATAAGAGGCTAATATGCAAATTGTCCCCTCGACCAGGAGTTCGACCAGCAGGCAGACCGGCCAACCGCCCATGTCCCCTCCCCCTGGCCAGGCTGGCCGGACCCTACCCATGCATGAATTCATGCACCAGGCCTAATACACACACACACACACACACACACACACACACACACACACTGAGTGGCCAGATTATTATGCATTCAGAGATCATAATAATCTGGCCACTCAGTGTGTATGATATATGCATTTATTTCAGAATGTAGAGAATTGGTCAATTTCTCTATCAGTTTCAACATTTTTCAGTGTGATATAATGATATTTCTGCCAAATGCATTCATCAGATATTTACTGAGAGCTGGGAGCTCAGTGGGAAGCCTAAGTGACTCAGAGATAAATAGGACCTTACCATTGCCTTCCAAGGATTCTCTTTTTGGTTTAGGGATAGGTATGAATGAACAAAATTATGATGCAAAGTGGGAAGTGAATGAATAGAATTCCTTACACCACTCAGATGTAGCCCCAAGAAGGGAGTAACTGATGAGATGGAGCTGTGGGTCAGAGAAGGCTTGCTGAAGGGGACTTTGGGTTTTGAGGAATGGATAGGAGTTTGGTAAGTAGAGATGGGGAAGGGCATTTCAGGCAGGCAGAGGCAACAGCATGAGCAAAGGCACCAATCCAAGGTGCTAGTAATAAGCTCCTTGCTATGGCTGGAGCACTAGGCACCAGCTGCGGTGGGAGAAGAGATGGGCAGGTTTGCCACGCGCCAGGGCTTGGCCTTCGTCTCAGCAGAACCAGGGAAGGATCCTGGTTACTTTACTTCAGCATTGCTTGAATCTTTTAGGTTGCATCATATGAAATGGCCATTTTTTTTTGCAGAGTGAACTAGCAGAAATTTCATTTGGTTCAACGTAATACAGTTTTGTGTCACAACAGCATACTCAGGGCCTCTGGATGCTTCTAGACCAGAGATGGCCTATTGTGGGTGAGTAACCTCATCAGAGAAGGACCTTCTGGGGAAATAACAATGAGGCTAGGAGCCCCATGCTGTTTGCCTCAGCTCCTGGTGGACTTGGAGCAAGTGTAGGTCAAGTTCACCTTCTTCACTCCCAGAATCACCTCCTCAAGGCTTCAGGGTGGAAACACCAAGTGTACAAAGGCCCCCATTTAGGTGCCAGCGATGGGTGGGCAGAGGAGCAGGAGGCCCGGAGGCAGCCTGGGGCTCACAGGGTGGTCCTGGGGAGGTGGGTGGGCACAGGCAAAGCAGGTGACAGAGGAGCAGAGAGGTGCCAGCAGGAGGCAGAGTGGTCTGGAGCCAAGTCGTGAAGGATCTTAAGTCGTGAGTGGCAGGAGAAAGACAATTTGGCTTGTGGTAAGAGAACGGGTATCACTGAAAATTGTTCAGTGGGGCCCTTTAGACATTGAACGACCTGGCTGGTGAAAGGAGACCTCCCCTGGTGGGCGGTGGGAATGTGGACAGTCTTGGCTCCCCACCTGCCTTTCTGCATTGCCCCAACCCCAACTCCAACCCCAACCCCAGGTCTGCCCTCTGTCCTGGACTCAGGATGGGCACTGCTTTTTGACTTGGGGACAGTGACTCAGGCAAGTGTGAGTGTCCTCCTGGCCTGGAGGGATGGCCCTACCCACCCTCTCTGTGGACCTGGAGGGGCTTGTTTCTTCACTTATTTTCTCGGTTCTATTTCATTCTTCCAGCGCCCCGGTCCCCTGTCTCACTTGGGAGTTTTCTCTGCCAAATCTCCAACTCGCTTCAGAACATTTCGCAGGAGAGTGTCTGAATAAAGACTCCAAGATTCTAAATGCAGGGAGTTGTCTTAATTGAAAGAGATGCCCGCTAACCCCAGGGCGCGCTGGGGAGGGAGGGCTGAGAGGGAGGCTGTTGGGAGGGCAGCCAGGAATGACTGCAACTCCCAGAGCCGGTGCCTGAGGAGTCCCCGGACCCTCTCTGTGTGCCCTGGAGTCCCCGGACCCTCTGTGTGCCCTGGAGTCCCCGGACCCTCTGTGTGCCCTGGAGTCCCCGGACCCTCTGTGTGCCCTTGAGTCCCCAGACCCTCTGTGTGCCCTGGGGTCCCCGGACCCTCTGTGTGCCCTGGAGTCCCCGGACCCTCTCTGTGTGCCCTGGAGTCCGGGTGTGTTTATGACAGTGCTGTAATGACATTGTGGGGGTGGGGTGGGAAGAGGAGGTGCTGCCCTTTAGGGCTGCAGCTGGGCTTGGGCAGGAACACACCCAGAGCCAGGCAACCCTCCTACGTGCGGTCATTCCAGAGGTGGGGGTGGGGCCTGGGAGGGGCCGGGCTGAGGTCCTGGTGAGCCTAGGAAATGATGAAAAACGGAATAGTTGTGGTAAAGAGCAAATCTTGGGGGTTCAACACGCGCAGATTTGAGTTCCACATTCCAGCGGCGCGGCAGGGCCGAAGAGGTCCTCTGTTCTAGCTCCTCTGTCTGTAAATGGGGATAATAATAGTGTCCCATTCATGAGGTTCCTGGTGGCAACACTTAGAAAGAGAACATGACAAATCTCAGTAAGTGGTAGGTGAGAGACTGCCAGTCTCCTCCGTTTAAATACCCAGACTTCCTCCTTCCTCCTCTCCCAAGGTATTAGCATGACATAGGAACAGTGGATTGAGTGGGTGAGGTCTCTTCTGCTGAGAGAGAGAGAGAGAGAGAGAGAGAGAGAGAGAGAGAGAGAGAGAGAGAGAGACACTAATAGCCATGCAGGAAATGACAACCTCCAATGTAATTCAGCCCAAAACATTGATCATCTTCTCAAACAATAACCAGCCGTCACATTCCCGGAGAGGAACTCCGTGCCCGGCACTGTGCTGGTTGCTGGGGAGATGATGGAGGACCAGAGAGAAAGCAGAGCAGAGGGAAGTGCCGTGGAGGGAGAGGCAGGAGACGGGGAGGCGGAGGGAACTTGGGTGCCAGAAAGAGAGCTCTGGAAGGAGGTGGCAGAGACTGGGGTGCAGGGATCTGGGGAGTGGGTTCCAGGTGAGCCCAGGAACACTGGAGGGAGAGGAAAGGCTGTTCACCCCGCACAGAACATGCGTGTTGGACGCGCCAGCCCTGTGTTGAGCAGCTGTGAGCGTGGTGGAAACCCAGTGTTTTTCGTTCCCGATGATTCTCAAGAACGTTGTATTAAATTTTGTTTACCAGGCGGAAAAAAGTAATGTTTGCAAACAAAGTAGGAACAGTGGAGGCATTGTTTCCCATTAGCAGTGTAAGGTTCACTGACGATGGGCATTTTTTCATTCTTGTCTTCCAAATTGTAATTTTAAAAGATGAGGCATTTCATATTCAAGAGTTTCCTTTGTCTGAAATAAATTATTCATTCCTACCCAGTTGCAGAAACAATGAACATAATACTTAATGCATCACAATTAAGCGGGCGTAGCTTCGTATAAAATTATGTTCTGTGCGTTTGGGTGGCAAACACAGCCGCGTATCCTATATCTTGTCGCCATTTGCTCCTCATAAGCAAAGCAGGAGGAAAAGTAGGGACTTGGACATGTGCTTTCTTTCCTCTCGGGGTGGAGGAGGGGTAACGTTAGCCCCAAGCAGCCCTGTGTGTGACATCCCACAGCTGTTGGTGGCTATGTCACTGCCGAGAAAGTGAGCTTGCTGCTACTAGACTGTGCCTGGGGTCAGCCGAGGGTCAGAATTCTTGAGCCCATTCATCCCAGTCCCCCTAGCCGGGGTGGAGATTCCTCGAGCATCCTCTCTTATAAGCGCTGCTTCTGGAAATGCCTTTTTTTGGGAGGTTTGGTGGCACCTGCTTCTTGAATGCTGGCTGGTCGGTCACAGGTCCCGTTACCCAAGAGCGGGCTCTTGGAAATACCCTTCTTAGGACAAGATTCCTCCTCAGGAAAATAGGCATGACCAGCAAGGGCCGAGATTTCCACGGACAGCCTCTTGGGGCTTGAAGGTTTCGCTGTAACGGTCCCCAGGAACTCCAGCCCCAGCCCCAAGGTCAGTGTCGAAGCTGGCTGAGATGGCCGGCCAGAGGACAATTGTGAAAACGTTGATTGTGGATGCCTGCTGGGTGCCCAGCAGTAGGACAGGGGATGCCTTCATAGGTTATTTCATTTCATCCTCACAAAAGCCCCGAGTGTTTGCCCAGAGTGGGGGGTGGGGTGTGGGCTTAGTCACATTTGCATAAAAGGACACCAAAGCTCCGAGAAGTCCAGTGACCAGCCTAAGGCCACCCAGCTAGTTGCTGGAAGGCTCCGAAGAGGTGACTTTGCCCTGAGAACTAAATGACAAGGAAGACCTGGCCAGTCTGAGCACTGGCTGAAGTGCGTTGTTAGTGGGTCACAAAGGCCCCCAGGTGGGCCGGAGCCGGGTGCGAACAGGGTAGCCAGTCAAGAGGGCAAGGCTACCACCAGGGGTCAGGAGGGAGGTGTGGCTGGGGGTCGTGGGGGCACTAGGAGGCTTCAGGGCTGTGGCCCCTCTTTAAGGGGGCTCGTGCACCTTACGCAGAAAGCACCCATGGCTGCATGTCACCGCTCTGGAATTCTGAGAGGCCAGCAGAACAGCTGTCTCTAAAACCCAGACTTGGTGTTTGCGTGTGACCCAAGTGACAGACTTTGCCCCGTGGCACTTGCAATGCACGATTTCAAAATGTAATTCTTAAGTGGTAGTTCTCTGTTAGGGCCGGGTTGATGTTTTCTATTGATGTGTGTCTTTTTCAAAAAGACCACACAAAGGAAAAGAATTAGAGAACATCAGAGGTGAAAGAGTCTCTTCTGACCTCCAAGGCCAGGCCGTTGGTTGATGGATGGATGACAGAATTAAAGACTGGACTGGTTAAGGGACATGCAGGGGGACAGACTGGTCCTGGAGCCGAGTCCCTCACTCTGTCCTCTCCTCTACGGATACACGCGGTACGTCCAAGTAAGAAGGCCTAAAGGATGGGGAGATTCAAAGACATGAAGACTCTGTCCCCGCAGGCATCAGACTGCCCTCGGAAGCAGGATTCCTACATAATCTGGTCCCTGCCCATTTATCTGGCCTCATCTTGTCCTGTTTTTCCCTGGAAGGGTCACAGACTCTTAAGTCACTCAGCCTTTCCTCAGCCCCTCAAACACATCTGCTCCTTCCGCCTCAGCCCGTGTTATTGCTTCCCCTGTTATCTGGAATGTTCTTCTGTCATCTTTGCTTGGCTGACTCCTCCTTGTCATTTTCTTTTTAATATATTTTTATTGATTTCAGAGAGGAAGGGAGAGGGAGAGAGAGATAGAAACATCAACGATGACAGAGAATCATTGATCGGCTGCCTCCTGCATGCCCTACCCAGGGGATTGAGCCCGAAACTTGGGCATGTGCCCTGACTGGGAATTGAACCATGACCTCCTGGTTCATAGGTCGAGGCTCAACCCTCCTTGTCCTTTTCAACCCAGAGGTCTTCCATAGCCAATTCCCCCCTCATTCTTTATGACACCTCACTACTTCATTATCTGCATAGAACTTAGCACTATCTAAAATTAGGTTGTTGATTTATTTGTTTGCCCATTTCTCTTACTAAAACTGTAAGTTGCATAGAACAAGGACCTCATCTGGCTTGCTCACTTCTCTGTTCCCAGCCCTAGAAGGCCATGTTTGCAGATATCTGTTGAATGAGTCAATGAGTAAACGAGGATGCAGTGAGTGTGAGCCAGGGAGGTGGACACAGATTATTAAGTACTTCTTTGGCACCCAGCTCTTAGGTGAAGTAGGACAGACGTGTGCAAAACCGTGCTGATCTAGAGCTCTTGCAGTCTGTGCAGAGAGGTGCCATTAGGATGCTTTGGCTTATGAATGACAGAAAACTCACCTCCGACAGGCTTGGATGAGAAAGAGAATTGTTAGTTCCTGGGATTTGAACACGATCCAGAGCTGGGGCAGGTTTCTAGCACTGCCACCCAGAACATCACCTCTCGACCTCCGGCTCTTGTTTTTGTTTTGTAAAAAAATATTTTTATTGATTTCAGAGAGGAAGGGTGAGGAAGAGAAATATAGAAACATTAACGATGAGAGAGAATCACTAATTGGCTGCCTCCTGCAGGCCCCGCACTAGGGATCAAGCCCACAACCCAGGCATGTGACCTGACCGGGCATCTGACCGTGACCTTCTGGTTCATAGGTCGTTGCTCATCACTGAGCCATGCCGGCGGGACTTGACCTCCTGCTCCTGGATCTGCCCTTAGTGTTGAGGGGTCCCCTCTAGGGCCAAAGAGGAACTGTCTTCCATCAGCTGCACACTCCTCCCTCACGGTCACACCAAGGCCTCAGCATTTGCAGACTCACCGCCTCGCATACACCGTCCCTGGCTAGGTATTTGGGGATTTAATGGTGAATAAAGTCAGACCGGGCCTGTTTCCATGGAGCTTATAGTCTTGCAGGGGAGAGAGACCCAAACATGGAAAAGTTCAAGTGTAGGAAGTGCTCTCTGGGAGGGGCAGATGGTGCCGAATGAGATCCTGTGACTGGGGTAGCCTTGGTCCAGGTGGGAAGAGCATTCTAGACAGAAAAAGGGAGAGGCCGTGGGGTGTGAGGGAGCAGGTGAGGAAGAAGGTCAGTGTGAGCTGGGACCGGAGAGTCATCTCTGGCTGGTTAGGACTCAGCAGGGAGGGGCGAGGAGCAGGCCTGCGGCTCAGCCAGTGCGCCTCAACATCGGAATGCACCGTGGCAGGGACCGGGGGGCCTGCGTGGTTTTCTCAGCCCATTGTCGTCATTGTCACATTTGAGAAGGACCAACTGCACCCATCTGGGCAAAAGAGGCTGCTGGAGGGCAAGTGCTGGCAGACTGGGGATTTGGCTCACTGGCTCTACAGTGACAATCCCTCTCTCTTTGGCCCGCCTCTTAACCCTTCCTGCCTCAGTTTCCTCCCCTGTTCATACCTGCGCTAGGCCCTTGATAGACTTGTTGGCAGGCTTGCATGAAGAGACACACGGCAGACTGCTTTCTGAACACTGAAGTTCAGGTTGCTTTTGGTTGTTTTGGTTTTTCTTCAACCGTTGGAAGAGAGATGGATTCGAGGCGGTCTGAAACAGGGAGCCCTAGGGTTCTGGGATCAGAAGGAGCCAGGGGGATCGTGTGGTCAGACTGTGGAAGGTGAGATGTGAACTGCTGAGGCTGTGTACCAGTTAGGGATTTGAGGTCATCTCAAGGTCAGTCATCTATCCTCTCCTGTGGGTAGCACATCCTCTCCATGACCTTTCGGCTCCAGGGCCAGGAACAGCTGCTTCCTTCCCTCCTGACGGGAGCAAGCCTGGCCTGTTCAGGTGGAGCTCAGGTCTAGGGACTGGAGGTGACTTGGCCCCATCTTTGCAGCAAGAGAAGGACAAAACCCAAGGCCCTCCTGGTCTCTAGCTCGGATCCTCAATTCCTCCTCACTCCACCTGGGCCACGTTCTGGAAGGAAAGAGTTCAAGACTACAGATCCGTCTGAGTCCGCCAGCAGAATGGCTTCCTTTCTGCCTCTGGGATTCAGTGTTTGCGGAGCCCGTGTTCCGGCCCACAGTGTATGCTTCGCTGCTTATGTATTTTCATGGACAGTATTCCACACTGGATGGGCAGTGAGGTTACTTCCTTGTTTGGGGGATTACACATAATGCTGCAGTAATGTTCTTACGTTCGCCTTTCTGTGCCTAAGGGGGGCGTTTATATTTAGAAACAGAACTACTGAGTTAGAGGCCATGCGCGCGTGTGTGTGTGTGTGTGTGTGTGTGTGTGTGTGTGTGTGTGTGTGTGTATTTTTTGCTAACAGCTTTATTGAGATATAATTCACTTACCATACACAGGGACACCCATCTTCACCTTATTTTTAAACCCTTCAAAGCTAGAGTTTGTTTTGAAGTAGTCGGTACATCTTTCACTTTCCTAACTATTTAACGGGTTTTCTTTGCTAACCCTCTGGGTCGTGTGTCCTTTTTGCTGATGCAAACCTTTTCATAGTGATTTTTATCAAGTGTCTTTACAAAGTTATTACTGTCTTTTTTCATTTTTCTTTTTCTAATTCATGGACTATACTTTTAGAACAGTTTTGGGTTTACAGAAAAATGGGACAGAGAGTATAGAAAGTTCCCAGATGCCTTCTTCCTCCAGTTTCTCCCAATTTAACATCCTGTGTTAGTGTGGTGCCTTCGTTACAATTAATGAGCCAATATTGATACATTACAATTATGTAAAGTCCATGTGTAACCTTTCTGGTCTGATCTTTCTTTATGTTATACTAGAGGCCCGATGCATGAAATTTGTGCAAGAGTAGACCTTCCTTCCCCCCCGCTGCTGGCAACCGGGACCCGGGCTTCCCTCTGGCACCCGGGACCCAGGCTTCGTCCGGAAGGACGTCCAGTGTAATTAGCATATTATGCTTTTATTATTATAGATAGCTCTATGGGTGATAACTATAACATCATGTATCCACGGTTACAGTATCATACAGAATGGCTTCACCTCTCTGACACTCCCCTGATTTCCACCTGTTCATCGCCCCCCATACCCTGAGCTATGGGCAGCCACTGATCTTTTTACTGCCTTCCTAGTTTTGTCTTTTCAGAATGTCATATGGTTGGAATCATATAAGCGTTCAGATTAACTTCTTTCACTCCGTAATTACACTTGGGGTTCCTCCGTGTCTTTTTGTGACTTGGTAGTTCATTTCTTCTTTTATCACTAAATAGTATTCCATTGTCTTGATGTGTACTACACTTTGTTTATCCATTCACCTACTGACATCTTCCTTTTAGCTCAAGTTGCTTTTACTTTTTGAAGCTTATGAATAAAGGTGCTATAAACATTTGTGTTCCGAATTTTGGTGTAGATAAAAATTTTCAACTCATTTGGGTACCTACCTAAGAGTGTGATGGCAGACTGTATTTTTAGGTCGGTGGTTTAGTTTTGTAAAAATTCTCAAACTGTCTTCCAAAGCTGCTATATACCCTTTTGCATTCTCAATAGCAATGCATGCAAGTTCCCATTGCTCTGCACCTTTGTCAGCATTTAGTACTGTCAGGTTTGGGGATTTTAGCCATTCTAAGGTGTCTGTATAGTACTATATTATAGTTATTTTATTTTAATTTATAATTGTCTAATGGCATATGATGTTTAACATCTTTTCATATGCTTATTTGCCACTGGTGTATCGTCTTTGGTGAATTGTCTGTTCAAATCGTTTACTCATTTTAAAAATCGGGTTTTTTATTTTCTTATTGTTAAGTTTTAAGAGTTCTATATATTTTGGATATAATCCTTTATCAAATGTGTAGTTCACTGCATCTTTTTTAATGTTGAAAATGTCTTCGTTTTTGTCCTTAAATAGTTTGCTTGGATATAATATTCTAGTTGGGAATTATTTTCTTTTAGTGCTTTTATACTATAATTTCACTGTCAGTTGGCATCTGTTGTTGCTGATGTGAAGTCTGTTGTCAGTCTAATTATTATTTCTTTGAGCTACTTCTAATATGTAAGATTTTGGGTTGTTTTTAATTAACTTATTTCACAGATATTTAGGTGTGATTTATTTTTAACTTCTTCTGTTTGGTACTAGGTATGATTCATTTTTTTCTACCTGAAAAATCATGTCTTTGTTTAGTTCTTCAAAATTCAGTGATGATCTCTTCTAATACTCCTCTTTCCTCTCATTTATCCTCCTTTTGAACTTTTAATAGAAGACAGATCACTTACTCTGTCCTCCAGGTGTCAGGAGTTGGTATTCATGTATTTTGTTTCTCTGAGGTATGCTCTGGGTCAAGGCTTTTGGTCTGTTTTCCTAGTCATTAATTTTCTCTTCTTGGGTTTCACTGAACCCATCTGTTGAGCTATTTATTTTAACGGCTTCATATTTGCATTTTAGAATTCCTGTATACATGTTTAAAATATTTTTAATAAGATGTGTTTTTGTGGTTTCCGTTTGTTCCTCTATCTTACTGAACATATTCTTAAGCCTCCTTTCAGATCGATCTATCTCATTCTCCCACCTGTTGCCCTGAAAATCCTATCAGGATTTTGTTGTTACATGTTTTAATATTTCAACTCTAAGTCCATGTTTTGGAATCCTGTTTTGCAAATCTGATTAAAACCAGAGATCATTCCTTTTCAACTCCGCCCCCTATATAAAAAGTCACTTAAGCAGATGATGATAATTTCTAATTATCAAACGAATCCATCCACAATAGAACGTGTCCTTAAAACTGCCCTACTTTTTTTTTTTCTTCAATATTTGAGGAGAGAAGGTTTTCATGAAAACAAAGTTTTTAATAACAAAGAGCTCCTTCCAAACTGCCCCCTTTTTGAAAAGCTTCAGAAACCACATTTAAGATGATGGGGTCTTGCAGAATCTATATTTGCTTGGCTGGACCTCACAGGTTTTAGTGGGTTAGGGCCCATTTTTAAGTGAATTCCTTGCCTTGGAATCCACACGCCATGTGAAGAACATCCTGGAGATTCCATACCCGGCAGGATTCAAGCTTTTTTCTGCGCATTGTCCTGAGACCAGTGAGTCAGGATACTCTGGGCCTCTTTTCAAGTTCTGGACCTTAATGGCTACTGATCTCATGCAGTGAGGTGTTTGCTAGTGTCCTGGACAAGGGCCTGTGACCAGGGTGGCTGCTCCTTCATGTCCCTGTCACAGTCTCATGTCATATCCCTGTCTCAAGATGGGCTGCACATTGGAATCACCTGGGAACTCGAGGTCCTGATACCTGGACCCCACCCTCAGGTATATTTTTAAAGCTTCCAGATGATTCTACATGTGTGGCCCACGTTGAAAATTATTGCCTCATTGGCATGTGGCTAGGTTTATCTTGCTTTCATGTGTTTTTCTTTTCTTTTTACATTACGTTTAGTATTTTCTCTGGTTTTTTTTTTTTTTTTTTCTCCTTTCTTGAGAGTGGGGGTAGATGTATATACCTGGGTACTGTGCTGACCAGAAATGAGAAGCATCACATTTTAACCAGGGGGCTTTGATAAAGGATTCAAACAAAAGGTTTCAACAGGCCTCTCTGGCTTTATTGGATTCTTCCTGCCATTTTTAATTTCTCTGCAAAAGATAACTGTTTTTATGGCACCCTCCCCCCATTCATTTCTCTCAGCATGCGTGCTTATCACGTTATCTTTAATTAAAACCAATTTATAGTTTGGGGCTGAATTTGAGTTAGTGACATTTCTTTGCTTCTCTTTTGTGATACAAATATTTGAATACGTTCTGCAGTTGGAGAATATGTTTCAAAATAAGTTAAATTTGGGGGTCATACTTGTAACTATAATAAGATTTTAAATGTCATGTAAGAAATGATGGAAATTGTGTTTTTGGGGGATGGATAAAATAGATTATTCAGAAATCAAGGTGAGGAGAAGTGATATTTAGAAGGGAGGTAGTTTTTTCTACTTGATTTAAGAAAATACATTTGATGTAAATGTGATTTCTGAAGGGAAAAGGGGGCAATTTTTGAAAGGGTTCTTTGTTATAAAAAGCTCTGTTTTCATGGATGCCTTCTCTCTTCAAATAATGAAAGGATCAAAATAGGGCAGTTTTAAGGCATGTTTGATTATATATGGATTTTTTTTTTAATTGTATATGAATTGTCATTATCTACTTAAGTGATTTATGACCGGGGTTGGAGTTTAAAAGGAATGATCTATCTTTAGTGTCAAATTGTCAAAACAGGGTTACCAACTTCAGACTTGACTCCAGCTTGGTTTGAATTACATCTGCACATCATTGTTGCCATAGACACTTGTGTCCAAGTATGCCCTTCCAGCCTTTAGTGCATGGGATGGCTTTAGGCTGCATCTACATAAGAACAGTGGAGAGACAAAGGGATGATCTGGATAATCCAAGCCAAGCAAACAAGAATCCCCCAGATTATAGCTTCAGTTTTCTGGATGTTTTAGTTGAGGGGATGTTTTGATTGAAATCACATGGGTAATCGCCTCCGTTTTCCACTTCACTCTGAATGTGTAAACACAGCTGTGGCACCATTGACGGCTTTTTCTTTTTAAAAAAAATTTCCATTTTGGAAATCGCCATTTTTTTTCACGATCAGGACCCTCGCTCAGGAATTGTGTACCTGAGCCCCCTTTTCGCATCCATGGATATTCCTCGCTGCCTTTCGGTGGAGATGGCTGGGTAGGTGAGCCAGTTGCTTTCCCTACGCCTGGTGGGGAAGAAACTTCTTTCTGAACCGAGGCATTTTTCTAGCTTAACCCCTGGAGAAAGCACACGGTAGTCTAGCCAGTGCTATCAGATCCTGCATGTGAAAAGGCTTCAGAGCCCACCTGTATCTAACCGTCACAAACAGCGTGGCCAGGACTCCCAGGGTTAGAGAAATATCCAATTTGCCCATCTTAGCAGTTCCAGATGGTACCTGCTTCTATGCGCCTCTGTTGACTGCCAAAGAGGAGCCTCAGCCAGTGCATGCTAATTCCGTTCCCAAACTCATCTGCACCGAGTGGCAACACCGCGCATACCCATCGAGCTGCTGCTCGGCTCAGCTGAGGACGCTCCCCGCGGGGCAGAGGGACAATGCCGGCCCTCAGCTGGGCGGCCTCCGAGACCCCCGAGGCCCTGCATTTTTGCCTCCCCATGAAGGCCCTGCGAGAGCTGAGAAATTGCGTGGCTGAGATTTGTTTTGACAGATTGGGTTCTCCGAGGCCTCTCTGCTTTCTCAGTCTCTTCCAGGCAATTTGAAACGCTCACATGCGCGTTGGGCGAAAGCATGGGGACCGTGAACCTCGCGGTGACAGGTTCTTGGACACGTGTGAATTGGTGTGATCCCCCTGATGGTGGGTTTGAACGTTCTTGAAGTTCTTCTGGCAGGAGGCCCTCTGTGGCTTCGCTGTCTAAGAGGATTGTTTTTGCGAAGAAACACACATGTTTTAGCAATCCGGCGTGTTATGAAATCATAAATTATCCATTATGTGAAAGTAGGTTTGTCCATTATGTGAAAATAGGTGCCTTTCAGTAAGGACTTGCTTCTGAAGATTGAGAGTCATTTTATTCATCTGGTTAAGTGCTTCCTCACGGCAATTGAGAGCGTAAGGCCTGGTAAGAGAGGGTGTGGTGTCAGACTTCAACTCCGTACGTCTTAGATGGAAAATCTGAACCTCTTTAAGCCTCAGTTTCATCATCTGTAAAATGGGATGATCTTAATTTACGGGTGTCTAGAATATTAAATGCTTAGTGTCATTCCTGGCATAGAGGGAGCACTCTGTCTGCTGGCTGTTTTTCATTCATCTATTCCTTAGTCATTTATTTGGTCGGCAGACATTTGTGTAGGATGCCAGGTTGTAGGAATGCATACCTAGTCTCTCTCCTCCAGCCAGCAGCTTGGGGGCGAATGGGTCAAAAAAGCAGGTGAGCCCAGCCGGCGTGGCTCTGTGGTTGAGTGTCTACCTATGAACCAGAAGGTCACGGTTCGATTCCTGGTCAGGGCACATGCCCTGGTTGCAGGCTCAATCCCCAGTGGGGTGTGTGCAGGAGGCAGCCAATCAATGATTCACTCTCATCATTGATGTTTCTATCTCTCTCTCCCTCTCCCTTCTTCTCTGAAATCAATAATATAGTGTGTGTGTGTGTGTGTGTGTGTGTGTATACACACACATACATATACACACACACACTATATTAAAGCAGGTGATAGTTACTGGGATACTCTAGTGAGTGGAGGGTAGATAGGTAGACATACTCTTTCTAGGGGTTTCCCCCCTATTTTGAGGGCCCTCTTTTTTTACTCCACCCCAGTGCTGTGTTAGGTGGCCACGAAGGGCAAAGTTCAAAGTGAGTCCATTCACCCTCTGGTTGCTTTGTCTTTTGGGAGATCCTAGGACGAATCTCCTCAACTACCTCTAAAAGATGACTCTTTGTAAATGGGGTTTTGTTTCTCTTTATGAGAACGAAAATAGCCACTGGGTGTTGAGGTTTCAGTCTTCATTTTCGCTGCCTGAGGAGGTGGCTGGGGCGTTTTCTGAGCCCAGGAAGCGGGAGGGGGTGCAGGGGTGAAGTGGAGTAAATGAGCCGGGTGTTGGGAGGTCTCACCATCCAGCGAGAATGGAGCTGCCGAGCAGTAGGCTCACAGCCATGGGAGTACACGGCGAGTGTGTGGGGTCAGCCTGGGGCAGAACAGTGGGCGCTTTGTCCCGAAGATGGAAGGTTATGGCAGCTGCTTCCCAACACCCAGAAGTCACTTGGAGTTGCTTGATGGCTTCATAAACCAGATCCGTGACTTAAACATGCAATGGCTTCCATTGTTTCTAATCCGCCGCGGAGAAATCAGACGAGCACCTGCCGTCGCCGTCTGTCCTCTGTCTCCCTTGGAAGGCTCCGGTTTCCTGGGTCTAGCGAAGCTCTGGGGGGCACATTGTGACCTTTCAGTCTGACGACCCTCAACTCCTGTAAGGAGGGGCCGTGCTAACAGGGGCAACACTTTCAAAATGGCTTTTATAGTTTTGCTCAAGTTTAACTCTGCGAAAATTTGCTAACAGTCAAGCAGATTTGACTGTTCGCTTCAGGTTTTGTTATTGTTATCTATACTAATAAAAGGGTAATATACTAATTAGACCGGACGTCTTCCGGACATCCATCCGGATGTCCTTCCACACAAAGCCACGGTGGCGGGGGCCGAGGCAGCGGCGGTTAGGGGCAACCAGGCTGGCAGGGGAGGGCAGTTAGGGGCAATCAGGCTGGCAGACAGGTGAGCAGTTAGGAGCCAGTGGTCCCAGATTGCGAGAGGGATGTCCAACTGCCGGTTTCAAACATCCCCTGAGGGGTCCTGGATTGGAGAGAGTGCAGGCCAGGCTGAGGGACCCCCCCCCCCCACGCCATGCACGAATTTTGCGCACCTGGCCTCTAGTTAGATTAGAAAAAAACAAGTATAACTTATCTTTTAATGAAAATCAGAAACCTTTTGTTGAAGATGACACTTGCCTCTCACAAGATAAATATCATTCTAGTAATTGCTGTGGCATGGGAGACGACTTTAAAAAGGAATTTCATTCTAAATGTTTGGCAGGCTAAGTTAGTGTTTAGGAAGTAGGGAAAGGAGCTCATTGTCAAGCCACATTCTTATCCTGCATCCTATTCGGCTTTCTTTCTTTAATTGAATGTTATTATTTCAGACCTCGTAATATTTGCTGTGGGTAAAATAACAATAACTCATTAGATTCACTGCCTCTTCATAAGATCAATAACAAAATTTCCATTATTTATTTTCCCGAAAGACCTTTAGCCACTGCACTTCCAGCACGGTATAAAGGAAAGGTGTTTTATAATGATTTACTTTAAAAAGATTTTCACCTCTGATATATATCCGGCAGAGCCCCACGAAAATTGCACTGTGATAATAATAATTATAAAACAAAAATGTCAAGAAATTATTCCATCGTGATCTGCGTTTTGACGATCACGGGAAACCTGAGAAATGCAAGGCCCGCAGAGCGTGGCAGTGCTCGGCAGGACGCGGGCTTTGTTTGAACAAAATGCATGAACATGGTGTGTTAGGAAGAACCATGAATGTAAACATTTTTAATGGAAACTCAAAATGAAGATGAGCTTGTTTGTTGATTGATTGGCTGGCGAATCTCTCTCTCTCTCTCTCTCTCTCTCTCTCTCTCTTTTCCTATCTTCTCCCCTCTCCCCCCAGGCAGTTTGGTAAAATACATTTTCCTTTATGCTTCTAATACAGCTGGACATGGCTCATGCTAGTCCTGCTTTGAGATTTCTGTTCCACATGTTCCAATGTGAGCCCAGTTGAGGAAACACACACACACACACACACACACACACACACACACACACACTTTAAAAGTTTCTCACTTTAGGGGAAGATGCAAATGCTAACTCTATAGCTAGCAGGCAAACACATGGGCCAAAAGGATAGACCTTTTTGTATATTGCAGCCTTTAAAAGGAATGGCCATTTCTTTGGCATGTCAGTAATTTAAATTAAATGTGGAGGAAGAGATTTTCAATAGCCCCATCTCAGAAGAATCGGTAATGTCCCCTAGATTTTAGATGAAACGGATTAGATTAGAATAATTGCAGAGGACATACATATTCTTTCACCGAACAGATTACAGCCAATTCAGTTGCCATTCTGAGGTCTCGTTAAGTATCGCTTAGTATCAAACATGACAGCAAAAGTGTCCGCGGGAAGACGGGGTGCGTTTTCCCCATGCGGCCGCCCACTTTCCAGAAACTGTAGGTGTAGGTGGAATACGCACCGAGACCGTGGACAGGGGCTGGTGTGGATCGCATTCGGAGTGGTTGTAAGCCCGGGCCTGTGGAAGACAGCTGTTCGCCTCTTCCTTCGGAGGGACTGGAAGGCTGAATGCAGATGACAGAGTTCGCTGCTCTTCTCACACTCACATGTCAGAAGAGGTAAACCATCCTCCTACCCAGCGGGGTCGCGGGCAGGTCACCTGGCAGGCCAGCGTTCCCCAGGGCCTGGGACGCTGAAAGACACAGCCTTCCTGCTGGCAGACGCGGCACCCTCCCAGCAGCTGTTCCCAGAAGTGGCTGCGAAGACACCGGCTGTGTGCGAGTGCCCTTAGTGGTGTGTCCAATGCCGGTGTTCAGTTTATTGGACGGCTGGGCCGCCTGTACAACACAGCGCAAAAAGCGTGCGTGCGTCGGCTTTCGGGCACTTTAGAAGGAGTTGAAGGTCTCAGGATGTCAGCGCGGAGGAACACCAGCCCTGAGCCCCGGAGAAAAGCTTGTAAGTCAGCCGTCGAATCCACAGGGACGCCCGGCTGTGTCTGGGTGATGCCCTGGGATCCCGGCACAGGTGTTGTCTGCCCCCAGGAACTATAGAGTTAGCATTTGCATATTCCCCTAAAGTGAGAAACTTTTAAAGTTTGTGTGTGTGTGTGTGTGTGTGTGTGTGTGTGTGTGTGTGTGTTTCCTCAACTGGGCTCACATTGGAACATGTGGAACAGAAATCTCAAAGCAGGACTAGCATGAGCCATGTCCAGCTGTATTAGAAACAAATAGGAAAATGTATTTTATCTATCTCCACTCCCTTGTGACCTCAGTGAGCAGATCTTTGGGGGCGTTGGCCAGGCAGAGGTGACACACTTGGATCCATTCCAGAATGTCCCCTATCCAGGGCGTGGGTAGGATTAAATAACGTGTGGGGACCAGGGAGGACCCAGGAATGGCCCAGCACTTCTTTGTTCTACTGTGATGATACAGAGGGAAGAGGAAGAGCGTGATATCAGTGAAGGATGGCGGAGAGAGAGAGCAGGATTGCTCTTGCTTTTTTTTTTTTTTACTATTGGTTTGTTGGCTCATTCATCTATTTAACACGCAACAAATATTATCTGTTACATATCAGGTGTTGTGCCAGGCAGTAAATGCAGGGAATTGTGTAAGAGCTTAGGCTTGAGTGTAATCAACTTCAGCTTGAGACCTTCCTCTGCCAGCTGTGTGACTTTGGACCATTCACTTAACCTCTCTGAGCCTCAGTTTTCTCATCTGTAAAGTATAATCATGGACGTGTCCATCCATAGAGGTGTGGTTAAATATTTTGTGGTGCAACCAGAGTGGAATATTATACAGCTGCAAAAAGAATAGATTTCCGAGATGAGTAAAGCAAATTTGCATTATACTCTACCTTTTGTATAAAACATGAAGCTTATGTAAACATAAACTCTGGATGGATCCACATGACACTAATAACAATGGTTACATGTGAAGGGCGTGTGGGAATTTGGACAGCAGTGGGAGGGAGACTTCACTGAACTTTTTTTGTTTGTTGTGGGTGTAATGTTGAAACACAGTTGCACAGAAGTAGACTTTTCCTATGTAGTGGAGAAGACAGGTAATCACAGAATGCAGCCCATGTGTTGGGTTGGGGCTGGGGGGCTGGATGGGGGAGGGATAACTTGTTCTGGAAACACAGATGAACTTGTACCTTAACTTTTTGGAAGACAGGGAGCTGCCCAGACGTGGTGACTAGACTATACCTTTATTTTCCTCTTTCAGCTCTTCTTGGTTAAGTAAATGCTATGTAATTCTCACAGCTGCTCCTTCCCTCATATGGGATACACACAGCGCATGTTTAATGTGTATACAGAGTGGGGACTGACTCAGTCGTTTTCATCAGTTGCCTGCATTTAATCATTTTTTTTCCTCCGGGTCTGGTTTTCCTCAGATCACCTGCCTCCTGGAGGCAGGAACCATATTAATTCAGCTTGCTTTCTTCACAGCGATGTGTCCTTACTTGGTAATTTTATAAATATGAAACACTGAGCACTTTCTCCTTTTATGTGAGAGAAGGTGCTGGCAGCCTTCTGTTGGGGGCTGGAGGGGAGGTTTCCCAGGCCAGGCCCCTCTCCCGGCTGAAGGGGAGCTCTTCCCAGCTCTGTGTGCCCTGGCCAAGGCAGACTTCAGAAACACGCCTCCCACGTGCAGAGGCTGGCTGGCTCCGTTCTAGGGTTCTAGCCCCCGCGTCCCCGCACCAGCTGCAGCTGGCGTCTGCTCGACGCTCCTCTCTTCATTTCACTGGATCCCAAGATGGTGTTCAGTTAAAAGTCGGCTTGACCCTGGCCAGGTGAGAATTCAATGGGTTCCCATGGCCAGAAGTTCTTCCCGGCCTTTAAAAGTTTCACTGGAGCAGGCGCTATGTCAGGTCTCTGAGTTTGCAAGGCCTCCATGCAGGCCTTCCCTGAGCTTGTCATCCGCAAGCCTGAATGGAAAGTAACTTGTTCTTTGGCTGGAGCTAGCAAACCACATTTAATGAAAGGCCAGAGGTGTCTGAGCCGCCCCCCCCCCCCCCCCGCCCCAGGCAAACACATGAAAAGTGGGCTTTGCAGCAGTTGCCTCTGAATGGGCTTACCAGAGAGGGGGGCTCAGACTGGGACAGCCCTCAGCTGGGGGCCTGGGAAGATCCGAGGCTCCGGGGCCCTGGGATTGAAGGCTGTCCCATACCGCTCGCTCCTGATGACCTCCTAACACCTTTAAGGAGTTGCATGGTTAAATGTGTTCCACTTCAGGAAACCCCAGAACAAGCTGTAAAAAGTAATTTGCAATTCTTCCTTTCTCCGCATCTATGCCGAATGTGGTGCTTAATTACTCTGTAATAGCTTTTTGTTCTGGTGATTTGTTACAAAAACAGACAAGTCCTTTATCATCATTAAACACCAGGATTAGTATTTTTTTTTTAAAAAAAATTAGGAATCATTTAAGTATCTTGAAAGGTTTGAAGAAAAATGGCAGAGAACTTTTTTTTTCTCTTGAGATCTGAAGTCTTAAATACAATGCCTTGATATTTACAACAAATGGATCCATTCAAACGGTGTATATTTAAAGAGGAGTCAAGGCACTAAAATACTCATCTCTTTAAATCACCCAACAGCTCTTTAAGACAAGATCCTGGAGGGCTGCCAGATGAGACTCTGTAATATATATTCCCCCGGAGGAGGAAGTCGCTGGTGTTTTCCCTCACGTTAGTTCTGAGTCTGTTTCCGTTTCAACCTGTTTATCTGAGCAGTTTCCAGAGTCCAACAGCAGGTTCGGATAGTTGGACATGACAGAGCAACAGGCGTACCTGAGCCTCCCACCAGTGTGAATGATCAGTTATCTGTTGGCGTAAAGACAAAGGGAGCCACTGAGGAGGAAAGAGATCATAGGTTTGCCTGCTCCTCTCTCTTCCTTGGTTGTTCTCTTCATACGGGTCCTGATAGGGTTCCCAGGGGTGACTTCTACTTGTGCCCTGTAGACATTGCTACAGAATTTACCAGGCGACTAAAAAAATACGCAGGAGTACCGGCGGCACAGGAAAACACACACATTTATTTCCGGACATTTCAACATGTACCGGTACAGTGACTCAGGGGAGTCTGTTTCTCTCCAAATCCTGAGCCCCAACATGAAGGAGGTTTTCCCTTTTTTATATCCTCTTGGTCTTTGTCTCCCAAATATGGAATGGGGCTTCCGGACCTTTCACGGGCTTTGCCAAAAGCTCCATGTGCTGGGATGGGGGCAGTGGGACCACATCTCAAGGCCTGGCCTGGTGCCAGTACTGATAACTCCGTCTGGGGATGGTTTATGGCCTCTCTAAAATGGGAGTTGTATTTTGGGTAAACAGGTCTTGCAGGACCAGATAATTAAAGGGGCAGTGGCTAGACTATAGGCTAACAAGAATGTGCATTAGGTTAATGGCACAGATTCAGATTGCTAGCCCCCCCCCCAAAAAAAATGTCTCATTTTCCCCATCAACGTGGCCACATTTTAAGGGACTCCTGCTTCTTTCCATTTGCAGAAGGAAGTGCAGTTGATGCACAACTTGGCTGAATACGTTTGAAATAAGCCGGCGCGGCCAGGCCTTGATTTAGATGTTGTGGTAATGCGGAAGAATGCCTGTCACAGAGCATTAGCTTTTATACTGTAGTTAGACTTTAAATGTGTGGGTATATTCCAACAGATTATTTTCCTTCGCTAAGTGGGTGAGTTGAGAGAGTGTTGGCAGCTGGTTTTTGTTAAGACAGAGGTCTAGAGTTTGGAACAGGAAGGCGGGGGATACTTTCTAAGACTGGGAAAGGACCGGATCATTTCATCAAGGGAACGTTCACGAACAAGAAGCTGGCACTGGCATGTCCCTACCACATGTGCATTGAAAACGGTGCTTTGTATAAATTACGTCATCAGACTCCACCAGGAGATCTAAGTGATCTGGGGACCCGTTATCTCCATGCTTCATGCTTCAGAGGACACAGAGGCACACCTCCTGTGATGTGCAGAAATCTGTAACCGTGAATCATGGTTCAGGAGGTAGATGTGGTTTTAGAAGGTATTGAGGTCAACCTCATCATTTCAGACACGAGGGGACTGAGGTTCAGGAAGTTTCAGTCACTTAGCCCACGCCACAGAGAGAAAGAGCTGGGGCTGGAAACGTAGGCTTTGTCGTACTTCGCCGATTCTCGGAACAGTCAGGAGGACAGGTTTTGCGCCTGGCTGGTCACCTTCTCAGGGACCCATCGGCCGTGGCTGATCCTGTATCTCTTTCAGGAATTCCCTGAAAGCACAGCTGTGCACATTTTACTAACCTGCTCAGAAGTCTTCATGCCTCTCCAGGGGATGCATTTAAAAATACGTAAAAATAATATTTTTGGAATAGGAGATAAAATCCAAACTCCCCTTACCATCATATTCCCAGTGGTCCCCAGTCTGTAACCCAGCCCTTGCCCTGCCTTCCCGCTGCCTCCACTCATGCAGAGGCGTTCCGTGTCCCCTCCACGTTTTCCTTCTGTGTCTGCTTTGACTCGCCTCCTCTCCGAAGCTCACTGAATTCATTCCTGTGGCTGTTGCTTACTTTTGAAACACTTCTCTTGCTGACAGCTTTGATGAAGTGCTGGCTTTCTGTCTGTCTTACATTATAACGGTGTGGGTGTGCCCAGGAGTGCGTGCATGCCTGGGTTCTTTAATAGAGAGAAGGGGTTCTGTTCTGTTGATGTGCATGGCCTCTGAGTAGTAGTTGCTCAGTACTAGAGTTGAAACCAGTCTTAGTTACCTCATCAAGAATTCTTCCCTTGCCTAGCTGGGGAGGGCAGCTTTGAACTGAGAACTGGGGCACAGCCGCCTCTGTGTGATGTGTGCATTCAGTGCAGCGCTTCTCGGGAAGCTTGTGGGGAGCAGACAGCTCCCATCTTGGGAGGCCTGCAGCAGTGAGAAGAGCTCATGCTGGTGTTGAATCCAGCGCCTTCCTTTACCAGCACGGTGATCTTGAGGATGCTATCAGTCTCAGTTTCCTCATCTCTAAAATGGGATAATAACACTCATCACTCTACGGACCAACTCCGAAGATATGTGGGAAGAGCTTGGAATAGGGGGGGGGCGGGCACTCAGGCGATGGCGGTAAGAATCATCAGGATGCATCAGGCACCCCTTTGCTTAGGAACCATGCTAGACGATTTGTAGTCCCTTCCTCCATCTTTGAAGTCATCAAAGTGGCATCACTCCGACTTCTCCCCAGAGGAGGGTTCTTTGCTTTTAGGGATTCATATGATTAGAGTCAGCTTGCCCAGAAAATTCAGGAAAATCTCCCCATCTTAAGACTCTTAATGACATCTGCAAAGTCCCTTGCGGGGTGTGCGGTAACACAGTCCCAGGTCCCAGGGACTGGGACGTGGACATCTCTGGGGGCCATGCTTGTGCCCACCAAGCTGGAGGTGGAGAAGGGTGGTGCCCTCGGCCACCCTTGGAGCCACCCTGGCTTCTTGGGAGCCTCTGGCCAGGAAATGGTTGAGGCGCCACCTTTCAATCTCTTCACCAGAGGCCTCCAGACGGTTAGTGGCCTGTGATGACATTTCCATCCTAATTCCCTTCACTTTCTAAGTCACACCAGCCGCCGGGGCCTGCTTCGCCGGCCACATGCTTACCGACGACCAGGCCTGGCCCATAATGAGAGGGGCGGGAGGAGGATGGAAAATGACAGCATTGCTTACCTCACCGAACCCAGAAACAGTCCATCCAGAAATAGCCATGTTACAGCCCGTCCTTTTGAAGCTGTAAGGCAGGTACATTTTGTAACAGCTGCTGTAATTTAGAAGGCGTCTCAAGCCACAAGCTAGCTCCAGAAACGAGCTTTGTTCTAACGGCACACTTTGTCTCAGACCTTTACAATAACTTGATAGGCACTTATTGAGGAATATCCTGAAAGGCAGAGGTTGCAGCGTATTCGTCTTTGCATATGCCCCGCGCTGAGCACGATGCCCGGCCCGCCCTCGGGGCTGCAACGGGCTGGTACATGGCATGCCCCCCCATCTAGGAGCAGGTAGAAGAAATGGCTCCACTGGGACAGGACACAGCATGAAGCACCCACCGTGTTTCTCACTTCTACACGGGGCGGCCCAGCAGGGATTAAGGACCCAGAGATATTTTGTCTTTGCTTCTGAATGCACAAAATGAAGGCAGTTAGGCCAATGAAACTGACTTCTGTTACAGGAGATTCTGAGCAAAAGTAGGTGTAAGAATTTAAGAGTATCTCCTTTGTTGAAGAGGCAGGATTCTAGTTCATATACCGTTTGTTTTTGTTTTTGTTTTGTTTTAATCCTCACCTGAGGACATGCTTTTATTAATTTCAGAAAGAGAGGAGGAGAGGGGAGGGGGAGAGAGAGAAACATCAATGAGAGAGTCAAACATTGATGGGTTTCCTCCTGCATGCACCCCAACAAGGGATTGAACCTGCAACCTAGGAATGTGCCCTGACCAGGAATCGAACCCACGACCTTTCAGTGAATGGGACAACCCTCCACCCAACTGAGCCACACCAACCCAGGCCATGTATCTCTTTAAAGAACCACCTGCTAACCCAGTGATGGCGAACCTATGACACACGTGTCAGCACTGACACACGTAGCCATTTCTGGTGACACGCGGCCGCTGAGGCGGCCACATGCCGAGGATGAAACATTTGCTGCTCCTGAGGATGAAACATTTGCGAAATAATGTTTTTTCCTCAAAGTGACACACTACCCGAGTTATGCTCAGTTTTTTGGCGAAGTTTGACACACCAAGCTCACAAGGTTGCCCATCACTGTGCTAACCTGTTCCCACCGCACGCAGCCCGGAGGAGTGTTGCGGAGTGGAGGCAGCATCCATAGCTCAGTGTTCACTAGGGCGTTAGCTTTGGAACGAGGTGGACCCACCTTGGAACTGGAGTCCTGGCCATGTTCCTTCACCTCCAAACCTGCTTTCTTTACCCCAGAGAGTGGGGGTGAAGGCTCGGTTGGCTCAGTCCTTTGGGCATTGGCGGGTAAAGAAGGAGCAACCGGATGCCCTGCTCCTCTAAGCTGGCATCTTTATCACCAGAGGCTGCCACATCTCAGGTCCATTTCCGTTTCCTCTGTTGGGGGTACAGATGCATCTCTGGATAGTTTTAATCTATCTATCTATCTATCTATCTATCTATCTATCTATCTATCTATCTATCTATCATCACTATACACCAGAGGCCCAGTGCACTGGTAGGGTCCCCAGCGGCTGCCATCTGCAGGCTGGGTACTCCCTCCCTTCCCCCCGCTGGCCCCACCCCCTGGTAGAACTTCTGGATGAACTCCCGGTGGAGGGGACAATTTGCATACTACGCTTTTATTATATAGGATATTTATTGGTTTTAGAGAGAGTAAAGGAGAGGGAGAGAGAGAGAGAAACATCAATGATGAGAGAAAATCATTGATTGGCTGTCGCCTGCATGCCCCCTACTGGGATTGAGCCCACAACCCGGGCAGGTACCCTGACCTAGAATTGAACCACGACCCCCTGGTTCGTGGGTCGACACTCAGCCAGTGAGCCACACCGGCGGGGCTCTGGATAGTTTCATAAGGTGTCTGCAGAGCCAACGTTTAGAGCCTGCCTCTGCCCCACAGCCCTGTTCTCACTGCCCTGGGCCCGTGGAGCAAAGAGGAACCCAGGGCAGGAGAAGCAAGAAGCTCCCTACACAGGTCAGGGTTCCCCCGTGAGGGCGAAGGGGGAACCCTCACAGAGGACACGCAAAGCCCCTTCCCGATAAAACCCCTTGGAGAAGGCATTTCCGTCCTGTGAACAGCGGTCTGCCATCTCAGTCTGCTCTTTCATCGTTCTCTAAAGGCCGCCCTTTTGATCCGGGTTCTTAGAGGGCAGAGGAAGTTTTCGGGGCCCGGCTTATTTGGGAAACATTCGTGCTTTGTGAAGACTTGGGCACGCCAGTGTTTAAAAGGCCACGCCGAGCATCTTTCACTGGAATCCAGAGGACCCCTTGGCCGAGGGCGGCGAACAAGGAACCTTTTGTGCCTTCATAATTGCCCAGCAGCAGGCATTTTATAGCCACTGAGTGGACTTCAAAGTTAATTACCGTTTAGACGTCTGCATAAAATAGCTCCCCCAAACACTGGGGATCAGGAACGTTTTGATGATTTATTTATATTTCAAAATCTAAACCGGTGCTACCCAATAGAAACAGAATGTGAGCTGCATGTTTAATTTAAAATTTCTGGTGCCACCATCAAACTATTACAAAGCTCAGGTGACATTGATTTTAAAGAACATTTAATTTCGCTTAATTTTACCCAACATATCATTTCAGCATGTAACTCAATGCAAACAATTATTAATAAGCTGTTCGACTTTTCTCACTAACCAGGTCTTTGAAATCCGACGTCTCTTTTATGCTTAAAGCACATCCCAATTCAGACGCACCACGATCAAGCTCGGTGGCCGCACGTGGCCTGGTGTGGACTGACGCCAGGCAGGGATGATGCCGTGTGGGGCCAGCACCTGAGTGTGGTTCTTTGGATGAGTTCATGGATGAAGAGCTGGGTGCAGTTAGGAAGGATTGGCTTGCCCAGCTGTGGTCCAGAGAAGCTCAGAGGTGACAATACTGGGCATTAGAAATGTAGTCACAACCCAGGACTCTTTTTTTTCTTCTTTAAACAGCTTTATTGGTACATTAGAGGCCCGAAGCACAAAATTTGTGCAAGGGGCTCAGCCTCCGCAGCCTCGGCAACTGCCTCTGCCTCGGCCTCCCACTGTGGCTTCGTCTGGAAGGTTGTCCTGAAGGTTGTTCAGTCTAATTAGCATATTACATTTTTATTATTATAGATAATTCACATATCATACAACAGTTCCGTGGTTTTCAGTAAATTCATAGAGTTGTACATCCATCAGACAATCAATTTTAGGACTTTTTTGTTATTCCCAAAAGAAACCAGGCACCCCTCAGCTGTCGCTCCCTCCCATCTCTCATCCCCTCCAGCCCGGGGCAACCATTAATCTATCTTCGGTTTCTAGATTTGCCTATTCTGGACATTCCACATACATGGAGCCATGGAACATGTGGTCCCTGTGACTAGCTTCTTTCACTTGGCATCATGTTTGAAAGGTTCATCCACATTGTAACTTCCGTTAGTACTTCATTTCTCTTTATTGCCAAATAAGATCCTGTTGTGTGGATATACCACCTTGTATTGAGATATTTGGATTGTTTCCACTTCTTGACTATCGGGAGTGATGCTGCTGTGAACATTGGTGTACAAGGTTTTGTGTGGATATATGCTTTCCTGTCTTTGGGGTCCATGCCCAGGAGTGGAATTGCTGGGTCATATGGTAGCTCTGTATTTAACCGTTTGAGGACCTGCCAGACTGTTTTCCAAAGTGGCTACCCCATTTTGCATGCCGACCAGCAGTGTGTGAGAACTCCAGTTTCTCCGGATCTTTGCCAACACTTGTTATTTCTCTGCCTTTCTGATTATAGCCATCCCAGTGGGTGTGCAGTGGTATCTCGTGTGGTTTTGATTTGCAATTCCCTGATCCCTAATGAGGTTGAGCATTTCCCCATGTGGTCATTTGTATATCTTCTTTGGAGACATATCTATTCAGATGCTTTGCCCATTTTTTTTAAAGTTGAATTTATTGGGGTGACATTGGTTCACAAGACCATACAGGTTTCAAGTGTACAACGCAATAAAACATCATCTGCACACTGGATCTAGTGCCCACCGCCCCAAGAAAAGTCCCTGTCTATCCCCAACCTCCCTCTACCCCTTTGCCCTCCTCCACGTACCCCCCACTCCCCTTTCCCTCTGGCTATCACCACAGTGTTGTTGGTGTCTGTGTGTTATGTATGCATTTTTTGGGGGGGCTAATCCCTTCACCTTCTTTCATCCAGTCCTCCCACCGCCCTCCCCTCTGACAGCTGTCAGTCTGTACCATGGATCCATGCCCCTGTTTCTGTTTTGTTCGTCAGTTTATTTTGCTCATTAGATTCCACATGTAAGTGAGATCAAATGGTGTTTATCTTTCTCTGACTGGCTCATGTCCCTTAGCATCATAATCTCCAGGACCATCATTGGGTATATATCTTTTACATTTTTGACTTGTCATGGTTCTTTATACAGTCTAGGTACAAGTGCCTTATCAGACATATGATTGGCAATTATTTTATATAATTCTATGGGGTTGTATTTTCACTTTCATGATGGTTCCCTTTGAAGCATAAATGTTTTCTTATTTTGATTATGTCCAGTTCATCTGTTTTTCTTTCATTGCTTCTGCTTTTGATGTCATATTTAAGAAACTATTGCCTAATCTTAGAAAGTCACAAAGATTTATATCTTGTTATCTTCTAAGAGTTTTATAGTTCTAGCTCTTTGATCCATTTTGAATTAATTTGTATGTGGTATGAGATAAGGGTCCATTTTAATTCTCTTACATGTGGATATTCAGTTGTCCCAGCACCATTAGTTGAAAATATTATTTTTTTCCTATTGAATTGTCTTATCAAAATTCAATCGACTATAACTCTGAGGGTTTATTTCTGGACTGTCAGTTCTAGTCCTTTGATCAATGTGTCTGTCCTTTATACCCATACCTCACTGTCTTCATTAACTGTAGCTTTGAAATAAGTTTTGAAATCAGGAAGTGTCAGTCCTCCAACTTTGTTCTCTTTCAAGGGCTATGCAGAACATCTTGAGATTGCCTATGAATTTTAGGATCGGTTTGCTAACTTCTGCAAAGAAGGCTGCAATTTTGATAGGATTATGTTGAAAGTGTGTATCAGTTTGGAGAGTATTTCCATTTTGACGGCATTAAGTCTTTTGACCCATAGACCGAACTCTGTTCCCGATTTAGTTCCTTTTCTTCTCTTCCACAGAGACATCACCGTGCTTTGTGAAACTTTGCAAAGACCTTGACCCCTGTCATTTACCCACCTGGTAATACAGAGCATAGTAGGTTGTTAGATCCAGAGGGAAAATGGACAGAGTGGTTAAGTCACCTTTGATGTGCTAGGAGAAGGAGAGGTGCAGGGAATTTATTCAGGAATAGGTCCTAAAATGCACAGACTTCAAAACCCCAATGGTGCGTTACAAGTAGAGCATTTATTATCGTTTGTATCTTTGTCTCCTCTATATTATTAACACCCAATTCCATGCGCTCATTTTCCCAATATTTTATTATGACAAATTTCAAGCATAAAAAAAGTTGAAAGAACTATATTGTAAACATCCAGCTGGATTCTACAGTTAAGAAATCTTTACCTACTCCTAAGTAATGTGGTTATTTTCTTATGGCATTTTTTTCTAGAAACATTATAGTTTAAGCATTAATCTGTAGGCCTGCGACTTATTGTGAATTAATTTTTGTGTATTGTCTGAGGCAGAAGTCTAAGTTTTTTGTTTTTGTTTTTGTCTGTATGGATGTTCCAGTACCATTTTGTTGAAGAGACTGGCTTTTCATTATTGGATTACATTGGCTCCTTTGTCAAAAAGCAAATGATTGTAAATTTGCAGGTCTATTTCTGGGCTCTCTGTTCTGCTCCCCTAGTCTGCTTGTCTGTCAGCGACACTGTCTTAATTTCTGTGGCTTTCTTTTATGTCTTGATGTCGAGTAGTGTCAATCCTCAGACATTGCTCTCCTTTATCAAGATAGCTTTGGCTACTCTAGAACCTTATATTTCCTATACATTTTAGAATTGGCTTGTCACTCCTATAAAAAAAATCTGGTGCACTTGCTATTGGGATTGTATTGAATATATAGGCTAATTTGGGGAGAAACAATATCTTAATAATATTGAGTCCTTCAGTCTGTGAATATGGCATATACCGCCATCTGTTTAGGTTTTCTTCCATTTCCCGTGAGCCCATTTTATTTCTTCTGACTCCCTTGTGCTGTTGCTCCATGGTCCCTCATCTCCACATTTTGAGTCCTGCCGTGCAGTGGTGATGGGGGTGTGCCCTACAGTCAGATTGCCTATGGGGTCTTTGGCAAATGAACTTATGGGTAAACTGAAGGTGAGAATGATATGTACTACTAGAGGCCTGGTGCACGATTCGTGCACAGGAGGGATCCAGCTGCCCCGCCCTGATAGGGGCCGATTGGGGAAGGCCGGAGCAGGGGAGGGGCCTCGGGGGGTTGGCTGGCCGGCCCTGCCCACATCCGGCTGGTTGGCTGGCTGTAGTGCACATCATAGCGACCGGTCGTTGTGGTCGTTCTGGTCACTTGGCTTCTATACACATAGAATTTTAAGTGAAGTCCTAAGAAACGAGGGCTCCATAAATGCTAGCCTTGTTTAGGACTGTCCTTCCCGATCCAGCTCAGGTTGTATCTAGTCCGTGAAGACTGCCCAGAGCCCCCTCCTCAAAATGTCTCTCTTCCTCACTGTCCTGTTTTCATCTCCAGGTAGAATTTGGCGCCCTTTCCTTGAGTGTGTCTGGCTCTCTTTTTTATTATAAGCTCTTGGACCACAGGGTCTGGATTTCAGCTCCCTTTGAGCCCATTAATTGCTCATTACATTGTATCAGCTCCAGTGGACACTAACAAAAGTAACAGAAATGTCTATTTTATTTTATTTTCAAAGGGTGAGCACATCCACTATCTTATTGTTTCCTTGGAGAATTAGTTAAGGCAGGCTTTCACTGCAACTGGGGCTCCCCAAGAGAGCATTACCCACCAGCCCTCGCCAGTTAGGGCAGAGGTAGGACTAGAACCCAACTCTCAGCTCTCTAGACTTGAAGAATAATAGCCATGATGCTTGGAAATGAAATATATATATATAACTAGCAGCCCGTTTGCACGAAGATTTGTGCAATATACCTTCATTCACCTGGCTGCCTGCACCAGTTTTCTGCTGGCACCGGGGACCCAGGCCTTGGCTGTGGCCACCACCTTCTGCCTTCTTTCAGGGTCGGGGCTTGGCCCCGGGCGGCGGCCTTGGGCTCGGCTGCACCCCAGCGTCCCTGCAACGGTTTCCTGGTGGGCGTGGCTGGTGGGTGTGGCTTGTGGGTGTAGCGAAGGTACGGCCAATTTGCATATTACTCTATTATTAGGTAGGATGCTTCAAATACATTCAGCCCTGTGAGATGCTGGCATCCTTTGGTTCAGGGCAAAGCAGCTGCACAGACCCTTCGTGAAACTGTCATCTACATTTCCTGACTGTGTTGAGCCACTGAATGTCATGCAGGTTTAAAAGAATCCTAAACTGCAGAATGAACTTCCCCTTCTTTCTTGAAAAGGCACTCAGTCAAGTATGACCTGTGGTACCCAGATGGACTGCTCGCTGCCTCTTCTTCCCAAAGATGAAAATGTACAGCCGCAGAGGCTGTTGGGAAGGTGTCCTCAGCCCTCGCGGTCCTCTGCCCCTCGCGATGCCTGGCTTCGATGCACAAGCGCACGGCCCAGTGTGCAGCCCTGCTGTGCACGTGGGATGATGGAGAGAGAGAGGAACCGTACTGAGCCTCTGAGTGGGTGACTTTAAAAAATGTGCTGCCTTCCCGAAGAAAGACCTGTGCACTGAAACATTCATGAAAGAGCCTATAGTTCACATCGAACTTCTTGCTCCCAACTGCCTCTGAAAAATACCAGCACTTCCGTGATGTAGAGTGTGGGGCAGTACTTGTGCGGGTTAATGTTTGTTCTTTGGATACACGTGGATCCTGCTTCCAGAGGAACAGATAGGATTCGGAGAGAGTGAACGCTGCATTGCTGGAGATGTTTTCTCCCATCTCCCTCCTGTCTCTCCCCCCACTCCTCCCCCCCACCGGCTGGGGGCCTGCTGGGCATGGGGTGCAGATTCTGGCATAGTTCCCAGGTGACCTGGGAGCACATAGCAGAGGGTCCTAGCGAAAAGGTTCATTTTGGAGCTTTTAGAACCAGAAGGGACTGCAGAGGCTCCAGTCAAACCTTTGGGACCCAGAATGCTGCAATGATTTATCCTCGATTTTTCAGGGGATTCATGGCAGGGCCTGGCCAGAACCTGTACTTCCCGAAACGGGTCCGGCCAGAACGCATCCCGTGGCCAAAACTTCCTCCTTGAAGACTCGGGCCAATTTGCTGGAACGTATTTACTTCCAAATCATTCTAATCAGCAGTGCTTGATGTTGGGGGCAGCTTCTCCGAACTCAGACTTTAATTGTCTCTGGCTCCTGGAAGCTCTCCTGATGGTAATTTGTGCCAAGCCATCAGAATAATGATGACGGCATTGTCTTATGTTTACTTTAAAGTTGTCCATCCTGGTAACGATCACCTGGCAAAGGAAGAGATTTATTCTGCTGGACATTTGTAAATACCTAGTTTGAATTTAGGACACGGGGTAGTCCTATTAAAACCTGGATCTCAGCGACCTGCCTGAGAGATAGATACATGATGAAAGTAACCAGTTGACTTAGCAATGGAGATGACAGAACATCTTTCAGGAAGTGCATGCTGGGTGGGTAGGGGTGGGGGTGCAAATAGAAATCGATTCAAGGAGGCCCTGTAACCGTAGAGGTTTTCAGCTGGTTTATAATTTATCTGTAATGGGAAAAATATTTTACCACCGAGATAATATCTTGAGATAAATCTGAAATCACCAGCCATATTTTGAATGTGTTTATGGATGTGTGTGAAATGCAGGGAATGAGATTTTTTTTTTCTGTGACTGTAATTTAGTGTGGATAAGATGACAAATAAGCTCTATGCAATAACAGCCCATCTGATATAATGTGTGTAATTTTAAACTTGAAACCATCATGTTTTAGAACTGGAAGGGACCTCAGAGATCACCTAGCACAAATCCGCTTTCTGATGGAGGGGCTGAATCCCGGAGAAGATGAGTGGCTTTGCCTCTAGTGCCAACTCGAATCCAGAGATTCAGACTGTTGGGTTTGGGGACTTTGTAGAAAAGAAGGCTCAGTATCCACAGATCATTATTAGTGTTTTACCTTTAGTGGTTTTATGTCATTGCTAATCAGAGCTATAATTGATCAGAGCCATACTGATCAGAGCCGTACTGATAAGACCCATAACTGATCAGAGCCATAACTGGTCAGACCCATAACTGATGAGAGCTATAACTGATCAGAGCTATAACTGATCAGACCCATAACTGGTCAGACCCATAACTGATCAGACCCATAACTGATCAGACCCACAATTGATCAGATATGTAATTGATCAGAGCTATAACTGATCAGACCCATAACTGATCAGAGCCATAACTGGTTTGTTCTGGAAGGTGGACCTACTCTTCAGCCCTTTGCATATGTGGATGGATGCTTCATAAAAACACTTCCTGTGACTCCTAATTAAAACTCAATTACGTGAGTTTAGGGAAATTAGAACAAAGTTATTTGTCAACCTCTTCTTTTGGTTGCGCTATTAATGTGGCTCCTTATGACTTCTCGGCGAGCTGACTTAAAGGAATTCAGAGCCAGTCACGTACGCCGTTCTTTTGAAAGAAAAACACTGGCTGCTGAAAGGATTGAGTTTAATATAGTTTCATATCAGAGCGGTTTCAATAACGCCGTCTAACGTATTCGTACATGAATTCATTAAGCCCAGATTAGTCTTATTATAATTACTCAAAAAGTAATTCAATTGAAGAGAAAACATTTTAAACGGATATAAAATACACTGTTCGCCGGGGAGCCAGCCTGTTCTACTTTATCAGCTCCATAAAGTACCGCAGAATTGAACATAACTTCCATAGTATACAGAATGCAATCATAAAAAGTATTATTCCTAAATCTATTTTTTTATGTTCTTTCAGTAGTTAAGGGCTTCATCCCTCTGTGCGGCGAATGAGATAGACTGGGGATGTCATGCCATAAAAATGGCAGGGACTCACAGCTCCGTCCCTCGCACTGCCCCCGAATCCGTGTGGGCTGGTGCTTCTAAGCACGTGCCCTAAGATTGATGTTGGTGGCACATTCCCTAGGAAATGTAGTAGGAAGATACTTCAGGGCTTAAAATAAAAATTTTTTTTTTTTTTACAACAAAAGACATCTACTGAAGGCCACGTGCTATCAGAGGTAAGACAGTGATAGGCAAAGTCGTGGTCTTCATGGCTAACCTGATAAAAGGGGAGGAGAGGCCAGGAGCAGGGAGAATGATAGGACTTTACCCGGCGTGGATCCCAAATGAGACAGAGAAGAAAAAGGACGGAGAGTTTCAAGTCCCACCGCATTCATGAATGGGGAATCAGGCCCTAGACGGTGTGGCTCAGTGGATAAAGCGTTGGCCTGCGGACCCGAAGTGTCCCGGGTTCAATTCTGGTCTAGAGCATGAATCTCGGTTGCAGGCTCCTCCCCAGCCAGGGCCCTGGTCAGGGCTCGTGCGGGAGGCAACCATTTGATGTGTTTCTCTCACATCGATATTTCTGTCTTCCTTCTCCCTTCTACTCTCTAAAAATCAATGGGAAAAATATCTTTGGGTGAGGAATATAAAATAAAACAAACAAACAGAAGAATAGGAATAGGGAAGCGAGAGGGGCCTGGGTGGCCACAGGCTGCCTGAGCTGTCTGGTTTTGGAGACACAGGAAACTAATCACCGCCCCGTGTGGTGCCATCGAGACCACGTGGGGACTCCGGAGGAGGCTTAGATGCTCGCTGGCCGTGCTCCAGGAGAGCGCAGTCCTGCACCTGGACAGGAAGGGCTCCTGTAAGTGGTTTGTTGTGTTCAAACTTTACCCAATTTATCTAATAAAGTAGCAGAACCCTTTGCCCAGACAAATCCTTCACAGAACCCCACTGCACCGAGGAGAGGTTTTCAGTTCCGCGGCCCCCACGCAGTCCCCACCTCTTTTGAGCCCTAGGCTTCCAGGGAGCACGGCTTGAAACACGGATCAAAGCCCGGGGCAGGCGAGCCCCTTACAGGGTGACCTTGAGAAATCATGGCAGGCCCAGAGGAGACAGGCGATGTCAGAGGGGTGAGCGGTGCTGGAAATCAAGGCTGGGCCCTGGGTTTCTGGGGCTTCTAATCACACCCCCTTAGATCACGGAGGATTGAAGATAGGATGTCATTGGACCACTGATCACAGAGATGAAGAATAATTCATCCGTCAGGTAACGTTGGAGAACTGCTTAAGAGTTTCTCAATGGCACAGAGCTACATGATGAGAAGAAGAAATGAAAAGGATCATTTTTATTTTAGGATTTCCTCCGGTGATAACTTTTACAGCCCTATAGGAAGTCGCAAAGGTTTTTCAAGTAGGAGGCAACCAGTCGATGTTGACTTGTAACGCTGCCATTCACAGACGTCTTTCTGAGTACTACTGTGTACCCTTCTCCGTAGTACCTCGTTGAGTCTCCATAGCACTTTATGAGGTAACACAAACATCAGCTATGGTCATTCGCTCCCTGTTGCTGATGAGAAAAGCCAGGTTTGGGGAGGCTCGGTCATTTGCCTAAGATCACACAGCCAGACCTGGGCCCAACTCTGACTTCAAGACCTGAGCTCTTTGCTACCCTGTTCTATTGCTTATGATTATAAGAGTAGTAACTTTCACTGACTAAACATGTACCACACACCAGCTGCCATGTGCTCACTGAGAGCGTTACACATATGATCTTGGTTGTCGTGCATATGGAAAGGTAAGCTTTGTTATCCCCATTTTGTCAGTGAAGGAATGGGGATCAAGAGGGGTGAAATAGCTAGCCCAGGATCTGAACCTAGTGTTAGACTCCTCAGTCCATGGGCTCCACGCTGATTAAATTACCTGCCTTGACCTTCATGATATCCCTATGGTAGGACAAAGCGTATCTCAACTATCCCCGCTTATTAGATGAGAACACAGGCTACAAGAGGCCCCCCACCCCCACCACTAGGTTTCCACCTCACGAGGAGCTGGGGCCCAGTCTTAGGTTATGGGATCCAGTGGCCACCATCATGTGGTGACATGGCCCTGGAATGTATCTGGGAGAGAAGGAGATAACCCTGCCCTCCCTGAGAAGCCCACCTGCCATTTTTGGGCCTAGGCTTTGTCAATGGGCATCTACTCTGGAGTGCCAGCATTCACCAAGAGGGGAGGCATTGGAGGGACCCACTTTCCAGCATAGGAAAGAAAGAATCCACTTCATTCGCAGGGACTTGCAGGACACAAAAGCCACAGGCTGCATTCTGGTACTCTTCATGTCCATGTACAGAGCTAGCAGGGCTTGGAAATTTGGTGAGGGGGCCACCTAGTCCATCTTGAAGTTGACTTTGGCTCATGGTGACCCTGACCTCACTCTAGGAATCAGCATTCATTCCACTCTTCCCTGCCTCTGGTTAGTTGGGTCCTCGTAAAAGTTACCGTGCTTTACTGTAAAAGCACTTGTACTTGAGACTTTTCCTTCTCTAGCTCAAACCGCAGGAGGACTCACAAGACAGCTGTCTCCCCAGGTGAGAGTTCTTAAATGGGAGTTAAGTGCATGCGTTTTCAAGAAACCAAACTCCCCTCATATATAATTTACCCTAGAAAAGAAAGCAAAAGTGAGAGAGTGTGTGATTACATTGTCTGAGGCCCAGTAGCATTGCTTCCTCCCGTCTTACGGAAGTCGGGCACACTTGCACGGTTTGGCCTATCTTTAATGCTAAGTGTGATATGGTAATAATAGTGAGAGCGTTCCTGACCGTAGTTATGGACTGTGGATCGAAATAGTAAATTATCCTTAGCAGACTGCAGGGGCAATAAGACGGCCATCCAGGGCTGCTCATAAAACAAAGCCATAGATAAATAAAGGAGCGCCAACTTACTTAACCCGCGTGGCTCTGCGCACGGCTGATTATTAACCCAGGAGCAGGAGAGGGGCTCACCCGGTGGAGTTAAATCATTTTTAATAGAGGTAAACACTGGCCATGTGGACGAGCAATGCTCCAGAAAGTTTTTAATCAGCAGCGTTTAGGAATCCCCCGGCCTAATTGCCATCACTTATTAATACTAATAAATAATCTAGTCTTTTTACGGCCCCTGTCTCTGGAGGACTCCGTGCATTAACCGTCTCTGGGGTGTGAATCTCTCAGCAGGGATGCAGGAGGGGGCAGGCATCCTCGATGTTCATTCCTCGTTGAAGAAACTGGACATAGAGGCTCATCTCAAGTCCCTCTTTCCCCCTTTCTCCTTCCCACATCTGGGGTCACTGACTTTTACCCGTGGCCTTTCATCTATCTATAGGACCAGCCTGGCTCCAGGGGGTGGGGGTGGGGCTGGAGAACAGGCCTTCTTTGTTCCCCTGAAGGACTGGGCTGCGAGGTTTTCTCCCTGGGGAAGTGAGTAAGAGCAGAGCTTTGTCCGAAGGAGTTCATTTCCTCTGCACAAGTGTCCCTGGAGTGCTCTGGGCGCAACCTGGCTGTGGTTAGAGTGGAGGCTCCCAGCTCTGAACTCGTGTGACTTCCATTTCTGGGGAGAGCAGACGAATGGCGCCGAGTCTTCTTCTCGAGTGATTCCCCACAGCCACTGATGGGAACGTGTTCCTGCAAATTCTCTAGCTTAACCTCCTGGCACCAGAGTTGTGGCCCTCAGCAGTGAGGAAACTCAAGCTCAGAGTATGACTGACTCCCAAGTAGTTCCGAGGGGCTGGTTAGACTAAAAGAAGATCACACTCCACTGTGAGGTCTTTTATAGGGACTGGTACCTATGGTTTGGGAGATGGCGAGGTGGGTGGGAGGGTGTTGGGCATGAACACCAGTGAAGAAGATGGTAAGAGTATTTTTGTGGCTAATATTGTGTGAGGCCCACAATTGGAGGCTTGGGTGTGGGGGTAGGGTGGGGAGGGGGGTAAAAGGTAGCCAAACAGCACAAAACTTACCGTCTTCTCATTTATTTTCTGCTCTTCTGTCCATGAGTCATTTGAGCCTGGATGGTTAAGTCTGGATGGCTGGCTCAGTCAGGGAAAGTCAGATTTTAAAGGAGGAACCCAAGCCATTAGTATACAGAGCAAAGAGCTAAATGATGCTAAGAACAAAATGATTTATGCCACAGACTACAAAAGACATAAATTTACAGTGTAAATTACAAGATAACTCATGGGCAAAATTGTTGCAATATTTATACCGGTGTTTATTAAAATTTACATTTGAATAAAAAGGTGCAAATGTCAATGAAGCTGAAAAAGGGTTCCTTTAGAAATCTAAAATAGCTCCTCTGGAAATCAAGCGAGGTTTCTTTGGAAGAGAAGACATGAATAGTATTTGTGTAGATTTGTCTGCTAACGCATGGAATACCCGGTGGATTTGGAAGGAATAAGGTCACGACATCCCTGCCCCAATTTCCTCCCTCCCTGCCCACTCGCGGATGCTTTCCAGTGATTCCAATCTGTACTGAATTTCGAAGCACGTGTTCCCTGTCAAAGCCATGGAGAGGAGGGTGGGGACTGTGGACAGATGTCCAGACTGGATCTGTATTTGAAAGACTAATCATATTTCATGATGTTTCCAAGGTTGGAAATTTTTGTCTGTATTCATTAGAGGAGCATGATAAATCTCGAATTTGTGCTTTGCTAATAGGGATGAGCTTTCGTGCTTCATTAAGGTTAAATGAATCTCAGTGTCGTCCTGGCTCGGCCTCTATTGCCGTGTGTGGCCTTGGGAAGAATCTCCCCCGTCTCTGGGACTCAGGTTCCTCATCTGTAACCTGAGGGGGTTGGACCAGGTGGGTGTTGAGACAGACCAGCCCTCTCTCCTTCTCGCTGGTGTGGGAGCATACCACGCCAGGCAGTTAGGACCCACCAGAGTGAGGAAGACACTTAGCCCTTGTCCTCAGGCGCTCAGGGTCCACATAAATAACTAATCATAATAGGAGCTGTAATTGCAACGCGCACAAATTACTCGGGGAGCACAGAGGCGGAAACTGACTTCCCTCTCCATGGGGATAGGCTCTGGGAAACCTCGCCGTGGCTAAGACCTTTGAAGGCCGGGCAGAGGACTCCTGCAAGTGAGCAGGCTGGTCAGAGTGGGTGGTGCAGACTCTGTGGTGGAGGCAGCAGGTGCACATGACCGTGGTTTGCTGAGGGAGCTGTACTTGGTTCTTCTCAGGCTCTGGGCAGTGTCCGGGGATGGGAGGTGAGTGGCTCATGACGAATGACTGGGGCTCATGATGACGGACGGGTTAGAGAATGACACATTGCACATATCAATGGGAGCGGAGTTGACATCCTGTAAAGGTGCCAATATGGGCCATTCACAATATGGGCCAGTTGGTGTTCACGAGTGCGAGAGAAAGGTGGCGTGTTAGCCACCTCCCTGGGACTGGGAACCGGGAGTCTGCGGTCTGGCCTGGGTGGAGGTGTAGGGAATAGGAATGAAGCTCCATAGGGGGTCACGTGTGCTCCTTTGAAATGAAAACTGCCCCCATAGGTGTTCTGTCCGTGCCGTCTGTCTCGCCCACCTGGTCACATTTCATCCACACCATTCATGGGCCGTTGGCTCTCCGTGACCTTCTAGGAGCTGATGGTTTAGTGGGGATGGCTGACAACAAATTTAGATGTGGATGATACAGTGATACAGTTCTTATTTAGCTTTTGAGATGAAAATAACTTGTTTTAAAGCTCAGATTATAAATGTAAGACATGCTCATTGTTAAAAATTAGAACAATACAGAAATGCTTCCATAAAATTAAAAAATGAGGATCTAGTTACCAAAGGAATACTATACAGCGGTGAGCATGAATGATCTACTACAGGCTACAGCGCAGGGACCCACTCTCTCTGTGGAGCAAAGAAGGCAGACAGAATAAATTCACACGGAATCGGTCCATTTATACAAAGTTCAAAAATAGTCAAAGCAAATGTAAGGTGTTAGAAGTCAAGCTAGGGTTCCCCTTAGGGGGGGTGTTAGTGACTGCTTGCTCATGTATGCTTTTTGCTGGAAGTATGGTTCCCAGAGCTGGACACAGTGCTTGGCATACAGTAGCCTCGCGAGTATTTGTTGAAACACTTTTTTCACCTTTGATCTAGCATTTCATAGGAAGGCATGGTCTTCTTAGCTGTGAGCTATGATGTGGGGGACTTACACCCATGTTTTGTGTATATGATCTAAAGATTCATAGGCCCTGCCTCAGTTTATCCTTCTGTGTGTCCTTTTTGCTTTGTTGTTACTTACAAGCCAGTCCAGGCAGCTTAGCGGTGGCTAAGAAGACAGTTTCTGGAATCCAACAGACTTGGGTTCACTCCTGAGCCCATGACTTACTTGCCTGTGGTTTAGGATGAGTTACTCAACCTTCCAGACCCTCAGTTGCCCCATCCATAAAATGGGCATGACCACACAGCCTGCTCTACAGAGGTGTTGTGAAAAGGAGGGCGTTAAAAATATAAACGACCTAACTTTGTGCCTTCACTACGTCGTGGGCAGTGTTCTGAGCCCTGCAAACATCAGCCACAGTTTGTTTAATCTTCCCAGTACTCCTGTCTACGTGTGGTTTAGAGAATGTCAACCACAGAGTTAGTAAGTGTCGAGCCAGGATTCAAGCCAGGGCGGTTTCGTGCCAGAGCCCAAGCTCTTAACCACTGCCTCCGAGTTAAAGGAACTGCGTCCGCGTGGAGTGCTTAAGCAGCCGTCCGCATACGTTCGCTATGATTATCGTCATGGTCATGATCAACGTTATTATTAATTTTTTTTTCTCCTCTCTCTCTCTCCCGGCCCTCCTGCCCTGTTTCTCCTCCCTCCTCGCAGACGTGTTTCAGCAAGGTAAGGTCACTACCTTCTGCCTGCTTTCCCATTGGCGTGCTGTTTGGGGAACAAGGGTAGATAGACAGTCTGTGTGCAGAGGGTCACGGGGCTTCTTATTCTCTCTGGACATGCCACGGGGGCTTTAGGAGGCAAGATGAGGACAGTGGCCTGAGGTGGCCTGAAGTGTCATCCGGCCTCCGGGTCTTCCTTTGGACCATGTTCGGGGGACGGATGGGAACGGGACATCTGGGGCAGGGATGTTGGGGACCCTTCATCCCGGCTGAGCCCCTGTCAGGGGGCAGGGGTGCTGTGGGACTTGTGATGGGCGGAGAGCAGGTGTCTCTGGTGGCGGCCAGGTGGAGTCCCCATCGCTCAGGGCTCCCTAAGCTGGCTTCACGTGGGCGTTTCTTTGCCAAACAGCCGTGTCCCTGTCCTGGAGGTGTGGGCAAGACCACAGCTGGCTGGTCGCTGCATGCCCTCCAACCCAGGCGTCCCCCACAACCCCTCTTACTGGGCCTGGGCCAGAAACAGGGCCAGGCACGGGCGGGCAGTGTCTGGTCTGTTTGGCCAGCCAAGGTCATGTGCTCTGGGTGCTGGAGTCTGAATGCTCGACCCCGACTGTGCGTGTCCTCGTCCCCACGTGGGATGCAGAGCCTGGGGAGACTCAGGGGCATGACCTTGTTGAACCTGCTAGACCTCCACGCAGGGGGACCGGCCTCATTCCCGTGTTTATCACAGGCGGAAGCTAGCGGGCAGAGTGGCAGGGAATAGCTGTTTGTGTTCAAGCTGGGAGATACGTTGGTGGCACAGTCTGCTGCGTCTTTCTTGAATCCAAGTCTGGCTCAGAAGAGGAGCCTGGTTTAAAAATATATCCAGGCTTTCCATAAATAGCTTCCGCATCATCTTAAAGGCTTGCTATTTCCACAACTATTATTTCGCCCCCGACAGGCAGCACGTGCTACGGGAACGCCGGCCTGCTCTCCCTGATAAAAGCGCGGTTGTGGGTAACAGTGAGGGGACTGCGGCGTTGTCTTCTAAGAGTCTATAGTCAGAGACCTGCTTTTATAAATAATTCATACATCCCAGCAAGCTACAAGTAATATGTTCCATTTGGCTAGAGACTAACAGATGAGCAAAACTGAGAAGGAGCCGCGCCCGTTCACGTCATGAAAGGGGCGCCATCGGGTCCTTTGGCTGCATTTTTTTTTTCCTGGACAGATTGGGAGCTCGGTGGGACGCTCTGGGAGGGACGTGGGTTGTTTACTGTGGACCAGGCTGCCAGCACTGTCCAGAGCTGAATGGGGCATGTCCCCTTTCGAGGCACAAAACGCTTGCATTTCGACCGTCTTTTGGGAGCGTGGGAGCGTCCCTGGTTGTTGTCATCGGCATGAAAAATGGCCTATCAGACCGCCTCTGTCAGGTTTGCCTTCTTTTTAAATCCGTCATGCTGTTTGATGGATGGCATTTGCCTGTCAGTAACAGTGATATGCAGAGCAAAAGTTATAATCATCTCCAAATCACTGGCTGGCGAGGCCTAATAGCATCTTCCAGAGACGGAAGCTGCCAGCCACCCAGTGCCCTGCGCGCTAGCAGGTGGCAGTAACCCTTATAAGATACTAGAGGCCCAATGCACGAAATTTGTGCATGGGGGGAGGGGTCCTCTTAGTCCAGCCTGCACCCTCTCCACTCCGGGACCCCTCAGGGGATGTCCGACTGCCGGTTTAGGCCCAGTCCTCAGGATCGGGCCTAAACCGGCAGTCAGACATCCCTCTCACAATCCGGGACCATTGGCTCCTAACTGCTCACCTGCTTGCTTGTCTGATTGCCCCTAACCACCTCTGCCTGCTGGCCTGGTCGCCCATCACTGCCACCCACCCCCCTGCCAGCCTGGTTGCCCCTTACTGCTACCCCCTCCCTCCCCCCTCCCCCCCGTCAGCCTGGTCGCCCCACGCAGCCTGCTGTTCAGTCATTTGGTCGTCCCTCACTAACCCCCCTGCCGGCCTGGTCACCCCATGCAGCCTGCTGTTTGGTCGTTACTGTGAGGGCGTTCTGACCAATTTGCATATTAGCCTTTTACTAGTATAGATTACTAGGATTTCAAATGGAGAGAACGGAACTGGCGCTTGTGAATTATTTACATGGCACAGGCCTTGGAGGATCCATTCGTATGGAGAGACTTTCTCTGAAATGATGGCAAAGGACGTGCCAGCCGGTCCCCCCTCCTTTCCCTTTGCTTCTGGCCATTCTCGCTGTGAAATTAATGCTCAGTAAAATGTGACTGTAAAATTGTACCAGTGACAGTCGCACCGGGCCAAGACAAAAGGTTCTGTGTCTCACAGACAATCCAGAACACGACTCCGCGACATCTTCCGAGATTGCAACTCTGTCCCAGAACTGGGCCGTTCCCTTGAAACCTGGGGGCCCTGAACTGGACTGGAAACAAACCACCAGCCAACCACGTGGCTTTAGATGAGCAGAAGCCATGGGACCGTCTCTGCAGCCCATCCACACAGGGCACGTCTGAGTGGCTCTGGCCTCCTGGCCACGCCGTGGGCGTCCAGGCCCCGCTGGCTTTGGCTTGTCCAAGGATGCCCGGGCAGTCAGGGGAGCGGAGAGGCTGCTCTGCGAGTGTGTGCTTCTGGCAGGGAGTGCGTGCGTGAGAGGAGCCCGTGCATGTGTGGGCCGCTGTGCACCGGGGCAGGCAGGAGAGGGAGGCAGGCTTGCCAGTCGACAACATGAGACATTCTCGGAGGAAGCCGAAGTTATTGCCTCTGGATTGCATTACCTTTTATTTCACTGCAGATCAATCTTGTTATGGCAGGTGACAGTGCAGCAGCTGCTGCTGGGCCTTTATCTGCTGCATCCGTGCTGTGTGCTCTTTTTGGTTCTTTCATCTGTAAACGCTTCTCGCTGTGCCCGTTAGACCCAGGGCGTGAGGACTGTCAAGGACGGGGGACCCGCAGCTGGGCCTGGGGAATGTAGAAGTTCCAGGACCACGTTTTCAAAGAGCCTTTGTCGACCCACATTCCCTGTTGTCCACAGAGCTCATAGCCAGTGGATGGCTCTCAGGAGTCCCAAAGTGCCGTAGAATTGCTCTTCGCCATCTCAAATGCAATTGAAAGCGCTCTGTGTGCACACGTGTCTAGAATCTCGAGTGGTAGAGCACTTTCATACCGATCCTTTCATGGTGCAGCCAGGGCCACACACGTGCCTCACTTGAACTTGCTGAAGCACCTTTTGAATGCTCTTCCACGGGGCTCAACCCTGATTCTGAAATGGAACAGAAACGGAGCAAGCGGCCTGGAAATCAAGCGGTGCCACTCAGCAGGGTGTCTGAGAGCATAAGTGGGCGCAGCATAAAGACTGTGCCATTGAGTTAATTCTCCGCTCTTTCCCGTGCCCTGAAGTCCCTTCTAGACTCTGAGCGCGGAGAGGTACAGCCTCTCCCCTCACTCCGTTCCCACCTGCAGCTGGGATCGTGCTATTGGAGAGCTTTTTCTTCCAGCCCGAGTAACTTTGGATTGCACTGTCTATTTTGCAACCAGTCACTGCCAGGCACCCTCTGGGCCATGAGGAGAAGAGAGAGGACAAGACAGCAAATGCCCTGTTCTCGTGGAACTCACCGTCTAGCTCAGGGAACATTGGTGCCAAGCATGCAAATCAATCAATTCTGGCCTTGGCTGGTTTGGCTCAGTGGATAGAGCATTGGCCTGCAGATCAAAGGGTCTCAGGTTCAATTCTGGTCAAGGGCACGTACCTAGGTTGTAGGCTCCTCCCTGGCCCAGGGTTGATCGGGGCATGTGCCGGAGGCAACCAATGGATGTTTTTCTCTCCCATGGATGTTTCTCTCTGTCTTTCCCTCTCTCTTCCACTCTCTCTAAAAATCAATGGAAAAACATCCTCAGGTGAGGGGTCACAACAAAAATAAATATTCTAGGGGGATGCTTGTGATGAAGAAAGTATCACAGGGCGGCGTGCTGGAGGCTAGGAGGGCCACTTTAGATGGGGTGGCCAGAGAATGACAAGAAGGACCAGCTGTTGGAGGGCATGGGGCCCAGCAGGGGGCTGTGCGAGGGCGCAGCGGTTAGGCAGAAACACCCCAGTGTTGCTGGGGCTTCTGTGTGTGTGGAGAGAGCTGTGTGCAGTGAACAAGCAGAGGGGAGCACGAGTGGCCGTTTGGGGACTGGAGGAAGGGAACGGTGGTGGGTTTTCAACGTGAGAGTGACCTGGTCTATTTACACTGAACACCGCCAAGCTGGTGGCTGTCAAATGCACAAGAACAGTGCGTGAGACGTTAAACCAGGACCAGAACTGAGCGCTGAACAACGGGCTCAGACTGGACCGGGCTGGGCCCTGCCCCCAGGCCCTCATTGCTCCCCTCCTGGGACTCTGCCATCCTGGGCAGTGGGACCCACCCGGCGGCCCATTCCCAGCAGCTCGCTCCGCTGAGCCCGCACTTTCTGCTCGCTTTGCCTGTGGGGAGCCTGGTGCCCGTGACTTACACCTCCCCTCCTGGCAAACGATGCTCACCGAGGGCCTCGTTCACATACTCCTCTATGTGTGTTTAGGTTGTAAAAAGCCACTTCTCGCTAATGCGCACACACATGTGTATCATATGTATGACAGATTCATACAGATGTGTGTGAATAGGCGTAGGAGACTTCCGTTTGGCTCCCAGTAGGGGTGCTGGCGCTGCGGGGACTTGGCCCAGTGGCTTGGCCCTGTGGCCTGGTTTTCCCGTCTGTAAAATGAGAGGCGGGGACCCCCAGGGCTTCCTGCTCACCCCGCAGCTTCTGGATTTGCCTCCAGAGTGTACGCACAGCCCCCGCTGCAGGTTTTGACGGGGTGAGGGAGGCTCTCCTGGCGGCTGAGAATCCAGGTTGAAAGAATTGCGATTTCCGATGTATAACTTCCTCACTTGGCCACTTGGACGCCCCAGCTCTTTCCCACATGGATGAATCCTGGCACCCACAATGGAGGGCACTGCCTTTTCTCATTTGAACAGAAAAATCCATCAGAGTTTGGTTCCCGGCAGTCCCGCCAAGCCTGCTCATTGCTGGGGTGGGCGGTGGTGACAGGGACCAGTGCCCTTCAGAACCTGCTTGACTGGAGCTCTTCTGTGTATTTCGAATGTACGGGCTGAACTGCCGGGGCTGGAGCTGAGGTTTTCCCCGCCACTTCCACCAACCCATCTGTTACAAAGATCTGACCCTGTGGCCACGAATTATGGTCCCTCTGGTCATGTCGTAGTCTGTGACAGATTGTTTTCTTCATGAGTGTGGGATTTGCGGGAATAAATTAAAGCTAGTGTTACCATTTCCAGGTTAAAAAATAAAAAAAAAATCCACGTTGTCATCTGATGGTAACTAGCAAATGAGAAAAACGCGTTCACATTTTTATGGTGGCAAGGGGTCGGTTCCCTGGACTCATTTCCTGCACGCGAACGTTTCCTGGGTACGTAGACCATCCCCCTTTTGTCCAGAGTCAGTAGAATATTCAGAGTCATGTAGGAGACACATCCATCTTTCCAGCACAAGCGGAGCCACATCGCCATTTAATTTTACTCAGATCCACTTTGTGTGCGTGCGGGAGGTATGAGGAAGAAGATAACCGCGTTTAAATAATCGCATTCTCTGTGAGGCTTTGCCCATTCCCTGTGCGCTGTGCAGGGCTGCCCATTCCGTGCCAGGTGACCGTGGGGCGGGCTTCTCCTCGTAGCACGTTCACTGTGTACCCACTCTGATCCCAGGACGTGGGTTTGGGGTTTCAGAGCCTCTCCTCCCAGTAACTTGAGTTTCAAAATTGCCAGATCGGTAAAGTGGGAAACTTTTAGATTCCTTTGCTGGTGTGGTTGCTAATAGGAAGAGCAGTTTGTCTTTTTAAAATTTTATTTTATTGGAATGATGATGATGATGATGATGGTAATAATAATAATAATAATAATAATAATACCAACATTTTTATGCCTCCTGTATTCCAGGCATTGGGACAGGCACTTTATGCATTTTTTTTTCATTGAATCTTCCCCCACATTTTTATGAAGTAGGCATTACAACCAATGATCCTGTTTTACAGAGGAGAAAACTGAGGCACAGAGTGGAATCGATACAATGATGGTTATAGAAGTAGTGAGTGGTAGAGCCAGGCTTTTTTTTTTTTTTCTTTTTCTTGAGAGACTTTATTCGACAGAACAGTTTTAGATTTTCAGGAAAAATTGTGAAGACAGTACAGAGAATTCCCACATACCCCACACCTCGTTTTCTCTGTTATTAATCTTACATCAGTATGGTACATTTATTAAAGCAATGACCCGGCGTTGATTCATTGTTATGAACTAAAGTCCATAGCTTATTTCGATTCCTTTCGTTTTTACCTAATGACCCCTTTCTGTTCTGGGATCCCATCCAGGTTTCCGGGTTACCACAGCACATTTAGTTGTTATGTCTCCTCGGCTCCCCTTGGCTGTGACAGTTTCTAAGACTTCCCTTATTTTTGAAGACCTTGACGGTATGAGGAGTACAGGTGTTTTGAGGGTTATATTATAGGACACCCCTCTCTTGGAATTTGCCTGATGTTTCCCTCATGATTAGGCTGAGGTGATGGGTTTCGGGAAAGATCATCCCATTCGCATCACACATCCAAGGCCCCTACTGTGCACATGACCTATGCTAATTGATGCTGACAGTCACTGCTTGGCTGAAGCCGTGTTTGTCAAGCTTTTCCACTGCAAAGTCCCTTATCCTCCTGCACTTTCCCAAGGAAATCCATGCAGAGCCCACCCTGAAGGCGTGGGGAGTCATGCTCCCTCCAGCTCATCGAGGGAACAGTGTGTGCATCCGGGAGATTTGGCTCTTAGTCCTCCTCTATTACTTTCTGCAATCACACATTTAGGTCCATATGGACTCATGGATATTCACTTTATACATTGGGTTATAATGCAGGACAGTTGTATTGATTTGCTTGCTTTCGCCATGAGGCGCTCTTGCCCAGCCTTGTTCCAGCTTTGGCCATGGGGAGCTCTTTCTGCTGGTACCTCGTGGCCCGTCCATTCTTCTTTAATTAAGCACTTCTGCAGTACTTCCTGTTGCGACAAGATGCTCCAGGGTCATCTTGGATAGTTCCCACCTCCATCCTAGATGCAGGCATTTCTCTAGGAGTCCTGGCTACTTGGATTGGAGAATGATATTAGAAACCAAGATATAGGTGCCGGGTGTGGTTGTTGCTACTGGAGTGTCCTTTCTGGTAAGCCCTCTCAGCTGACCGAGCAAAGAACTATGCCTGTGCATACGAACCTGTGTGTAAGGGCATAGTCACAACTATTTCTAGATGTGACCAGGTGTATCTATAGTTAGTTAGGTGTGAGCTCTCACTGATGTCTCTGACTCTTATCCATTACCACATGGATCCTTCTCGCTCCCTCCCCTTGGTTATCTGTGCATCCCCACTCCCAAGGTGAGATCCCTGAGCCTGAGTTTGGAGTGTGACTGCAGGTGCTGCGGCATGCCCACCTGACTCCTGAAGAAAAGCTTTCATCTAGCCCCGTGTGACAGTCACAGATCCTCGACTCTTCTGAGGCCCAACAGGTGCAGAGGGTGAGTTTACTGGGTACCTGTCTTAGACAGTTCCGTCTGCTCTAACACAATACCATACAGTGTCGGGGCTCACGCAGCAATGGTTTACTTCTCATGGTTCCAGAGGCCAGAAGTCTTAGGTCAAGGTGCTGGCAGCCTTGGTGTCTGCTGAGAGCCACCTCCTGGTTCATAAATGCTGTCTCCCGCTGTGAATTCACATGGCGGAACGGGGAAGGAGCTCTCTGGGGTCCATTTGTAGGGGCACTAATCCCACTCATGAGGGCTCGACGCTCCTGATCTGACCATCTCAGAGGTTCCACCTCCTAATGTCATCGCCTTGGGAGTCAGGATTTCACATGTGAACGCGGAGGGGACACATTCAGTCCATCACGGTGCCCCTCTGCTTACTCACCAGGCACAGGCTTGCTCTTGTGACTTCTCAGCCGGTTCTAGCTCCACAGCTTCTCGGTGGGTTTGTACGAGCTGAGGGCATAGTGCCTTGTTGGGGAGCCAAGAAATTTGCACTTTCTGGGCAGGCCAGGGACACAACTGATGAGTTTGTAATCTTCCACGGTTGAGCGCTTACAGCCCCCTGCACCATCCTTCGATTGATTACTGCTCATTGGGGTCCAAGACAGACCCATTCCTTAAGTCGCTGAGTTTGTCCCGGGGACCGATTACGAGGCTGTGAGTGTTTCCTGCTTGCTTGGCAGGAGGGTACATGGGAGGCTGAGCATGTTTATCCATTTGGGTTGGCACCACCAGCCCATTTCCCCCGCTTCCTCTCTCTCATATCCTTTCCCAGATGCCTGGGCTGGTGCACTGTCCCCTCCAGGCAGAGAGGATGGTCTCCCAGGGAGGCCTGCCTGTGATGGAGACACTCATCAGCTGGCCGATGGGGGTGCCTGTGGAGACAGGCGGTGCCCATTTGCCAATGCCCTCTGGTATCTCTGGTGCACCTGGTCTCCTCCAGGCCAGCAATCAGGGAGTCGGGGGGGCTCTCGAACCCCATGATGTCAGGGAGCTCCACTCCTGCTGTTTTTGGAGCCTGGTTTGCTGGAAGTCACAGAACATTACAAACAATTGTAGTTGATTCATTCGAATGTTTGGTTGGTAGATGAAGCAATCTTTTGGGAAACATTTTGTGAGTTGATGGAAATTTGTTCTTTGGACTTGACAGTTGGTTTGATGGCATGCTCCCAGGCTGTTGGCTAGATGTGGGCACTCATTGAAAAGCAGTTTCTTCTAGGGGACACTAGGCTGGACCTGAAGCCTTGCCCCCCCATAGTTTCTGGAACCCCTTCTCCCACCTCATCCCATTCATCACCATAAGGCTCTACCAGATTAATCCCTGTTCTTCCAGATGCTCATCCCCACCTCTTTGCCTTTGCATGGTATTGATTGCTCTTTGTGGAATATTATCTCCTCTTTTCAGCAACCCTTGTCCTGCTCTGTACCCTGCTGTCAGAAAAGTACCCGGGCTCTGCCATCGTGGTTGCTGACCCAGGGGTGGGTGCTGCACGCCCTCAGCCTGACGCTGATGCCTCCCGGGTGTGGGAGAAGCAGACTCTTGCTTCCACACAGTCCTCTGATGTCTTGTTACTATGACATGCACACCATTGGGACAACATTTTACCTGGAAATCATTGAGAGACCCCCACCCCCAGTTCCCCTCCTGGATATGTCTGCTCCTGCTTACTCTTCAGCACTCAGTCTACTTCCTCTCTGAGAGGTCATCCCGACTCCCTCCCACCCACCCATCAGGTGGGGAACTCTGCCTTCCACTTCCCAGTTGCCCATCCCCTTCTCATGCCTCCGTCAGGACTTCTCTCACGTTGTTACAATGACCTGTTTAATCCTCGGCCTCACCGCACCACGCTGAGCTCCCAGAGAGAAAGAATCTTGTCTTTTATTTTGAATCTTTAGCACTAAGTGCAGTGCTTAGTACACAGTAGGTACTTAGTAGATGTTCGATGACTGAAAGTGGACATGAAATAAAGCTCAGAGGAATGAACATTTTGTGCATGGCTGGTGTATGTGTGTGTGTGTGTGTGTGTGTGTGTGTGTGCGCGCGCGCACGCGCACACACACACATGTGTGAGGACTGTACATGTGTCTTTTATGTTTGACAGTCTAAGTTCTATAACAAAGTGGAGATGGAATGCTGGCAGTGTAATAGATGCTCATGTTATTGTCCATCTTGTTTCCCATCCTTGAGTCCTGAAATCTTTTTCCATTCCGTGCCTTCACCACCATTTGTTGTTGTTGTTGTTGTTTTGAAGGACAGTATTTGGACCTAGAATGAGTCAGCAAACATTCAACTGCTTGGGTTTGTGCAAGGCATGGGCAGGAGCGTGGGAGATTTAGCAGACACTGTCCTTACCTTTCAGTGGGCGCTGTCCTCTCCCAGTGCAAGAGGGACTCACCGAGGACTGGGGTCCCTGGGGAAGGGATCGTGCCCTGGGAGAGGGGGTTTTGAAGGAGGCAGAGGTCTGAGTGGGCAGGACAAGGGCAGGCCCAGGGGTGGGTACAGTGTGGGAAGGATAGTCTGAATGGAGGTGGAGACAAATACAAGCATAGTGCTGTGTTTATGGGCTGTTGAGGGCCCCTTAAACCTCACAGGCTGGGTGTTGGGATTCAATGGACCTGGTTATGGAGCCTTCACAACCTGTTGATGGTCAGACACTTCTTGTGACCCCCAACACTCGCAGTATGATTGAAAAGATTTTATCTACCAAATGAATGGTATTGGTTATTGAGTTTTCCCATTATTTTATTACTCATTTTATTACTTCTTTTGCTACTCAAGGGTGACCAATCAGCCAATCAGCATTCCTGATCAGCACAGTGAATGTTATGCTCTGAGTTGATGAAATTCCAGTCCATCAAAAACCCAGCTTGATGTTTTAGATCGCTCGAGCAGTGGTGGTGAGGTTATTTTAAAATCTAGGCAGCAAAGTTTAGTCTTGGTCTAGGAAGGTCAGGAAAGCTATTACAGCTTTTTGAGCCGAGAAAGAGCATGCGCTGTGCACGCAACAGAACCGAGCTGTAGGCTGGCGGCAGAGGATACAGACGGCCTCTGCTTGCTTAGCATGTGCCAGGCACGTGCATGAACTCACTTTCCCCCCAGAATAATCCTATGAGGCTCATCTATAGGATTTATCTCCACATTTATCCCCATTTTTCAGATGCTGAAATTGATCAGAAAGCTCAAAGACCTTACTTTACAGAAGGTCTCCCAGCTAGGGAAGGGCCCAGTCTGAGTTCACACCCAGGCAGTTGGACTTCGTCTGAATTCTTAATGACCACATCACACAAGCCGTCTTGGAGGGTCCAGGAGACTGAGGTGGGCTCACCCATGGGTAAGATAGACAGTGCTGTGATCAGGCAAGAAATCCCAGCCCAAACCCAGAGAAATGGAAGCATATGTTCAAACAGAAAACTTGTGTACAGTTTTTATAGCAACAGCCCAGTTAGTTGCCTATCCACAGGAAGGAGAAAGGATCAACTACTGTAGTATTCACATGGAACGGAATACTACTCAGAAATAATGAGAAGCAAAATGTTGATACACACAACAGCATGGAGGGACCTCAGGAACATTATGCTACTGAGGACACCCTGTGTGATTTCATTTCTATGAAATTCTTAAAACGAATCTGTGGACAGAACTCAGCATGTCGGTCGCTTCTGGGAAAATGGGAGTGGAGATTGACTCGAAAGAGGCGAGAGGAACTTTCTGGCTCATAGTAATTCTGTCTTGACAGGGGCTTTGGCCTATACAGGTGTATGCATTTGTTAACACTGAGTATATGCCCTTAAGATTTGGGCATTCCACTTACGTAAATTTTACCTTAAAAAAAAAAAAAAAGACCTACAAACTAATATTGAATTCTGGTTAATGATGTGCACCCTGAACCATTTAGGGGTGAGCATACTGATGTCTACAATATATTGAAATGCATCTAAACAACAAAAATGGATTGATGGATGGATAGCGGGGTGGGTAAATAGACAGATAGTGGAAAAGCAGGTATAGTACCATGTTAATGGTGAGTGGAAGTGGTAGGTGTATGGGTGCTCATTGTAAATTCTTTCAACTTCGCTGTGTGTTTGAAATCTTCGTCATAAAATGTGGAGGGGAAAAGAAGAAATCCCCGCTGGGGTCCTTTCTGTAGACAGAGAGCGTGTGGCCAGGGCACCGTGAAGGCGCAGGCCAGGCAGAGGCCGGACAGCGCCAGAGAGGCAGGGCCTGGGCTTCGGCCGCAGGACTCCCGCTGAGGGGGCTCCGGGGGCTCCAGGTGAGAGGTGGGTGGAGAGAAGGCTGGGGACCCGCTGCTAGTTTCCTGGCGTTTATTCTCTCCCAGTTTTGGAGGCTAGAAGTCTGCAATCAAGGAGTGGGCAGGGCCTCCTTCTCTCTGAAGGCTCTAGGGGAGGGTCCTTCCTTGCCTCTTCCAGCTTCTGGAGGCTTCCAGCAAGCCTTGGCCGCCCTGGGCTGGTGGCTCGATTGCTCCAGTCTCCTCCATCCTCACGTGGCCTTTTCCTCTGTGTGTCCCCTCCTCATCTCGGGAGGACACCAGTCATGCATGGATTTGGAGCCCACCTATTCCAGGGTGACCTCATCTTAACTTAGTGACGTCGGCAAACACCCTGTTTCCCAATAAGGTCACATGATGAGGTTCGGGGTGGACATGAATTTGGGGGGGCACTCTTCAACCGTGACAGGTGACCAACCAATCTGAGGGTCCCAAAATGAGGGGAGGGCCTTGTGGGTGGAGGACTGGGGCAGGGGAGAGAGCAAAGGGCTGAGAGATGGAGGAAGTCCTGAGAGTGGAGAAGGAAGTCCGTTTAATTTGCTCAGAGCAAGAAATGGGGCTTGGGAGGGAAGAAAACAAGTCGGGTAGGTTTCCCAGGAAAGGCTTCTCTATCCATTTATCTCCTGAATATCTTAAAGAATTAAAATGTAAATCTCAGAAATTAAATCCACGGGCCAAGTGTACACAGAGGAGGCTTTTGCAGGAGAAACAATGTGGTTCGTTTCCCCCTACTAAACAACCGTGGTGGGAAACCGCGTCTGCAAGCACAGGTTTTATTCGAGACGGATTAAGGTTGGTGATGAGGGAATCTCAGCAGGATTGCAGGTGCGGTTCTCATAAGCCCACCAAAGTTCAGCTCCTTATCTGAGGCTTATCCAAACCCGAGGCAGCCTTTTAGGCCGGTGGGGAGGCTAGGGACCTCCAGCCGCTGAAAGCTAATATCCTGCATCAGGAAACCACCTGCGTGGGGAGGGGGGTGGGGGGCGGGCGGCCGAGGCCTCTACAGGAATGCGCTCTCAGAACACAGGCCTGCTGTGGTTTGGGGCTTCCTGGGCTTGGACCACCCACTCTCTTTGGTGGGCAGATCACAAGTTCAGCCCCTGGAGCCCTGAGAAGGAGGTCGTGCATCCTTGACTGCTCTCAGTTCTCACACCAGCTTCTGAGATCTGGCCCCAGGCAGGCCCTGGTTTTGCCTCCCTCACTCACCTCCCTCACGTACCTCCTCAGGCCTTCATTTGGACTCTTGGACCCGTCATTCGAGCTTCCTCGGGCCGCAGGGCTCTGGAAGGTTCCTCCTGTCGCAGGCTCCTCATTGTTGGGCAGTCACCTTCTCAGAGCCGCCTTCCCTGGCCACCCTGGTGAAAGCTTTGCACCCCCCAGACGCTGTCCCCCATTTCCTCATGTCATTTCTTCATAGCGCTTGTAAATGGTTTCAGCTCATGTCCAGCTGGAACCGCAGACTGTGACCTCGTTTGGAAATAGAGGTGAAATTGTCCTAGATTTAGGGTGAGCCCTGAAATCAGGGACTAGTTGCCTTTATAAGAATGAGGAGAAGACCAAGCGAGACTCAGAGAGAAGGCCACCTGGACATGGAGGCAGCGGTTGGAGTGATGCTGCTACAAGCCAAGGAACGCCGGAAGCCACCAGAACCTGCAAGAGGCAAAGGAGGGTTCTTTTCTAGAAGCTTTAGAAGGAATCGGGCCTTCGTTATGATAACCTTCTGGCCCCAGAACTGTGAAAGAAGACATTGACAAAATTTTAAGCTACTAAATTTGTGGTCCTTGGTTGGAGCAGCCCTGAGAAACCAACACTTACTACTGTCTGAAATTACTTTCTTCATGTTTTTTAATTTTTGTTTTTTTGCTAACCTGTTCGTGGTCCTCTCTCCAGCCAGAATATAAACCCATCGGATGCAAGGGCCTCGCTCTGTTTCTAATCCCTACCTCCAGGGTCTGAGCAGCGCCAGGCACAGCACACCTGCTCAGTCACCACTTGCCCAGTTAATGGAACCTGTGAGATAAGCATTGTCGTCTTGATCTCTGGTAATGAAGCTGACACCCAGGGAGGTTTCTTAACTTCAAGTGCCCCATGGAAGAGTCAGGATTCGGACTCAGGCCTTCTGGTCCTCAGGTTCAGGTTTCTTCGACCACGTCACAGCAGCTTGGTTGCTATTTTGAAAGAATTATTTTTAGTATCTTTACAATTTATTTTGAGTTGCATCCCCGCCTCCCCCAGTGTAGTTTTACACCTTACAAGTGGGCACTGGAACCCTTCCCAGGAGGACTGGTTCGTAGCCTGCCCTGGGTAAGGAAGTCCTCGCAGGCAGGGAGACACGCAGCCTGCTGGCCCAGCAGCACCGCTCAGACCGGAGTCTCCTGGGGCCCGTCCGTGGAGGAGGGAACCGGATGCTGTCCACTCCTCCACAGGAAGGATGTGCATCTGCAAACAGCCTGGGGGAGGACTTACCGCTCAGATGGATTGTGACTCTGAGGGTCACTGCTCTTCTTCCCCCTCACCCCCCCAAAGGGGAAAACACCTGAGTTTGATTTCCCCCCTGGATACTCGAGCACATCTGGCGCACTCATTAGATTTTATGGGGCACCTGCAGTGGGGCGTTGGGCTGGGTCATCTTGCAGATTTGATTCCTGATGAATCCTGACTGTCTACCCTTCACTCTCTCCTCTGCTTCTCAAGCTGAATTAATTTAAATCAGTTATCCCTGTTGGCTCCCTGGAACTCTTTGTACCTGATTTTTTACTCATCAACCCTAGAGACTAATAGAATAGCTTCTCTCATTCGCTCTCTTTGTCTCCCTCTCTCCCTCTCTTTCTCTCACAGCATTTTTACTTTGGTGTTTTGTTTTGGTAAATAATGCACACACTGACAATTGTTTATTAAAGAAGTATGTTTTGATGTGCAAGCGTGACTGCTCTAGCTCCTGTGGCCCACAGTGCTGTGCGGCTTCCGGTCTAGTTCCCAAAGCAGATGTACAAGACATCTATTAGTATTACACTTGTTACTGAAGGGAGCTACCTTCGAAGTACTTTTGTATAAAACTTGTCCCGACTTATTTTGGGGGTCAATAAATAAAGTTTCTTTTGTTCTGAAGGGAAAAAGAGTATCAGCATAGGTTTTCTAGTATTCTCTGCTGGTGCCTGTCTTGGTTATAGAGGATGAATCTGGCTTGGTTATATAAGGATGAATCTGGCTTTTGGAAACAAGCTAAAGGTTAAAGTTCATTTTACTACTTAAGGTGAGCAAGTCAGCCGGCATGGTACTGCTAACGTGGGTCAGGAGTAGGATGTGGCGTTAGGGTTAGCAGAATGGCTTTTCTGTGTTCTCCCCACTACACTACAAGCTTCTTGCGGGCGGGACCCATCTTAGTCATCCTTTTCTCTCCAGGGCCTGCTACACAGTAAGTTTTGGGTGGATATTTGAATGAATGGATGGCTGGGTGGTTGGTTGACTAAGAGCCTTACAGTGAAGGCAACTCTGAAAAAGAACTTGCCATAGAATGTAGAGAAATGATCATGTACGTGGCCACCCTGACGGTACCTAGCAAAGTTCTGTTCCGTAAGGAGGCCGCTGGCTGTGTGTGGTCATGGCTTACGTGCTTGAGTTGACCAACAGTTATAGTAAATCTTGGTCTTTTCTTACATTTTCCACACCCACTAATGTGTGGTTGTTCTAAAATCTAGAAGAAGTATAGCTTCAAAGTAGAAAATTTATAGCTGAGTAGACTGCCATTCAGAGGCCATGGGGGCTTTTGGGGGCACCTCACCTAACCACGGAGTGATATCAGAAAGATCAGCTTTGATGCTTGAGTTTTCTCATCGGTAAAATAAAGGGATTAGTCATCTTTTTGAAAACTCATCCTGCACAGGCTGTTATTCTATCAAATGACAACTTCCAATCACTTCTGCTTTAATACTCCAAACAGTTTTACCCATCTTTCCCTCCATCACCTAGGCTTCAAGCCTCTCCTTAGTCACTCCACCCCAGGGACATGTTAGCTGAGGGCGGTATGTGTATTTGACCTCATTCCGGATGAGTCTCTGTCATTCTGAGACCGCCATGACTTGGGGAACAGTTCAGGACTGTGTCATTTCTGTGAACTTGCTTCTTGTTTCGTGATATGTGGGTTTCCGAAAAGTCAACCAGAATTTTGGGGGAGATTTTGAAGCCTTCCTTGAAAGGTTTCTAAGCCACGTGTGCTGATCCATGACACCCTTTTGTGTGTCTGGTGGGGATTTCCCGTGGGGAGAGGCTCACCTCTCCTTCAGAAACGTTGATGCCTGTCTCTCTGTCTTCATTCCCATTAGTGTAGACTTTAAAGATAGTATGGCAGACAGAAGAATGGCCCACTAAAATGTGTTTGCATCCTCATTCCTGAAACTTGCAAATATGTTATGTTACATGGGGAAAAGGCCTTTGCAGCTGAGAGTAATTTAAGGATCTTGATGAGAGAGAGAGGGACAGAGAGAGAGAAAGAGAGAGAGAGAGAGAGAGAGATTTGAAGGTGCTATGCTGCTGGCCTTGAAGATTGAGGTAAGGATTACAAGCCAAGGAATGTAGCTGGCTCTAGAGGCTGGAAAAGACAAGGAAACTGTTCCCTCCTAGAAAACTTGGAATGAGTTCAACCCTGCTGACACCTCAATGTTAGAACTTCTGACTCTAAATTGTAAGCTACTAAATCTGTGTTGTTTTAAACTACCAAGTATATGGTAATTTGTTATAGCAGCAATAAGAAGCTAATACAGATAGGGAGGGCTAGATCAAAATACTGAAGGAAAGAGGGTAACTTGGGTAAGAGTATTATCATCTAACTAGAGGCCCGTTGCAGGAAGATTTCTGCAATAGGGCCTCCTGCAGCAGTCTCCACAGCCCCGCCTGCTTCCCTCCCTTCTCCACTGCCCCGCCTGCTTCCTTCTCTTCTCCGCCGCCCCGCTTGCTTCTCTGCAGCTTCCCTCCCTTCTGCAGTGCTTGGCTTCCTTGTACGCTGTCTTCAGTCTTCACTCTCTGCCTGGGTATGCAAATTAACCGCCATCTTGGTTGGGTTAATTTGCATATTCACTCCTGATTGGCTGGTGGACGTGACTGGTGGGTGTGGCTTGTGGATGTAGTAGAGGTATGGTCGATTTGCATGTTTCTCTTTTATTAGATAGGATTATCATTTATGGAACATCTAATACATGTCAGACTGTGATGCACAGAGTGGGCCCGCTGGATTAAAATAAAATCAGACATAGATCTGTTCCTCGAGGAGTTTAAAGTTCAATAAGGAAGATAAGGTGAGTATAAGAATAATACCACAAGGCTGACATTGATCTGCCTGCAGATGATGGGTGGACCAGCCAAGCAGCTACTTAGGGCACCCATCCATTTATAAGATGAGGTAAAGCAACATCAAACATGACCTAGAAAAGACTGTACAGACTCTTCTTGCAAAGAGTTCAGGATGTGTATGGACAAAAATTAATAAGGAGTTTGGGTTAGGAAGTAGAACTCCAAGGAACTCCCTTCCTTAGTGAAGCTGGGTTTCACCGAACAGGTTTGCAAGTTTGGGTCTAAGCTGAATCGTTGGGAACGAGGCAAGGGATCTGAGTGCCCCGGTGATGATCCTTCTGACCCTTCCCTGACATAGCACTCTGTCTTCACCGAACAAGAATGCCAAGCAACTATTTAAAGCCTATCAGTGTGAAAGACAGAATTAGCAGTCTGCCTGGCATGCCACAAATCTCGATCTGACTGCGAAAGTATAACAAAAAAAGACAGAACTAAATCAATAGGTCAATTTAAAGTAGAGAAAAAGTTCTTCTTGAAGACACAAAAGAAGGCTCAATGGGGAGGTGTTTTCTAAACTTGACTGCGAAGGAAAAGAAACTAGTATTTTAGTTCAGGGGTTGAATAACCATGGCCTGCCCATTTTTGTAAATAAAGTTATTTTGGAGCACAGCCACACCCATTCATTTAAATATTGTTTATGGCTCCCTCTGCACCACAGTGGCAGGGTTGAATGGTTTCTACAAAGACTGTACGGTCTACACACTGAAAACATGTATGATCTGGCCCTTTATAGGACGAGAGTGCTAACCCCTACTTTCCTGTGTCTCCATAGCAGATATTTGGTCAGAAGCCATAATGCATTAGAAGTTTCAGAAATGATTGTTAATCTGTTTAGGGAATTAAGATGAAGATGTTGATAGAGTGATGAAATGAGCCTACCAGTGCTCCTTAATGCTAAAGTATCTTCTTGATTCAGTCATGTAGCAAACAATTATTGATGCCCTGGTACGTGTGAGTCAGGAGGCTAACAGTGGAATCATAAAAAGAAATGCTCAGTGGTTTTGTTTCAATTCTGATTATTGAGTATCTGTGGCTATAGGGTAATTCTCTATCAACCGGAACACTTAATTATTCAGAAGCCCAGTCCTTGATCCAGCTAGTTAGATATTGACAGGAGCTATAGCGGAAATTTTAATTAACCTTTCAAACTCCCTCTTGATCTCTCCAGGGTAAACCAGAGCACATAGAGTGTCTACTGGGCTCACCTGCAGAGGGAGGGGGAGGTTAAAGGTGACCCAGAAAGGTGGGCTGAATCCAGAACGAGTCATTGGAAATGGCTTTGTTGTCTTGGTTTTCTGCTGGGAAAGAATTCATAGGGCTATTTTTAGGTATTCTCTTCTTATTTATCAGTCAACTTGGGCAATATTGATTTACCCAGCAGACCCACTCTGTAAATAGCAAAACACATTCATGGGAATATTTACAATCCACTTTCTGCATATCCAGCAGGTCTAGAGACAGCGAATTATTAGAAACTCACTGGCCATCTTAAAGCTCCTCATTTAAGGTTTTATAACGAGCTTCCTTTTGATGGTTTGTTGACGGTGGTAAATGGGGCAGGTAGGGGCGTGGCCATCGGGAAGCAAGTCCCAGTGTGAGACCCGCCCCGGGTTTAGCTGAGATCCTGCCTGCACCTCTCCATCTTCTCAGGTAGCAGAACACAGAATTTCCCCGACAAAAGCAGGATTCGTGTCTCTTAGGAGACCATTCCTTCTCTGCTGGCGACATCAGGAAATACAAAACAGATGTGATTGATGGTGAGGGATTGGTGACATTTCCGTGAACTTGGAACATGAAGAAAAACCCTTTATCTTTCATCTCCAATCTGTAGTTTATTCACTTCATCTCCCCAAAGTGTTTTTGGTTTTAGTTTCCTTTCAATGGTAAAGAATATGTTAATAGATTTTTTTTTTAAAAGGATCAACTCAGAAAACCCCAAAGTCTTCAAAATCCTTTTTGTTTCCTTCCCCTCCCCAAACTTTAATAGCCCCTGGAGTGGGCGTGGAGATGGCGGGAGTCTTTTATACTTCCTAAACCTGCTGTTTGCACAAGTGGCTGTTATGACTGCAGCAACATAATTGCTCTTAAAATGCCTCGATTAAAAAAAAAAACATCTATTTTTATTTCTTAATCTTGAGGCTCCTTGGCTCTCATTTTTCCAGGCCACTTTAGTAACTTCCCAAAATTGGCCTGATGAATATGGTTTCCCAGCTTGATCAAAGAACAGCTGTTTGTGGTGGGGGTTGGCTGTGTGTGTGTGTGTGTGTGTGTGTGTGTGTGTGTGTGTGTAGGGGAGCTGGGGAGCAATGAGGGGTGGTGTTGTACAAAGGGTGTAAGGATTTGGTTCCTAGATGGCAGCTGTTTCTGCCTTCGCTTGACTGCTTAAAAGCAAGCATGAAGGTAGAAACCCACTCTCCAAGCCTCCCCTGGGACTGCTTTTGTATCCCGTGGCTTAGTTAAGAATGAGAGGGAAGAATGAGAGGGAAGCATCTCATTCTCATTACAGGCCTGTTCTTGGTGCCCGTCACTGCTTGCTGGGCCGGCCAGTGTGGATCTTCAGCGCCGTGAGGGACCAGCCACACTCTTGTGGAGTTTTCGGTGTGTTTCTGAGCTCTGCTTCGGAGAGGATGTGCTCAGGCGGAGGTGGGAGGACAAGAGCTTGTCAGCTTTGCAAGGGGATTGCCTTGGGGCAAAGGTGCACCCGGCGGCCGCTATCGAGTCCCGGGTTGTAAGTTGGACTCCGTGGCTTCAGTCTGCAAACACAACCAGCTCTGCGTTTGCCTTGGGTGATTCGCTCACCCTCGCGAGACCTTGGTGTTGATCTTGTTTGAGATGACCCTGGAAGTATGCTCTCAGGGGAACTGTCACCCCAGATGAGTTTTCCAAGGCTATCAGTGGTGCTGAGGGCAGGCCTGCCCCTAACATCTGGGGGCTCTGGGCAGGTGTGCAAGCAGAGGCCCCCGCCCCTTCACAGCTAAGAGGCCTCAAGACACCCCACCTACAAACCCTAACTTCGTCTCAAGCCCACTGGTAGGAGTGAGGATGTATTTGTTTGCATTGAGGTACATATTCCTGCCCTGGCTGGTGAGGCTCAGTGCGTTGTCCCAAGCACCAAGAGGTCGTTGGTTCAGTTGACACCATAGATCACATGTCCAGGTTGCAGGCTCCATCCCTAGTAGCGGGGGGGGGGGGGGGGGGGGGGGGGGAGGAGGGGGGGGGGGGGGAGGGTGCAGGAGGCAGCCGATCAATATTTCTCTCTTCCTCTCCCTTCCTTTCTCTCTAAAATCAATACAAACATTTTTTTTTTTAAAAAAGATAGATATTCCTGGCCCATTGGGACAAGGAATGGGGGTGCCCATTCAAAGCAAGGAATTTTATATCCGTGCAGGCAAAAAGCCCCACATATGTAAGGAGAAATGAAATTACCCCTTAAATGACGGCGAGGAACGAAAGAAAGAATTCCTCTGGGACTCCGCAGTATAAGCCAGGCAGCACCTAGCCGCCCCTTAACTGCGGACTACCTTGGATTTCTTCACACCGCCCTGATCCCTGAACGAGCAGTCCTTTATTTTTTTCTTTTAAACACCTTAGCTTGCTTTAACATGTTGCTAACTGTCTGGAGACTCGAAGAGACAGTCTAGTAAAAACCTTGCAATTTTCCCCTGTCGAGGTACAAGTGGGCCCTCTTCTCGCTGGCCTTAAAAGAACGGTTCAACGAAGGCGGCTGCAGGATGCTGTACCGTGTAGGTAGGGTGTCCGCTTCGTATCATGCGGCTGCTGAAAAGTTTATTGCCTTGTGCCAGAAAAGTCACTGTGATTTCATTTTTGAAAGTTGAATGGAAAACTCAGAATAGACTCTCCCGATAATTATGCCTCTTATTCGGCAACATAGGGTGAAAATTTATACGGCCTATCAATGCGAAAGAACAGAGCCGAGGCTCCGGGCTTTTATGGTGATTACATCTACCTGTATGGGGGCTTTATGTGCTTACAATTTGAATCATTTATAGATGCACACTCAACAGAGTTGGAGCATAACTAGTACTGTGGGTTTTTTTTGCTGACTAAATGATAGGCAAAGCAATTTTCCACAAATGTCTCCCAGTAGGCTGTCAGCACAGAAGCCTTGTAATATTGCTTTTTAACCTCAGCACTGGCAGCGATCCAGAAATTATTGCATTGATACCAAACTGTCTTGCACCAGGCAGTTGCCCTTTTCTCCATGGGCACCCCGTGAACTCTTCAAGTAGATGCCAGCCCCGCCCTCTTCTTACCCTCCCCTCCCCCCACTCCCTCCCCCCAAACAATCTTGTTTTCATTTCAGGAAGATCTTTTTACCTGTCCTTGTTCAACTGCAGGTAGCCAGGCACACTAGAAGTTTAAAAATACAGCCACACAATTCTTTGGATTGTGTTATTATGCCTTAAATGCATTCAATTAGCATTCAGAGCTTTGTCACCAAATAAATGACACACATGTTGGTGGCACAAAGGGGAAGGAGAGGCTTTGTGGTGGTGGTGGTTGTTTTTCCTTTAGGCAAAGTCAGGCCCAGCCTTCTTTCTTCTTTCCTCCTCCTTTCTCCCCGCCCCCCAACCCCCCTTCCTTTTACTCTCAGAAACTCTTACAAATGGCTTTGGGGAGTTGGTAGATAGGAATCCTGTGTTTTGGAGAAGGGTTTGTTGGGACTTCTTGGGAAGGACTGAAGGAAGCACACATCCTGCGTACAGTTTCCTCACCCAGCGGTTGGGTCCTGGCAGCATTCGTTGGGTCTCTGCAGGGACCTGAGCTCCTGGGCCCGCGCCTTTATGGGAGCTCTGGAGAAAGGTGGGGGTCCAGCTTCCTCCCACTTCCTGTCTGCAGAGCACTGGCTTGAGTAGACCTGAGTTCCTGGGAGCCCGCTGCTCTTGAACTCCAGCAAGAGGGGTGCACTGCTCATTTCTCCTGCCCAGGTCGAGAGAGGAGCAGACTGGTGATGACTTAGTGCCAGGATTTTGAGTTTAAACATCCATCGAGCTTTGAGGGCACTAGTTCTGTGTAAGGATGTGTGCCGATCACTTCACAGGAAAGATGCTAAGCCAACTTGTTGAGTGAAGGATTCTTCTCCCATTCGGGTGGGCTGTTGTGCTCATGGGCTGTGCCATCGCTGGGCCTGACCCACCAGTGGTCCTCCAGCTGCATTCCAGTTGCTGTGCTGTAGTGCCCTCCCCAGCTCTGGTCCCCTCTCTGCCCCGCCCTGGGCTCTCAGCAGGCTTGAAATGCCTCCCTGGGGGGCATTTGTCTTCTCATAGAGAACTGTGGCCATCTTTACCTTCATCAGGAAAAGAGACCTTAAAAAAACCTCTGGCCTAATGCATTTGCCTTGACCTTCTCAAATGATGAGTGCTATAAATGGAGAAGTAGGTAACTCTTACACATCCCGTGGCTCATAGAAAAGTCTGTCTTTGGCTTGGAAGAAAGCACTGTACTGGATAAAACTGGAAATGTAAACTGTACTAGGAAATCAAACTCAAAGCATTGAATAAAATTGTGGAAGTCAATGGTTTTGCAGCTTAACTTATTTCTATTGCTTAAGAGATGTTTCATTCTTTAAGTATCAGTGAATGAATGAATGATGAATGAATGCATTTCAGAACCCATTTAAGTAATAATTCTGCTGTGATCTATACTTAAAGAGAATTAAACTTTTAAGATGGTTCATGTATGTGGTTGCAAATGTAAACGTTGCCCCAAAGGGGAAAACATGCTTATAGGCTAGCTGGATGGGATGGGGGAAGGAGTGGAAGAAGGAGAGGGGGGTGATGCTCTCTAAGACCAATAGGAAGGCAAACATGTAGAGGAAAGCACTAAAGAGCATGCTGGGGCTGAGGGGATGGGATTCCTCTGGTGAGGAAACAAGGCGTGTTAATCAAGGAAACCCCTTGGAGGAAGTGTTTCTTGAATGGCATTTTGGAGGAACAGGAGTATCCTGTGCCAGGTGCCTCCTGGTGAGAGCCACCCCCCCCCCCCCCCCCCCCCCCCCCCGCTGAAATCGTTGCCCTTTGTTGGGGAAAGACTGGTTTATTCAGTGAAGAGGAAGCGCCAAGTCTCTGTCTGTAGGTGGACGCACTAACTGACCCAGGGAGCTTTAAAATACCCAGTTGCTGGCAGGCCAGTGTGGCTCAGTGGTTGAATGTTGACCCAGTAATCAGGAGGTTGGAGTTCCATTCCCTGTCCCCCTCTCGTAGCCTCACACGGTTCTGGGCTGCTTTGTTCCAGGGATGTGTGCTCAGAGAAGGCACACAAATTTAAAGTCCATCTAAATAGAACACGATTAGAAGCTAAAAACTACGACAGAAAAGTCAACCCCTGTGTTCTTATGCCAGATAAAACGCCTTATGGATGGGCTCCTTTAGTGGATTATCCAAGCCACTAACTCCTAGATGATTATGTTAATTAGACCTTATTAATATTAAAAGGAAGACAGCAGTTTTCAGACCTGGGGAATTAGAACCACTCCTTGCATAAGGCTGAAGTCTTGGTGGGGCTCCCTAAGCACCTAATCCATTGTATGACACTTACTCATTGTATGAAGAAGAAACACAAGCAGGGGACATTGGAGATGTCATAGGGGTCCAGAGATACTGGCCGAACAGGCACTAAAAATCCAGGGCTCTGGCCTCATGACCCCCAATTTTTGAATGAAAAGATAATATATATATATATATATATATATATATATATATATGCACATACATACACATACACACACACACACCCAAAATATTCACAGATTATTTGCATTCAGGAAGAGTTAAGTCTTTTTTTTTTTTTTTAGACTACTTGGTGCCTTTATTAATGAATGCAAGTATTGCAGTCATTGTCTTTTATACCTCGTTGCCTTTAAAGCCCTAACTTTCATTTAAATAGCATTTATCTGAACATGCCTATGAAAAATGTCAGGTTACTTCCTCACTGAGTTCTTTTAATATATATATATATTAAATATAATATATAAATATTATATTTATATAGTAAATATATATATAAAATCAATATATATATATATTATATATATATATATAATATATATATATTGATTTTAGAGAGAGAGAGAGGAAGGGAGAAAGAGAGAGAGAAACATCATTAGGTTGCCTCCTGCAGGAACCTGCAACCTGGGCAGGTGCCCTGCCTGGGAATGTAACCGGTGACCTTTCGGTGCATGGGATGGCACTCAACCCACTGAGCCACACGGGCCAGGGCCTCATTGGGTTCTAACAGTAGGGTTTCCAGGCACATTACTGGTTCTTGAGAAAAAGACTGAGATGTGAACAGGTCCTCTTCCAGCTTTTTGGGTAACAACTTGAGGGGACATGATTAGCTTGAGGCCCACGAGGGGAGACGCATCTAAGTTTGCTTAGAACTCACAGGAACTTGAGACAACCTGCAGTTAAAAAAATGTTTTTCAGTGTGTGTGTGTGTGTGTGTGTGTGTGTGTGTGTGTGTATGTGGAGGAGTCATATTCCTTATAAATACAGTAATTTCATTTGTGAGAGAAAAAAAAAATCTCATTTCTTTTATGTCCTGTTCACCTGAAATGCAAATCGGAGTTTGCTTGCGATTAATTAAGCAGATGATAGATGGAACTTAAAATGAACACTCAGCATTTCCCCTCGTCTGTATACAGAGCACAGAGATAATTGGGTGGGAAACAATATGGCATTTACATGGGGATTTTTTTGAAGGAGCCTTTCTCCTTTGACTTACCCAGAGAAAGGGAGGCTGGCCTTTCAGACTCGTGGAATGTCTCCGCTGCGTGTGTAAACCCATCAGCGGGGGGACGTGCCCTCATTTAGAAGTGCACCCGCTCACCTGGCTGTTGGCAAGACCTTGCTCAGTGGCGTGTCAGGGAGCTGCCACCACCTCTGCGGGAAGCAGCCTGGCGTTCTTTCTCTTGTCACTTGGTTCCTCGGGGGGCCGCGGGGGAGTCGCATTTCATCACGGGGATGAGAGAAACCTCGTTGGAAAGCGGCCAGGTGGTCCAGAACTGTTCTAGCTGCACTTGAACCCTCAGAAGTAGCTCTTTCCCAGGGACTGTCGCTGCTGCCACCTCCAGTTAGCATAGGAGGCTTCATTCCCCTGGTGCCGTTCCTGGGCCCTGTGGTCCCGTGCTGATCCGTGGCCAGACGCAGAGTACCTGCTGCTCGCTGGCCCTGTGTTCTGAGGCTCTGGAAGAGATTCCCTGTGGTCCTTCCTCCCACAATGCTCCCTTTCCCCCCGCAAAAAAAAAAAAAAAAAAAAGAATATGGTAAAATAAAATAAAATGGGTTAAAACTTCAGCTTACCTGGAGGTACACAGAGCCCATGCCTAGATATCAACTAGAGAGATTCAGTCCTGTGCAGGGCAGGACGGTAGTTACAATAGCGACGATCGCCTTGTTGTCCCGTGAGTGTTCAGCAGACTCTGAGATGAGAATGTGTGTGCAAATGATTCACAGAAAATTGCTTCCTGAAGAAACTGGTCGGGAGCCGGGAAGGCAGGACAGGGAAGTGGAGGAAGCCAATGCAAGTTCAGATGAAGGCCTCTTGGGGGCATGAGGCACCTGTTGAAAGAAGTGTCCCACCAAGGAGGCTCTCCGCATTGGGCCTGGCTCCAGGGCCAAGCAGCTCTGGCTCCCTCCTGCCAGGGCCCTGGGGACACAGCCAGGAACCAGGGTGAGTGAAGCGGCCAGTTTTCCTCCTTTGAGAGCTCAATCCAGGCTCACGTCAAGGCAGGGAAGATGCACCGAGGGGGCCTCTTGTCTCTGCTGTGACCTCTGAGGAGACATTTCAGTTAGAACTGAGCAACCAGCCAGGGAGCCCAGCTGCCGTGCCCCCTCCTCTTGGAGATCCGAGTCTGGTGAGAGAGAGAGAGAGAGAGAGAGAGAGAGAGAGAGAGCGAGCTGGCCTTCTCTCGTCCAGCCTGTCGGGGGGTTGGTTTGGGGCTGGACCTGGGAGCTGCAGGTCCCTGGCAGACCAAGTGAAGGAAATGCTGTAATTCATCGTCAGCCGAGGGAGTGAGGGCAATTTCTGAGAACTGGGAAGCTGATGGATGCTGGCATGTGGGCCTGGAGAGAAGTCTGCCATCCATCCTCCTCCAAGCTATGTGGACCTCTCCACTAAGGGCCAGCCAGGAGGTAACTGGTCCTGGCAGCCCGTGATTTTCAGGAGCTCCCCCAAGCCATCTGGGGCCTTTGGCTGGCAGTTCCTCTGTACGCCCGGAGATTGCATGATCTAGTTACTAGAGGCTCAGGAAAGCTGCCCTTCCTGGCCTATTTTTTACAACATCGGGAGAATCAAAGGGTCTGTAGACTGTGCATTTCGTGAGCAATTAGGCTTATGCAAAAGCAAGGGACTTTCTTAGGCTTCCAGGTGGGGTTGGCACCACGTATTGCGGAGAATGCTCCATGCCATCTCAGGAAGAACTGCCAGCAGCCAGCGCCCTGAGGTGTCCCAAGCACTGGGTGAGGCAGCGACCTTCCCTCTAGCACATTTCCCAGGGGACGCAGTGGGGTGATGCAAAGAGCGTGCATCTGGAGGTCTGGGGATCTGTCCCAGGTCCTGATATTGGAGTGAAATTGGAATGTGTCCCTGGGGAGATGGAGCAAACACTCTCCCAGCCTGCAGGGAGCTTGAACAGAAACTGGACTGATAGGTGGGCAGGGATGCTCAGATCAGCGGCCCTGGTGAGCTACTAAACATGGGGGAGCCTGGCATCAAAACGCTGGGGCAAGCAGCATCAAGCTCTGTTGCCCTCTCTAAGTGATGGACCCAGTGGACATAGAGAAAGAGTAGATGAGTGAGAAGAGGGAGAGGGGGGGAGGGGATGAGGGACAAGGGAGAACCGGAAGCTGGACATCTCTCCTCAGCCCTCAGAGTCCTGGGCCTTTCCTGGAGAGGCGGGGGCTGGGAAAAGGGAGAACCTGGGGGGGGTGTTCCCTACTGGCCCCTCTTGCCCTTATTCATTGATGGCATATGAACACCTTGCTCTCCATCCATTGGGCTCTGCCCACTCAGTGCTCAAAGTGGGGGGTGGAGGGGAGAGCATGATTTCGACCAAGCAGTGTTCACACACACCTTCTTGAACTTGAGCAAGTTAGCATCTCTGAACCTGAGCTCGCCCATGAAATAGGTATCCTAAAGGGCTATTGAGACAACTATATGATGTAATGCATTTAACTTCCTTAGTGAACACGGCCACATGGCATTCACTGTGTTCTGTAAGAGCTATTAGAATGAGGTTGGACCTGCCGAAACCGGTTTGGCTCAGTGGATAGAGCGTCGGCCTGTGGACTGAAAGGTCCCAGGTTCGATTCCGGTCAAGGGCATGTACCCAGTAGGGGTTGTGCAAGAGGCAGCTGATCGATGTTTCTCTCTCATCGATGTTTCTAACTCTCTATCCCTCTCTCTTCCTCTCTGTAAAAAATCAATAAAAAAATATATTAAAAAAAAAAGAATTAGGTTGGACCCATCAGGGTGCTCCCTGAATGGCAGGTAACCTCCCAGTGTGACACACTGTCCTTCCCCACCAGGCATTTTCTGATTTGAAGGGATCAGCCTTGAACCCCAGGCCCAGTGAGCAAAGCTTCCTTCCTCATCTGTCTGGAGTGCACTGATGAGATGGCTTTGAAATGGCGAAAGAAAAGGAAATGAATCCAGAAATGCCATCTTGTTCTCTCAGGGGAAGAGAGTGCCCCCCCCCCCCTTCAATACTCAAGGCTTTCGGAAAGTCAGGAAGGTAAAAAAAAAATGAGGGACAGACCTTTGGGAAGGCCCTTGGGTGACCTTGATCCCAAAAGATAACCACTGGGCTGCATGGCGAACACAGGGCCCATGTGAAATGTCTCGCTGGCGTGCTCAGCTCTTGGTGATACCTGCATGTGGATGTCCTTATCTTTCATCTGCGTGACTTCCTGCTGCCCCTCCAAGCACGGGCCTGGGCGTCTCTCAGAACTGGCAAGTGACAGTGACAGGTCCCTGTGTTTCTTTCCTCGTGTGCTATTGGGAGCTGGGTGAGTGGGCCTTCCATCTCCCGGAAGTTGAACATGATGCACATGGTGTTTACTTGGCTCCTGAGTCGCTGAGCTACTTCTGGGTCATCTCCCGCTCGGAAGATGGGGACCAGCTTGCTCTGTTTTGGAACCAGCATTAGCCTCTGGGGAGTTTCCGGCATGTGGTTCAGTGAAGGCTGCCGACCACAGAATCCAGGGCTCTTCAGAGCTGCTCACTCAGCAACTTCCTAAAGTGCTTAGGCCGGTTTTTGAGTTTTGGGGCAGGGAAGAGAGTGATGGCAGACCGTGATGTTCAGTCCAAACTCTGATGCTTAAGACAGGTTTGCTCCTTAATGAAACATTTAAGATATGTTTTCTTTTCACAGTTCCTAAACAGAAATACAGAGCCAGAAAGAAAGTCACTGCTCTGTTATGATTATTAACTATTATTATTAATATCATCATTTGGTCATCTGATAGTCAGGTGACTATCCTCCTTGTTTGAATACCAGTATCGGTGCATTGTAAAAGGGACAGCCCGTGTCTTTGGTTTATCTACGTTTCCCCCCTCTCCATTCCCTATCTCTGCCCTCCCCCTAACCCTCTCTCCCCGCTCAGGGGTTTAATCCATGCTCTTGAATATGTGTGTATCCTTGAACAAGATATTTTTCTGTGTGCCCATGATTTTTAAAAATACTATATAATAAAAGGCTAATATACAAATCGACTGAACAGCAGAACGACTGGTTGCTATGATGTGCACTGACTACCAGGGGGCAGAAGCGCCAGAAGCTGGGCTCATGGCTGGCAAGCGCAGCGGTGGTGGCGGGAGCCTCTAAGGATGTCCGACTGATGGTTTAGGCCAGCTCCCTGTCAGTCAGACATCCCCTGAGGGCTCCCAGACTGTGAGAGAGCGCAGGCAGGGCTGGGGGACCGCCCCCCCCCCAAGTGCATGAATTACGTGCACTGGGCCTCTAGTAAAGATATAAAACTACAGTGCTTGTCCAATTCCTTACCATTTCCACTCAAAACTTTTAGAGATCAACCTATGTTTTTGTACATTTAGCTAGCTTATAGTTTCTGCTCTAGGAACTTTTAAATAAAATCTGTGTGTGGGGGGGGGGGCGGGGAAGGTGGTGACCTAATAGCTCAGTGAGGCATCACTGTGGCCATTTCACAGATCACTAAAGTGAGACCTCCAGCACGAGCCCATGAGGTTAAGGTGGATGGCAGAGCTAGGCCTTCCTTACTCTTGACTCCTGGGCAGTACCCTTTCCCCTTACAGACCAGTGACCTCAGTTTCCTTTCTTCTTTTCAACTCCCGTGGGGACTCGAACCTCTAAAAGAGTCTGGCTTTGATGGTCCTGATGGTTGCATGCTTATTCAGTCCTTGGGCAGAGGCTGGGCTCCTGGGCCTTCGGCCTCTCTTTACCCCATTCTCTTATTCTGCAACATGACTGCGTTCACAGACCATTTCTACTTGTGTTTCCTGCTCTTTGCTGCTCAACAGGAGATAGCAGCGCCTCCCACGCGCGACAGCAAAGGAAATATTGCAAGCACGTTATTATTCTTACAGGCAGGCGGATAATAGTGCCTTTGTTCCTAGGTCCTCACAAAGGGTGTCCAATAGGCTTATTTCAGTTTATTATGATCATCCACCTCAAGCGCTTCCTCAGAATCGGCTGTCTACCAGGAAACCTTCTTTATGGGCGACAGTGGGACGTGGGATGATTTAGAAGGAGGGGAACATCCGGGCTTCTGAAATTAAGGCTCTTTCTTGCTCAAATGGTGGGTCCATCAAAGGCTTCGAAACACTATTCAGAATTGGAACGACGATCTCGGAACAGAGGTGCTTTCTCGAAAGAGACCGCAGGTGTGATTTACAGAAGGGTTTGGAAAGAACTCTATTTGGAGGGAGTGATGCTGGGGCTGTGGAAGCACAGAAGGGGTGGGGCTTCCAATTGGATTCAAAACCAGAACAGAGCTCATAGAAAGAAACCTGCAAAGAAGGAATAGAAGGAGCTGAGTAACGGGTCAGAAGAGGCCAGTGATTGGCCACTGTTGCGTGGAAGAAGCTAAAAAGCAAGGATGACATCATCCCTTTCGTTGGGAGGAAACGTTAAGAAGTTGGTGACAAACTTGGTCGTGACTGAGTGTTGAATGAAAGTTGATGCATAACTTTAATTATATTATTCTGTTATTTGTTACTCTGTTATTACCATCCTTTTTATTTAGTAACTGAATAATGAGAGAGAGAGTTGATATTGATGAAGACCTTCGAGTCGAAATATTTATCACGGGACCCAACTTTCTTGGAATATGTGTCAGGGAGTGTAGATTCACAAAAGAAAATTTCATATTTGTGAGGACAGTATAAGTATTTGGCTTTTATTTATGTTCTCGCACGCTACACAAATAGCTTTTCTGTCCAGTGTACTAGAATTTATGCTGCAGAGTCTTATTACAATATTGTAAATTGAACTCTGTATGAATTTTCCTTTGGAAATACCATTATTTTTCCTGAATGTTCACCTCAGCCAGTCACTTTAAAACCTTTGAGTCAAAAAAGGTGTTGTCTGGGTTAATTATGTATTTGTTTGAGAAGAAATATTTGTTGACTGGCATGCATTGGAATAATGATTATTATTGTTATTTTAATATATCTTTATTGATTTCAGAGAGAGGAAGGGAGAGGGAGAGAGAGATTGAAACATCAATGATGAGAAAGAATCATTGATTGACTAGCTGCCTCCTACTGGGGACCGAGCCCGCAACCCAGGCATGTGCCCTTGACCAGACTCAAACCCGGGATCTTCAGTCCGCAGGCCAATGCTCTATCCAGTGAGCCAACCCAGCTAGGAATAATGACTATTCAGGAATCTAATTCATTTGACAAATTGCAGATTGCCAGAGTTACAAGATTCATGGTATGGGAAGCAAAAGGTCTCCTTTGCAAGGTCAGCTTGGTGGGGGACACCTGGAATCGGTGTTTCCTCTCCAGGGGACAGAACAGGAGCAGCCTCTCTGAGCTGATGGTCCCTGGAATCTAGAATCTGCACCCTGCCTTCTCGTGTTCATGGATTCATTTTCCCCATTAAAGTATCATGGTCTTGTGGTACCTCCGGTCCCTAGGGAGAATGGAGGATGGGAGTGGATGGTTGGTGCCTTCTTTTTACCTTCTGTTCATGCTCATCTGCTCCCACGATTTCAATTACCACCTCTATTCTGACAACCTCCAACTCAGGTCCAGATCTTGCTCCCAAGTTCCAGATCCTTATTCCTGGTGCTTGTTCCCTCGGCCTCTGCAGATTCCTCATTGCGCCCACCCACGGCCTGTCCCCTTCTGTGTGTCCTGTTGCAGATGGTGGCACCACCTTGGCCCCGAGCCTGGTGTCAGCCCATTTTCCTTCTGCTCCTCCCCTCCTCCACTTGGCACGTGGACATCCATCGGTCCTGGAATTTCTACCCTCTGGGTCCGTCTCAAATCCTTCCCCTCGTTTCCATTCCTCTGTCTTCTCTCTTAGCCCAGGCCCTTATTTTTTTTTCTGGACCATTATAGAAGCCTCCTCATGGGCCAAATCTTTCTGTCCTTTAAACTATAATTAGGGTCAATGCCCTAGCAAGTGGTCGGCAAACTCATTAGTCAACAGAGCCAAATATCAACAGCACAACAATTGAAATTTCTTTTGAGAGGCAAATTTTTTAAACTTAAACTTCTTCTAACACCACTTCAAAATAGACTCGCCCAGGCCATGGTATTTTGTGGAAGAGCCACACTCAAGGGGCCAAAGAGCCGCATGTGGCTTGCGAGCCGCAGTTTGCCAACCACGGCCCTAACGCATGGATATGCTCTAGTTGGAGAACCCTGTCTGACTCATTGTCAGAGGAGGAAATCTGCATTCCTTATCAGAGCCTTTGATAGTCTTCGTGGTTAGGGCTCCACCTTTCCCTCTGGCCACCTCTTCTCAAGCATCATCTGTGTTCTAGACACACTGACTTTTTTGTCTTTCCCTGGACGAGCCAGATAGGTTACAGCCTCTGTGCTTTGGTTCACGCTGTCCATTGGTCTCTGTCTGTCTTGTTTACCTAGTGAATGGCAGGCCACCCTTCAAGACCCAACTCAAAGTCCCTTGTCTGTGAAGCTATGCACGTGGACCACATCTCCACTATGGCACCTGCCACACGGCATGGCCACATCCTGCTTGGCTGTTGGCCTGTTGGTAGAAGTTAACTTCCCGAGGGCTGGCACTGAGTCTCATCTTTGTACCTCCAGTGCCTGGCCCATGGTAGGCCTGATATTGGTGTGGGGGTGGTTGGAAGGATGGAAGCAGATCTGGCTGCTTGATCGAAGGAAGAAGGGAAGGGAAGGAGGAGGGAGGGAGAAAAGATGGGAGGAAAAAGGGAAAGATGGAAGACAGGAGTGCCTGAATTCCATTTAGAATCCTACAATAACCTCCACACAAGCGCTTCTGTCCCATCTTCCCGACGCCTAAGGATGTCATGTACTTCTTGTTTCCTGCGCCACCTCTGACCAGGAGCACTGGCGTATAATCAATGGGCTCTTAGTAGATCTTTGCAGACTGACATATGTTCGTGGACAATGTGCTTTGAAATTCTTGGGCTGTAAACAAACAAAGCAAAACAGGCAACTGGTTATTATTCTCTCTGCTTATAAAGATTTTGTTTGCCATCTTCTTAAAAAAAAAATAGTGCGTTTGCTGGGTTATTTGTGGTGGAAAGTCTGCTGGCATCAGACATTAGTCCCCATTTAAAACAACAACAACATCAACTTAGGAAAACACTAAAGGAAGGTCATTTGGTAACCAGCTGGGAACTCCACCTCACATGTGGGCCTGCTTTTTGACTTAATGCCGAGGCCCTGCAGAGCTGAAACTGGCAGGTCCCTTTGGAAAATAAGGCAACGAACCTAAAAAGGGAAAAACCAAGAAGACGTCCATTTCCTCCTGAATTTGAAAAGCGGCGCGACTGCATTCTCTGCTTCCTTTAATTAGCACACGGACGTGCACGGTTTGTAACAATGTAATGAAGCTGGCCTTGGCCGAGGGATGGGAGAGGTAGGTAACATCTCCCCATGGCAGCGCGAGGGCAAAACAAAGGGACCCCGAGCGTGGCAGAGGTCTGGGCCAGCCACCTTGACGGATATCTCCCACGTTTCTAATTTAGCCCACAGAGCAACACTAGCAAGAAGATTCTGGAAGAGGTTCCCAGGCGAGGATGGTCACGAGCGTAAAATCAACCCGCACTCCTCTGGCCCTTTAATGATCTATGTGTGGTGATCTCACATTGCATCTCCCCCCCCCCCCCCCTTCTTCTTCTGTCCTTGGCGGAAGGCAGCCTGCTGGGCTCCCGCTTTGCTCAGCCTTCTTGATAAATGTCAAGCCTTCGTGTGGAGCTGGCACGTAGCTAGACAGCAAAGAAGTCACCTATGTCCCCCGAGCCATCCTCTCTCTCCAGGATACGGTTCCACGTTGAGGATAAGGCCTGGTGCTAACCCGGAGGGAGGCTGAGGTTTCCGCAGGCTGCCGCAGTGCTGGTATTTTATTTGCTTCCCTTGGGGCCTGACCGGATCCTGCCTCTTCCCCGGGAAGTGCTCAGGTGAAGCTTGAATACAGGTTTTCTAACAGGTGGGGGGAGCGGGAGATTTCATGCAGAGTCCTAGGACCGAGGGAGCCAGGAACACCTGCCACCTTTAGTCGATGAGGACAGCGCATGTGCAGGGCAGGACCCACGGTTGGGGCTTTCGCATCCCTTATGGGAAATGGTCGGGCAAATCTTTTTTTTTTGGGGGGGGGGGGGGAAATACAATAAATCCAGAGCTCTCTCTCAGAGCCATGTATGTATTATATTTTGCTTTCAGCATCAGGAGTGAAAAATCATGTTTTAGAGCTTATTAAAATGTTGCCCATATGGATAGTTTTAAAAGATAATTTATATTAGTGCTGGCGCATAACCTTTTAAATTAATAATTCAGAACTGTGGCTAGAGGTTTCCGTGGTCTCTAGTAGTATATTATCTGGCTGCTCCACTGAGAAATGAGCACTTATGGACGAAGGTATAAAATTGAAAAATCTAACCCATTTGGTGATCTGTTCTCAGGGAGGAGAGCCTTCTTAAATGAAAGCCTATTAGCGGGCGAATTCTGATTTCTGGACTCAAATCTGCTTGAGGTCATTACGGAGTATTATAAAGAAAAGGCCTCCGCTGCTGTTACGCCCGAAAAGCTGGCCGCATTCACAAAGCACCCAAAAGACGCCTCTCATGTAAAAAACAAAGGGTTTATTAAAACCAGCATGCTAGGTCTCACAGCATACCCTGAATACAGAGTGGGGGCTGTGAGCCCCGATCTTTTGTTATACCGCAATTTTATAGACGGGGGCTCAGGGAGGATGGGAATGCTACTCAAGTTACTGAGTTAGCCTACTCTGATTGGCTGGGTGGGGGCCGGGGCTTGCTTACGAAGGTGTAGGGCGTGGTCTGACGGCGGGGAAAAAGTGGTTCAGTCCTAGCCTACGGCGGGAAAAAGTGGTTCAGTCCTAGCCTACGGCGGGAAAAAGTGGTTCAGTCCTAGCCTACGGCGGGAAAAAGTGGTACAGTCCTTTCATTCCCCCCTTTTTCTTTTGGGCAGTCTCTAATCCTAGAGACCCTCTGGCTCAGTCACAGCTGCGTATTGCTGCCTGATGATCATGAGCTTAATATCTCCTATTCTCTGCTGTATGAATTTTATGAGTTTATTTAGAATACAGGGTCCTATGGTGAGGATTAACAGCAGGACTATGAGTGGTCCAGCAATTGCTGACAAGAGGGTTGTTAACCAGGGTGACTGTGTAAACCAAGATTCAAACCACCCTCTCTGTGCCTCCCGCTCTTTTTGTCGCTCAGCCAGTCGCTGTCGGAGTTTGGTCATGGATTCTTCAACTACCCCTGTGTGATCAGCATAGAAACAGCACTCTTCCCTGAGGGCTACACAAAGTCCACCGTCCTGCATAAATAGGAGGTCTAGGCCCCGTCTGTTTTGCAGGACTACCTCTGAGAGTGACGTGAGGGAGTTTTTAAGGGCTGTTATAGAAGTCTCTAATTCTTTTAAGTCCTGATCTATGGCAGTTTGGAGCTGCTGCAATTGGCTAGACCCTTGGATAAGAGCTGTGGTCCCAACTCCTATTCCTGCTGCTGTTCCAGCTCCCAAGAGAACGGCCAAAGTGAGTGACAAAGGCTCCCTCCGGAAGCGGGTGACCTGCCCTTCTGCTTTATCCTCGAATGAGTCTGCTCCATGGTATAATACCCGGGGAAACAAACGGACCATCACACAGAAATGGTGGTTGTTGTCAAAAATAGCAGTGGACACACAGGGGGTTAGGCCAGTGTTGCAGGCCCACCAGGTTCCTGCCTCTGAAGCCAGGTACTTATTAGTAGAGTTTGTGGGGACAATTCTGGCACATAGTTGCTGGTGACTTGGAGGGGGATTTCCTATGCAGAGTCCCCTGCCAGAAACCTCAGGGAGGGTTAGCTGGTGATTACTCCCCCAGTTACAGGCAGAGGGGTTGTTTGTTAGGTTGTAAACCCCGTTCACAGCAATCCCTTCGTAGTAGGGGGGTGCCACCGAGAGACAGAGCCAGCAGGACTGAGTTAGTCCATCCTGAGTCGCATTAAGAGCAGCGTAGGCCCCGCTTATGAGGTTGAACAGGGGGAATCTCCCACTTGATCCCGTTAGGGCAGGAGCCTCGCTACTCAGGGCCTGCAAGGCGTTTTCTGGGGTGGCTGTAACCGGGGGAGGAGTTGCCCTTGTCTTTACTGATTGTTGACTGCGAGATGGTTGGACTGGTCGAATTGCCAGGTTGGGCCCCACAAGGACTGGTGTAGCCTTTTTCTGTAGCTTGACAGTAAACCAGAGGCCAAAATCATGCCCAGAGGCATAGAACCTAAGTCCCCATGTCCTCCCCTTATGCCAGCGGTTAAGCTTGTTGCTCATTCTGCCTATTTCCGTAAAGGAGATATTCAGTCCATTGCATAAAGCACTTGCGACACATTCTCTCCTAGTGCTATCCCGGTGAACAGTAAGCCAGTCTGATTTTGATCCGGTGACCCAATGAGCTGACCCTGTGGTCTCACACCCCCATGCTGCACAATAGAGGGATTCAGGCCCACCGCAATGCCGCATCATATATCGGCTGCGGTCATCTTTCGGGCAAACATAAAAGGTGAGGGCCTTGAGGAGGTAGCGTTTATGTGGGGTACTGCACCCCGCTGTTTCGAAACCTGGGGCCGGGCCACCGTACCCACTATGATAGTCGGTACCTTTGGGGATGTTATTAGGGTTCTCAATGTCTTGTATGTCCCAAGTGTCCAGGCCAACGGCCAGTTGGCAGATATCAGGGTGTAATGTGGGCCACCAGCTACCCGGTGTGTGTGTACCCTCGACCGACCAGACCACTTGTCCTGTTGGGTTGATGACTTCCCAGGCTAAGGCCGCAGGGGCATGGGGGTTACCTGCCATCGGACTGGGCAGGCAAGGGCTTACGGCGAAGGCGAAGCTTAAGAGGATTGTCAGTCCTCTCCATTGTCCATTCAGGTCCTGGCTGTGGGGCAGGCTTGAGATGAGAGGCATGGATCCATGATGAGATGCCATCTACTTTCACCGCAGTTGGAGTGGTCAGCAGCACTACGTAGGGTCCTTTCCACCGGGGCTCTAAGCTGTGGGTCTGGTGCCTCCTCACGAACACTGAATCTCCAACGTGGAAGGAGTGGGGCACCTTGAGGTCTCCTGGTTGGTAAGCAGAGGCTAGAGGCTTCCAGACAAATCGTTGGATTCCCTCTAGGGCTTTTAACCTGGCAAGCAGAGGTGCATGGGGTGATAAGTTCGAATCTGTGGCAGGTGACATTTTTGAGATTGGAGGTGGGGTTCCATACAGAATCTCAAAAGGGGTGAGGTTATACATGGAGGGTGAGGGAGTGTTCCGGGCACGGAACAGGGCGTAAGGTAGGAGCATGGTCCAATCCTGAATGCCAGTCTCTAAGGTCAATTTAGTTAAGGTCTCCTTGATTGTTCTATTCATTCTTTCTACCTGCCCTGAACTTTGGGGACGATAAGCACAATGTAATTTCCAATTAATCCCCAACACCTTGGCCACTCCCTGACTTACCTGGGCCACAAAAGCAGGTCCATTGTCTGACCCAATTACCTGGGGCAGTCCAAACCGAGGAAAAAGTTCTTCCATAATCTTCTTTACCACCACTTGGGCTGTTTCCTTCCGGGTGGGGTAGGCCTCTACCCATCCTGAGAAAGTATCTACAAAAACTAAGAGAAATCTTAACCCATATTTGGCTGGCCTGATTTCAGTAAAGTCTACTTCCCAGAATTGGCCAGGTCTATTTCCTCTTAGTCTCTTACCCTCTGAGGTTTGGGATTGATGTGCATTCACAATCTGACAGGCCTGGCAATTCTTAGCTACTTGTTCCGTCAACCTCTTGTTCTCTGTAGCCGCTAAGGAAAAGGGTTGTTCCCTCAGCAGTTCTTGCATTTTTCTGGCACCTAGATGAGTGAGCTGATGAACGTGCTGTAAGTAGGAAGTTGCCTGTTGTTCCTTACTTTTAACAGTCGTGGGTGCCAGATTCTCCTCTGGGGTCTCAGTTATTAGTGCCAGAACTCCTGCCCCTCGAAGAGCTGCTGCCTTGGCTTCCTCATCTGCCCGCCGATTCCCTACGGCTATAGGGTCTGATCCTTTCTGATGACCAGGGCAATGGACTATAGCCAATTCGGTGGGCAGCAGAACTGCCGCCAATAGTCCAAGGATTTCAGCCTTGTGCTTAATGTCCTTTCCGGCTGAGGTTAGTAGTCCTCTTTGCTGGTATATGGCCCCATGTACATGAGCAGTAGCAAATGCATAGCGACTGTCTGTATAGATGGTAGCCTTTTTTCCTTTAGCCAATTCTAAGGCTTTTGTGAGAGCAATCAGCTCCGCTTTCTGGGCTGAGGTCCCTTCTGGCAGCCCTGCTGACCATATGGTCTTAGTTCTGCTGACCACCGCCGCCCCCGCATGTCTCTTACCCTCTCGCAGGAAGCTGCTACCGTCCGTGAACCAGGTTACTTCTGAGTTGGGTAATGGAAGGTCCTTCAGGTCGTGGCGGATTCCTGCTTCCTCTGCCAGGATGTCTTGGCAGGAGTGCAAGACTGGATCCGCAGCTTCGTCCGGGAGCAGGGTGGCAGGGTTTAAGGTAGAAGGGGGCCCAAAGGTTACTCGATCCTTATCCAACAAAATGCTCTGATAATGGGTGATGCGTGCATTTGAGAGCCACCGGTCTGGGGGCTGCCTGATAATGCTTTCCAAAGCATGCGGGGCTATGATGGTCAATTTTTGTCCTAGAGTCAGTTTATCGGCATCTTTGGCTAACAGAGCAGCGGCAGCGATAGCTTTAAGACAGCGGGGCCATCCTCCTGCTACCGAGTCCAAGCGTTTGGACAGATAGGCCACTGGCCTCCTCCAGGGTCCTAGGGTCTGGGTTAGGACTCCTCGGGCTGTCCCTCCTCGCTCCTCTATGTAGAGGGTGAAGGGTTTCTCAACATCGGGGAGTGCCAGTGCTGGGGCTGACAATAGGGCCCTCTTGATGTCATCAAAGGCCTGCTGCTGTTCTGGCCCCCAGGAAAATTCCGCATCCCCTTTTAGAAGTGGATAAAGTGGGGCGGCTAATGATGCAAACCCCGGGATCCATAGTCTACAGAACCCAGCCGTCCCCAGGAACTCTCGGAGTTGTTTCCTGGAGGCGGGTACGGGAATCTGCACAACAGTCTTTTTCCGGGCCTCCGTCAACCACCGCTTTCCTTCCCGGAGAGTATATCCTAGGAAAGTTACTTCCCGCCTGCATATCTGGGCCTTCTTAGCTGACGCCCGGTACCCCAGCTGAGCAAGTTCTTGCAATAGGGAACGGGTCCCATACTCACATTCCTCCTGAGACGGTGCAGCCAACAGTAGGTCGTCTACGTACTGGAGCAGAGTCACCTCCGGGTGTCGGGTTCTGAAGGAACCCAGGTCCTGGTGGAGGGCCTCATCAAAAATGGTGGGTGAGTTCTTAAAGCCCTGGGGTAGCCTTGTCCAGGTCAGTTGCCCCGCTATCCCGGCCTCTGGATCAATCCATTCAAAGGCGAACAATGGTTGGCTGCTTTCACAAAGCCGTAGACAGAAGAAAGCATCCTTCAAATCTAATACAGTATACCAGGTTCTGTCAGGTTGAAGGGTGCTTAGAAGGTTGTAGGGGTTAGGTACAGTGGGATGTATGTCCTGTACCCTACTATTAATCTCCCTCAGATCCTGCACTGGTCGGTAATCTCCCGTTCCTGGCTTTTTGACAGGGAGGAGTGGTGTGTTCCAGGCTGACTGGCAGGGCCTCAAAACCCCCTCTTGGATTAGCTTCTGAATGTGTGGTCTAATTCCTTCCCGAGCCTCCCTACTCATGGGGTACTGTCTGACCCGAATTGGTGCTGCAGAGGTCTTTAGGGTGACCACCACTGGGGGTTGGTTTTCCGCCAGCCCTAGCCCGGCCTTCTCGGCCCAAGCATCTGGATACTCCTCAAGCCAGGTTGTCATGTCCTGCTTTTCTACTGGAGAGTTGTACAGGCGATACTCATCTTCTACAGACATAGTTAGGGCTGTGACTACCGGCCGTTCTACCAAGGGACTCAGAAACTCTACTCTGGGTCCCTCAGGGTCGAAGGTGATGCGGGCCTTCAGTTTAGTGAGCAGGTCTCTCCCCATTAATGGGGCCGGGCAATCAGGTATCACAAGGAAGGAGTGATGGACTTTTCCCCTTCCCAGGTCCATGGTCCTCCTGGTAGTCCAAGCCCGGTATCGGCTCCCATTGGCACCTCTTACTAAAGACCGCTTGGTTGACAGTGGTCCCAAGGGCGCTTGCAAAACCGAGTAAACGGCTCCAGTGTCTACTTCAAAGTCAATGGGAGTCCCCTCCACGTTAAACTTTACCCTGAGCTCGGGGAGGGGGTCCGAGCCCCGTCGCCCCTAATCTTCATCCAGGGCTAACAGGGCAGGCTGCTTAGCCTGCAGGCCCTTCTTGGGTCTCTTAGGACAGTCTTTCTTCCAGTGCCCATGTTCCTTGCAGTAGGCACACTGGTTCGGGTCTAAGCTTGGCCGTGGCCCGGTACTGCCTCCCTTTTCTTTCTGTTTCTTTCCACTATCTACCACTGTGGCCAGGATTTTAGTTAATTCCTTATTTCTTTTTTTGTCTCTAGCATCTTCTCTCTCCTCTCTCTCTTTTTCCTTCCGCTCTTCCTTTTCTTCCTCTGTTTCCCTTTTGTGAAAAACTTTATCTGCTTCTTTGACTAAATCTCTAAGGGTGAGGTCTTGTAATCCTTCTAGGCGTTGTAACTTACGCCGTATATCGGTAGCGGACTGGCCAATGAAGGCCATGGCCACTGAAGCCCTTTGGTCCTCCGATTGCGGGTCAAAGGGTGTGAACCTCCGATAGGCTTCCATTAGCCTTTCTAAAAAGACCGCGGGGGACTCAGTGGGGCCCTGAACGACCTCTCTTACCTTAGCCAAATTGGTGGGCCGCCTGGAAGCTGCCCGGAGACCCGCCACAAGAGCCTGGCGATAGGAGGACAGATGCTCCCTACCTTCTGAAGAATTTGGATCCCAATTAGGGCGCGTTAGCGGGAAGATGTCATCAATGATGTTCGGCAACTGCGTCGGACGCCCGTCTAGTCCCCGGACGTTCTTTCGTGCTTCTAGAAGTATGCGGTCTCTCTCTTCAGTAGTGAAGAGAGTCCCGAGTAGCTGTTGGCAGTCTTCCCAGGTGGGCTGATGAGAGAACATGAGAGACTCCACGAGACCTGTTAGTCGGGTGGGGTCCTCAGAGAAAGGAGGATTATTATTTTTCCAATTATACAGGTCTGAGGAGGAAAAGGGCCAATATTGGAGGGCCGGCATTTCCCCCCTTTCCCCATTGTCTACCATTGGCCCATATGGGCGCAACGGCAGAGTAGTGGCTACAGGCCCTTCGTCTGGCTGGAATCGGCTCCGAGTCCGCAGTGCAGGTCCGCTGCCTGGCGGCGGCGGGGGGCCCTCAAGAGTAGAATCTGGGGAGGCCGCCATCGGGGACATGGGTGGAGGAACTGGGCCAGGTGCCGGAGGAGGTCCTTGGTCGCGCCGCGGAGCTCTGGCCGAGGCATAAGGAGGTGGCGGGGGATCAAGAAGGAAAAGATCAGATTGTGAGTCCGGAAGAACCGGGGGAACAGAGGGTGGAGGAGAAGGCAGAGCTGGCTTTACAGGAAGAATAGCAGGTTCGGAAGCGGAGACCGACGACCTAGAGAGGGAATCAGGGGGTAAAAAGGGCTTAACCCACACCGGGGGATTTTCACATAAGTCTTGCCACACCAAAATGTAAGGCTCCTGGTCCGGGTGTCCATGTCGGCCAGGCTGAAAAACAAGATTCCTCACTTCCCTTATGAGAGGCAAATGGAAAGACCCCTCCGGGGGCCATCCGACCTTAAAGTTAGGCCACTCGGACGAGCAGAAAGTCTGCCATTTGCTCTTTTTGATGACAAGGGAAAGATTTTGAGCTCGTCCCTTGACCTCTGACCAGCGGCCTAGGGTCAGGGACAAAGGAGTAGAAGTACTCTGGCCCATGACCGCGAACACACACACACACACGACAAGAAACAAAGAACAAAGGACAAGGACAGACACAACACGTTGAGACAAGAATTTAAGGATCCAAAAAGAAGGTTTTTCAAAACCAATTGACCTGACTGGCAACAGAGTTTCAGAATCAATATTAAGCAGATGAGAGGGATCCAGGCGTCCCCGGTCCTCTCCAGATTCCACCAGGGCGTCCCCCGGGGATGTGGCCTGCGACCTCCCGACACGTCTGTCAGCCGCAGTCGGGGGAGACTCACGTCCCTCCCCGACAGCCACCAGACCGAACAGATTTGCCAGTTCTGACAAGATTTTTATTCCCAAATTTCGAAGCGATCGCTATTCAAGAGGCGCCTTCACTTACCCCAAGAAGCGTCTGTTGGAGCCCGAAGGCGGCCGCCGCAATCTCGGTGGGACCTCCAAATGTTACGCCCGAAAAGCTGGCCGCATTCACAAAGCACCCAAAAGACGCCTCTCATGTAAAAAACAAAGGGTTTATTAAAACCAGCATGCTAGGTCTCACAGCATACCCTGAATACAGAGTGGGGGCTGTGAGCCCCGATCTTTTGTTATACCGCAATTTTATAGACGGGGGCTCAGGGAGGATGGGAATGCTACTCAAGTTACTGAGTTAGCCTACTCTGATTGGCTGGGTGGGGGCCGGGGCTTGCTTACGAAGGTGTAGGGCGTGGTCTGACGGCGGGGAAAAAGTGGTTCAGTCCTAGCCTACGGCGGGAAAAAGTGGTTCAGTCCTAGCCTACGGCGGGAAAAAGTGGTTCAGTCCTAGCCTACGGCGGGAAAAAGTGGTACAGTCCTTTCACTGCTTAACCACACGTTGAAGTCTTAAAAGTAGGCAGACTATTGATTTTTTTTAGCGAGAGTTTTACCGCTCCAGACACTGAAGAATGATTCTCATGACTAAAATTTATAGGTTATTAAGGAGAAGAATGCAGGGGGAAAGACTTCGCTGGAAGATTCACAAAATTAGCTCATTTTGTTCGTTAGGATTCGCTTAGCACTCTCCCCCGGAATAGAGATATATCAGTCTGGAAAGGGATTTTGGTTACGTGGTAAATGTATATAGATCAGAAATATATTGGAATCGTATGTGAGCCCACAAGGACACATTCACTTTTTGTACGTTTGCAAAGAAAAAAGAAAAGCAATTTTTTTTTTTTTCTGAGAAGTTTAATTCATCAAAAAGATCAGGGTTGGCGGGTCTGGCCACTGGCTGACTTTTTTCACCTGGGAAAAAAACCTATCAGCCCAAACTAAACAGACACATTACATGCGTGTGTGTGTGTGTGTGTGTGTGTGTGTGTGTGTGTAGTCAGGTTCATGCCTCAGTTTAGAACAGGGAAGGCTTTCTGAATCCCTCGAGGGCGATGCTCTGCCTGGTGCCCTTCAGAGGGAAGGTGTAGAGTTGCTGGAAAGGCAGTGCTGTGAGAGCAGGAACCATACGCTTTAGGCCATATAGGGGGTGACAGAGAAAAGGTGTCTCTGCCAGAGACAGTGTGGGAGTACCTGGGAAACCACTGCACCAGGAAGAGGAGAAACGACGTCTTGTCTTAGCGCCATCTCTGAGCCACGCTGATAGCGGGACACGCTGACCCCCCAGCAGGGGCTCCAGTGCCATTGCCTCTTGCAAACATCTGCCTCCCCTCTTCCAGCTAAGCCTCCCGTTGGCCTCTGATGAACTTTCTCTGTTGGACTATGGCTTTTGGTCTTGTATCTACCTTCCTTTAGGACTCTGGACATATTAAGAGTAGGATGACTGGGCCTTCCTTTCCCCCCCTCCCCAGTAAACACTGGTGGGTGTGTGGGTGTGTGGGTGGAGATAGGTATGAGGCGCCCATGTCTTCCCTTTCAGCTTCTAGCGTGCCCGTTGTCAGGAGAGAGCAGCGTGCAGAGGGATTCGGTCTGTATATTGACTCAGGGTGGTGTCATCCCAGACCCTTTTCTACTCTTCCTCCAGCGAAATGCCAAAGGCTTGGTGGTGACACCTGTCCCCTGGTGCCACCTTCCAAGGGATTCTCGGGGCTGAGGGTAGACAAGGCTCAGGTCTTGAAGTGCATCCTCGGGAAGAGGAAGGCGTTCAGAATGGAGCTGTTGGGGCTCCGAGTGGAGACAGGAGAAGGGAAGAGGAGAAACGACCAACCTGGGCCTGAAGGCCATTGTCTGCGGCTGATCTCAGGCGTGTTTCCTTGCCTCACCTCCCTCTGCTGCTTTCCACACTGACACTGCAGAGTGACCCTGCCCGAGGACGCCTCTTTCATTGTGAGCAGGAGTCGGCCAGTAACAGAGGCCTGGAGACCCTCAGAGACCCTGGGAGACAGGGCTGGGGGAGCTGGAGGAAAGCCACCGTCAAGACGCACACGGGTCTCGGCATCTGCCAAGAGTCACCGTCCTTCCAGCTGTGCGTGCTGCCTAGGAAACCTGGCGATTTCATCGCACGACATTACTTCATCAGAGAACGTTTTAGGCTACAAATTATTACTTTAATAAACCAGAGAGAAGAAAGGGAAGTTTCTTGAATCTCTTTGCCCAACCGGCCTAGGCATCCATTTTCAATTTAGTGACGGATAGCAGCGGAGATCGAGATAGATGTTATTACAGATTTTTGCAAGGCAAAATATATTTAAGTGGGATCAGGAGGTTAATTAAAATTACAGCTGGGCCTCGTCATTCGCCAGTCCCTCTCTCGCTTCGGCGCAGTTGCTCCGGGTTGAGCGTCTGTTTGATAAAAATGCTGAAAATGGAATCCTCATTGAAGAGGGAATTATCCTGGGTATTATTTCTGAGCCTCATCTCATGTACCTAGGCCGGAAATAAATGCATAATTAACCCTTTTCCATGATAAATTAACATTCATTTTCCTAGGATTAGTAGGAAATAGCATAATACAGGGCAGGGCTTGCCTTCATTGGGACAGCCCCGGGGGACCCTTAACACCCTTAAAGGATTAGCGAAGGCCTGTGATTCATTGTGTGTCTGTGTACAGACAAATAGGATGCAGTCTCTGACCCTCAGAGAGAGAGAGGTTTTCCTAATTGATAGCTTTTACCACTAAAAGGAGAAAGATGGGCCCGCAAATATCTGTGAGGATGACTTTGGCACCCTGGCCAGGGCGTGTTAGTAAAAGGACGTGTCCTGTGAATATGGAAAATGGAAAAGGAATTCTCGCAGGACTTTCAGACATCAGGTTGCAGCAGCCGTTGAAATCAAGGTCCCCGAGGACAGATAAGCTTTCTGGAGGAGCTCCTTTGTCCGTGCCTTCTGGGCTAAGCTCTTGGGGGTTTTCATGCTTATCTGAGCTCCATTGTATCAACTGATAGGCTGAAATTTACATAAACAGCATCGTTTGTTTCATTGGACTTATTAAGATCGGGTTTGAAAAAGCAGGGGTGTTTTGGAGAATAGACTTCGCAGTCTCCTTGAGACTTTAACTCACAATTCCCAAGGTCTTGGGGACTCCGAATGAGTTGCCATCTGATGTTTATTGAGCACCCAAGAGTCACGAGGTACAACAGAGCCTGCATTTTAAATGTTTAAAGGCAGGAGTGAGGGGAAGAGAAGGTGAATAGCAAAATAGGGTCTAGGTTCCCTTTGACTTGGCCCATAAGACAGGAGTGTAGAAGGGTGAGTGGAGCCCCCATCCGTTGAGTAGCCACGATGTCCAGGTCATTGTATTCCAGGCATTTCATGTGAATGATCTCAAGAGAAAACTTGGAAGTAAAGAGTGAGACACTTGTGAGCAGTGTGACCCAGAGAGGCCCACCCCTACTAGATACTAACAAATAGTTAAGGGTTCACCTCCTGGTTTCCTGGCTCTGAGTAGAATCCATATTTAGACTGGCTCCATGTCACACTGTCAATAACCCTGGTGACCTTCTCCTGCTCTTAACCTGAAAGTGAGCTCACTGGAGACCTCTGATGACTGGGTGATTGGGAGCAGCTTTATGGGAAGGAGCTTTTGATTTCACTTTTTAAAAAATATTTTTTTATTGATTTCAGAGAGGAAGGGAGAGGGAGAAAGAGATAGAAACATCAATGATGAGAGAGAATCATTGATCGACTGCCTCCTGCATGCCGCCCCACTGGGAATCGAGCCTGCAAGCCAGGCATGTGCCCTGACCAGGAATCCAACAGTGACCTTCTGGTTCCTAGGTCGACACTCACCCACTGAGCTACCATAGCTGGGTTCATTTCACTTTTTAAAGTTCAGGATCCTGGCGAGTCTTTGGAAGTCAAAGAGTGAACGGAACTGGTCAAGCCAAGGAGACTCTTGATGAGCTCAGGGGAGCTGGGTGAGGTGGAGTGCCCCCAGAGCTAGCCCTGTGTCCTGAAGTCAGAGGCAGATTCTGGGTGGCGAGGGCATCCATCCTGCAGGGAGCAGATGCCAGGTGACCAAGGGAAGGAGGCGGGCCTGGGGGTTGGGGGCCTGCAGCCTTGAAGCTGCCGCTCATTTCCCAGGGGCAAGTATACTTAAGAGCCCCATCTGGAACCCCTGTCTAAATACCACTTAGGGTTTTGTTTTCAAAGGGAAGCTACTAAAGTGCTCTGAAGTACTGAGAGGTTGTTTACATAGCAGAGTCCTTGTGGGTTTTATTTTTGAAAGGAAATCTGGTCCGCATATAATCTGCATGCTGGATGAGGATGGCTTCAAGAAACAGTTGGATCAAATAGAAGTAATGATGAATAAAACAACTCCAGTGGCAGCCAATAAACATGAAAGATTCAGCGCCAGGCCCATCTCTACCTGACAGCCAGGGAGGCTCTCTGGGACCTTAGGATAATCCTCACCAGTCCCCCCACCCCCCGCCCCCGCCCCACCCCTTGCCCCAAGGCTTGACCCATAGGGGCTTGAGCATTTACTTCCATAGGCCGGCACCCACATCCTTCCTTCTGAGGCCGGGGGAACAGGCAGAATGTGGCGAGGACCAAGCGTGACACAAAGACAGGTGGACATTTGGGGAAGGAAGTCGCTGAGGCTGTCCAGTGTGGAAACTGATTACATACGCCACAGAAACACTGTTTTAAGCCCATTTTTCCTGCCTTGTTCTCTGTCCTGTCATGAGACTGACGGAAGTGGTTGCGTGGTGGAGGGTGTGCTGGCAGGAGGCTCTGCAACAGGAATTTTCACTTAGTTGAACTCACGACCGTATTCCAAGTGCCTAGAACAGTTACTCGCACTTAGCAAAGCCTCAGAAAGTAATTGTTGATTGACAGTCACCTGTGCCTGTTTTATCTAAAAAAAGAAAATCCATGAGGTTTCTGACCATGGATGCTTAGTAAGAATCAAGAATTTCATGAATCAGGACTGAATTTAGCACCTGACCCTAAGGTTACCTCTCTTATGGGTATTTCATATCGGTGGTTCTATTGGGATGGTGGATATAAAAGAGCCTTCCTCAAAGCATGGCCTGGACACTTGGAATGCTTGATGAAAATGCAGAGTCTTGGGATCCACCCTCGACCCACGGCTTCAGATGATCTGAGCGGTCATCCTCAGGTCTCTGATTGTAGGCGCATAAAGCCTGAGAGCTTTGCTCTTACAGGTGCCAAGTGAGAGTCTAACAATGAAAACAGGAGGGAAATATATGACTTTGGTTACAACTAATTTTGAAAATGAACTCATTCAGCATTCAGCAGGCACTATATACCAGGCATTGGGCCAAATGCGTGGAGATCTTAAGAGAATTGAGACAGTCTCTGCCCACAGTAAGTACAGGATCTAGCCAGGGAGGAGCGACAGGAATAGAGATAACCATGAAGTAGAAAGCGAGAGGGCTGTGTCGGAGGAAGTGTTCTAGTTGTTGAGGGGAGAGGAAGATGCGGGAGGTCAGAGGGAAGGCCTCAGGTTGCTGGACCTGCGATGTTGGGTAGGAGTCAAACAATTGGTGATGGTGGAGTGGAGTGGATAAGTTTAAGTTCAAGGAATTCCGTAGTCAATGTAATGATATGGGAAATGCTTGGAGAGCTGTTGGCCAGTTAGGAAAACCTTCAGAGTGTGATGTCTCAGAGGGAAAGCCCATGAGGATATGGACAGTTGATTGCTGCTATTTAAAGGTTAAAAGGAATGTGTCTAAGCAAACACTGCTGGATTGGAGATTAAGGAGATTATGGGGATCCTTGAAGGGAGGGAGTTCCTTGGCAGGTTTTGGCTGAAATCAGAGTTTAGGGAATGGGAGGGAGTGGCGGGTGAGGAAAGGGCACCAACAGAAAATGCCTCTCTTCCTGACTCCAAGGTGTGATAGGGAGAGATGAGACTTAGATGGCAATTTAAGGAGTTGAGGGAAAGTGCATTTAGACGATGGGGATCTGAATGTGTTTATGCACAGAGAGGGGCGTGGTGGGCAGAGAGAGAAATTCATTGGCGATTTGAGAAAGAAGTGAAGTGGTCCCACAGAGAAATATAGGTCTGGGACCATTAGTATAGTGAGTTTAAATAGCCATGCAGTCCTGTGTGTGTGTGTGTGTGTGTGTGTGTGTGTGTGTGTGTGTCTGTGCACATGTGTGTGTAAGGGAGATGGAGAGAAAGGGAGAGAGAGAGCAGGAAACCAAGACCAAGCCAGTCATTGGAAACCTCACACATGCACAGTGAGTTCTGGAATTGTTTCTTGACCTGGGAGTGTAACAATAACCCACCAGACTTATCCTGGTTAGAAGTGATTTCAGGGACCAAGGGACATGCTATTAATGGCCATGGTTGGACGGCTCATGCGAATTACCAGTAGAGAGAGAAGGAAGTACAATGACAGCGCGACAATGTTATTGAGTAAGAGTTTCTCTCTTGGGATATTCTCAGTGTTATAAGTAGAGAAATGTTCCAAACAGTTCAGGAATATTTAAAGTAATTTCTTATTATCTCTGATAGGAAAAGGATTGTTGAGTGATAAGAACAAAATGTTGGAGAGCCTCCATATGTCTGCTATTTTGAGCATTCCTGAGATATTTTTGAGGACTAGGGGATGTTGAAGGCCAGCCAAAATATTATGATAGAACCAATGAAGCAACTAAGATTCTGGTTTATTCAAAACTCACCTCAGACTCAGAGATTTCATGACCAAAAGCTCTTAGAAGCTCAGTGTTTCCAGAGACTACAATGACCAAACAATGGTTATAAAATTCAATAACACGTTATTAAGAACCATCTGTCCTGTGCAAGGTAGAGGGAGAAAGCGCAATATTGGAAAGTAGTCCAGGTTACATACTTAAAAAGAACAACGAAGAAACTTAGGAAAATTTCATTTAAGTGGTTTCATGAGTTAGGAACACAATGTCTATGGAACTTTTAAATGACCTTTTCCTCCAGTGGTCTTTGGGAAGAAAATGAGGGCCGGTTTTAGATGGATGTGGTTTCTGATTGTCCTTAAACCCTGCTAAAGGCAACACTGGGTTGTGCTGTTTGAAAGTGAAGTAAAGATCTTATTTTTCAAGTGCAAATCATGTTCGACTTTAATAGTATGAATTCTGTCAAGTAGTCCCTAGAATAAATTTGCACACAGTTTAACACAACACGAGTACATTAAATAGGATTTGGCATTAAAAGACCCAACACCAAATGGGAATCTGAAAATAAATACCCACATTCTCCCCAGAAGACCATTCACCCTGAGGCCTTGGGCATTAATTTAACCGAATGAGGAAGCCACTGGGGCAGCTGTCGGGAGCTGATTTGATTTGTGAATAAACAATGCCTTCATTTTAAATGCTGTTCACTCTTCCCCAAACCAAGGCAGGACCATGAGCACCAGAGAGACTAATTGGTTACACACACACACACACACACACACACACACACACACCTGATGAACAAAATATTTTGAGTTTTTTTGGGGGTCATTGTTGGATTTTTATTTAAAGGAACATGCAGAAGTTGAGAGGTGCTGCCTATTTTTAAGCCCAGTGAATGGTACTCAGCCCAAGGTTGTGTCTTAACTGCATCTTAACTGATGCAGAGCAGTCAGACCTCCAGTAACGAGGAGTTGGGGTATGACAGGCCATCTTTGGGCTCGTCAGCTGCAGTAGCCAGCATTCTGTCTGGCCAACAGGACTGGTGTAATAAGGCCAAGGTCTGGGAAGAGGACTGTCCTGTGTCTATCCCCTCAGAGGAGTGACAGGCCAGTTCTCCTGACCTAGGGCTCTGGTAGACCTCTGCAGGGTAGGAATGGTGTTTCTAAAGAGAAGCACCGGAGGGGTCAGTGGGCGCATTTCTGGAGCATCCACAGCAAGGACTTGTTGATACCCTACAAGGTCAGGTAGCGTTCACTGTCTAACATCTCCCTGGTGCTGGAGAGGCAGGTTAAACTTGAGGACGTAGACCCTTGAGGATTCACTTGAGTTAGAATTCTACCCTGGAGGAGTAGGGCACATGATAGAAATTCGTGGCCGAGCTTTGAGCGGAGTGTGAGATTCTGGCTCATCTAGACTCGCCTCCCTCTGTGGCTCACAAATTCACCATGTGCTTTCCAGTCTGAAAGGGGAAGGTACAAGAACCAGGACACCCAGATGGGGACCAGGTGCTTTGGGTTCTGTGGACCTGCCTCAGGCCGTCTGATGCTGGGGGGACGAGGCAGCACAGCACACCTGGGGAGGGAGGCCAAGGCATGTTTCCAAGGAGCAAATCATACTTATTCATGAATTTGAGTGAATTTCAAGATGCAGCTTGGAGTTTGCACTAAGAAACTGACAACCCAAGATGAAACAGACCTTGCAGACACGGTAGTGACATTGGAAAGCTGGGTCTGCGGATGAATTGCTTCCTGACAATGTCTTCCATGTGTTGAGAACAAATAAGCCCATCTTGGCGTCGGTTGTGCTTTGGCATCTGATGTTTCTCAAGCAAGTGACGGCCTGTGGGCATTTAGGGAACACTGGATCCATGCAAGGGCAGTTGGACAGAAACGAGAGAGAAAATGTTAGTATGAGAACACATGAGTCCTTTTCATCCCCAGATCACATGTGTTAATGGAGCATCGGGTTATGCCCCACTCATAGAGTTTTACGGTATTTTCTTCCCTAAAGAGCCAGCGAATAACTAGAGGTGCTTAGTGACCTTCTTTATGAGCAGGTTCCTCTTATGGGTCATTACATTGATTTTCCTCATCCAGGCCTGGGGAGATTAAGAGCAGGGCGCTTGGCCTTTCCCACACTGGGGACCGTGGGGTAGCCCGCCAGCAGCAGCATGTGACATTAGAATGGTCAGCAGCCTGGTGACCATTACAATGAGGAAGTGACTGTCGTCCCGTCCTGTTCCACATGCAGGTAGAGTTGCCTGTGCTAAGACAGGACATGCAGATCCCCAAGCTGCCTTTGTGAATCTAGTCACAGTGTCCATCCACTAAAGGCATGCACAACCCTGGCAAAGAAATCAAAGTCAAAGTCGTTCATTAAACAGTTGAGATACAATTTACACACCATAGACTTCCCCCTTTAAAGCACTTCTTAGTGCATTTACAAGGTTGTGCAACCATCACAGCACAGAGACCGTTGAACAATAGAATAATTGCCTCCTGAGAAATCTATTTTGATGGTTGAAAGTTTGCAACATGGGCTATTTGCTTTCTTGTGAGTTTTTTCCATTAAGTGAAGTGCCTCTGTGTGTGTGTGTGTGTGTGTGTGTGTGTGTGTGTGTGTGTGTGTGTGTGCATTCTCCAGAGCCTCTGCAGATGAACTTCTGGGAATGGACTGTGAGGCCTGACCACACGAGCTTGGCAAGAAGGGGGGAGCCCAGAGCCAGCCAAGCCAGGGAAGGCCCACCCAGGAGGCCATTAGGGCTTCCTCAGTCCTCCAACCTCCTCCTGACTATGATTAATGCAGAGCTTAAATTCTCAGAGAAATGAATGCCCTGAGCTCTGAGGCTACAGTTAATGCTGCTCTCATAGGATATCTCCACATAGACCTCAGTATCTGGTCTCTGGATTGACCTCCTCCTGCTCATGATAGGGGCCAGACCAGGCCTGGCTGCATAGACTCCAGGTCCAACTACTGCTGGTTATCCCAGGCGCGGTACCCTTTAGAAACTGGGCGAGCTGATAAAACAATATGTGTTCAGCATGTGAAATAATCCCAGAAAACAAAGTTATGAAAGATGATCCTGCTCAGAAACCTGGAGCTTGAAAAGAGCCAGTAAGCAGGAAACACCATGGAAAACCAGCCCCTGCCCCACTGGGTGTTATCTGAGCTGTGGCCTACAGTCTTTCTAAAATTTTTAAATGGCCCTAAATGGAGCCAAGTGACCCATTTGCATACTGGCCTAAATTTTTTTTTTTTTTTTTTTTGCACAATAGCAGTAAAATTGTACATAGGATGTACAGACTCGGGGCATAGTTGTAATCAATTTCCTTCTTGATGGAAGAAGTTTCCAGGGTCTATTGCAGAAATGCCGCTCTTTCCAAATTCATTCTGTTAGGATGTGGTGGGATTCACCACAAATACGAATCTGCATGTTTGGGAGTTGGAAGTCAAGGGAAGGTCCTGGATTCAGAATCAGCAGCAAAAAACAGCACATCAGAGGCCATGAGTCAGCTGGAAGCATCGGGCGGGAGAACTGAGCTTCCCAGTGACGGCTCTAAGAAAACCCTAGTTTCAGAAGATCGTGGGAAGTGTGTTTTCTAGTTGAAACTTTCCAAGGCTGTGGTTAAAGGTGCATACCCCACCCTTCCCTCCATCTAGTCTGTCTTGTGGATGAAGCACAGGGTACTAGGGCTCTCACCGCTCCTCTGCAAGTGGGCGCCACGGCTCTTACACCTGGGTTCTGCCCTCCAGGCCCATCCTCCAGGCTGGAAAACCCTCCTGTGGCTCCAGCTACTGGCACCATCGTGCCCAGAATTCTCCTGAGAAGGAGACAGGAGTCCCGGGCATGTCCTGGTTTCTACACGTGCATGGATTTCCTATGAGGAGGTGAGCAGTAAATTAAGATCCTGTAACCAAAGAATTAATAATTCATCCTTGTTATTGACAGCTGTCCTCCTCTCCACGTAGTTCAGAAACTGGCCCCGGCTTGCGTCGAATGGACTGTGGTCTGGGATTGGATGTTGAGATCCATTAATGGCTGGGAGCCTGGTGGTCCCCGCCTCTTGGGGGTTGTCTAAATGCATGATTTGTTAAAGGCAATACATCCTTTTGTGAAACTCATATTGCCCATTAATTGGTCATTGATCTCCAGCCCATTTAGGACAGTTATTCTTACAGATAATTGTATGCCTTTGTCATGTTGTATAACACTGGGTCTTAGTTTATTGCTTGTGGATTATGGTTTCATCTGAGGCACTTGAATGATGCCTGATGATTTCTTACTGACATTCACCCAGCAAACATTCCTGGAGCATCTCCTGAGTGAGATGAAACGCCAAGCACGTGATACCCAGAGATGGATGAGTGATGTTGGCTGCCTTGCAGGCATTTTCTGACTGGTTGCAGAAATAAGACATAAACCCAAATAACTATTATGGAAAAGTGCTAAGCAGCCTTCTCCTCTAGTGTTGGCAGGAACCTAAAAACAGTTACGACAGTTGGGGAGAGTCGTTTGACAATATCTTCAGAAATTAAAAATATTCTTCACTTCGAATATTTTTCCTGTAGTCCTCTCTCTAGGAACTTAGCGTGCAAACATGTCGTGTGCAAAGCCATAAATTCCAGAATGCTTACCGCCACGTTGGAACAACACATCATAAAGACCAAAAGACAAAAAACAAAATGACTTTTATGTCCAGCGATAAGGGGTTGGGGAACAAGGGGCAGTTCTTACAAGGGAGTGGCATGAAGTGGATCGCATGGATGAGGCAGTTCCTTGTGTCCCTGATATACTGGTTAGTGAGAAAAGGTAAATTTCACATGATTCTGTTCTGTACAGAAAAAAAAACAATTCTGTGTTTTGAAAGCTTTATAGTCCGGTTCTTGATGGGAGGTGGGATTAATGACTAACATATGGTTTGGAAGTTGGGGGATTATAGGAAGTCTTCACTTTTTGTTTTCTCCAGCATAGACACTGAAAGAAAATGCTAGAAAGCAAAGAAGGCTACTATCCCACACAGGCCTGGGTGGCCCAGGTGAATCGGTTTCCCCTGAAGCAGGTACCCAAGGAGAGTGTTTTCATTCACAAATGGAAGTAGCGATGCAGGCCTCACACTGACCCAAGCCAGACAAAACGTGCCACTCAAAGCGAATGGAGCCGGAGCCTCCTGCATGTCCCTGGGCTGGGACTCCAGAGGGGAGACCTTCGAGGACAACAAAAAATATCCCTTTTAATGGGAATAATCTATCACCACGGCATCAATCTGATTAATGTAATGGGGACCATTTCAAAAGGAGGAAATTACAGGTCATTAGGAGTCGTCTCAAATTAAGTTATGGGTTCAAGTGATTTTCTTTAGTTTTCTGAAGAATTTCCCCAGCATTTTATTTTCACATGTTCCATTCACAGGTCAAACAATATTTACGCGATTTTACAAACCTTTGTGTGCAAAGAACTGTGTGGAGGCCCGGATGTTGGAATCCCCCTAATACGGTTTCCAACTCTGTCTCACCCCGACGTCTCCCACGCCGTGTTTTCGGGTCCAATCGGACGTGTACCCCACCCCTACCTAGCCTTCCTTCATTTTATTCGGTGATAAAACAGACACCTCAACTCCAGGTTGTTTTCACAACAGTTTGATCATCTGATTCCAATTAAACGGCGGAGAACGACACTAAGAACAAAACAATAAATCATGTTACCCATCTGTGTTTGGCTGATAAAGGCGGCGAATGGAAAGGTTAAGTTGACACTCTGCATTTAATCTGCGCTATTGTGGAAGGAAAACCCAATTAGAGATGATATTTCATTGCGCGATTTACACCGTTTCCCTTTTGTTCTTTAATGTGAGTTGTACTATTGTGTTACCAACCGGGAGGGGAGGGGTTCATTGTCTCCTCCTCCCACGTGTTGCGAGGGGCGCCCTCGTTTATAAGGATCATTGCCAAAGCCGGCTAATTATAACCAGCTCCCCTCGGCTGCGAGGAACCGCTCTGCAGGCCTAGCAGCAGAACTGTCTTCAGACCTTCAGACCACCATGGGCCAACTGCAGCCCACATCGCTGCCTTCCGTGGCTGACGGCACCCACTGGGGAATGAGAACATGCTCCTGGGGTACCTGCTTCAGGTGCACCTGACTCACCTGGGCCACCCAGGGCTGGGTGGGGTAGTAGCCTTCTTTGTTTTCTAGCGTTTTCTTTCAGTGGATGTGCTGGAGAGCCTGTTCCGTCAGCGGGCTTCTCCCTTTCCAACCGGCCACATTCAGAAGCCAGAGCTAGTCTGGACAACCATCGATTTTTCATCAAGTCCACGAGCCTCTCTGGCGTTGGCACTGCCTGTGCGAGGGTGAGGAAGGGGTGGCTCAGAAGCAGGGCCATGCACACCCAGACAGCCAAACCTTCCCTTTCTCACGAGGTGCTGGAGGAATAAGTGCGCTTTCCCGCATTTTCTCAGCATTTTGCTTTCGGAGCTTCTCCTTTGTTAACCATGGCTCCCGAACCTGACTGGGCTTGAAGGAGAAAAGTTGTTCAGCACATCAGTGAACTTGGGGGCGAAATAGAAAATCGGGTTTTATAATATTTATTTCACGAAGGGAAAGCTATCCAAAGTGATGTCTTAAGGTGACGGAGTTTCATTTCCGAACAGCAGGTAACACCCTCCGTGGCAGGAGCGCAGGCATTGTGTAGGTGGGAAGTATTGGGCAGAGCCTCGCTGCTCCGCACGGATAGCCACAGGACTTGCTTACTTGTCACAAGCATCCTAGTCCTCATCAGTACAAACCTGTTCCTGCTCTAGGAATTCCAGAAAGATGTATAGAGGGAGGGGGCACGGTGAAATGGTATCCCCCCTGCCCAGGGGCTTTGGGAAGGGCTTCATCCTTTGTTCGGCACTCCCCTTGCTTATCCTGTCTCTGTCTTCTGAAAACCTTGTGTCCAACATCTAAACCTGCTCTCCTGGCTCAGGAACTCCATAGATTACTGGCTTTATAGTGTTAGAGAAATCATTTAACTGTCTTGAGTCTTGATCTGTAAAATTGGAGCAATAAAGAGGACCACTCAGTATTTATTTGTTGGATGGATGAATGGATAGATGGATGGATGGATGGAAGGATGGATGGATGGATGGATGGATGGATGGATGGATGGATGGAAAGGTGGATGGATGGAAAGGTGGATGGATGGATGGATGGATGGATGGATGGATGGATGGATGGTTGATCAACTGAGCTCACCATTAAATAAGACCAGGTTCATAAAGTACTCGGTCCACTGTTGGTATACAGTTCCCGGCTCAATAAAAGGACTTGTCTTCTAACCCCTTCCTAACGAACAGTAATTACTTGCTGAAGCACAAAGTGTCATCAGCTTAGTGAATCTGGTGCGGCAGATATCGAACTCAGTCGATGTAAGGTTGAGAAATCCACATGCAGCTTTGCCTGATGACCAGGGTAGCAAATGTGTGAAGTTTTGAGACATCAAAATAAGTAAATACATAAAAGACACTGCCTTGAAGTGTGTAAGTCAGACTCTACCTGCCAGCTGCTCAGTGAGTGAGTATGCTGATGGAGATGTGCTTCTTGGTGAACATTTTAAAATGGTGATTGTGGCCCTAACTGGTTTGGCTCAGTGGATAGAGCACTGGCCTGCAGACTGAAAGGTCCCAGGTTCGATTCCGGTCAAAGGCATGTATCTTGGTTGCGGGCACATCCCCAGTAGGAGGACTGCAGGAGGCAGCTGATAGATGTTTCTCTCTCATCGATGTTTCTAACTCCCTATCTCTCTCCCTTCCTCTCTGTAAAAAATCAATAACATATATTTTAAAAAAACAAAATGGTGGTTGTGAAGATGGTGGTGGGTGATTACACAGCGTGGGGTACTGAGTTATGGCTGTAGCCTCCCAACTGGTGCCACTGCTCCCTCTCTGGTCCACCTTCTATTGCTCTGCCTATTCATTCTCTACCCAGCGGACCTGACTTGGATCATGTCATTCTCTGCTTAGAATCCTTCCATGATTTCCCTTTGCACTTGAGATAATATCCCCACTTTTTTCTCATGCTTATGAATCTGCATATCTGGTACTTGCCAGTTTTTCTGACCTCATCTTCTACTACTCCCCCTTCCCACACTGTGCTCAGACACACAGTGTCCTTCTTGTGTCTCCAGATCACCCAGTTTCTCCCTGTCCTGGGGCTGGGCTCAGCCCTCACCTTCTGGGGGAGCTCTCCCCTGACTTTTCCTAGTATTGGGTGGTAGAGTTGACTACTCATCTTACTATAGTATTCCCTCCATCATACATACCTTGTGTATGTATTTATTTGTTTGCTTTGCTTCTCTTCACTTCTGGAATTTAAACTGTGGTTCACTTCTGGGACACATCAATAACTGATTCAGTCACCCCACCTGGTTTGGCTCAGTGGATAGAGCGTTGTCCTGTGGACCGAAGGATCCCGGGTTTGATTCCAGTCAAGGCACATGCCTGGGTTGCGAGCTCGATCCCCAATCAGGGGCATGTAGGAGGCAACTGAGCAATGATTCTCATCATTGATGTTTTTATCTCTCTCTCCCTCTCCCTTCCTCTCTGAAGTCAATAAAAATATATTTAAAAAAAATAACTGATTCAGTAGACGAATGGCCGTTTGTTATCAGTCTCTCCCCATCTTGGATTCTAAGACCACACCTGCCAGGTCTTCAGCATGTATTTATCCTCCTACATCCTACTCTCACCCACCACCAGGCGTGCTTTCTGCCTCCTTCAATGACATTCAGAGCTTTCAGATGGGCCCTCTTCCTTTCCCCTTGCCATAAGAGCTGGCAACTATTAACGAACATAACTATCAGAAGGCTATAACTGCACTGTCGCAAGTGAGGCCATTGGTGCAATGCCTGGAACATGTTCAGGAGGAGGATGTGTGTGTGAGGCTCTTGGCCCCTGGTACCCTGATTTCAAGCGTTAAAAATGGGAATGATGGTGTTTCCATGATAATGAAGAATGGTTTGATAAATAGTAGACCACACTCATAGCCTACCCAACCTGAGGAATTGAAGGACTGATTCTTGTCCCTACAGAATGAGAAATATACACAGGAGGAACAGTCCTAAGTCAGTTCCTTCATTGATGTCCCCAATCAATGTGCTGGAACGTTCGGCTGGACTGAGTCCATTGGGTGATCGGCAGGTCAGTCGACCTGGACCGATTTGGAATGCTTGGGAATTATGAAGTAGTCATAATTTACCAAAGAAAGAATATTTTCAACTTCTCAAATTATAGGTGTCTTCCTGCAGGGGGTGGGGGACGTGTTTTCTTCCTCTGACATGTTGTGAGCAGTTTGTGTGCACACAGCTTAATACCCCTTCAGCTATGCATTCCCTTTGATCCCAAGCTTATTAAAAAATGCAAATCTAAATTGTATCTTATTAATGTGATTCTTTGTGTTAAAGCTGTGGTGGGGGGAGGGGGGCTAAAAATCCCAGGTTCTGGATTTTTAATGTGCAAAGTATGAGAGCCTGATTTTCCGCAGGCTATATTTTCTAATCAACCGTTATGAAAGATTTTTTTTATTGTGCTGCTATTTCTTACTTTCTTGGAATTCAAAGAGATAAAGAGTAATGGTTTCATAGTTGCACCCCACATAGTCTCAAGCATATGGAGATTCTTATTAACTTGCTGTAAGTTCTCCATCATGACAGTGGCTCTGTCTTACAGGCGCACACTGGAAGCCTGTTTTAAAGATGTGCATAATGGTGAAGCTAACTCTCTCATCCATGTAATTTGCTGGTGATGCCCCTTAGACTTGTGGGGTGCTTGCATGGTGACCATGCCCAGCCACCCCTTTGTCTGCGTGTGTGCAGCATTCCCTAGACCCAGTGTACTCTCGCCGTTAGAACAATTTCTTTCCTTGGGGAAAAAAAAAAAAGAATGCATTAGAAATTTAATTTGAATCAATTTAAAAAGTGATCCCATTAGCGTATAGATGCCCTTTTGTCACTTGTCTCCATTGTAGTTCGAGACTTAATTCCTCGTTCTCTCATCCATCCTGTCTTTTCTTCATGTCCTGGGATAAGCTGCATCCTCATGTTTAACGCTTTTTTTTTCTTCAGATCGAAGTCCAATATTTTATAAAAGTCATCGCATGAAAATGATTCTTTTCTATTTGTGAGTCTGTCTGTGTGTGTCTCTGCCCCTCAACTCCCCCGCCCCCAATAAAGCTCTTTCTGGAACAGTGCTTGGGGTAGTGGAGTCACGGCAACGTGGAAGAAGTATGTGAACTGGTTAATGATAAAACGAGAACTCACACTGTTAGCACATACTACATGCTAGGTGTGTGTGGTCTCATTTAATCCTCACAAAACTCTATTATGTTCAGACTATTATTACATATCCCCATTTAATAGATGGGGAAATGGAAGAATAGAGGTTAGGAACTTGCCCAAAGCCATGTGATAGTAGGGTCTGCTGAGGGAGGATTTGAGTCCTCCTGGCTCTGCCTTCAGCTAGCTGTGTGGCTTCAGGCAAGGGGGTTGCTTTCCTTTGCCTTTATTTTTTTTTTTTGAGGGGGTGTGATTTAATAATTTTTAAAAATTTTATTCCATTCGGTGATATTGGTTAATAAAAGAGTTTCAACTGTACAGTTCTACAATACATCATCTACATATTGCATTGTGTGTTCATCGCCCAAAGTTGTCTCCTTTCATCACCATATATTCGACCCCCTTTACCCTTCGCTACCCCCTCCCCCCACAACCCCATTTCCTGCTGTAAGCACCGTACTGCTGTCTGTATCTGTGAGTTTTTGTTTGTTGTTGGTTGGTCATGTTTGTTCATTTGTTGCCTTCTGTTTTATATCCCACATATAAGTGAAATCATATGGTTCTTCACTTTTATGAGGATATTGGGCTGGATTATCTCTGAGGTCACATTTGGCCCTCAGGTTTTATAATTCTTGGTAATTATTTTAAAGTATTCCAAGGTTAAGCCAGAAGACAACAGGCGAAATTCTCAAAACATCCTCCCCTCTCAACTTCCACCCCGCCCCCCCCCAAATAATTTTCTTTTTTTCTCACTCTTTTTAAATTTATTTTCATTATTGAAAGTATCACAGATGTCCCCTTTTTATCCCACCATTGACCCCCTCCCCCCACCACTCCCCAGGCCTTCACCACACTGGGTTCTCACTCCTGAGGAAAAGCACAGTGAAAAATAGCCCAGCCCTCACATCCTAGAATATTCGTCATTTTTAGGCAGGAATTGTTACAACTCATTCCAAAAAAAGGCTCCATGTGGCTTTTTGACACCTCCACTGTGGTCCCCAGGAAGCCAATGTGTGGGGGAGGAATGTCTGCAGGTGGGAAGAGTGGAGGGTCTATTTTTAACTGAGACCTTCTGCAGAGTGGCTTCCTCTTCCGTTGTCTCCAGTCCTAGGAAAGAGATTTCACCTCACTCTCGCTCTCGGAGGTGGCATCGGGCTCATAAAGGACATTTCTCCGGGTGGCCGTTGAAGTGTTTTACAAAAGGAAGTTTGATGTGCTCGGGGAGAGGATGGCAGGTGGCAGCTTTGTGTGTCATTCTTTGACATGTGCCAGCCGATGTGAAGTGACATGTGGTGACAGTCACGCTTGGCGCGAGCGATTTCTTTTTGTCTTGATAAAGCAGGTAGCCGTTTCTGTGGGGAGTCAGGAGTGGGGGCATGCGCTGGTCTCTTCTGGAAACAGGATGTGTCACACGTGTGTGTTTTAAATTCCCCGGTGTATTAGGAACTCCCAGTTCCAACCAGGAGAGCACAGAGCTTGACCTTCGGTGATTGACAGCTGTCTGTCACAGATCTGTCAGGCTGCCACCCCCTCAATCCCCTGCCCCCCAATTCTCCACTGGTTGTTCCCCAGGAGACTTCAGGATGCAAGCATACTCAGCCTTTTCTCTGTTTCTGCATCTGTATCTTAGTGGAATATTTCAAACCTACAAACAAATGTAAACAGAAATATAAATGTACACACAAGTACCTACCAACCCAGCTTTATCACATCTTAACATATTGCCATATTTGCATCTGAGATAGCGCTCTCTCTCTCTCTCTCTCTCTCTCTCTCTCTCACACACTCACTCTCTCACACACACACACACACAAATAAATAAATCATTACAGATCTCTTCCTCACCCCCAGATCCCCAGGGGTGGACTTACTGGGAAGCTAATGAAACTTGAGATACTGGCCCCTTCCTTCCCCAGCCCTAGGAGAGAGAGGCTCCAGCAATGTGTTTACATGATCATATGGTTTTGGTAAAAATGTGTAAAATCCGCAGAAGTAAGACTTCAGCTGCAGTTGGTGAAGATCACTGTCTCCGCCCACTCTGACCTTTCCTCAGTCACACGTGCGTCCCCCGTGTCCAGCGGGATTCACCAGGCCTCGGATAATTGAGCCTCTGGCTAAGGGGAAGGCGACCACAGGGACGCAGTTAGTTTGGGTTGAGTGGGATATATTTACGTGGGCCCCAGTTCTTTCCATGTATTGTTAAGTCATTGCTGGATGACCCAGTGGAGGACGTGGCATGGCTTCCAAAATACTCCCACTGCCCACTGCCCTCACTCACCAGCGATGTGTCATGAAGCCACAGGACCAGAGGACGGAGAGCAGGATGAATGTGGCCTGTGGTGCCCTCGCCTGATGTGTGTGAGTAGGAGAGGAGGAGCCAAGTATGAAAAGTATAGAGCCAGAAACTAGTCTGTGGGGGGAAATGTCAAACTGTGAGGCATATCAAATGATCGGCAAATGCTTCTACTCCTGTCAACACCTACTCACGTTGGAAGGGCCCTGCTTTCGGCAGTGTGCTTGATAATGTAGCATGCACAAGGATAAACACACACACTCTGTATTCATGTTTTAAAGAAAGCATCCTAAATTACATATTCTATGCCCCCACAAAACCCGGCTCTCTGTACATATTGGATTCTATTCCCCTCTTGATTTGGTGTTCATCACGGTCATTTATACTGTATATTTACTAAATATATAAACGCACAAACCTATTTTCTAGGTTGTTCTTTATAAAAAGATTATTCAATACATATATTTGCCTCATTTTCAAACATTGTTTTGAAGTTTATCCATCTTGACACGTATACCTCTTGTTTATTCCTTTTCACTGCCTTGTGTAGTACAGTACTTCATGGTGTGACTGTACCATAGTTTACTTGTCCTGTCTCCCATCACTGGGCACTTGGATTATAATAATTATTAACTGGAAGTAAATAATGGACAATGAAATCTCATCGTTATTCATCCATAGGAGAGGTTCTCTATAGCTATGGTCTTCAAACTCTTTTGCTCAGATAGTCCCCAAGAGAATTTTGGAAAACTCTGTGCTTCCTCATACATATTTGAATTGACAGCTAAAATATTCCAGCCTAAGTTTTATGTAGTTGGAAAGGATTTCATTTGCATACTATTTTAATATAGATATTTCAAGATAAAACTAAAGATCACTCTTTTCAAAGAATGCAGTGAGATGAAAATAATATCACAATCTGACTTTCACTAGCATTCATTTAAACAATATACTACTAGGATTCTTCTTAATAGTTAGAAAGTTTATATCACTCCTTTTGGCCTTTGAACTTGAAATTCTATTTTTTTTCCATGTGTAGAATTCTATCGACATGCAATATGTTTTTATGCCTGACAGTCTCTTATTGACCACAACATCATATTTCTCTCTTTCATATTGATTCATAGCACTTCTCTATAATTTGGGGGTATCATTCTTTTGTCATTTTGTGAATTTAAGTATCTTTCCTAGTCTGTGGCTCACCTTTTTTTCTTTTTGTAAATATATTTTTATTGATTTCAGACAGGAAAAGAGAGGGAGAGGGAGATAGAAACAACAATGATGAGAGAGATTCTCTGAGCCCGCAACCTGGGCATATGCCCTTGACCGGAATCGAACCTGGGACCCTTCCATCTGCACACTGACACTCTATCCATTGAGCCAAACAGGCTAGAGCTGTGGCTCACCTTTGTATTTTGCTTTTGGAGTCTTTCTGTACTAAGTTTTTAATTTTAATGTAGTCTATTTGTTAATTTTCCTTTATAGTTTGGGGGTATGTGTGTCTTCTTTTAATATTTCTTACCCATCTCAAAGTCATAAAGATAATCTGCTATTTTTTCCTAAAATTTTTCAAGTTTTGTTTTTCACATTTTATTCTTTCATCCACTAAGAATTTATTTTTGTGTATGGATGCCTTAAAAATATAATTTTATCTTTTTATAAGGGGATAGCCAGTAGTCACAGGACTGTTTTTAAGTAGTTCATCCTTTGCCAGCTGATAGTTTCTGTTAGATCTCATATATATCTAGCACTGTTGTTCCTTGAGTATATTTGCTCCTCAAATTTTTAACAAGAAGGGGCTATTTTTGGCTCAGCTGACATTACCTTGTATTCCTCACAGGTAACCAGCACATTTATGCCAAACCATTTGTTTGGTTAATATTCACTAACTTTTAAAAAATATATATTTTATTGATTTCAGAGCAGAATGGAGAGGGAGATATAGAATCATTGATTGGCTGCCTCCTGCATGCCCCCTACTGGGGATTAAACCCACAACCTGGGCATGTGCTCTTGACTGGATGAACCCGGGACCCTTCAGTCCGCAGGCCGACGCTCTATCCACTGAGCCAAACCAGCCAGGGCAATATTCACTAACTTGAACTGAATGTGACTGGGTAGATTGGTCTTGGAATAATAGAGGCAGAATTTATATGGTTGGTCGTAAACCTCATAAATGTTAGCATCAACACTATGAATGAATGAATAAGTGAATGAATGAGTTGTGATAGAATTATTAAAGATACTTGTTACAGCTAAATTATTATTGACTTATTCTTTGGATGCAGCACATTGATCTCATTAATGGACTTCACTTGCTAGGAAGCCGTTTCCTTTCAGGAGTATTTCTCAAAATGTGGTGTAGCAGAACCAAGAGAAATGTGTTGAGATGCAGATATCTGGCTCCCACCCCAGATCCACTATGTCAGATTCTGTGGGGGTGGGAGCCAAGCTCTCCAGGAGAGTCTTAGATTAAAAAAAAAAAAATTGGTTTCATGAAATGTCATTCAGGGCCCCTATTCAGATGTTCTACTAAACCGAGCAGCGACATGCAAACCAGCGACCTCTTATAGCAAAGCCACTGGAAAGACCTGTAACACATGGGAGTGGAGAGAACATTGGCCTGTGATCAGGGTCCTGGATGCTCACCTCCAGTCTCCTGAGGGCGTAGGTCACGTACCCTGTGACCTCACTGTGCATCACCTTAGTGCTCTGTATCTTCATTTCCATCTGTGGCCCTTCCAGCGTGGTGGAGAGTTACAATTAAATTGGCCATGCTCATGGCTGGGAGAAAGCATTAAACTAGGACGAGGAGCCTGCCAGCTGCTGTCTTTGTCCTCTCTCCATAAATCTGAATAACATTCGGGTAGCATTTGCAGTGTCTGGATATTTTGTCATCCGCTCAGAGCAAAGTGACCCTTGCAGAAATGTGGCTTGGGGTCCCAGCATGGAAATTGTTTACACACCGACAGCCTGAAGGCTAGCGGGGCCCCAACTGCCATGCTAAAGACAACCAAAGGATGCTGTTCAAACCAACCTCTTCCATAGAACCTCTTTAATACGCCTTCTAGGTATTTAAATGAAAAATAAAACAAAAGAACCGACGGTTCCGGTTTGTTTGAGAAATACTTTGCCCCGGTTCCTAAAACCCAGCCCCGGGAACTGGTTCATTGCCAGCCTCCTCAATTCTCCAGCATTTCCTCCTCGCAGCGATCCATTTGAATGAACGGACCCTTGAAATACAGGAACCGCACAACTGTTTCAAGCAGCGATGAAGCGGGGATCATCCCCACCTCCATCCAGAATGAATGGTACAATCGTTTTTATTTCATTCTGCTCGGCGGTGGCAGCAATTAGGGCTCCCAAAGCATGAAATGTTTTCATCAGGTGAGGTGTTAAAAATATCGGCCTGTCAGAGGGGGACGCGGACCTGCGCTTTACGGCCGGTCCTCTTCAGCGGCACCGGGGCCTGAAATGGAAGCATTCATTCCAGGCGCTGGGAGGGTAAGGCCTACTCCAGCTTTCATCTTTATCACGGGGAGTCCAGTCCCCATCGGCCCGGCATGAGTGGCCGCACCCCATTTAGCTTTAAGTAACAGATCTATACAGAGTTGTTCATTTGCAGATAAATAGGGTTTTCTACTATTGATGTTTCTTGATCTACACAAAGTGGTTATATTAATACTGAAACATTATTCATCGATAGTTTGCTCTTTAAAAATACATCAGAAAGACTACCCAATTACCTTTAAGTATATATCAAAGGGCACAGAGCAATCTGACGTATGCTCCCAGTCCATTAGAAGCCACTAGGCTTATTAATTAAAATTTATAGTTACCGCGTGGATAAAAATTTCTGCTTTTGATAACAGTGTCTGGCCAGCTGAGAAGCAGGAACTTGCAAATTCATTTGGGCACAGAGAAGTGTTGGAGACTTTTGTCACAATGAAACCCAGGGATGACTTCATTTTACTTGCATCCAACATATCAAGCGCTTTTAACCCAGAAGTGTGAACTGGGAGGTACAGAGGGCTTCTCTGTTGCGTGTGGGTTGAAGGGAAGGGAGGAGTGCTCATAAGTTGAAATTAAGCATCAGCAAAGTGGGAGTGGCCTTGAGATATGCAGGTGCATGAACGAAACTCCAAGGGAATGGCCCTCCTTTCGGTTATAATTTAAATACAAAGCAAAACACTGAGAGGTGTGTGTAACGCGGCCCTCTTTTGGTCTTGCTGTGTGGCCGGCATTGTTGAACTTGATGGATCTCTTGGTGGTAAATGCCCACTATTAATAATCCCGGGCCGCGTGGTCCCTGCCCCTTCAGCAGCCATTTGTCCAACTGGAGGGCTCTGAATTTGTGCTGAGAGATAACTACATTTTCACTTAGTGTTCCAGCAGTAGCAACAAGCTTTCCTTTCAGCATTTGGATCTCACTGCCAACAGCCTAGCCACCTCCCTCTTCCAAGAAGGCCCACTTAACTAATCTATTCACCAGACTGTCCCCCAGAACTCACAGATATTTAAAAAAGAGTGCGTGTGGTAGAACCCTGCGGTGTGGCTCAGTTGGTTGAGTGTTGTCCAGAGCACCAAGGGATTGCCGGTTCGATTCCTGGTCAGGGCACATGCCCAGATTTCGGGCTTGATCCCCAGTGGGGGGCATACAGAAGGCAGCTGATCAGTGTTTCGCTCACATCAATGTTTTTCTCTCCCTTTCCCTTCCTCTCTATCTAGAATCAATTTTTAAAATCTTAAAAAGAAAAGGGTGGGAGCAGGCCAAAACATGTGAATGGTGTCCCCTCCACGGCACAGGCCCCTGCCCGTCGGTTCTCTGCACCTGGTACTTACTGTTAAGGGGAGAGACGGAGCATACACTGTGTGGTCTGGGAATGTGATGCATGGTCATATGCTCACTAAACAAAACTCGACAACTAAGACCTGGATGCCCTGAGGAACTTGGCGATAATGGTACCAGACGCTTCGTTTCTAATTACTTTGTCACAGAGTGGCAGCCTCCTTGCATCTAAAGGCCAAGAGAAAACCTACTTGAGATCCACATTTTTAGGCATCATGGACCTGCCTTGCTTGTTTGGGGATATACTCCCCATCCCCCTGGCGTCTGTCCCTGGGCCATTATCCGGCACAAGCCATCCATGGAGACTAGTGTCAGGTGTAACTGATTGTCATTCAACGCCAGTGAAATCTTTAGGTGAACATTACTCACTGTTTGAGACATGTTAGCTCCAAGTGGAAGCAGTCAATTACAGACCAGAGGTTTTATGGCCGCGTTATTACCATCGTACTATTAGGTTTTTAGCAGGAGCATTCTGTTTGATCGATCTGCGCCAGGACACTGATGGATGGCTTTGTTCTTCGGACGTCAAATACGCGGGACTTCTGTACTTTATGTATTTACTGACACACTCCTCTCCCGTGGACACCTTTGCCTCCTCTGTGGTGTTCGGATTTAGCGGATGACTGAGACAGTGTTGTGTTTGTCACCACATGTATGCTTTCCTTTTTGTTCTCTCTCACCTGCGGAAGCACGCCTGAGTTACTGGCATGTTAAAGAAGTCTTCCCGCATCAGGAGGATCTCTCATTGGTGCCAAACAAATAGGTCTAGACAGCTGCTTTTTAAAGGTTTCTAACACAGAGACACCATCCTAGAAATGAAGCCCCAATTTCAGGACATAGGTTAGATTTCCAAAACTTTGGTTCTCTGCTCTTGGGTTTTTAGACCTATCTTCTTAAAGCTGTATATAATTTTTGCTTTAAAAACACACACACAAATATATGCCTAAGCCAAATCTCTGATCTGTATAAGCCACCACTACTACCCCGAAACATCACTAAATAGGCTCTCACTGATAATGCTGAACAGAACGTCTCAGGTGACATCCTCGAGGGGCTTGTAGAAAACTCTGGGGAGATGGATCTCCTTCAGTTACAACGCAGAGCTCTTAAATCCAGCACTGAAGGGCATCAGTCCCCCACAATAAATACAATAGAAACTGGGAAAGCCTTGCCTCCCCTCCCCACCAAAAGCCCATTGGACTTCCATGTTGTTTTGTGGGGTTTTTCCTAGAACTTCTGGGCGGGTGCCCCGTGGTCCTGGGAACACCTGCTTCCGCACCGAGTCAACCAGTCCCCATTCCCACCTTCATGCTTCTCCTTAGGAACCATAGAGCTGCCATGTTTTCCACGTTAGGAACTTTCTTAGTTCTTTGGGGTCAGTTCATGCGTGAACAGAGCAGCGAGAAGACTGTTGGATCTTTCCTGGTCGTGGAGGCAGTCCTAGGCACATCAAGGAAATTCTCAGCAGCTATTCACTCTTCACTTTTGAAGGCCCAAGGGTCAAAGTGTTTGACAATTTGTGGTCAGAAGGCTAAATCACAGAGCTATCAGGACTAGCTTGGCTTGGTTCTTCCAGATTTTTTTTCCGGTAGAAACACAGGATTTTCTGCAACACAGAGCCCCTTCCGCAGTGCAGGGCTATTTGGGGACCCAGGCTGACCTCCTACAGGGCAGCAATTCTTTGCTGCTTTTCATCCCCTCATTACACCCCCACCGAAAGGCAGCGTGCCTGGCCATTCTGTGGCCCGCCCTCCTCACTTTTGCCATCCCCGAATGCCCTATGGAGAGGGTGACCTGGCTCCTCTGGCATGTCCAGGGGTGCTGAGAGCAGCATTAGCGGCTGGCCTTGTACCCCAGCACTTGCATTGAATGTCATTCTGATCCCTCCAGGCATAAAGCTGATGGGTTTGTCTTGACCCCAATATTCCCATCTAGCTTCGAACTCACCCAGGGTTAAATATAACGGTTCAAGTGGCCATTTCTTACCATAACTAGGTAGCGTGCGAGTCCGGGTCTCTATCAGAAAAGGCACACTTTGAAGCTTAAAGAGGTTTTGGGGTAGAACACATGCATTTGGCCTATTATACCTTATGTTTCACTAAGCAAGTAGCGAGGTGGAAATATCAGCTTCAGGAGCTGGGACGATTCTCATTTAGCCCAGAGTTCTCCGATTACATGTACATCAGGACACGACAGCTCCACAGAGGACTGTCTGTGGAAAGAGCCGCTGAGGAAAGACACGCTCCCCAAGCAGCCTGGGCGTGCTGGGCTCCCCACCTGCCTCGTCCGGCCTTGCCAGACTCACAGCATCCCCTGGACACGAGCCAAGTGGGAGGACACCTCCCGGGGAGCGGTGGCTCGGTGCCCGCAGAGCAACCGTGCGGCGATGGCTGTATTTACTCGGCAATTCCTGCGGGAGACAGAGCCACAGATTAAGTTGCAGAGGCACAAAGGAGGTCCTGACTAAGGAATTTTAATGTAAAAATTCTGGGGTTTACCCTTAATCCTTGAGCTAACTGGTGTAGTGCTTCAAATGGGGACCTAACAAGAGTGATCCCGGGGCTCGGAAGGGTAGATTTGTGAATGCGTTTGGAACCAATGTAAAGCCAGGAATGAAATGAGCGGGGACACGTGCCAACGTACCATTCAACTAAAACACGGAGGCTATGCGTCCCTGGATCCGGATGAGGCCTCGTGCACCTAGGCCCGGGTGAGCCCAAGAGGCCCTGGGTCTGGGAGAGGCCAAGCGTCCCTGGGTCCGGGTGAGACCATGTGTCCCTGGATCCGGGTGAGGCCTCGTGCACCTAGGCCCGGGTGAGCCCAAGAGGCCCTGGGTCTGGGAGAGGCCAAACGTTCCTGGGTCTGGGTGTGACCATGTGTCCCTGGGTCCGGGTGAGGCCACGTGCCCCTGGGTCTGGGAGAGGCCATGTGTCCCTGGATCCGGATGAGGCCTCGTGCACCTAGGCCCGGGTGAGGCCTTGTGCAACTAAGCCCGGGTGAGGCCACGTGCCCCTGGGTCTGGGAGAGGCCAAGCGTTCCTGGGTCCGGGTGAGGCCGTGCGCCCCTGGATCTATCCGGGTGAGGCTGGGTCCCAAGCCCGGGTGAGACCACGCGCCCCTTGGGTATGGGTGAGGCCACGTGCCCCTTAGTCCAGGTGACGCCGTGCCCCTGGGATCGGCCGAGACCAAACCAGAGGGAGTCAGACCTCCATTACCACCATTTGTCCACCATCCAGAGCTGAGGGGTCAGTGCTGACATGTACACATAAGGAACTACTGGACATCGAAATTGGGTCTCAAAAGAACTGTTGGTCCAGGGGGAAGCTCGCTACAGATTGATTCATTTGCCTGTCAGCATAACTATTATTGCTCGTCTCACATTCAGTTCTTATTAGTATATATCTAGTGACATTTGATCTCGTTCATCTAGAGGAAATGATGAACAACATAGACTGAGGAACAAGAACAGAACCAGAAGCAAGGAGGCATCGATCGGACTATCGGGCCTCAGAGGGAGGATACGGGAGGGTAGGGGGAGGGTGGGGGGAGGGGGAGAGTCCAACCAAAGGACCTGTATGCATGCATATAAGCCTATCCAACGGTTAAGTTCAACAGGGGATTGGGGCATGCGTGGGGAGAGGGGTGGGATGGGAATGGGGGGATGAGGACAAATATGTGACACCTTAATCAATAAAGAAATTCAAAAAAAAAAAAAAAACAAAAAAAAAAAACACGGAGGCTCACTGAGGCATGCAGATGGGCACACACACGCCCGGTCTGCTGTCTGCTTCCTCTGCGGCTCACGGTGGCTGTGGGGGACCGTGTGTGTGTGTGTGTGTGTGTGTGTGTGTGAGTGTGGAGGGGGGGTTGTGTTAGCCCACTTTGGAGTATCTGTGCTGGGGCCACCTGGTACATCCAGTCTAGGCTTAATTCAAGTTACACTGGGAACATGGGCAAAGGAAGCCCTCATCCACAAGATCTTTCCGGAATGATGCCTGAACGAGAGGCACCTCTTAGGGATGACATTCCTGAAAGTGTGACCAGAGCCAACCAGAAAGCTGGGATTTCCTAGGAAAATACGTGGGTGTGCAGGTGGGTAGCAAAAAGGAACGGTTGAATCCCCCGATCAGCGAATCCTGTCTGATCATCCCAAAGTACTTGGGAGCTTTGTCAGAATCCGGATTCTCAGAGGGTGGGACAGGGCCCGGGAAGCTAGGGGTTTTGTTTTTGTTTGTTTTTTAAAGTTTGGTCTCCAGGGGCTTCTGATATCCCCTAGGTGTGGTCCCTGCTTGAAGAAATCAGCTTTTCAAACTTGTACACTCTGTTTGCATAAAAGAGAAATAACACGCTAGCCTTCATTAAAACAACCCTCCACCACACAAAATATTAACCCAACTTGACATGAAAGCAAAACACTATTAAAATGTGTGTGTGTGTGTGCGTGTGTGTGTGTGTGTGTGTGTGTGTGAGTGTATTCTGGAATTCACAGAATTTGACTTATTAAGATGGCCCTTCCTCCTCCGTGTAACCTCCTGGACCAGGGGTCCTCAAACTTTTTAAACAGGGGGCCAGTTCACTGTCCCTCAGACCGTTGGAGGGCCGGACTATAGTTTAAAAAAAAAAAACTATGAACAAATTCCTATGCACACTGCACATTTCTTATTTTGAAGTAAAAAAAAAAAACACAAAATGGCAAAAACACCCGCATGTGGCCCGCGGGCCGTAGTTTGAGGACGCCTGTCCTGGACTATGGCTGCAGGTAACTGCAGACATTCTGCCCAGCCAGTGGCTGGCTTTCTCTTTCTGAAACTGGCCTGAGCTTCTGGCTACTACCTCTTGAACTCACGCTCTGCAAACGCAAAGTCCTGCCATGATTATTCACGCAGCTTCTGTTTATCTTCCCCAAAGAAACAGTGGAGCGGTAGCCGGCTGAGTGATGGCGGCAGGACTGCGGTGAAGGGAAAAGCCACCGCAGGTGGAGCGGCTTAATGGGGTATTAATTGGGGAACAGGTGAAGGCAAATGGGTAGCACAGCAGGTATGTAAATAGGCTCGTGGGAGGAAAGGCATTGCGTTTTATGCTCTTTAACTAAAAATAAAGACCTGATATTTAGCTTATCTTTGCTGAAAATCCCGCACCGTGAGGGCCCTGACAACCGCCAGGATCGTCAGTGATTCATTATTATCTCAGCATCATCCGGGCTACTTAATAGGGTCTTCAGCCTCTTCATTTTTCATTGTTTCAGCGGATTCTTCGGCTTGAGTGTGCATACCTTTCCTTCTGTCTATGTGTATCAGAGGCCTGAGCAACTTTTTGTAGATTGTGTAGTGAAAGTGACATTCGGACCTTCTGGTGGCATCCTTCGGCTCGAGCTCGTTGGAGAAAGGCATCGCCGTGCATACTGAACCTCCCAAGCACACATACATCCGAATGAGTTTTGTCCTTCAAAGCATTCACCTTGCGAAGCAAAAAACCCTCATTCCAGTGCTGCCATTGGCTCCCTTTCAGGAAAGCCACTTGGCTGGCTATGTTTAAGTCGCCCAAGTGGAAAAAATCCTTACAGATACTCATCGCTTGTTTACTACTGCTAGGCATTGCCCAACGCCAGCACCTAATTCCTGACCACATTTCGTGGGAAATGGCATTTGGCTTGTAAAACCCATCCCCACCCAACGCAGAGATTGCCTGTTGCTCACAGTATCCCGACGAACACACGTCAGGCTCCTGGGAAAGAGAAGTGTGAGATGTCTGGGATGTGTCCAGCTTCCCAGAGCGATTGTTTGCAGGGTCCACACGGAGACGGTGCTAAATCTGCTAGTGTAAAAGTTCAGGCACATGGTTTGAAGTCTTCGGCTTTATTGAGAAAATTGCTAAAAACGAACAGCTTCCTATTTCCCTTCCACTTCAGCCACCCAGCCCTCTCCGTGGCGCTGTGTTGGTGGAACAGTGACGGGGAACGCTGTCACGTGCTTGGCCCACAGTTGTTGTTTTCTCTGGGGAGCAGCGGCCCCGGTTTCGAAGGCCTGGTTAGCCCTTTCCTGCTGTAAAGGCTAAACATGAGCGGAGCTCCAGCCTGTACCCCATGAAATGAATTAGGTTTACATTATCATGCAGATCTCTTCCTGTAGTTGAAGCACTCATTAATTTTACTGCTAATGAGATGTGAGCATTTAAATACCTTTAATTAATGAAAATTAGACGAAAGCAAGGGATGCTCTTTCTCTCTGACTTCATAAAAATATGAGGGAAGTTGTTTCTAGATCTCACTCTGACTTGCGTCTGTAGGAGGGCGGCAATTCTGAGCTCCCAGGGATCAAGTGTTCTGGTCCAGCGAAAGTCATTAAAAGATTTCGCTTGTAGGAAATTAAAGGTGTAAGCATTGGTGGATATTATAAAGATTATCTGAGGTTGAGAAGAAAAAAAAAAATACTCATCACGGAGAGCCAGTCCTAGATGTAATAGCAAATTTCATGGTTGAAGATGCAACAGGATTGAGTACAATTACTAGTTCTGAAGCAGTCACTGAGTTCTGGGGTAGGCCCCGAGCATAATTAGATTATTAAAAATGGCCTGTCTTAGGCCGACTATTACTAAATTGAAATCCAATTACGGCTTTATGGTTTGGCTGAAAAATATTTAGCTGTTTTGCTCCAGTCCTCGTGGAAGATCATTTCCTCTTTGCATCAGCGTTTGCACATGTCACAATGCATTTTCCAAACAAATCTGACCTCAATTATCTCCGAATCCATCTCATATTAGATAAAAATATATTCTAATGAGTGTTTTATGTCTAATATCAGAATCGTGCCTCTCCATACTTGAGGAATTAAAAGATGGTGATAGAAGACTTGGTCAAATACCTTCTTAATGAGAGGCCTGGGTGTTGTAGAAATAACGGAGTCCTGCCGTCTTCATACAGGGAAAGGCGCTATGCTCAAATGTGCGCCTGAGCGTGCTGCCAGGCCGGCTGGGTTCAGTTTTGGGTAATTGGCATCGGAACGGTAATAAAGCAGTTGTTTGCAAAGAGAAGGGCTCGGAATTTCAGGCACTCCCGCAGCGTGGAGTTGAATGCTAAGTTAAATATTTATGAACCCGAGATTTTTTATAATTGATCATTGTATGATTTACACACAGTAATTATAATTAGCTTGAAAGAGATTTTTTTTTTCAAAAGCCAGTTTCCTGGTAGCCAAAGCCATTAAATAACGCTAAGCTGCCAAAACAAAAATTAGGTGGGCACCCAGCCACCACGTCCTGAGCGTCTGTCCCCCATATCCTACATGCAACGGGGCGCCGCACCTCACCGGGCATCTTACCTGGGCCCCGGCTCCTGCATCACCTGCTGTCATTTTCATACTTTTGTTGCAAAAAGGATGAAACATAAACAAGTCGAGAACTTCCGAGAACTGATGTCTAACAAAAAAGCAAAGATGGAGGAGGTTGGAAAGGTTAATTAAAAATGTAATGATCCCGTTTGCTGAGACAGCACTATTAATCACCGTGCAGCAACAAGCATGGGACTCGCACACCCCGGATAGGCTGCATCTAATCTTTAAGATGTGGATGGCCTGGAGGGCCACAGTGCGCTCTGAGAAAGGACACGCTCACAGGTGAGCTTGGGGTGAGTGAGCGTGGGGTGAGCCTGTGACTTGTGCTTCACACCGGGCACTGTGTTCACTAGATGAAAGAATTAATTTCCAAATTCACAAATATTCAGGTTTCGTCAGTCACTGGGAACCCTGGAGCAAACTTGGGTACGGCTTGAGGCATAATGTAGTCATGGAAGCTGCAGAAAAGTAGAACGAGGGGGAAATGCATCACCCTGTAATACAGTATGTCTGACACGGTGTGTGAATGACAGAATGCGCTCCCAAGAGCCGGCATGTGGGTTTTAAATGTAATTTTTAGCATCCCAGCTGGAAAAGACCCAACTCTGGAAGGATTGATTACCGCACAAGGGTCACAACCTGTGTGATCAGATTTGCCATCGGAAGACCAGACTGGAAATGTGAGCTCAGAGAAAAGCCTGCTCTTACCCCTGTGAGGATCTTGGGAGCCCATGTTTTGTTTGCTGGGATAACATGTTAGAGGGAGCCTATTGGGAAGAAGAACAGTAGTTATGTGAACATGGTAATTAATCACGCCAGAAAGGAAGAGGAAACCGGTTGTGGATTCAATTCTGCCGCCCTCAGGAGCAGGGCAGAAAGATGCCCGGAAATTGGCCAGCATTTGTAAACACGGTTCTCTCCCCGTGCCTTTGAACTTCCTGCTTCACGCAGACCATGCGGATTTTCATGTGTGTACTGTGTTACGCCCCCTCCTCATCTATAGAAGGGGGTTTCTGGTTGCTTGCATCCGTGTCTCCTCCTGCACCATTTAGACGGGTGAGCCGGCCCCAGCGATCGCCAATAACGGGGGCATTTTCCAAGTGTAAATTATGGGAGGCTGCTGGCCACAGCGATAGCCTCTTTGATGGGGGACAGTGTGAGGATTGTACTTGGGATAAAGGCAGCTCCTCGCTCCAGAGGAATTCAGAATGCCAGAGCTTCTCCCGGCGCATAATTCATCCTGACACCTCCGCGTCCCCCTTTGCTGGAAGGACCTTTTTCACATCGGCTGTGCCGGCAGGTCCGGGATGAGAGCACTGGGCCATGGACTGACTCTCTGGAGCAGCAAACAGCTGAGAGGCTAGCGCCTGCCTCCCAGTCCTGGGGTTTTACATTCTGTCCCTGATCATCAAGGTCGATCCTAAACACTCGATGGTATGATCAGGAAAAGGCATTTTTTATAGGATAACCATCAAATCAAAGGAGCTCGAGGCTTGAAGGGACCTTAGATAAATCATCCTACAGATGGGGAAACTGAGGCCCACAGGGGGAAAGCGGCCTGTACAAAGACCCTCCGGCGATTTGGACCACATTGAATCCCCCTGAGTCCTACTTCACTGCTCCTTCATTAGCATCTGCCCCCTCTAGCCCTGTGGTCTGGGAGCTGGCCGTCCAGTCCGTCGAAGGTTACACCTCCCACACCCAGGAAAACAGGAAACAAGTCACATCTGGTGGGATCACAGCCAGAGAGGCAGAGAACGATGGTAGAGGAAGCAATAGGTAACCTGCAAAGTAACGGCGTGGTTATGCCCAACTTGGAAAGGAAACGCCGGTGAAACGGCATTCTCCATCGCACCGCGCCGGACCGATGCTGGGGAGGAGCTCATTCGCCAGCACAGCCCACACCCACGGCAAAAGCGTTTCTGGTCACCAGCCTGCGTTCTGAGGCTACTTCCCATTCAGACAGCATCCCAGACATTCTACTGAGTTAAAGAGTGAGTAACAGCAGATGGAGGGAGAGATTAGCGGTGGAGGGAGAGGGAGCTCTAAAGGGAGCTGTGGGGGGGCGGCACTCTGAGTTATGGCAAAGCTGTTCAGAAGCCGTCCCAGTCCCACGCAGGCGCAGGTGAGGAGGAGGCGCCTGTGCCCAGACCCTAAAGCACTGGCGCCGCCTGCCCCTCGGCGCCCTGTGCGCTGCTGCAGAGCGGGGCGTGGCTCAGGTGGCCTCACCTGCTCGTTCTGGGCATCCCTCCCTCTGCCCTCAAGTCATCGAGGCTGGGTTTTGGGGCACCGGGGGAATCATTTTAATATATAGTGGGGATCGATCTTACCAAGTGAAAACTCAACTCCAATTTCTATGTCCTGTGATTTCAGGAGTGTTTAATTTTAATTCGTGACAGCAGCAGGAATCGCAGCATTACCTGAGAGAGAGTTGGAGGTGATTTTGTGAGGAGATGAAGAAGGGAGAAGGGGGTAGAGACTATGAGTTGTTTTCCGCATTTTCTGTGTGTGAAACCTTTTAAAAAAGAATAGGGTAGACATGAATCTATTACCCCTACACCCAGTATTTTATTTGAATATTTTCAATCATACAGCAAAGTGGAAAAAAATTTGCAATGAACCCATCCCCTGGATTCTATCACTAAATGTGAAGGTAATCGCTTTGTAAGTATCCATCATTCCATCTTTGTGTCCATCTGTCAATCCATTTGGTTTTTAAAATGCTGACATCAATATACCTCTCCTAAATGCGTCAGCATACATGTCATCAATTAGTTTTCATTCTTTAGTGTGTTTTTTCCTTTTGAGGCATACGTTATATATGTTCAAGCTTAAGTGTACAGTGCTGAGTTGTGACCCAAATTTCTGTCAAGATAGAGAACATTGCCATCACTCTAGAACGTTCCCTCTTGCCTGTTCCCAGCCAATCCCCACCTCCGCCCCTTAGAACCGACCACTCTTCTGAATTTTTTTCAGAATAAAGTTTTGCCCATTCTAGAATATCACATATCTAGAATCTTACAGTGTGTACTTTTGTACTGTTTTGTGTTAAGGCTTTTTTTTTTTTTTTCACTCAGCGCAGTGTTTTTGAGAGTGTACAGTATGGGATTGTTCAGTATCGGTACGATGTCATGCAGCAGATCCTCGGGTCTTGCAGAACTGAGATTTTATACCTCTTCCATAATAACTCCCCATTTCCCCTTCCCCCACCCCAGCCTCTGGCAACGACCATTCTACCCGCTGCTTCTGTGAGCTTCAGTGTTTCAGATTTCATACATGTTATTGGGTGTATCAGTAGGTCATCTGTTCTTGTTTCTGGGTAGTATTTCACTGTGTTGAAAGACCACAGTTTAGGCGTTTTCCTATTGATGAGTACATGGGCTATTTCACATATACCACAGGGAAGTATTAACTGTAGTCATCATGTTGTAGATTACATTCTCATGACTTATTATCTGATAATTGGAAATCTCTAACTTTGGACCACCTTTACCCAATTCCCCCACCCTCTTCTCCAGCCTCTGGTAACCACAAATATATTTTTTCTCTTTGAGATTTATTTATTTATTTATTTATTGACTGATTGATTCCACATATAAGTGAGATGATTTAGTATTTGTGTTTTTCTGTCTTATTTCACTTAGCATAATGCCCTTGAGGTCCATCCATGTTGTCACAAATGACAGGGTTTTCTTCTTTTTTTTATGGCTGAGTAGTATATTATTGTGTATACCTACATGCATCTTCTTTATCCCTTCATTTGTTGACAGACTCTTAAGTTGTTCCCATGTCTCTTGGCTGTTGTAAATAATACCGCAGTGAACACAGGGAGTGCACAGCTCTTTTTGAGTTAGTGTTTTCATTTTCTTCCGATAAAAACCCAGAGCAGAATAGCTGGGTCATAAGTAGCTCTACTTTTAATTTTTGAGGAGCCTCCCTTCTGTTTTCCATAGCGGCTGCACCCACGTGCAATCCCACCAGCAGTGCATGAGGGTTCTCTTTTCTCCACGTCCTCGCCAACACCTGTTTGTTGCTTTATTGATGATAGCCATTCTTACAAGTGTGAGGTGGTATCTCATTGTGGTTTTGATTTGTATTTCCCTAATGATTAGTGATGTTGAACACCTTTACACGTACCTTTTGGCCATGTGAATATCTTCTTTGGAAAATGTCTATTCAGTTCCTTTGCCCATTTTTTAAAACTAGAGGCCCGGTGCAGGAAATTCGTGCACGGGTAGGGTCCCCAGGCCTGGCCAGCAATCAGGGCCTATCAGGTTCCCCGCCTCCCGGTCTCCCCACCTCCTCCTTCCCTTGCTCCCTCAGCACCCTGCCATTACTGGTCGCCTGCCATGTTCCACACCACCCCCTGGCGGTCAGTGCACATCATAGCAAGCGATCAAATTCTCGGTCTCCTGGTTGAACTCCCGAGGGGACAATTTCCATATTTGTCTTTTATTTATTATAGGATGGTTTTTTTTGGTTTTGTTTTGTTGTTGTTTTTGTTTTTGTTTTTGCTATTGAATTATATGAATTTATATATTTTGGATATTAACCCCTGCCAGATATATCGTTTGCAAATAATTTCTCCCCTCCATTTGGTTGCCTTTTCCTTTTGTTGATGGTTTTCTTTGCTGTGCAGAAGCTTTTTAGTTTGCTGTATTCCTACTTGCTTATTTTTTATTCTGCTGCTTGTGTTATATCCAAAAAAATCATTGTGAAGACCCATGAGAGGAGCTTTTTTCCAGGCCAATTTTTTAAAACCTGTGTATTATGTGGGCTACATTCAGGAGAAATACATTTTCTGGACCTTATTCGTTGCGTTTCACTAGTTTTGTTATAATTCTATTTGAAATCTCTAAACAAAAAACTGTAAGTTCTTATTCTTTGCTGTTATATAACCATAAAAGCAATGCACACAAATTAAGTATGAGCAAAACTTTGAAAACAATTAAATGCAAGTTAATTACATTAGCTTAATATAAGGGATGATATTGTTTACTGAAGCTAGATTGGTGCTTATACTCAGTGGGTGGCACCCTGTTTCAGCATGAATTCTTTTGGGTTGGCAGGCCTATCTAACTGGGCGCCATGCGATGGCTTAATTCATCTGCCATTTTTCTCCATTTAAATGCACATGAACTGCTTATTCATATGTCACTGGCTACATCATTTAGGTGTTAACTTCACCTCTGTGCCTCTATTCTTTTCTTTTTAGTAGCGTGTACATAGTATAAATTGCATGCAGCAAATTGTGTACCAATATCCAGCCTTATAAGCCTAATCTAGATTATGTATAGTTTGGTTATAGTAACTTACTTTAGATTATAATCAAAATGCATAATTTAGAAATCTCCTAGCAAACTGTAGACCTTCAAGAATATATACCCGGCCATTGTGGCTCAGTGGATGAGCGTCGACCTATGAACCAGGAGGTCACGGTTCAAGTCCTGGTCAGGGCGCACATGCCCAGGTTGCAGGCTTGGTCCCCAGTGGGGGGCGTGCAGGAAGCAACCCGATCAATGATTCTCTCATCATTGATGTTTCTACCTCTCCCTCCCTCTCTAAAATCAATAAAAATATATTCTTTAAAAAAAAAGAATAGAAATCACTGTTGCCCATGGGCCCAACCGCACAACATGAGAAGTCTCAAAAGAGGAAACGGCTAGAAGTGACACCAAGGCCCGGAGGTCCTAGTGATCTTGTCAGGGCGCCTGGTGAATATTTCAGTTCTCGAGCCCTAAGGACCTGAGTGTGAAAACGGAGGATCCAGGAGAAGCCGGTTTGGGAAGGTCACGCTGGAGAACGTGGGCTTGTTAAACCATCCAGGGACGCCCAGGCAGCTGCCGGCCTCCTGCGCTGCGCGGCTCACCTGGAAAGGGCGGACTGTCTTGTTTATTGCCTCCCACATTCACTGGTCGCCGTCGGATGTCACAGGCAGAGACAGGAACCCGGAGCATAGCAAAGTACTGCTTGTGCTGCCGGGGTGCACCTCTGTTTTCAGGTTTCTGCATTTTGGGGTTTCTTAAAGCAAGTCACATTGTCAGTACAACGGGGAGACGAGTGTTGGGCTTGCTGTGTGTGTCCTTTACTTATTCCCTTCTTCAGGACCTTTTTTCATTGAAAGAACATTTAACGTGAGATATACTCTCTTCACAGATTTTTAAGTGTACAGTATGGGATTGTTAAGTATCGGTACGATGTCATGCAGCAGATCCTCGGGTCTTGCAGAACTGAGATTTTATACCTCTTCGATAATTACTCCCCATTTCCCCTTCCCCCACCCCAGCCTCTGGCAACGACCATTCTACCCGCTGCTTCTGTGAGCTTCAGTGTTTCAGATTCCTCATGCGAGTGGATTCATACTGTGCTTGTCCTTCTGTGGCTGGTTTATTTCACTTAGCGCAATGTCCTCAAGGCTCGTTTCTGGTATCGCGTACAGCAGGATTTCCTTCTTTTTTTAAGGCTGCTTAAAATTCCATGTGCTCTTCAGATGTACACTAAATGCAGGGCTCCATCATAGTCCCACCCAACCCACCTGGAATCTTTCTCCTCTGTGGCCAATTCTCTTGAAATTTCCCAAATGCCTTTATGGTCCCTGTTGACTGGATCATAAAGGGAATGAAAGAAGGTTCCAGAATTCAAGGAAGGGCTGAGGCCTGAGCAGGAACTAGCTGGGGGATCAAATCCAACAATTGTGTGGTGCTTTGCTGCCCCCCTGCTGTTTCCTGGGGGTTGCTATTACACCTTAGTATCGATTTTCCGTGGACCACCTTATAATTAGGCAGTGGAATGTTTCCCACCACTTCCTCTCCCCATGGAAACCCCTGTATCATGATGACTGAGCTTAATTTCCCTTGTCCACTCATCTTTTTAAATATATTTTTATTGATTTCAGAGAGGAAGGGAGAGAGAGAGAGATAGAAACATCAATGATGAGAGAATCTTTGATTGGCTGCCTCTGGCACGCCCCCTACTGGGGATCAAGCCTGCAACCTGGGCATGTGCCCTGACTGGGACTCGAACCACGACCTCCTGGTTCATAGGTCGATGCTCAACCACTGAGCCATACCAGCTGAGCTGTCCACTCATCTTCGAACTTCACCCATTGGGCTTGGCTCTGTCAGCCCACCAGCCATCACCCTGGTGGGCCCTGCCTCCACCGGGCTCTCTCTGCAGGCCACACGGCGGCAGCCCGGCAGCGGGTAGCCCTGGTGCCTGACAGCAGAGGCCTTGGGAAGAAGGCAGCATTCATTTTGAGAGATTCCCAGGGCCTGTGGTGTGTAAGCCCATTGAAATCCCATCCAAAATAGTAGCCAGGTTTTCCTAATCTGCAACCTTAGTGCTCGAGGAGCCCGCATTCTGTAGGTGGTGCGTTAAGTGGTAATTGAGGTGTTTGTACGCTTTTAGGTAATTTATTCTGGTTTTCTCCCAATGGCCTCTGAGCTAGAACTTAAATACAGCTTCGCTGTAGTGGTGTTTCTTCCTGTTTAGAGAGCCTAGCATAATATTTTGTCTTCTGGGCTCAAATAACCACGTAATTACTCGGTAATCATATAGTAATTAGCATGTACTATATGCATTTATTACATAATTATGTTCCTGGGGGATTGCATGGCAATTACACTTAGATTCAGCATATCATTTTATATACTGTGTAATGAACAAGTGTATAATTTGTTGCTTTCTTCTTTTATCCTGATTTCAGTCTACCAAGCAGGAGTTGGGGACTTCTCCTCCTCTTGCCTTGTTTACGTGCAATGGGGCAGGTGCACCAGCTCCTCCGGCCTCTCTCAGTGCCTCCTAATTATAAGGCGAAGGGAGTGCTGGGAGCTGGCGTTCTGCGGTGGGCTCCCAGCGCGTTCGCACGCTTAGCATTTGCTCCTGGTCCCGAACTCTTTAAGTGCTTAGCTTCCCCACACAGAGTCGGTCAGAGCTCCGGGCACTGCCAGGTAAATGCAAGGTATCCCTGAAAACCCAGGAGGTGCTTTCGTTAAAGCAGGGAGCAGCCGGGCTCCCCGCACGGCGCTCACGCCCGCCTCCCTCTCCCTCCCTTTGCAGTGGAGCACATCCCCAAAGGGAACAACTGCCTGGACGCCGCCAAGGCCTGCAACCTGGACGACACCTGCAAGAAGTACAGGTCCGCCTACATCACCCCGTGCACCACCAGCATGTCCAACGAGGTCTGCAACCGGCGCAAGTGCCACAAGGCCCTGAGGCAGTTCTTCGACAAGGTGCCGGCCAAGCACAGCTACGGGATGCTCTTCTGCTCCTGCAGGGACATCGCCTGCACCGAGCGGCGGCGGCAGACCATCGTGCCCGTGTGCTCCTACGAGGAGAGGGAGAAGCCCAACTGTCTGAACCTGCAGGACTCCTGCAAGACAAATTACATCTGCAGGTAGGCGCGCGGGGCGGCCGGGGGGGTGCGTGAGGTGGCGTGGGGGGGGGGGGCACCGGCCGCGGCTGCGTCTGTGGCCGAGCTCGAGGGAGGGGCGGGCAGGGCAGGCATCGGAGAGGCTGGCCAGAAACTGACCTCTGTGTCTGACACACGGTCCTTCGGAAGCTGGTCAGGTGACTGCTGCAATGGGAAGGTTCCCGATGTACCCGGGGAGAGCGTCCAGAGTGGCTGGAGTGAGGTACATACCACTGTGCTTAGCACGTAGGGAGGGGCGCCTGGGCCAGGGGAGCCTGACGTGGGCACATGCCCACTCCCCCTGAGATGCCGCCAGGAGTCCCAAGGGGTTAAGTAAGTCAGGGGAGGCATGGGCTGGAGGTACGGAGGCTCACGGCCATCGAGGTCAGGACGCTGGGGAGACCAGAGAGAGGGTTTGGGCTGTGGCTGAGCCCTGAAGAGAGTTCCAGAATCCCCGAGTCTGTTCTGGGCCATCCGTCCGTCACTGATGTGGGCGGAAGGAGCAGGCCCCTTCCTGCTCGGCCGTGCTCCCAGATCCCGCCTCCATCAGGCACCTGCTAAGCCTGGGCCCTGGTGTTGAAAACAGTTGCTTCTTTTGCCCTTTGGGCCACGTATTGTTCTGATTGAAGGAGTGCGGAAGACAGTCTGTTTCTGTGTTGTTGTTGCTTTGTTTTTCTAAGCCAGTGGTCGGCAAACTCATTAGTCAACAGAGCCAAATAGCAACAGCACAACGATTGAAATTTCCTTGGAGAGCCACATTTTTTAAACTTAAGCTTCTTCTAACGCCACTTCTTCAAAATAGACTCGCCCAGGCCGTGGTATTTTGTGGAAGAGCCACACTCAAGGGGCCAAAGAGCCGCATGTGGCTCGCAAGCCGCAGTTTGCCGACCACGGTTTTAAGCACTATAGAACAAGGGAGAGGGAAAGAGAAGGTCTCCCTTCACGCTCCTCTCACTTGCCCCCAGCAGCCGCTGTCAGCAGCGTGATGTGTGTCCTTCCAGAGTTGGGGACTGAGTTCAGGTGCGGATGGAGCAAGTAGATTTTGAGAAGCAGAGACTTGCCTTTGCAGCCTCAGGCGACGCTGGTGCCACCTTCAGATGCGAAGGCTGGGTGCAGGGCTGGAGGTTCAGAGGGGGCATCCTGTTGGCAACCCCTGGGCTTTGTCCCCAGGGTAGAGCCAGGAGCCCTCCAGCGCCGCCTCTGACAAAACCGCATGCCCCCAGCAGACGCTCAGTGGACAGGTGCGTGAGGGTGTGTGATTGCCTGCTTTCTTACAGGTGCCCCAGTTTAGTTCTAAAGAGCAGGAAAGAGGAGACTGATATTTTGAGGATGCTGGTGAACTGAGTTCTGGTCAATTTCAATTTCATTTTGGTAGATGGGGAAACCGCTCCCCCCGCCGTCCCCGCCGTCTTTCCTTAAACTAGCTCTAAGAGGGACCAAAGAAAAAGAGAAGTAGGAAGGACCGTCGCATGCTGAAGATTTTCCGAGAGTTATGCCCCTGTTCTTTTATTATTATTTTTTAAGTTGGAAGCAGGTGACCTGCTATATGAGGAAGCGCTCAGGTGACCACGTGGGTCTTGGGGGAGGAGTCAGGTGTTTCTGCAGAGCAGCTTCTCCAAGGCTCTTCCTCCCTTCCACGCCCCGTTCCATTGAGTCCCTCTTGGTTGCGGGCTGGGGTCTGGATGTCTACGCTGGAAGGGTCCTGAGCAAGAGGCAGGGCCCCCACCCAGCTCTGACCTGGGGAGCCAGTCAACCAGGGAGCCACCAAACCCCCCGCAGGAGGTGGACGTGGTGAGGAGCCGGATGCGGGGTGGGGTGGGGGGCAGGCAGGAGCTTTGCTCAGGGTGTAGGATGTCATGGAGCAGAGAGCCCAGGAGACCCCTCTCCTGGAGACCACTGGGTCTGCAACCCCAAGTTCCTGGGCCAAGTTCAGTCTTTGAACAGAAGGGATCCCTCTTCTAGGAGCAGGACTGGGTTTGCAGGGTCCCCCTTGGCCTGAAGCCAGACAACTCGCTCTGCCTCTGCAGGTGTTACCCTGTTCCCTGGTGGCTCCGAGCAGCTGTGTAGGGAGCCGGGGGTGCGCCTTTCGCCCAAGGGGCAATGCTGGGAGGTGGGAGAGGGGAGGGGGAGCCTTTTCCTCTTACGAGGTTCATCTCGCACACGAGGTCTGGGGGAGGTCCCCGACGTCCCCTGCACGGGCGGGAAGCCCACCCTGAGGGGTGCATTGGCAGCACCTGGCCTGCTCCTCCAAAAACAGAGACTCCTCAGAGGGTTGGTGTGAATTCGTCAAATCAGATTGCTTTCCTGCTAAGCTGTAGTGAGAAAGAGCGGGGAGCTTGGGAACTTGGGGTGTTTTGGGGAGTTGGCAAGAGGAACCTGCAGATAACGGGGTGATTTGGGTGCTGTTTGGGGGCTCAGACCGACCTGGTAGGAAGGTTCCAGGGACCCTGTGTGTGGAGAGACAGCCCTGATAGGATAGCGGCCGCAGCTGATGGGGCAGAAATGAACAAGGGGCCGTCCTCGCCTGATAACCGCCTGACTGGTCGCCCCAAGGTGGGGACGTGACAGTGGCCACCCCGCAGAGGGGTGAAGGTCAGCGGGAGTGGGAGGTCGGCTGGGGGCCGTCTTTGTGCTGCTGCCTCATCTCTGGCTGGAGGAGGAACCCGGATCCTGGACTATCCGGGGGCCCTACCAGGTGAAACTGGCCTCGGTGTGATTGATGGGTTTCATACCCTATCTTGAGTCTTCCCCGCGAAGGGGAATCAGTGACGCCCCGGTGTGACCTGTCGTCATTTAGCTCATGATGGCTTTCCAGAGCCTGGACGTCTGACTCATGGTTACCCCTACCCCCCACCCCCGTCAGTTGTGGTAAATGTAATTTAAGCTGCTAGGTAGTCTGGCAGTGTTTGCTTCAATCAGAGTTTATTAATCTTGTCTTTAAATTTATCCTCCCCCTCTTCCCCCCCACCCCAATCCATCTCGGTGAGATCCTTGCTGGCAGCAGCAGGTCCTCCTAGAGCTGGGCTTCCGTGGGGTTTTACCTTCAGGCGACCCAACCCAGCCGCACCCAGGGGGAGGGGTGCGGCTGAAGGGATGATTTCAGGTTTAACTTGCTTCTCCCCAAAGCCGAAAGGATGGCAGGAGGGAACATCACTTCCTAAAAACCACATTCTTCGAAAGCTCACACTTTTGCAAATGCTCCATTTCCATCTCGACGCCAGTGACGCTCAGAGAGCTGCTCGGGCTCATTAAACCTTCTCCGCACTCCTGTTTCCCAACCCTCAGCGCCCAGGCTGCTTCCCTGAGGGTCTGACCGCGCCTGTCTCTCCTGCCCGGTGCCTTCAAACGGAGGAGATGCAACTTTAGCTTTTCCTTTTGACTCCTGCTGCTTCCTCCCGCTCCCTTTTGGGGAAGCTGACAGGTCCCTTTCCTCTTGGGGTGCTGGGGAGCGGGAGAGCGTGATGGGCCGGGCCTCAGAGCTTGCCTAGAGAGAAGCAGGCGCGGAGGTGTTTTTAGAAGGGTGTGATGGAGTTTAAAAGCTCCCATTCCTCCCCCGAAGCACAGCGTCTCCCTTGCCGGTGTTCTTCTGGTTGCTTTCTTCGTGCCTGCAAAGATGTCAGGGCTGAGGGTGGCCATAAAGGAAGCATAAACCTTTGTTCCTGATACGTGTTGCTCTCCATACATAATTTAAACCTATGCCTTGCCTCGTTTTCCCCGAACTCGGATGTCCAGGATAAGCTCAGGCCCTGAGTGCTGGCTCGGGTGCTGCAAATATGTTCATATCTCTTTTATTTTTCGAATGAATCACTCAGATGCCTCAGCTATTTTTTGTTTTTATTTAATCTGTATACAAGGATATGTTTTATGATTTTTAGAGAGAGAGGAAGGGAGAGAGAAACATTGATGTGAAAGAGAAACATCAATTAGTTGCCTCTGATATTCAACCCAAATGGGGATCGAACTTGAAACCCAGGTATGTGCCCTGACTGGGAATCGAACCCACACCTTTTGGTGCACAGTATGACACTCAAACCAGCTGAGCCACTGGGCCAGGGCTCTGCTATTTTTTATTGCCAAGATGTCTAGTGTCTTCCTCTTGAGCATGTCCCTTCCAGTTTTCATCTAGGAATTACAATGTTATTTTCCAAAACCCATGAACGGTGCTTCCAATGCCAAGCAAAGAGGGAGCCTGAGGCTACGGACCAGCCACCTGTCTGTGGCTTTAGCGGCTGCCAGGCGGTGTCGCTGTTGGGAGCAGCCAGGAGGATGCTTGGCGGGTCGGTGGCTGAACCCTTCTTGGCCCTTCTCTGCATTTGCAACAGAGTTGCTGCATCCTTGGGCTCCAGAGCACCAGTTCTTAGTCCATACTCAGCGTGTAGCCCATTTCCCAAAGCATGGCCTTTTGCCCTGGGGGCTGGGTGCTAAGGGGGTTCCAGCCAGAAATAGCCCCCAACTTGCACACATTGTGTCCCAGGTGCTCTCTTTCCTGGCAGTGCATGGAGGTGGAACTGAATAGTATATTTGTTTACTGTCCAGCCCTCCCTCCCTTCCCTCTCTTCCTTCCTTCCTCCCTTCCCTCCCTCCCTTTCCTTCCCTCCTTCCTTCCATCCTTCCTTCCTACTGTAAGAACACTTAACTTGAGATCTACCCTCTTAGCAGATTTTTCAGTGAACAGTACCATATTGTTGTCTATAGGCACGGCATTGTACAGCCGATCTCTAGAACTTACTTTTCATAACGGAAACTTGATCCCTATTGATCAGCAACTCCCCCTCCCCCTCCCCTCAGCCCCTGGCACCCACAGTTCTCTTCTCTGTGGCCATGCCTTTGACCGTCTTAGATGCCTCATGCCAGTGGAATCCTGCAGCATTTCTCCTTCTGTGACTGGCTCAGTTCACTTAGCATAGTCTTCAGGTTCATCCACGTGGCTGCATAGAGCAAGATGTCCTTCTGTCTCAAGGCTGCAGGCAGCGCTGCTTGGTCAAGGACATCTCGTTTCTTCTAGAAAGATTCTGATAATGCTGACCCTCAAAAGGGAAGGGGTCAGAGCCTATGTGCCCTCTGAGCCCAAGGCTTTCCTGGCCCTGCTGGGACCCAGCCTCTGTGTCCCCATAGTGTCCAGGAGAGGTGGCTTTGATCAGGTCACTAAGCATATGGTTTTCCTTTCCCCAGGGACTGAGGGCCTTATCATCATATCCCGGACATCTGAGGGCCTTGTTTTCTTTTGTTTTAGCTGAACCAAGAAGGCTCCAAAAGCATGTGAAATGTTCCGAATTCTGCCCTAACCGACCCCACATGGTCCACGCTAAGGCTGACCTTTGAAACTTAGAGAAAATGTCTTGTTGTTAGTTCCTTAACCAGGACAATTGGGGAGACATGTCACCAAGCCACACGCATTTCTGCCCCTGGCGCTCGCTTGGTCGGACAGAGTTAGGGCAGCTTTGAAAGGTGAGGAATGTGCTTTATTTGCCTGGGACCAGCCCCTTTCTCGCACAGTAAACTGTGGATCTTGGAGATCAAGGTCACCCTCCACTGAAAGCCAGATTCTCCCATCACTATATCCGGGCTTGTCTCGACGTGCAGTGAGCGCAGGGGGGAGTGTCTCCGAGGATAATTAATGCCCAAAACTAGATGGGTAGATTAATTTGGCATTTAATTTTATTTTACCCTGATTCATTCACAAATGGAAATCGGCAATTAGACAATGCAAACCTTTGAACCGTGGAAGGAAAGTTTCGGGAAGATGAGAAAACACAAGTCAGACATTTTCCAGTTCATTTGAGCAGTTTTCATTTCACGCAATTACAGGGGTGTCTTTAGCAACGTGTTCAGAGAGCCAGGCGGCTCGCGTTTAATGCCTTCCACCTGCATGAGCTGCCTGCCACCCAGCCTCTGCGCTGGGGTCCCCGGGCTCCTGCAGGGGGCCCCTGCGTGGGTTACAGAGGGTTCATCAGGGTCCCAGGAGAAGAGAAAGGATGGCCTCTGACCTCTGCTGCCACCCCTTCTTCCTTGGCCCGGCCAACGGCCAACGGCGGGAGGAGCATGCTTCTTGTTGCCTCTTCCTGCCTCCAGCCCCAGCCCCCGGTGAGATGAGACCTGAGGCCACGGAGCAGCAGCTAAGCCGGGGAGGAGGGAGCCTGCCGCCTGCCCCGCTGGCAGGGGTAACCTGACGTGACTCAGGCGGGAGCCTGCTCCAACCTGCTCTAGCTTGTGCCTCCTATCTCCCTCCTTATCTCTTCTTTGGCAGAGGCTAGTGTAAAGCCATTTGTCCGTTCCTGTTGGAGCCTGTCGCTTACAAAGCGCTTATCTAGATTGACTCCGGATCCCCTCTCTCCAGCCGGCCCCTCCGCTGCACCTGCCCGAGCTCAGTCTCTGCCTGGTTCTCCTCGCTCCTTCCTTCACCTGCCCCCATCCTCAGCAAAGGCACCTTTGCCACTGCTGGCCCTGAGACAGAAAGACTCAGACTCCCCTCCCCTCCCCTCCCCTCTTAAAAAAAGTCTTTATTGTTGAGAGTAATACAGATGTCCCTCTTTTCCCGCCATTTCTCCCCTCCACCCGGTTCCTGACCCACCCCAGGCTTTCACCACCCTACTGTCTGTGTCCATAGGTTATGCATATATGAAGATAAGGTTTTTGGTTAATCCTCCCCCCCCACCCCCCCGCTCCCAGCCCCTTCCCTCTGAGATTTGTCAGTCTGTCTTTATTCGGAAAGATGGGGTCCTGGCACCAGAGCTGTGTTACTGTCCTTCAGTAGGAAAGTGGGTGGGAAAGGAGCAGTTTGGATCCACCCAGAAGCCCAAACAGAGTGCCCCATGTTTTTTGGGGGTCAGAGGTGTCCTAGTGGAGGGTCAGGAGCCAGACTCAGATCCAGCCTTGGAGACTGAGAAATAGGGAAAGTCAAGTCGAAGGCAGGTGCTCAGTGTTGGGGGGGATGCAGAGATGGGGGTGGGACCTCAACAAAGGCAATGGGGAACAGAATCTCAGGATTAAAGGGCGGAGGGCATCACTAAAGGGCATCAGTGTCAGTCACAGGGTAGGCAGAGGAGACCTCCGAGTGACACAGGACTTAACACGCAGGAAATTCATCCATCCCTCCATCCCTGCATACACTCCTTCCTCCATCCCTCCATCCCTGCAAAAACTCCCTCTATCCCTCTATCCCTCCATCCCTCCATTCCTCCATCTCTCAGTCCCTCCATTCCTTCATCCATCCCTTCATTCCTGCATGCACTCCTTCCTCCATCCCTGCAAAAACTCCTTCACCCCTCTATCCCTCCATCCCTCCATCTCTCCATCTCTCAGTCCCTCCATTCCTTCATCCATCCCTTCATTCCTGCATGCACTCCTTCCTCCATCCCTCCATCCCTGCAAAAACTCCTTCATCCCTCCATCCCTCCATCCCTCCATCTCTCAGTCCCTCCATTCCTTCATCCATCCCTTCATTCCTGCATGCACTCCTTCATCCATCCCTCCATCCCTCCATCCCTCCATCCCTCCATTCCTCCATCCCTCCATCCCTCCGTCCCTCCATTCCTTCATCCATCCCTTCATCCCTGCATGCACTCCTTCATCCATCCCTCCATCCCTCCATCCTTCTATCCCTCCATTCCTTCATCCCTCCATCCCTTCATCCATCCTTCCATCCTTCCATCTCTCCATGTCTCCATCTCTCCATTTCTTCATTCTTCCATCTCTCTATCTCTTCATCTATCCTTCCATCTCTCCATCCCTCCATCTCTCCATTCCTTCATCCATCCTTCTATCTCTCCATTCCTTCATCCATCCCTCCATTCCTCCATTCCTTTATCCATCCCTCCATCCCTCCATCCCTTCATCCATCCTTCCATCTCTCTATCCCTGCATCCATCTATCCATCATCCATCCATCCATCATTCATCCCCCATCGATCCATCCATCAGCTGGCCTGCAGTTCTTATGCCAGGAATAAGGACCTGCTTCTCACCTACAGTGCAGAGGGGAAGGCGGGCACACCCCATCATGACAACCTGGAGTGGCCCTGCGGTCAGGAAGGTACAAAGCGCTTTGGGGGAACAGCCAGCTCAGCCTGGCGGGCCAGCAAGGCTTCCTGCAGAAGCTGCCACCTGAGCCGGGCTGGAAGGATGAGCGACATGGGCGAGCACCGCTGTGGCAGGCGCGGGACACGGGCCGGGGGCTGTGGGTGTGAGGAACACGAATGCGCGGGAGGTCAAACAGCACCCAGGAGCTGGGTTTTGACAAGAGCAGCACCGGCTACACAGCTCACAACTGTCATCTTGCATCAGCCCAGCCGCCCAGCACGGGGACAGCCGGCGAGTGACGAGCCCAGCGGTGCCGGCTGCCACGTGGAGATTTGGGAGTCAGCCTGGCCTTGCTAACTCTGAAGCCTGGGTTCTGTCACCATTTCCAAACGATTGCGGTTCGTGACAAGAATGCAATGTTCTTACACGGCTCAGGCTCTCCGCCTTTAGTTCCGGGCGGGCAGGAGGAGGATCCCGGCCCGGCTCGGAATGGACCCCCTCCTGGCTCAGCCGCCGGGACAGCCTGGGCCGGGAGGCAGTGTCCACGGAGAGTTAGGACGTAATGTCCATCGGAAAAGGAAAAACTGCCCAGGTAATACATGCTCCCGAGGCTCCTACTTCACCTAATTTCCTTTTGAGCCTCTTTCCTGGTTGTAGAGTGGTTTCTCTGTGACGGCTTAGTAACTGCAGGAGTCCTTTCTACAAATAGGAAAAGATCCTCCTGGTGGTTTTTTATTATTATTACGAACGCAGTCATGTTTATTGAGCACAGTCTGTTGGACCCCGAGGGCCCTAGATGTGTAAGTCGTGTGCCCTTTTCCCAGGAGCCGCCCCCCCCCCCCCCATTTACCTGGTTGGACTCGGGACTCCCTGCTGAACCGTCATTGGAATTCGGAGTCCTCAGGCCTCAGCTACCCCAAGGCGGCCCATGTGAGGGGCCTGGCTGTGGATCCCACGGGAGATGGATTCTTTGCTGTCACAGAGTGACAACCAACTCAAAATCATCCATGGTTGTGTCCCCCGATTGGGGTCATCCAGGTGTTTGCCTTCCTACCTTCTCCTTGCCCCGTGGCCAGTTCATTGATCACAGGAAAACCTCTGTTTTGTGGATTTTGCGTTGAGCGCGGTGCTGGTCAAAGGTTGGGGGTGGGGGGGGGTGGCACGGGTATGGGAGACCTGGAATCATTCCCAAAAGTGGGGGTAGGTTGGGGGAGGGGGTCTCTGGGACCCTAGACTCAGACCCCTGGTGTAAGACTACGGGCCACTGATGGATCCCCTCCCCCGCTTTTTCCTCTGCACAGGGGACCCCTCTGCTCGCCCAGTGGCCGTTTCATGTACTTGTACCCATGAAGTGCGCAGGCAGGGAGACCTAGCTTCCCCTTCCAGCCTAGACCTAAACTTAGATTTACCATTTCTCTCTCTCTCTTTCTTAAATCCCAAAGGTAGGGCATGCTTCTCTTTCATACTGCTCAAATGTGTTCTATCCACTGAGCAAGGAACGAGTCAAAGAATGGGGAGAAGGGAGACCCCTGTCTTCCTAGGAGGCTGCCTCCTCATCCAGACAACAGCCTGTGAGGGTCCAAAGGCACCCCACTCCAGCCAGCACCCTCAGCCTGCCACCCTCAGGGGCTGGGTGGTTGTCATGTCTAATGAATGCTCAGGTCTCAGCCAAGCTCGGAGTTCAGCTCCACCCAGGGAGACCCCAGGCCCCTCCCAGGCGGTACCCCAAGTGAGTTATCCTGCAGTCACCTCGGCGTTTTCCACTTCCGTGGGCATTTCCAACTCAGTGAATGGGAAATCGCGCTGTCATTTTCCAAAGCAATTAATTACGCAGAAAATGTGGCCTCCAAGAAAAGCGGGGCCTTAAACGAAGCACCCCTGTGAGAAGTACCGCCCCAAGCTGGAGCTGGGGTTTCATTTTGGTTTTCCTTCCCCGATCGCTGTCCATGTGTTGGTGAGTGAGGCGGACCCGGTGGGCACCTTGGTTTGGCTGCTTCTAGAACGGGGGCAGCTCGAGGCCTGCGTTTCACGTCTATAAATGGAGGTAATGCCTCCATCCTCACGGGGCAGCTGCGAGGGCTAAATGCGGTCTCTGTGCAACAGCGTCAGCACCGGGCCCGCCACCTCACACAGGACACAGGACACAGTCTGTCCCCTTTCTCCCTCGCCCTTTCCCCGGGCTTTATCTTAGGGGACAAAGAAAGCTTAAGATTCCAAACGTAGCACTTCGCCCCCAGAGGCAGGCAGAGACGGTCAGCGTGGGCTCTGTGGGCCGAGGGGGCAGGTTCTTATGCTTCACACTCGTAGGCACCCACGGGTTCCAGCAGCATGTGGAAATGCCATCCTGCTGTGTGAGGCCCGCGGTAAGCCTTACGCTTCAGCATTGCATAGTCGAGTAGCATTAGGGAAAACGGGGGGACGGAGGCGGGTGCAGACCAGGTCCAGAGGTGCTTGGAGCGTGTGTCACCTCAAGAGCATTCTGTGCAGAATAGACAGCTATTGACACGCCACACTACGCACAGGGAGGCATGAAGGAGGCTGCCTATGGGACGCTGGGCCTGGAGTCCTCGATTCACTATTGTCTACACTGAATGGGCAGTGGGGGGGGGGGGGGGGCGCTGGCAGGCTCGGGGGCACGTGCTGTGTCGGTGACCCTTAGTAACCGTGAAGAGAGGCGTCTTGGAGGTGCTGTGTCTGAGTCAGTGATGTGAGCTCCCCAGCAAAGGGCAGCCACTGACTCAGGCACCTTCCTCCCCGCCGGGCGGTTCTGTGCTGTGAGTCACCCGGCCACCCGGTGGGGACGGGAGCCGGGGGCCGCGGGGCTGGTTGTACAGGACTCAGGGGCCCCAAATCGGCTGAGCCAGGGACAACGTGGCAGGGACGCGTGGATGACGGCGATGGTGACGAGGAGGAGGAGGAGGACGGGGAAAGCAACATTTGTTTGACATTTGCTGTGTGCCAGGCCCTGTGCTGAGCACTTCCCAGCAGCCCCGGGAGTGGGGGCGGTCACGTCGCTCCCCGTTTCACCGATGACGATGACGAGGTGCGACCCTGAGCAGCGTCAGCAGGCATCCAAGCGATGCCGCTGGAGCGCAAACCCAGAGGTGTCTGCAGAGCCCGGGGCCCGGACGCCGGGTGCCTCCTTCTGGTACAAAGTGGGTGGATCTTGCTGGTCCCTCAGTTTTGGGGAGAAAATACCTTTCAAAAGACTTCAATGGCTCCGTTTACTTGACGCAGCTAAGAATTAAACTGGTTGGCTTTAGCATTGCTGTAACATCTGCAATGTTCTGGTAAAATAACTAACTAAACAAACAGACCCTAAGATCGCCCGCTTGGGTGGCGTGGTTGGGGGGACAGTTCATGATTAACATGGCTTCAGTGGACCATGTAAGACAACCCCACTGCCCTGCAGAAAAATCGGGGGCCGTGTAGTTTTCATAGCCAGGAGCTCTAGGATGAAGTGTGGAAGAGCGAGGCACGAGGTGAGGGGGTGGGAAGGTGCTGCTGAGAAGAGGATGTGGAGCGTGAGAAGGGATTACAAAGCAGGGTTATGGATTTTCTGAAAAGGGGAGGATTATCATCGGACGGCACTGGAAGGAGGGGGGTGTTCTGTGGATGTGTAACCCCACAGTTCCCGGTCTCCTGAGCAGGAGTCCGTCTAGGAAGGAAGGTATGAGGGACCAGCTGTTTGCTGAGCTCCAGGTCTCTGTTGACCTGAGAACAACTTGGCTGGAGGAGAAGTGACCGGGTGTATATTTACTGTTGAGCAAACTTTTCCTCAGGACGTCTGCAACCCTTTTAAAGATGGATAAGGGATGTTATTGTCATATGTTTCTGCTTCAGGTCTGTTTGTGCAAGTGCAGGCTGTTAGCCAGTCGGACATCCACTGCCTCCCTCCCACCCCCCACCCCACCCCCTGGACACAGAGAAACTCGGCCCCTTTAATGTCCCAAAGGTAAATGAACATTCCGATGAGTTTGGAGCGTGGGGCCACACCTACCTCAGAGATATTAGGGCTTATCCTTTGGGGCTGGGGGTCAGGGGAAGGCGTTTTTCCAAACGATTAAAGTGAAGAGTATAACTTTAATTGTTCGTCTTCTGGGAACTCCCAGAGAAGCAGTGTTTGACTGAAGGAGGCCAGGCAGCTTTTGGGATAATTTCTAGAATGTACCCGTGTTTCCCTAAAGTAATTAGACTCCGTTTCCTCTGGCTGTAAACGTCAATATGAGAACGTTTGTCTTTTCCCCGCCCTCATTCCTTGGCTCAGGGCCCCTTCCTCCATCTTCAAAGTCAGCAGAGGCCAGTCCAGCCTTTCTCACATCCCAGGGCTCTGCCTTCCTCTCTGCCTCTCCCTCCCAATTTTAAGGCCCCTTGTGGTCACACTGGGCCCACCTGAGGGATCCAGGATAATCTCTCCACCTCACGGCTCACAGCCACAGTGTTACCTGCAGAGGCCCTTTGTCAGGAAAGGTTTCTTGGGATTCGAGTGGAGATGTCGTCAGGCGCCATGATTCTGCCTACCCCAGTGGTCGGCAAACTCATTAGTCAACAGAGCCGAATATCAACAGTACAACGATTGACATTTCTTTTGAGAGTCAAATTTTTTAAACTTAAACTTCTAACGCCACTTCTTCTAAATAGACTCGCCCAGGCCGTGGTATTTTGTGGAAGATCCACACTCAAGGGGCCAAAGAGCCGCATGTGGCTCGCGAGCCGTGGTTTGCCGACCACTGGCCTACCCCAAGCACTGTTTCTTCCGAGCTTCTGTCTTGATCTACATTTTGGTATGCTGTGAATCATCATACCAAAAATCGTCATTTCCCCTGGCTTCCCAGAGGCTGTGAGAAGGCACAGAACCAAATGCCTCTAGCTGGGGCTGTGTGTGCATTATCTTTCTAGGCCACGGATTCCCATCCCATTGATTGTTTACATTGATTCTGTTGCATCAAAGCTACACCGGAATGCATCTCACACTTCTTTCTGAAGCAAGAGAGGGTTAGGGCATCAGTAATTCAATGGAACCATGCTGTGTGCCCTTCCCAGCCCAGGGTTCCTGAGCCTTCGACTCGGAGCTTCTTAGGCTCTGACTCGGAGCTTCTTAGGCTCCGGGAGGAATGTGAGGCAGCTTCTGTCACTCACTCCTGAAGGTGGAGGTGCCTGCAGGACTCCCCACAAAATAAACCCACACCGTGTTCGTCTGGAGATGTAAGCTCTGGCTCTCCCGGTGAAAGATGGGTTGAACATCTAGATTTCCGTTTCTCCTTGTGGCTCAAAGTCACACAACCGATCGCCCAAGTTTCCCTGCAGAAATAGAAACGCCGCACGGGATAAGATGTACTCTTCAGGAGTTCCAGCGTATATTTGTCCTCCGCTGCTCTCCCATCAGAAAGCTATTGGAGAGTGTCAGCATCCAGAAAACCTGCAATGTCTTTTCTCCCTCCACTTCTTCCCATAAAAGCAAGTACTGCCAAAGCTAGGTTTTCTACACTAATGGACATGCTGTAGCGTGGCTAGCACAAAACAACTTTATTGACTTGGCGCCGCCGCGTAGGGTTGTTTGCAATGTTCTGCGCTCCCGTTATGACCTGCAGTCTGTGGAACCGGGGCATCAGGCTGTGCATGGGAAAGACTGGTTGGAGAGGGAGGAGGCCCCGGCCGAAGGGCCGCTCTGGGGCATCCGATCAGAGGCTGCCGAGAGCCCTTTCTAGGTTGGAATGGATGCCCTTGCCAACTACTGTAACTTGCTTTTCACATGTGCCACGCAGAGATGAGCTGTCCAGCCCGCCAGCCTCTCTGCTGATGTTGATTGATGGCTGTCAGGGTTCAGGCAAGGTGTCTGTGTGAGGGATGCCGAGGTGGATGGGATGCTGCCCCGGACTTCCCTCAGGAGCCACTGCAGTCTGATGTGATCAGAGAGCCTAAGGAAGCTTCCTGTCTCTGCCGCATAGACTGCTGTCACCAACCATCACCCTGGCGGGACCCTCAGGAGCTGCTGAGGAACCAGACAAGCAACGTGGGCAAGTGGGGAGTGGGCATTTGTTAAATGGGGTGTAGCCTCTCAAGAATCAAAATCAGCTGAGGCCGGTTTGGCTCAGTGGATGGAGCATCAGCCTGCGGACTGAAAGGTCCCAGGTTCGATTCCGGTCAAGGGCATGTACCTTGGTTGTGGGCACATCCCCAGTGGGGGGTGTGCAGGAGGCAGCTGATCGATGTTTCTCTCCCATCGATGTTTCTGACTCTCTGTCCCTCTACCTTCCTCTCTGTAAAAAAATCAATAAAAAATATATTAAAAAAAAAAAGAATCAAAATCAAGCTGAGCAGGGGTTCGGGGGCACCGGCATTGGCCTCTGCTTGGCCACAGAGCCCTTCCCGGCCCAGGAGACAGGCATCAGGCGAGTCTCGAAGGCTTCGGAGACCCCAAAGTCCTCTTTCCCAGCACCATGTCCATGGGCGAGGCTTTAATCATCCCAGCAGGAATGGGAATCCCTGTGAAGGGCGAGGAGCATACGGTGTGCGGGGCTTGGGGCATCTGTGCTGGGGGCGTGGGAACCATCCTCCGAGTGGACACGTCCTCCCGGACGGCGGGAGGACCTGAGCTTTCTGAGGGGCGGCCTGAGCCCCCAGCTGCACAGCCCGCCCCCCGGCAAATGCTGGGCCTTTGCTCCGAGGAGCCAGTATGCGCAGCCCAAAGGGGGGAACAGCAAGGCCAGAAACCACCCCCTGCCAAGTGGATCTAAAAGAGGCCCCGATTTGCCCACGGCTGCCGTCCAGATGTGCTGTCTCCCGGGAGGCCGGCGGGGAGGGAGGACGAAGGTAATTGACTAGACACCGAGAGAGGGAGACCTGCTTTGTGTCACTGCAGCAGAAAAGGACCGGGACCGCGCTCCTGCTTGGTCGGCCCAGGTCTCATATCAGCAGCATGTTTGCCCAGTGATTTTCATTCTGCATAAGAGATGAGCAGTACCAACAAACGCACTGACATTGCGTCATTGCCAACCTATGCCTTTTCCCCCTAAACCCCCGAGGGGGGGCAAAAAGTAGCTTTGCTTAAAATGCCGTTATTTGATGAGCTCATGTGACTGAGATGCTTTACGTCATGCCACAGGGTCCCTGGCCTGGGACGTCTCAGATTCGTGGGGGTCAGAGTTGCCGACTTCAGCCACAGAGGGGTAGCCTGTTGGGAGTCTGCAGTACAAGGGCCAGCAGACGATAGACGAGGATGTGTGTTTCTGTGTTTGGTGTGTGTGTTTTGTTGTTGTTGTTGTTGTTGTTGTTGTTGTTGTAGTTGTAGCTGCAAGGGCTTAACAGTGGGAGGGACCAGGGATTGGGGAGGAGAGATGGAGGGGTGGGAAGTAAGCGTTTATTGGGCAGTGTGTTTTCTGGGTTCTGGGGAGGCGCTGGATGTAACTGACATGGAGGTCCTGCAGCAGCCATTGCAAACACGAACCCATTTCCCAGGTGAAGAAGCTGAGAGGTGGGGGAGTGAAATAGCTCCCTAAGGGGCAAGAGCCTGGAAGCCGGGCGGGGCTGGGATGAGCACAGGTGTGCGCCGCTGCGGGCCTGGCATCCTTTGCTTCCTCTCACTGGCCCGCTGAGGAAGCTTTCAGGAGGGAAGGCTTGAAGACCCAAGACTCCAGCGCCCTCGTGCTCACACTGGGCTCTGAGAAAAATACTAGGGATTTCTTACACGGGCAGATTAATAAGGGCATCCTGTCCCAAGGCCCTGGGTCTCTCCTGTGTGGGCAGAGGTTGGTCCCAGAGACCCTTATAAAAGGGGAGCCTCGTTCATCGATAGACTCACTTCCCTTTTTTTAAAAAAAAACACACAAAAACTTTATTGATTTCAAAGAGGAAAGGTGAGAGAGAGGGAGAGAGAGGGAGAGAGGGGGAGAGAGAGAGAGAGAGAAACATCAATGATGAGAAAGAATCATTGATTGGCTGCCTCCTGCACGACCCCCACCGGGAATAGAGCCCACATCCCGGGCATGTGCCCTGACTGAGAATCCACCCGTGACCTCCTGGTTCCTGGGTCTACGCTCAACCACGGAGCTGCGCCGGCCAGTCCATGTGCACCGTGCGGCCCCTCTTGTGCCCCTGGGTTGTGTTAAAGTGCTCCGTGAGGCTAAGTCGGCGCCACGTTAGGAAGAAGGCTCTGAAGAACAATCTGGCCCAATAGTGGCAGAGGGAGAGCGATGGGATGTTGAATGACTAAATAAAATCCCAGGAAAATGAAAGCCCACGCCCTCTGCACGGTCCCCTTCCAGGGCTGAGTCACGGGCATGGCAGTTCCTCTCAGGGAGGGCCATGTGCCGCCACCACCAGGTATGTGGCTCTAGGAGGGCCTTAACCTCTTCGCCCTGAGCTTATAGATGCGATGAGGGCGTCTTCTAGAAAAATCTCGGTTTCTATACTCCAAGGAACCCCAATGCCATGACTCTCACATCATATGTAACGGCAGAATGCAACCACGGGTGAGAGAAATAATAACGCTGTGAAAGCAAGTGGGGTTTTTCTCCCCAAGTAGCTTCGAGTGTCCCATAGACCAGCGGTCGCCAACCTTTCCGACCTCAGGGGCCACCAGTGGTCCGTGGACCGCCGGTTGGCGACCCCTGCCACAGACCATGTTTCTGAGGTGGGAGGGGAATCCAAGAGCTTAACTAATGAAGCAACATATTTAGGAACTCTGGTTAATTAGTGTCAGAGCCTGGACCGCATCCAAGAGCTCACAGGCTTAGTCCAGGGCTCCGTTCCACCGAGCACACGGCGTGTGTCCCAGGGTGGGGCTTGTCCCGGGAAGACATGGAAGGCCTCAGGGTGATCCCGGAGGAGTGAAGCCGGCACGTCTGGGGAGGTTTTCACCTGCTCGCCCTTTTCCCCAAAGCGTTACAAAACCAGTAGGTCAATGGTGAGCCCCCCCACTGTCCAAGGCCCCTCTGCTGTTTGGGAGACGCTCCCACGTTTTATCGTTATAATCGCTTTCCTGCTCCCAGTGAGCAGCCCGCTCCCTTTGACGTGGCATTTCCTGCAGAAGCCACCGTTTCCTCCTCCCGGGTCTCCCGAGGCCAGCGTGGCGTGGGCCGGCCTGTTACTCCTCTCTTAAGAGCAGGGACCCTTCTCTTTCAGAGGGAGATAGGTTTCTTCCATGAGTGACTCTTCATTGCATGTCCGTTTTGTCCCAGAAAAAGCATCGTGTTCATCGCCGCTGTCGTCATGGAGATTGCATGCCTCCCGAAGAAGCCCCATTGTGGGTTTCCTTTGTCACCCCCACCCTGGATGTGGGAGCGTTCTGGCCTGGATGGCTGCAGCCCCGGCGGGGGAGCCATTCAAACGGGCTGCGGCGTGATGCCTCACCCCGGGCGGGCAGGGCGAGCGTGCAGAGGGCCTGGCCCCCTGGATGCTGGGGAGGAGGGGGGATCACCGGTGCTCAGGCCGTGGTTGCTGATTGGACAGATGAAGATCTGGGTCCTAACAACCTACTAGACACTTGGCTCCCCACAACACCATGAACTCAGCACGATTCCACCCCAGCCCTCTGCGTTCCTTGCAGACCTGTCCTCCCGTGTTTGCCCCCACAGCACCACTGTCTGCCGAGGTGTCCATGCCCTGATTCTGCCCCTCCCCCCACCCTTTTCCAGTCTTGACTTCTGTTTGATGCCCACCCCTCAGTGCACCCTTTCTTCCTCCCCTTCCGGCCCTCAGTTCTTCCCTTCGGTTCACCGCTGGCAGCAGCCTCCTAAGTAGCCCGTCCTGGGCCAGTTCCCTGCCCTCGCCATCGCTGCTAGGACAGTGATGTCACAGAGTAGGTCCTGAGCAAACCTTTGCTGAACCATTGAGAGACGAAAGAAGCTTCCTCGTATGCAAATCAGATCTCGTTGCTTCTCTGTGTAAAATCCTCCAGTGGCTTAGTCCCAACTCTTGGGTCGGTCATTCAAGGCTCTTTGCAACCTCACCGGGTGGGGGCCATCTCCCGTCACTCAGCATTTGCCCCCTGTGGCCCTGCCATCCCCCAGCGAATGACGGACTATTTTCTGGAGGGTGCTTGTGTGCAAGGTGCGGATGGACAAGGATTCCCGGCTCTGTAATCAGATTAATTAGGGTCACATTCCAGCTCTCCCCGAATAGCTCTACCTCCGGGAAGGCGTTACTTAGCCCCTCTTTGCCTCAGTGTCTTCAACTGTAAAATGGTGCTCAGGGTATCACTTACTAAGGCTGTTGTGAGAATCAGATGTGCGAATACAGCTCTTAGATCAGTGCCTGGCACGTACAAACCCCACATTATGGTTACCCTGAGATGATTATGAGTGTGGTTACTTAATCCTATGCCTCTTCCTTCTGCCTGGAGTACCTTCCTCCACCGTGGCCCCATAGATCCTACACATCCTCCAAGTCTCAGTGCCAGTGCCCCGGCCTCTCTGAAGCCAGCTTGTGTAGCTGAGGCATATTATAAGCTTAAGTTGTGGGGGTCAGAATGTGTGGTTTTAAATCCTGCTTCTAGCCCTGGCCAGTGTGGCTCAGTTGGTTGGGCATTGTCCCATGCACCGGTTCTACTCAAACGCCCGGGTTACCGGCTCCATCCCAGATAGGGAGCATGCAGGAGGCAATCGATCTATGTTTCACTCTCACATGGATGTTTCTCGCCTTCTCCCTTCCATTTTCTCTAAAAATCAGTTAAAAAGAAAACATTTTAAATCCCGCTTCCTACGACTCACTATTTTTCTCTAGTCCAGGGGTAGGGAACTTGCTTTCTGCCAATGGCCATTTGGGTATTTATAACATCCTTTGCGGGCCATACAGAATTACCAACTTAAAAATTAGCCGGCTATATTTAGTCAGACATTTAATTAACTCATGCCTTGGCAGGGCCAGACCAAGTGATTGCTCAGGCCTTATACGTTCCCCGCCCCTGCTCTCATCTAAACTTGCTAGGCCGTGGTTTTCTTATCTATAAAATTAGGGGAGTGAAACAACAGTCCCTACCTTGTTAGAGTTGTTGGGGAAAAATATAAAGTGTGTAAAGACATACCTGGCACATACTAAGTACTTCATTCATGTTAGCATTTTTATTAGCAGCCTTTCTTACTTTTTTAAAATTTTTTATCAAGAGCTAGCCACTGTATTATTATACTCCATGTTTCTCTCAGCTTCTAGACTGTGAGTTATTGGAGTTCAGGGACAGGGAGCTTATCATTAGATCACAACTTGACACATCATTCCGTCAATGGAACGGACACAAATTCAGCTGCTTTGTCAATATGTGGAACCATCGGCCTACTTTGCTTTAAGAGATTTCAGGGTGGGGCCGAAACCGGTTTGGCTCAGTTGGATAGAGCGTCGGCCTGCGGACTGAAAGGTCCCAGGTTCGATTCCAGTCAAGGGCATGTACCTTGGTTGCGGGCACATCTCCAGTAGGGGATGTGCAGGAGGCAGCTGATCGATGTTTCTCTTTCATCGATGTTTCTAACTCTCTATCCCTCTCCCTTCCTCTCTGTAAAAAATCAATAAAAAATATATTTAAAAAAAAAAAGATTTCAGGGTGGGGAGCACATGGTGCAATATAGAGATTTTGTAACATAGGAATCTATACCTGAAACCTATATGACCCTGTTAATCAATGTCACCCCAATAAACTTTAATTTAAAAAACAAAAAAAGAAAAAGAAAAGGAGATTTCAGAGAACTGTGAAGGAAGGGCTGGTAAGAGAAGGAAGTACCTCTGGGGGAGGCCTGTTTCCGTTCTTTGGAAGGTACTGGAAACCGGAAGTTAATTGGAGCTACACCATTTCCTTTGGGCCAGAGGTGTCTGGGGATGGGAGAGGACATCTGTCCAACCAGGGCAGGGACGGACTGCCCAGCCACGACATGTTCTATGGGTGGGATTGACAGTATCATATACTGGTTCTTAAAAAGGGTTGTGCTGGTAAATATTTAAAAACTCTTCTCCCAGAACAACACAAAGCCCTGATTTTTGGTGTGTGCTGATGACTGTGGTGTAAATATTCCCACCGAGGCCGCCTACAAGCTACCACTGCAATTCCTCACGAAACTCCTGAAAATGTACCCGTCGGCCAGCAATGAGCGGGCTCCATCACTCGGCTGTGTAAACTTCTTCTTACTTCAGTTTTTATCTCTGTACAATGCGATCCTATAACGTGATCCTGTCTCCACACAGAAAGGCCCCGGGCAGCAGGGTCCAAAGGGAAGGAACCGTGGGAATGGCAGTGTTTTAGCGAAGCTGCCTGCGCTCACCGTGACTTTGAAACTCCCATCCCCTCTGCTGGCCGTGTCTGTGTGTCTGTCTGAGCGCCAGGGTCTGTGCTGATGAGCTTCTCTCCAGCACCAGGCTGCCCAGCATTCTGCTCGGAGCAGCGCGTACCGCTTTATCCTCTGGATCGGGATGGTGCCCGGTGCAGCAGACTGACTCAATTAGCCTTTCGTTCCAGAGTCCAATTGTGAGTCAATTCTGAGGTTGTTAAGCAAAATGAGTCTGGTGGCAGTCGCCTCGCGCTCAGGGACAGTCATCCACATCACGGGGCCGTTCAGTTAATAATAGTCTCCTCGAGAGACCACGAGAAACGGGAGACACGTAGACGGAGCGACCTTTCATCCGTCCGGGTGGGGGTGGGGCCCACCGGGTGGGGCTGCCAGGTCAGAGAGCCAATCGATCGATCGGATGGTGTGCAGAGCGGGAGCCGGAGCTGCCTGCCCCGCTGTTGGCTTTTGCAAAGTTAGAAGCCCGGGATGGCGAGATCGTTAACTTTCATGACCAGGAAAATACTTCTGAAATTAACACTCCATCCAAGCTGGATGCCATTGGAGCCAGCTCGGTGAGCCTGGGCCACCTCCGGGGATTTTCTCCGAAAAATAAATCCTTTAACCAGGCTGCCGGAAACGGCCGGGGTCTGTGCGCTCCAGTGTGTTCAATTAGAGGCAGAACAGGCCGGCGAGGCCCAGGCTGCGAGAGGGAGAGAGCCAGGCGCGCCCACCTGCAGGCCAGAGTCTCAGATGGAGGGTTTTGTCGAGTCGCTTGGCTTCAGCACGTGGCCCTGCTGGGAAGCCACAGCGCGGGCCCCCCAGAGAGGGTCAGGTGCCGGGCGAGACAAGGAAGCCGAGCTCCAGCACCCGCCCCGGGGGATTCACAGCGATGGAACCGGGCCCACAACATACGGAGCGCACAGATCGGCACAGATGGGCGGGAGGGGGAGGCAGACACGCCTTGCTTACAAGGGTCCGAGGAGAGGCCAGTCTCCCGGGAACCCTGCGCGGCCTCTGCCGTGTGCTGGGAGCCTTTCAGTCCCCTGCTCCTTGAAGCACGCCTGTGATAAAGGGACGCAGATGTGCTGCCTGCGGGCCTGCGACAAACCTTGGTGACCATCCCACCTCCTACCTCGCTCGGTCTGCTTGTAAAAAGGTGCTAAGTACACGCAGTTGCCTGGGTGGAAAGACGTGGAAACAGCACTGGGTTGGTGGGCTGCCCACGCGGGGGAGCGAAGGAGAAGAAAGCTGAGACAACCGTTCATTGTCGGCCGTAATCGCCGGGGAATTTAACTTCTCTGGCGGCCCATTGTGCTCGTCACATGGATACAGAGCTGTTGTCTGCTCAGATGACCTCAGAGGGCCCAGCTCGCAGGCCGGATTTCTCCAACAATATCCTCTTCAGACTGAAAAACAGCCAGTTGGTCACAAAGAGGCCTCTCCCCCCCCCCCCTTTTCCTCCCCCAGACCAGAGTGTCTGCGGCCCCTCTCCACGCTGGGTCTCTGCGACTTCACCGGCACCCAGCACATTGGGGGACTGGCTGGCCCCCGGGGAGTCCCCAGACTGCAAATATGCTGCATTTTGATCAGTGGACTCCCTCCTCCTCCTTCCCCCTCCCCCCCCAGCATCACCTCCACCTATAGCAGACCCTCTCCAACCCCCCAGGGAGAGACAGTGAAACCAGGGCCCCAGGGAGCACCCCTCTGCCTTTCCTTTCAGTTGCAGGAAGGCAAGCTCTCCCCACGGCCACTTGGATGGAAGAAGCACTGCCCCCGGCTGGTGGGGGAGCCATGACTTACAGGACAGATCCGTGGAGTTTCAGCGCCAGTAGGAATTTCGGGAACAGATGGGCGGCAGGAGCCTGTTTTGATGCCAGGGACAGGGTTGTGTGTACAGTAAATATTTTCCCAGCGTGGATCTCCGGTGAGGCTGTAGGGAAGCAGATTTCCTCAAGATGCAAATGAGTCGAGTTAGAAATAAATACTGAATGGAAACTGCAGTGCATCTTAGTTTCTCCAGTTGTGGGCCCCAAAGACTTCTCGCAGTTAAGCCGCCACCACCCCCCAGGTGGGTGGGGGTGGGTGTGTGTGTACAGTAGAGGATGCTCTCATTTTCAGACTTTGCGTTTTCTGTATTTTGGGGGTTGGAAAAGGCGTTACCGCAAAGGAGTCAAGCAAAGTTATGTCTGTCTAGAGGCTCAGGATATTTTTAAAAAATATATGATTATTGATTTCAGAGAGGAAGGGAGAGAGAGAGAGAAACATCAGTGATGAGAGAGCATCATAGATCAGCTGCCTCCTGCACACCCCACGCTGGGGAATGAACCTGAAACCCGGGCCTGTGCCCTGACCTGCCATCGAACCCTGACCTCCTGGTTCATAGGTCGATGCTCAACCCCTGGGTCACCCAGGCGGGCGAGGCTCGGGTTATTTTAAAGCACCCTCCCCCCTCTCTTCCTAACCCAGATCTCGCCTCGCGGATTTTTTCACCAACTGCCAGCCGGAGTCCAGATCTGCCAGCAGCTGTCTGAAGGAGAACTACGCCGACTGCCTCCTCGCCTACTCGGGGCTCATTGGTAAGATGGGGAGCAGCAAGAGGGGCGGAAAGGCTGGTTTACAAATACTCCGGGACTCTTCCCGCTGTAGCCTGTGAGAGCCACAAGCTCCAGTGACCTTCTGTGCTGGGCTGTTGATGTCAGGCCTCTAGGACTCGCCTGTAAAAAAAAAAAAAAGGAGCAAAAAGGAGGCTAATGGGCTCGCAAAGGCAAAGGCGGGGAGCAGGGGTTGTTAAAGAGCAGGCAGACAGCAGCGCAGTAGGAGAACCGACCATGTGGAACCAAAGTACGGAAAAGCCTGCGTGGGGGAGAGGAGAGCGCGTCAAGCCAGGGAAACGGAATCGGGGGACTGTGGAGAAAGGGAACTTGGACGTCGTTCCTTCTGGGGAAATCCGAAAGGCTGTTTCCCAGAGGGGGCCCTCTGGAGAGAAAGCCCCTGATGCTGGGGTCCTGCTCACCACTCACAGCCTGCTGATGCGGCTCCTGCAGTGCAGGGGTGACTTGGCCTCCACATGTTTTCCCTGACAACAGGCTCAGCAGCAGGAACAGTCCTTCTGTCTTTCCAGACCTGAGGCGCGAGCAGACCAGGTGCTCGGCCCGGGGGACCAGGGCGATTGAACAGGCACCGGTGGGTTGGCAGGGAGCCAGACGGAGGCAGATGTGTGCCCCTGGGTCCGTGCGGCTGCTCCGGGGACCAGGGCCTGGGGAGCCCGGGTGACAGGGCTGCTTCAGGATTGACATTTGGGGAGGAACACACAGTGCAGGCTGGGAGCGGGAGGGAGATCGCGGCTGTCAGGAGCGCGATGGCTCAGCCGGGGTGTGTGTTCGTGCCAGGATCGCGCACGTCACCAGGCAGAAGGAACTCCCCTCGCCCTCCCTCCCCCCCCCCAACACAACAGCACAGACCAAATTCTTTGTCGCCAGCGTGTCCTCGGCAAGAGCCATGGGAAAATCGACAGCGGGACTTACGCAGGGGTAGTACAGGTGTGTCTGCACACGTGTCCCCTCCTGCACGCCCCCAACTGGGGACCGAGCCAGCAACCCGGGCATGTGCTCTTGACCAGAATCGAACCCAGGAGCCTTCAGTCTGCAGGCTGATGCTCTATCCACTGAGCCAAACCGGCTAAGGCCCCAGTTCTTTTGAAAGGATGTCTGTGCTCTGTTGGGTTGTTGACCACGTTTATGGATAGGTCCAATGTGTATAATTTCCTTAAGTCCGTGTTCCAAACTGCCATTCACTCTCTCCTTCTTTTAAGTTAGTCCCTAGGAGGGATGGCTTAACTATGGCATTATAGGTTTAAGAAATAACAGAAGTAATTAAGGCATGCTCATTGTAAAAAGTAAAGAAACAAACAAACAGAAGCCCAAAGGAGACAGTTTTAAGGAGCTACAAGTCCACTCCCAGGTGTAATTGCTGTTAACACCTCAGTCCCATCCCTCCAGGCACACATGCTGTGAAATCCGCCTTGAATGGCTAGGCAATCTGTTACATGCCTGAGGATGAGATCCTCTTCTCTTAAGGGAATAACTGGTGGAGGCAGCGCATTCTACAGACCAAAATCTATTTCTCTGTTGGGCCCGGATCCCTCCTTCCACGGTCATTGCATTCTAACTTCGTTGAGGACAAAGCTGGCTCCGACTTTTTCCATGTGTCAGGGACGCACTGTGGTGCCAGGCGCGCTTAGTAGGTACATGTCAACCTCTTTGCTCAGTTCCTTTCTCACCCAAAGTCAGGAGCTCCCTCTCTGTAGTGGGTTGAAGTTCTCATCTCGAGGTATAATGGCACCTAATTTAGTTCAAGTCGGTGAGGAATGTAAGGCAGAGAAGATGTACTCTGGACCCAGAAGAGCTTACAAAGAAAAAAAAAATGTTTTTTTTTCTGTTTGTGACCCAAACATATCCTGTGGATCACTGACCACTTCTTCTTATTTCCACAAAATATATAAAAACAGAGGGCTTCTTGGCATGATTTGGCATCGCCTGGCGTGAGCCACCCAGGAGAAGGCATTCGGATTGTATTAAATAGAAATGCACTGTTTATTTGTGCCAGTACAGAGCTCACCAGAAAAACCATGAGCACAGGAAGATGTGGGCAAGAGAGACCACCCAGAACTGCTTTTAGGGCTTTTGAGGACTGTTGAGGCAATGCTCTAGGAGCCATCAGCTTAGAGAGTCTCCACTGTTGGCTGCCCGTTCCCCCACAGCTTGGAAGACTTCATTTCAATCCGAGGGCGTCTGGCGAGCTGAGGCCTCGTCACACAGTACAGTCAGGATGTGGGGTAATCCGTAAAGATATCGCTTCGAAGCTCCCCCGGTTTCTCCGAAGAAGCCATTTGCTGCCGAGGGAAGTAGATTCGACGTCCTAAAAGGATTTTTAAGATACGTAAAGCCAGTTCTCTCTGTTTATGGAGATTAATGACATTCTCAAGAAAATGCAAGGGATTTGGCAACTCATGCATTCAAAGTTAATTCTCTCCTACTCCAAGACATCCATACCATTTGCGCAGGGGGAAAAAAAAAAAAGGAAAACCGCCCTAAATGCAGCTCAAGGAGTTCTGTTATAATTTTTTAAGTAAATGTGTAAATTATTTTATGTGCTCGAGATAAATTGCCGGGAAAATGCACTGCTTAACATAATTTCCCACTCTGCCAACGCAGTGTTTGCAATTACTCACGGTGCATCCGCCCTGAGAGAGCATTTGTTTCTTTTCAGGCTGTAGAAAAGTCCTTATCGTCAGGCAAGAATAAAACACCTGGTTTCTCCTCCTTTAGGTACAGTCATGACCCCCAACTACATCGACTCCAGCAGCCTCAGCGTCGCCCCGTGGTGTGACTGCAGCAACAGTGGCAACGACCTGGAAGAGTGCTTGAAGTTTCTGAATTTCTTCAAGGACAATACGTGTCTTAGTAAGTTGTTTTTTGGTGTGTGTTTTTTATAGGAAACAAACACGTTTTTCTCTTTTGAGTTCAAGCCCTACTTCCATGTTCCTTGTGTTTCTTGTGTCCATTCTCCCCCCCCCACCCTCTCTCTCTCTCTCTGCACATCCTTTGTCCACACTGCCTAATGCATCGGGGAACACAGTAGGTGACCAGCTGGGTGCTGCCAAGACGGAAACTCCAAAAACTCGAGAGAACAAGAGATTCTAGTAACCGGAGGGCCCATTGTGTGGGAGGGAACCCTTCTACCCACAGATCAAATTTTGATCTTGGCAGCCAGCACCAAGTCCGTTCCAAAGGTTCTTAAAACCTGAGTGTGCTATACGATGTGAGAGGCTCAGGCAAATTAGATGGGGGGAGGCCCCTCAGGGCTCTCGGAGAAAAATTAGAATGTCAACATCAATAGCCCCCATGATGTTCCACGTTGGCTCAGAGGAGAAGCAGCAATTCCTGAGTGAGAGTTGCTGGCTGTGCAGCCGGGAGGTTGGTTATCTCGGGAGGTGGAGATGAGCACTGGGTGGGTGGGGGCGGAGGAGGAACCTCAAGGCAAATGGGAAACATATTTCCCAAAGGGAGAGAGATGGAGAGGAACGTACGGGTGAACACCATTCATCAGACGAACTGCTGAAGGACTGTGCCAGGTCTCCCTTCTAGCCACTGAGATGCGTGTGCTGCCGGTGACAACTGCACTGAGATGCTTGAGTACCTCACCCGCATGTTGAGGCGGCCACAGTGCATTGACTGGGTGCCTTCAGCTCCCTCTTTAGGGCGTCTAATATATGCATTATCTCATTTGCCATAATCTGCACAAGAGGTATAATTATCTCTACTTCACAGTTGAATAAATGGCTGGTCTTCACGTAGACCAGTGGTCGGCAAACTCATTAGTCAACAGAGCCAAATATCAACAGTACAACGATTGAAATTTCTTTTGAGAAATTTCTTTTGAGAAATTTTTTAAACTTCTTCTAACGCCACTTCTTCAAAATAGATTCGCCCAGGCCGTGGTATTTTGTGGAAGAGCCACCCTCAAGGGGCCAAAGAGCCGCATGTGTCTCGAGAGCCGTAGTTTGCTGACCACTGACGTAGACCATCCACACTAAAGATAGGATGCAAAGCCTGAGTTCCTTCTTCTGCAGCCCCCTGTCCCTTAAGGAGTTAGTGTGGTGCCTGCTATTGAAGGGCCCATTGGGCAAGAACGTATACCTGAACGTCAGGGACCAGGTATGACATCCTGGTGGCCGGTGTGGACCAAGTTTCTAGGAATCAAGGCTCAGCAGCCCCTCTGAGAGCCCTGTCCTCCAGGGACAATTTCTCCAGGAGGCGTTGCTGGACGGTGACGGATTTCTAAAGCATTAGCTAACCACTTGCCATGTGTACACTAGAAAGGCTTTCCCGTGTGGCTTTTCCAACCTCCTCATTGTTTCTAGAAAAGACAAATCTAAGTGACCAGGTTTCTTAGTCATGTGACTGTGACCATATCCTTAAACAAAAACAAGCTTTTGAAAACTTAAGTGAAATTCAAACCCACAAAACTAGGGGAGTCATTTGCCAAGACATTGGGCATACTATGGACCTCTTGTTTGGACTGGATGTCAAAAAGTTTATATTTTATATTATATTCTTCAACTCCTGCATGATCTTCTGGCAGCATACAAGATTTAGTGAAGATAAAGCAATGACAGTAGAGGTCAGGGTAAGAAAAAGACGCTCACGCTGCCCGGGAAGCTGCTCCGTCACAGAGAAACTCAAGTTGTCCCTGTGTAATATTTTGGTGAAGGGGAGAATAGTCTGGTATCTTATTGCTAATGACTTTGCAATAAAAACAAGTGCATTTGGTCTTCAACGCGGGCCAAGGCCAGCCAGAATTTTTCATACTCATTTCATTTATACTTTGTTTAGAAGGGGCACAGCATACCAAAGACACAGTGCTGTGGACTCAGTCTCTGCCAAGGCCCTCGAGTAGAAGGAATTGGAACTTGTGCATTCCCACCCCGATGCAGTAACCCAGTTCTGCTCTCTTCAGATTAACCACCTCTTCCCCGGGCTCCCCTGTCATGAACACCTCTCCGACCTGCTGTTGACTTCTGGTTATTGTGGGGGAAACAGTTAATTTTACATCAAAGTGCATGGCAGATGTTGGGGAAAGAGAGATGAAAGCATGAGCTGAAGGTGAAGGTGACTGTTACTGTCACTCAAGTCTTTCTTTAGATGCCACCTTCCCCTCCCTGGACCACTTCATCTAAACTGCACCTCCCCGTTCCCACCCAGGGCGTCCTGCACCCCACCTGCCTCCTTTTTCTCGAAGCATTTCTCACCGCCTAATGTATTGTATAGTCTCCTGGTTTCCTCCCAAGCAGAATGTGACCTCCAGGAGGGCAGGGACTTTTGTCTTTCATTGCTGTCATTGATCTTCGCAGCATCCCTAGCGCCTGGCACTTTGTGGATGTTCCGTTGACATTTGAATGAATGAATGAATGAATGAATGAATGAGCAAGTGAACAAACAGCCTCCCCAAGTGCCAGGGCAAACTCATCGAAAAGCACAGGTAGTTTCAATGAATGGCAAATGGGTCTCTTGAATCTACATGTCTTAAGAAGAAAGAGGAAGGTTTTGCTGTTCTTTTGTTATTGTTGCTCTGGGTCATTCAAGGAAACCAGTCCCCCATATACCTTTCTCTACTTTCCACCCACTCGTTGGGCCATATGACATGGCTAGAAGCAGAAAAGGCATTTATATTAATTTGAAGCTGTTTCCTACAGCCTTGGAAATGTAAAGTTGTAGAAAACAGGTTTCCAATTTTCTGAACTTAAAGGATAACAATTTTAGAACAAAATGTCACTTCTAAGAGGAACATTAGGCTTAAATTATTCTGTCTTGTATATCGAAAAATGCCAGCTAAGAGTCAGATATTAACAATTTGCACATTCAGGTCCCAAGTGGAAGAGTTTGATTTCTTATACAATGAATATGAAGTAAAAAATGCCTAAATCCAGGCCAAATCCCCGAGGACCTGATTAAACTGTTTCTTATTCATTTGAGGGGGAGGGGGAACAATACAACCAATTTACTCTTGCCATAAAAACAATCTAATCCCATGAACTTGTAATAAGCTTTTAAAGTTTTACATTTTCAACTTTTCATTTAAGCAGGGCTGCTCCTACCTAATTATGTAGATTTTGTTTAGAAGACTGGGAGCAGAAAGGGAAAAAATAATCTCAGTTAAATTTTCATTAGATTATTGCTGAGGTTCGGGGGAGATTTTTCTTCTACAGAAACTGGTTGCATTTGTGCTGTGAGCAATGCAGGCCTCATAGTAGGTGCTCTGTGCTGGGGAATCACATTTATTTTGCTCTTCGATTTCACTGCCTAACAAACGAATGACATTGCCACTGAGTCTTCTCAGTCCCATAGTTAAGGATGTTATACTTAAAAAAAAAACCAATAACAACAAAAAAACGAATGAGTTTGCTTTGGGTACAGGATTTTGAGAGAGCACAAAGGTTTTCTTGGAAGATGGGACAGGGGTTGGGATCTCAAATAACAGGTCCGAGGCTGGATTTCAAAGGGCTTAACCAATGAATACCGGGTATTTCAGGGCAAGGACTTGGCGCATCAGTCGGAACGGAATAGGCGTGGGTTGCAGTTGGAGCATCCAAGCGTCCAGCTCAGTGTTGAATGAATGAATGGACTTTTGAACATCTGACCCAGTGGCTGGCTCTCAGCACACGTAGGCTAGACAGCTGGGTGGGTTTTGTTCAGGGAAGTCCAGAGCTATATTCAGAATTTCTAGGCTGCCTGTCTGGCTTTCTGTAGCTTGTCTGGTACATTTGCTGCTTGACTTTGAAATTGGATTTCCTCCTGTTTTACTGCAGAAAATGCAATCCAGGCTTTTGGCAACGGCTCCGATGTCACTGTGTGGCAGCCAGCCCTCCCAGCTCAGACCACCACTGCCACCACCACCACAGCCTTCCGGGTCAAGAACCAGCCCCTGGGGCCAGCAGGGTCCGAGAACGAGATCCCCACCCACGTTTTACCGCCTTGTGCAAATTTACAGGTAAGCGCGGGGCTGACTGTCGGAGCTCACGGCTGGCGCCACACAGGCGCATTTTCTTTAGAGCCAGGCGGCAAACGATGCCCAGGTTGGAATTTTAAAAAAGTGCATCTTAACCGTGATACATGGGGATGGGGAAGTGCCATAGAGTGGAGCGAAAGCTGGACTTGGACTGTCATTTCTAGGGGCTGTGGCTTTGGTCAAGGCTCCTGCATATGGATCTGCCCTTGGTGTCCTCACCTGTAACATGGTGTGAGGGCTGGGCAGCTGGGTCCTGAAGGTTTTCATTCGTGGGGTCCAGCTAGATCGGCCGTGCGCATGTGTATTAAGCTTATTCTGTGTTTTCTACAAAACAGCAGCATATTGAAAAGAAAGGAGCTTTTGGCTTTGTCCCCAACACCGCCGCTTAATCGGAATGATGTAAAACTGTGTCTAGCCCAACCGGCATGGCTCAGTGGTTGAGCGTCGACCTATAAACCAGGAGGTCATGGTTCAATTCCCAGTCAGGGCACATGCCCAGGTTATGGGCTTGATCCCCAGTGTGGGGAGTGCAGGAGGCAGCCGATCAATGATCCTCTCTCATCATTGATGTTTCTCTCTCTCTCTCTCTCTCTCTCTCTCTCCCTCTCTCCTCCTCTCCCTTCCTCTCTGAAATCAACAAAAATATATTAAAAAATAAAATTGTCTCTAAAGGGGAACCAGAGACAGAGCTACCAGTGAGGCGTTAGCTCAAACGTGGAGCCCCTTGGGGCTTTAATAGGAGTTATGGGCAGCTGCCTTGCGAGCACAGACCAGCGGGAACCGCCCGGAGGCCTCCTTGGGGTTAATCTGACTTCCCAGGGCAGGACCACACCACACTCACGGTGGCTTTTTGACTTCGTCAAAGCAGGGTGCTGATTCTGCCCCTCCATTGATTTTCCCACAGTAAAGAGCATTCAGCTGTTTGGCGGGACGCTACATATTCATGTGCTCACCGAGTCTTTTCGCGCGCTTTCCCTCTTTGCATGTTACGCTCCTGTGGCTGCGGGGGAGATGCTATTACTGTGGTCCTGCCAGGCTGGTTCTTTCATTCGAGGACACGGGCTCAGCGAGGTACCACTTTCGCTGGAGCCTGCGGAGCTGGTGGGCCACAGGCCCGGCGCTGGGGGTCCAGGAGCCTCGCCTTCTTTTCAGGACTCTCCCTGTATTTGGGGTAGTGCTGACCGCGTGGTGACTTCTGCCTCCTGCCCTGTGCGGAAGGGGGCGTTTGCCAAGCACCGTGCTGTCACACTTGTCATACTTCACACTCGTCACTGGAGCACAGCGTCCCTTCTCTCTCCTCCCTCCCCCTGAGGCTCAGTCTGGACAGAATGCTCCCCAGCATCAGGGCCTCAGCTCCCTCATCTGTGAGACCAGAGGCTGGCCTCCCTGCTAGGGTTGTGAGGCTCAAACGAGGCCATGCGTCAGTGCTTGGGGCACGGAGAAGGCTCCAGAATGGTGCTTTAGAAACATCCCAGGCAGTGCCCGCTCCTACATCGCTGGCTACTTGGGCCCTTTACAACAGTAAACAGATGCTGGTGTTGCGCATGCATGGGGTAGGGTGCTGTGCTAGGGAAAACTGGCGTGTTGGCACTCACAGGCATAGAGCGTATTTAGCTTTTTCAAAACATTTCACCTGCTTTGTGCCCTTCACTCCTTACCAGCCCGAGAGTCAGGTGTGATAGACATCCGTCGCTTTGACAAACGGGGCCACTGAGGCAGGGAGAGGCTGGCGATTCACCCAAGCTCACACAGCAGTGTCCTGGCAGGGCTGGGATTTCTGGCTCCGAAGCCAGTGTGCCTCGGCCTTGCTCCCAGGTCCTGGACGTTGGCCTTGTTCCATGGCCTTGGACAACCTGGGCTCCTTCTCTGAATTAGGGATGGACAGAGAGGAGGAAGTGAAAACTAGAAAAGGAGGCCATGCAGCAGGTGTCTTTCTGTGTCTGGCTTACTTCACTTTGCATCTTGTCCGCCAGGTCTGTGTGGAATCTGAAAATGTTGCGTCCTGAGAAGCAGGGAGTAGAACGGTGGTTACAAGAGGGTGGGGAGGGAGAAGTGGGGGGATGTGGGGCAAAGGGTGCAAAGTTCCAGCTACACAGGATGAGTAAGTTCTGGGGGTCTAATGGACAGCGTGGGGACCACAGTTATCACATACTGCATTCTGTGCTGGAGATCTGCTAAGAGGGCAGATCTTTATTGTTCTCACAACCCCCCCAAATGGTAACTTGATTGTGGTAAACCTTTCACAATGTATGCGTATATAAAAGCATCCCATTGTATGCCTTGCCTATTTACAATTCTTATTTCTCAATGATAACTCAAGAAAGCTGGGGAGCGGCGGGGGAAGTGTCAGAAAAGATGAACAGGAAGAAGCTGGTTTTGAGGGACCCCTAGGCCCAGTTCTTCCTGAAGACAGTGATGCGTGTGACAGGAAACACAAAGCTCATATTGGGGCTGGTTTCCTCCCATCACTGTTCCAGGAGACGGTGCCGGGGAAGCCCTGAGAGTTCGCCAGCAAAACTTTGTGCAGCTTGGTGACCTCTTCAGGATGACTTAGATTGAGAATGGTGGAAAGAATCGCTGGAGGCCAGGGGATTGGCCAGGGGATCGATTGGGGGATGAGCAAGTGATGAGAGATGGGTCTCAGCCCATGAGAATGGGGTCCCTGGCACTGAGTCGGGACACCTGCTTTGACGCAGGGCCCCCAGGAGACGCGTTCTCCACGTCTGTCCTTCCTTCGCCTGCCTGGCTGTCTCCAGGTAAATCACCATTTGCCTGGGGGCCCCAGAAATACCTTAGAAGGGCGTTTGCCCGCCGCATATGTCGTTACTCAGAATAGAACCAGCTTGGGACCCATTGGTAACAGATTTGGAGAAAGTCAGCTACGGCTGGCAGCTCTAAAGTTCACCTCCCCCGAGAGGCACCCTCTTGTAATATTTTATAATGTACAATAATACGAGAAGACTCGCGGGGACTTGAGTTTCTGTCTTAACATTTGAGATAGATTTCCCCCTTGGCAGGGAAGCAATAGAATAAACATTTTCAAAAAGTCAGCTTGGAAGGGTAATTGTCAACACACCAAACCCAGTTCTGTGTGGGGAAACGGTGGCGCTGGGTGTGTGCGGTGCACCCAGGACTCATCTGTGGTTGCTATGAAAGGCTCTGCTATAAAAAAGGCAAGTTGATTGATTCGTATGAAATGTCATGGAAATGTCCAAGGGCCGGCTCCCTGAGGTGCTAAATTACCAGGTTTGGGGTAACCCACCACACTCCCACGTCAGGGTTAATTGGCAGTCGTATTAGTAACAAGCGTGACACAGGCGATGCTATTGTTGGCACATCCCTTTGACTCTGTACAAAACGGTCAATGAGAAACAAGGCAATATTTAAAAGCCTACCAATTATTTCATCTTCTGCGCACTTGAGTGGTCTGGTAGCTGGAAAAAGCTCAGGATGCGCAAGCCAAATGGATTGTGCTTGTCATTTATATGAAGTAGATATTCGGGGGAGATGCAAGTATTGGAAAAATCTCTCTTTGGCATCACTGTTCTGTTTATCTCCGGTGGCATAAGGTGAAGACCACTCCAAGTGGCATTTGTGGACCCCCGGTTTCCATGGTTATATAGGGTTATACTAGTAAAGACTAGGTAACACAGGCTTAGGACTAGGGCTTAGGACCCCTGAAAAGTGTAACTCCCTCTGCTCCTTTCCTGGAAAGAGCTGGGAAGGGTGATTGAGAGGGGAAAGCCGGATAGGCCAGGGCGTACCCTCAGAGCCAGGCCTAGCAGGCTGGGTCTGGGATAGTTCCGGGCAGTGTGTGAGCTCTGGTAAACAGTGCAGGCCGTATTTAAAGTCAGTTGTTTTGTGTTGGGAGCCAAATAAAACATATCCGTGGGTGAGACGTGGAGGACTCAAGTTCAAGTGCCGGCCCCCGTCCTCATGGGACTTTTAAGGCAGCTTTCTCAGTCATAAAAGATGTGAGCAGGGTCCCAATGGATGGCCTTTGCAAGAATGCTTACTGCTAAAATCAGCAATGCAGAGGCCAGCTGCCCCCTTCCCCCCTCAATCATCGCATCATCTACTTTGGTGGTCAGGCCACGCTAGCTCTAGGGGTCCCACAGCTGGGTCACTGATGGCCCTCTGTGGGCCATGGGGAGGGCATAATTCTACAGCCGAGGACCTACAACATCCACTGGATTTCAGTGTGAGGCCACACCTCCCCGGCCTCCTGGGAAAGCCTCACTCCAGGCCCTTCTCTTCCCAGAGTACAGTTTGGAGCTTAGAGCAATGAGCTGGGCACTTGTAGGCTGCAGCACCACCCTTACAGATTGATAGGTGTGGAAAGGGAGGCAGGATTTGCCCATCTTTAATACCTAACACATGTGACTCCTACATAGAGTATTGAATTTGAATATGGAATACTAGAGACCCGGTGCAAAAAATTCATACACGGGTAGGGTCCCTAGGCCTGGACAGCGATCAAGGCTGATCTTCCTTCGTTCCGCGCCGCCCCCTGGTGGTCAGTGCACGTCTTAGCAAGCGGTCGAACTCCTGAGGGGACAGTTTGCATATTAGCCTTTTATTACATAGGATTAGCATACTGCCTTAGAACATTGAAAATAATCTCTATCGGAACCAAGACATTGCATCCTGGAAGAGCTGTGTCTCAGGAGATCTCAGCAAGGCCCATTCGTACCGGATAGGGCCAGACCAGCACGGGAATGATTTCGAAACTCTTCTCAGGGCCAAACCCCAAAAGTCTGGATGTGGCAGGAGGGCGATTATCCAAACCTGCTAAGTACCCAGGACTCCACTGGCTGTGACCATGTGAAAATTTGAAGTGTTGAGTTTTAAAAGGAAAGCTGCCAATGGGTGTTCTGTAAATCACTGGTGCCAGCAGACTGACCCCATTATGTCAGCTAATCCTGGAAATACAGGAGGTAAATTTAAATCTTCCAGCATGAAGCACTTAATCAATATTCTAAATGTTTCCCTTGCAATTTATGCTGGCAGGGCAATGGGGCGCTTTGGCGTCCCGTTAATCTTTCACTGGAGAAGAGGTGCTTGTGCGCAAGGCCAGGGCGCCGGGGTTCGGGTGGCTGGTGGGCGGGCAGGAAGCTGCAAGGGGAGAAGAAAGTACTTATTTCCAGACCAGGCCCCTCTCCTGGGGCCGCTCACTCCCTGTACTCACACTGCCCCTTCCAGCAGGCAGACCTAGCCTGTGGGCACCTCCTCAGTGCTCTCTCGGTCACCTGTGGTCGACAGCCTGGGAATTGCTTTGTGGGGAAGAGTATGAGCTTGGGAGTTAGTGGGACCTGAGTGAAAATCCCAGCTCACTTCCTATTGCTGTGTGACCTGGGGCAGGTTTCTTACCCTCTCTGAATGTGTGCTGTAAAACATTACCCACCTCTTGGGTTTGTTGTGAGGATAGAAGAACTAGTGCCTGTATGCAGAGGGCCCAGCAGGACTGGCCAACCGACTGCACTTGGTAGGTGGCCGCCACTCTTACTGAGATTGAAGAGATGCCTTAGAGCTTTAACACTGGACACTGGGGCTGTACAGAGAGGGCTGTTCCCAGGGGCTGGGGGCCGTGGAGGGAGAATGGAGCTCCTTAGGTTTTGCTTAAGTTGTAAGAACTGGTTGAGCCAAGTGATATCCTGCTGGTCATTGTAGAAAGTCCCAAGGGAGGAGGCGACAGGGTGGGATGGTCCTTGGATACCAGGCTAAGAAGGAAGGGAAACCACAAGGCCGTAAACAAAGGACCAGGTCTGAGGGGATAGAACTGCCCCAAATCCACCGCTCTGTGCCCAGAAGGGTTCTCCTGGGAGCTACGTCCCCACAGTCAGCTCCTTGGGGCCGTGACTTGGAGCAGGGACAATAGTCAGATCTGGGTCCAGCCTGAGTCCAGTCAGATCTTGACTGTCTGCCAGGGGCTGTTGCCACGTCTCTCTAACCAGTGCTGACATTGGGAAGAGGTGACACAGTTGTAAACAGGAAACGCTCCTCGTTGCAGAGAAGATGCTGTTTGAGAACCAGCCCTGCCTCTTAGCCTCAAAGCCCCAGATTTCGCAGCCTTGCTCATACCAGCATTCCACCAGTACTATCGCTGGCTTAACACTTATCTTCAATCTCAGTGACTAGCTATACTGTTAACAGTGTTTGTGAAACACATGTGAATCAGTGTGCTATCTCTCAACAGAGAGATTCAATTGAAAACAGTGAAAATGTTTGTATGGCACCTAAATAATGTCATACACACCAGTGGTCCTCAGACCCCACTCTGGGAATCCTTATGAACAACCTAGTCATATGACAGACCCCACAACCATTTGTTTTAACAACCTGCATCACCTCTGCTTTGTATGGTCTGGTGTTAATAAAGCAGATGTGCATGTAGCACTTCCCATGAGTCCAGTACTGATCTAGGCACATTAGATACATACTAGAGGCCCGGTGCACAAAGATTCGTGCAATAGGCCTTCCTTCCCCTGGCTACTGGCACCGGTTTTCCTCCGGCGGCCTTCCTTCCCCTGGCTACTGGCACCGGTTTTCCTCTGGCACCCGGGACCCAGGCCTTTGCTCTGGCCGCCGCCTTTTGTCTTCGCTCCGGCCAGAACCTTCAGTCTTCACTCCAGCCAGAGCGCCGCTCCTGTAGCCTCCCTCTGCCCCCACCCTCCCCCTCATAGCAGGCGTCCTGCCCCACCCGGCCGCTCCGTGCCTGCATGCATGCTGCCCAGAGGCCTGGAGTGGCGGGGCTGCCACCATCTTTGTTGGGTTAATTTGCATACTCACTCCTGATTGGCTGGTGGGCATCGCAAAGTGACAGTCAATTTGCATGTTTCTCTTTTATTAGTGTAGATGTGTATATGTATTATACATACACTAGCGTTCCCGTTGCAGGAAAAATCTTGCAATAGGATTTCCTGCTGCACTCTACCCTGCCTCCGCTCCTCCCTTGTCACCCGCCCCACCTTCTCCGCCAGCCCGCCTGCTTTTCCCTTCGCCCCCGGCCCCGCCTTCTCCACCAGCCCGCCTGCTTTTCCCTTCGCCCCCCCTTCTCCTCCCCCCCGGCTTGCTTGCTTCTTCGAAGCTTTACTCCCTTCTGCAGCTCTTGGCTTCTTTCGACGCTGTCTTGATATGCAAATTAGCCGCCATCTTTGTTGGGGTAATTTGCATACACGTCCTGATTGGCTGGTGGGCGTGGTTTGGGTGTAGCGAAGGTGCGGTCAATTTGCATATTTGTCTATTATTAGATAGGATATTATATACATATATACACATGTCTTGTCTATGCATACACACACACACACACACAAGGTCTTTGCTATTCCCATGTTTTTGGGCAGCAGCCCTGAGACTCTGCAAGGCCGGATCGGGAGAGAAGTGTAAAGCAGCCTTCGCCCCTCTGTGTGCTCTCAATGGCTACACTGCAGCCCCTCAGTCAGAGCACTTACCTTTTTGTCCTGGATAACATGCTCCATTCAACATAGATTACAGCAGTCCCTTCATTCTTGCTGAGCATCTGGCAGCTTAAAGGGCCAGGCTGGTTCATAAACCAGCATAAAGAAAGGTAATGATGCCTATTCTGACACCAACTGGCGTCTAGCAATACAGCTCAATTCTGAGGCGAGGCCCAGAGTTGGCACAGACTCCCCAGGTTGAGGACACGGTCCCCTGCATGGCCGCCCTTGCTTCAGATGCCAGCCACATTGTAGGGGTCCTCGGGCCTCCTGCACTCTAAGCAGCTACAAATTCAGGGGTTCGCTCCCACAACCCCCTGAGGTTCAACAACTCAGACCTCAGGAAGGCGCTCTTCCTCTGATTTTAGGTTTATTATAAAGGCTACAGATCAGGACTAGCCAAATGGAGAGAGACATAGGCTGAGCTCTGGGAGGTTCCCAGTGGGAGCTTCTGCTCCCTCCTCTAGAGAATTAGGGGACATCTCCCTCCCATCACTGTGACCACCAGCCAGGAAGCCTCGGCGAGCTTCAGCCCTCCGAGCAGGCTGCACCTAGCATTTCCTTTGCACAGTGGTCTCCTGCTCAGAATGAGCGGACTTCCCCACTCTGGGAGAAATGAGCTGGGGCAGGGGTGAGAGGGGGAGTCTTCCCTAGCAGAAGTGCTAAGCCGCAGGGCCCCCCCACCCCTACCCAGCCTGCTTCTGGGCTGCACTGGAAGCCTCACAGCAGAGCTCTGGACCCGGCTGCCAAGGAGCCCCAGGCCCTCTGTGATGGGCCCGGCTGCTCCCAGCACGGAGAGGCAGCCAGCGGCCTCCTGGGGCTTAATCTCTCAGGCTCAGGTGCCAGCAGATGAGCTCAGAGGAAGCCGCTGCCCCGCATCCACCCACGTTAGCCCTGGGAGGACAGAGGCTGTTGTAAAAACACTTTTTGAAATAACTGCTTAGAGAGCATTTTCAAAGCCCTTCATCCCGGAGAGTACTTGAATTCGGAGCTCAAAATCGAGTATTACTCTGGCAAGCCTGCTCAGAATTGAGCATCACTCCGTTAACCCTGCCGTGCAGCCCAGCAAGCCGAAGTGCATGTTCAATTGCGGATTCAAACCCTGCTGGAGACGGAAGCTTGCAGGGTATGACTGGTACCAAAAACCAGGGGATTTATCTCAGGGGCCCGGCTTCATTCCAGGCATGCGGATCACAGAGCACAGGGTAGTCATTTGCTGGGGTTGACAGAACAGAGTACCACAGATGGGGTGGCTTAGCCGTAGAGATTTCTTTCTCGCCTTTCTGGAGACCGATCATCCAAGATCAAGGCGTCAACGGGTCTAGTTTCTCCTGCGCCCCCCTCCTTGGCGTGCACATGGCTGCCTCCCCTGTGTCCTCACGGGGCCTTTCCTCTAGTGAGCATGCCCGGTGCCAACCCGTGTCTAAAGGACACCAGTCCGCCTTCATGCAGGCCCACCCGAGTGTCCTCATTTTAGCTTAACTACCTCTTTAAAGACACCATCTCCGAATATAGAGTCCCATTCTGGGGGTTAGGACTTCCGCCTGTGAGTTTTGGAGGGACCGAATTCAGCTCATACAGGGCAGGTCCTCAGTAGCTGGACACTTGTCATTTTCAGAATCTCACTTTGGTGGCGAAGGGGATGAAAGGCTGTGAGCACCACCAGCCTTTCCTAGTCCACAGGGTCCTGCTCAGTGTCGTTTGGGCAGCCTTTGAACCCACAAGAGAAGCTCTGACTTGGGGCTAACGCTGCGGATGAAGGGGAGCGGGGGGGGGGGGTAAGGGACCTGCCTGGAGCGGGGGTGAGCTTCCCGCCCGCGTGCACACCTCAGTGCTCTCCGCCTCGCTGGAGCAGAGCTAGCAGGTTCCGGGCTGCTGCAAACTTAATTCAGGTAATGATTTCTCTATGATTGGCACGTTTGCATTGTAGCCAACTTCGGTTCCGCGTATTGTTAGAACACACAATACTGTAATTTAAGATTATTTTATCAGCTCTAAAGGGTTTTATAATTCATTTAAAAAGTTGTAATGGGCTTGAGCGTCTTTAGTACAGTTTAATAATATAGCCCTTTATGGCTGACTGTAAAATTTCAGATTACGGGTTTTAGCAATTGTGCCATTCTATTTTACAGTTTAATAATTGTTCAAATGAAGAAGAGTGGAGTTCCTAAATACCAATTTAATGACTTAGAAAAATAGCCTTTCTCAAAATTGGGCGCACACCTTGAACGAACCCAGCCGTCACCTTTCCAACAAAGGCAGATCACCGCGCCTGTTTTTCTCAACCACAAAGCCCTCCAAATGAAGCACATGTGCAGGATCTCTCGGTGCTGGTTCTTCTCTCCTCCTTTTCCCTTTTATCCCTCATCTCTAGAGCTAGAATAAGCCCATTTGCCAAGCAGGAGGTGAACTCCCGCTAGGCCAGAAGAGCATTCGCAGGAGCAGGGCGTATACTGGGTCTCTTGCGAAGGTCCTTCATTTTCCAGATGGCCCCTTGATCCTACGGTGTCAGCCCCGGCTCCTAACTCTAATCAAGTCTTGTGAAGGCCTCCAGATAATGTTGCTTCTTCACCATATTGGGAAGTGAGTGGCAAAAGTGGGAGCCCTAAATTCTAATATCATTGTATACTATCACTAGGAGTAATAAAAGCGTTAGCATACACTGAGTGGCCAGATTATTATGATCTCTGAACACATAATAATCTGGCCACTCAGTGTATATCTACACTAATTAAAGAGTAAGATGCAAATTTACAATACCTTCACCACACCCACCAGCCAATCAGGAGTGAGTATGCAAATTAACCCAACAAAGATAGCAGGTTAATTTGCATACACAGGCACTGAGCAGCCGGAGATGGGGCGGATGCTTACGTTGTCGCCATGGCGACGACACAGGTGTTCTGCACCACCCCAGCCACTCCGGGCCTCTGGGCAGCATGGGAAGGTGGAAAGGTGGCTCTGGGCTGGAGTGAAAAGGTGGTTCCGGCCGGAGCAAAGGTGGTGCTGGCAGCCAGGGGAAGGAAGGCCCATTCTTGCATGAATCTTCGTGCATCGGGTCTCTAGTATATATATATATACATACACACGTGTATATATATATTAGAGGCCCGGTGCATGAATTCATGCATGGGTGGGGTCCGGCCAGCCTGGCCAGGGGGAGGTGACATGGGCGGTTGGCCAGCCTGCCTGCTGGTCGAACTCCTGGTCGAGGGGACAATTTGCATATTAGCCTTTTATTATATAGGATATACACTGAATGGCCAGATTATTATGATCTCTGACATCATAATAATCTGGCCACTCAGTGTATAGCACCAGGAAGAAGACACTATCTCATGTTGTCATTGGAATCATACTCCATGTTAGTGTGTTTCTGGGAATCTCCAGGGGAAAGTAGTGAGACGACTGAAGGCAATCACAGAGGAGGCCGTGGACCAGGTGCACTAACATGGTTACTGTGAGGACATGGCCCACAGCTTGGGAACACGGTCCCCGGACCCTTGGGTGCAGTGCGGTTTTTGAAGGGCCCAGTGTTGTTCCACAGAAATGGCAACAGCCAGGGCAAGTCCCAGATGGCTGGGCTCCTTCCTCTCGGGGGTGCATTCCAGGAGCTCGGGGCTCACAGCCCATTCCACTCTGTTATAAACAGCGGTGCCTGGTATGTGAGTGGCAGGGAGGCTGACTCTAAACTGCCCACAGTGGCTAGAAATCCTCTCTTGCGTCATCTTGAAATGATACGGGTCCCCTTTCCTCGGGCTCCCACTCAGCTGTCCAGTTGCCTCACCCTTCTTTGTCAGCACCAGAGAATTTCGAGCTGAAATTTGGTGTTGGTCGGAACAGTGTAAGGGCTTTAGATACCTTTTGCCAGGTCATGGTCATTGCAGTAACGATGCCACAGGCAAATCCCCTTCTTGCTGGCCACAGGGGTAGGCATTTGCTCCAGACTTCAAATGTTGCCTCCACCTATGACCTGCCGCGGCCATGACAACCCCTATGTCATAACAGGGCTAGAAGGAGCAGCTAGTGATTCTGGGGTCCTGTGGAAAGTAGAGGTGGCAGCATCATTCCTCTCACCCACAACCAAGCTCCCTGTAAGATAATGTAACTGAAGCACGGGCTGCGCCGAAGCTTGACAAGGGATCACGCGGACAAAAGGCCAACAGTGTGGCACCGTTAGTTCTCAAAGTTGCTCTTTTTTAAAAAAAAAAAAAAAGAAAGAAAAATAAAAAGAAGCTGCTGTGCTTAAGAGTAGACTATACTGAAGGATCAGAGTTTTTGTGACAATAAACTCAGACCTTCCTGTGCGCTCCAATGACGAGTCGTTTAATCTCCTTAATCTTGGATTCATCATCTGTAATATGGGAATAATGAGCAGGACCGCCTAGGAGGGCTGTGATAATTAAACAAATTAAAATTCTTCGGCACAGTAACAGAGCCTCCAGCACAGTAATTATTTTATCTTTTTTTTTTTTTTAATCTTCCTGGTCGGTCTGTGCCGACCATGAGACAGAGGAAGCCTGTGCTAAAGGGACCTTTAGCCCACAATGCACCTGGGAAATAAACTGGGAGTCAGGTAGGGTGCGTACCCTGTGGAAGTGGGCCTTCGGATGCAATGATATTTTATGACCACCCATTTAGGATGTCTTCTCCTAAATGTCTTTTTTTAAAACCACTTTTCTCTCAAAATGAGAATAACTTAAGGATGGGGATGAGAAGACGAGGCCCCTAAGTGCATTCTGGGAAGAGCTGTTAGGCCACCTGCACCTGTGGTCCACAGGTGGTAATGCTGGCCCATCAGAGGGACAGTAATTCAGCAGTCGGACAGTTGCTTAACCCAATTTCTGGGTAATGAACATGCTTAATAAGAAGGAATGGGGCGTCTGTATCATCCTGGCTATAAATATGATCTCTTGTTCTGCGTAACCTACGAGAATACCTCTGAGCACACTTAGATCAGGTACCATAAATAAACCCAATTTCTTGCATCCCCCACTGACCTCCTATCCTTAGGACTTCTAACCAGCCGTGCCTCCCCGGGTGATCGGCGCTGCCTGGCGCTTGAGCCACGGAGCTGACCAACGGGAGGACGAAGGCTCTGGTCCTCTGGGGGGTGAGGTTCAGTGAAGGGCTTCCCTCCCCTCCTATTTAAGGCCCAAGAGGAATTGCATCATGGATGGTTTCCCCAGAGGGGCTGTCCCTGCCTGCCCTTTGCTACAGGTACCTCAGGTAGGACATAAGAGGGCTTCATCTCTGGGCTCTCCGGGAAAAACACAAAAAACACCAGGACTAGCTTAACCTCTGACTCCCAGCAGAAGTCCCATTTGCCCATGTTGCTCTGATGGCCAAGGAGAGACTTGGTGGGGGGGACCCTCCCCCCCAGTGCTATGCTCCCCTTGACAGCTACTTGGTTGAGTCTAGGCTGCCCGAGCTGGTTGTGTGACCTGGGGCTCATTACTGCCCCTCAGAACCCTCCTCAGTGATCCCTGGGAAAATAAGAACTCCTTCCGAGGGTTGATCTACACATGACGGAGGTAGCGTGGGCCATGTCTCACACGGAGTCCACATGCACGGGTTTCGGAGTTGACACCAGGCTCAGATCTCAGCGCAACCACCCCAAACTGCAGAAACGTGGGCAAGTCCCAGCCCAAGTACAGAGCCCCCATCTGTACAAAGTGGGGGTGCTCTCCTCAGAAAGTCCTCCCAGTCCTGGGGAGCACGCAATACCATGTGGCTGGGGCCACTGGCAGTGGAGGCTGTTAGGAAGAGTGATCGTCACCGTCATCATCTCTGCTAGCCTACTTGGTTTTCCTCTGTTTTCTAGAATATTTTTCTCTGTCTACCCAAAGCACATTTTGTAAGCAGTTTTTAAATGTTTGGCTGTCACCTTACCTTCCGTGGCACCAAGAGTGCTCCATCTTCCGAAACAGCATGAACAAAAAGCTCTGGGTCCGTTCCGTCTCCAGACCTCGGCGTTTTCTATCAAACCCTAGTTACCGCCGTAAGTCACAGAGCCATTACGGGGCGCCCTCAGCCGCAGTCAATGCGCGGGGGAACCGCGGCCTCATAAATATCATCCGATGGTGATGAGGATGCGCGTCGGATGAGATGGGCTTCGTGCACTTCCCATCGGGGACCACAATGAATCTGCCGTTGCTCCTGCACATTTGCATTTCCGACTCGCACATTTTGCGAAAACAAATGTTTCCTTGCAGGGCCGTCCGCCTCGTTGCCTGTGCACCCTTATGGCTGAGTGTCTGCTCTGCAAAACACTACCCCCCCCTGCCCCACCAACCCAACACGTCGTTCACGCATTGTTGGGAATAATCACATTGTTCATTGGGCATAATTTTCTAAAAGACAGCTGATAATTGCTCCTTTTCTGAATATTTTACTAATCAAGCAAGTTAACCGTGAACTGAAAACACAGTTTCCCGAGGTCCGTGGGCAACATGAGTTTGCCCCAAGTTTGAGAAAAGGACAGTAGATGTCAGGCGATCTGTGGGGTTATGGGAAGCAGGAAGGCCAGCTGCCGTGCTTGCTAAGGTCCCTGCTGTAGGCGGTGTCTGCACACAGCGCCACTTGCCATCCAGCCATTATTGTTACGTTACAAGTGCGGGGCCGCAGCACCCCTTTCATGGTGAGCCCCAGGGGCTGACAGGCAAGCCCGAGGGGCTGCTTAGCTAATGGAGGACTGTTGGTAACTCTTACAGGACTGGATCTCTCTCAGGGCATTCATCTTTAAGTCCAGGGAAACACAGAAGGTCACAAGCCAGTTCTATTTAGTATTAATGATCACAAGCCAAATCAGCTCGAGCCTTTTTCCCCACCCCTGTCCGAATCCAAGAACCGCCAGCACAGGGACCAGAGAAAAGCTAGGAGACCCTCAAGAACAACTTAGAGTTTCCCACCCATTGCACCGTAACCAGCGCCACACAGCAGCCGACCTCTCCATTCCCCTGGAAACATCCAATGCCCAAGACAGACAGCGCCCAGGTGACTGGCCTCTCTCCCGCTCGCCTCAGTGCCTTGCTCTGTCCAGTGGAGAGGCAGGCGCGGAAGAGCCAGGAACGTGTGTATTTGTTCGCAGACCTTTCTGCGCTGTTGTGGTTGGTATGTTCCCCACATCATTGAATTCACTATCGCATGAATGATTGAAATAAGAACACAAAAGGAAGCATAGCTGCTTCAAGGGAAACTGAGTTGAATATATTGGAAAAGGCAGATTCCTTAAGAAAACACGCACGCGCAAAAAGCCTTTGGATTAGGTGTGAGCGAGAGAACTAGAAAAGACTGCGAAAAATTCGAAGACTGTAGAAAGAGTCTGCACTGAGATTCCTCTGTGGGTATCAAACAAGTGTCCCTCCTGTTTCAAAGAAACTAAGACTGGAAATAGCAGACTGTGACTTACACGTGTGGCTTATGCAGAACGTAAGCCAGGAAACTCTAATCGGCAAACTCTTTCTTTAAAAAATTTTTTAAAGAGAGTGGCCTTGCTCCTGTATCCAAAAATCAGTAAATCACACATTCAGATTTTAAGATAAAATTTTTGATACAATGGACTACTATTCAGCCTTAAAAAAGGGAGAAGTCCTGCAATAATTGACAGTGAATGAGTCTGAAGGACATTGCGTTAAGTGAAATAAGCCAGTCACAGAAGGACAAACACTGCATGAGTCCACTTATACGATGTGCCTAAAATAGGTAAACTCATGGAAGCGAGGGATAGAATTTTGGGTGCTGGGTGCTGGGGGAGGGGGAATGAGGAGCTGCTCATCAGCAGGCATACTGTTTCAGTAATGCAAGATGAATAGGTCCTCGATCCCCTAGGCAGCCTGTGCCTATAGAAACAGGACTGGCTTGTACACTTGAAAAAATTTAAGAGGGTAGATCTCATGTTAAGTGTTCTTACCACAATTTAAAAAAGAAGCTTTGAAATTTAAAAAAATTTGATGCCAATGTAAAAATTCCAAGTGATGTCATGATTTTGCCCTTGAACATAATTTGTCAGTGGATCAATGACCTAGGTATGGGCCCAGTCCCTAGTCCTGTCAGGTGAGAGCATTTTCTACTTTAGGCTCAACCCAAACAGCACAGTTCAACTTGGAACCCAAGGACTCTCAGATTCTAGAACATAAATACACATCACTTTCAAGGCCATTTCCTCCCTCTCCTCCCTTCCCCCCACTCAATCTGGCAACCCAACTGGGGTCTGAGCCTGAGCTTTTCCTGATAAGAAAGCGTTATCAGGCTTCCAGACCTTTCCTCACCCGCATCGTATGATCAGGTCCAACCTGCCCAGAACCTGCCAGACTAACACATCTTGGCACTGGTGGGCCCTTCCTAAACCCCGCTGAGTGAAATATCTTTATAAGGCCTTCTCAGAGCTTAATGTAATGAAAGCCTTTGGCTGAAGTTCAGGCAGTACGTAGACACAGTGTCTTGGAGGGCGTAGATAGAAGAGACAGGGCAGACAAGCTGCCCAAGGATGCTCACCACGTCCTTCTCAGAAGGACACTTGCCCTGTCTCACTCTTGCCCTCCTCATACCCTTCAGCCCTTCCTGACCTGTGCCAGGGTCCACGGGGCTGGCAGAGGTCAGTGTGGATAAAATGGATCCCTTCCCTGCCAAGCACAGGCTCTGAAAGACAAAACTCCAAGCCTGGGGGCTCGGAGCAGGCCTTATTCATGCGCCCACTTGTTTCACGTAGCGGATTTTACTGCGCATTATTCAGACCAGTGGTTGCTACCAAGGTTCTAGGCAAAACAAATCACCCGGAAGGCGAGTTTCAAAATGGACAGTGGAAGGGATTTTAGAAAGGCTGGTCAACTGCTTGTGACCAGACCGGCCGTAAAACCTCGGCTGGCTCTCCCAAATCCAACAGGCAAAACCCGAAAAGCTGAAAAGAGTGTCAGACTGCAGAGCGCCAGGGCGACCACCATTACTTGGCTGGGATACAGCAGCTGGCAGCTTTTTGCTTATTTATTTTTTTTATTGTGCAGAAATTACCAGGCAAGCACATATCAAAAGCACAATAGAACTGTTATATAGTAAGTACTACCCATAAAATCAGGTGGATATACCTGCGTTGTCAGGCACAGAGGCCACTGTGGGCAGGTGAGTCGATTCTGTTGAAATGCAATGTGAAATGCAAGTGCAGACTGACGCAGGTTAGTCTACTCGGTTATCCTTCGGAATTAGGGGGCACATGCCTCCTCCTGCGTTTTGTCTTACAAGAAACCGTAGGGTGCGTAGATTTAAACCGAGAAACGGCTGTGAGTGCTGGACTATTCGGGAAGAACTCACACAGATGCTTTTCCCTAGCAAAGGCCCCATCCAGGCTGCAGAAGAGACGCATTCGCTCATAAACTGCTATTGACAAGTGTGATAGATGCAGCGAGGTACTTAGTGAGTGCTGGAGAGCAGAGTTGATTGCATTTTACAGTCTGTGTATTCCTCTTGTTTATTGCCTGTATTCTGTCATTAAGCAAACAGGTTCCTAATATAGCAAATCTCTCTAATCAGTAAAGCAAGGGAGAAAAGAACCAGAAGCATCGTTAATTACGACCATTTGGCTGCAGCCTTGGACAGTCTGTTGCGATTGGATTGGGCAACTTCCTCCGGTTTAATTTTCTGGAGGTAGAGCAGAAACTGGCTTTTCTTAGGCGTGGAGGCGAGCGGAGAAATGTTGCATGCCCCGCTGGCTGACAGCTACCTAAAAGCCCGAGATTAAACACTGGCTTCTCTGCAGAAATGGAGTCCCGGGGGCTGACATGCCAGGTTCCGAGTGGGCGCACTTCTAAGTCTCCAATCCCATAAACAGAGCCAAGCGCGCTGCTCCAAAGCCGGCCGCCGCCGCCGGGCCCCCAGGCCGGGAGAGCCTACTGTGGGCAGAACGCCCGTGCGCCTGCGCGGAGGGCGAGGCCGGCCTGAGAGCTGTAAATTACGTGTTTCTGTGCTTTCTGTGCAGGAAAGCCACGGGCACCCCGGCAGGCTTTCCAAATGCTAATCACCAGGCTACAAAGCAAGGAGCGTGGACAGCCTGGCTCCAGGTAGCAGAGGTTAACAGCATCTAATGCATTTATTAACCCTCTCGTGCCAGGGACTGGCGAGGTCCGCCCCGCAATTACAGGGCCCTGGAAATCCTATTACGTGACGTGCCTGGACTTGCAGATGACTGCCGGTGACAATTTTATGAAAGTGCTGGACAGGCTCACGACATGGCTAAAGACCAGGTTCCCTGGATTGAGAGAGAGAGAGGCTTCTGGTTTGGGGTGGGTTTCCCCAGGATCTTTTCATCTCTCCATTTTCAAGATGAGAACCTGGTGGTTCTGTGCTTTGGTGGCGGTGGTTCCCCCAGCTCCGAGTCCGGCGTCTTCCCCCGCCGCCAGGTCACTGTGAATTAGCTGGTAATCTCTTTCCTGAGAGAGATTAAATAATTCATTTTTCAGCGGGCTGGAACAATGGTTAAAAGTGACTGGTAGAAAAATGAATCCGTTCTCTTCTTCCTCCCTGTCTCCTTTTTAAGAGATGCCATGTTTTAAAGTCACACACTGTACGGTTTCGTGTCTGGGGCGGGTGTCCTGGCACATCCCGTACTGAGCAGGCTGCCTTGAGCGCTCTGCCGGCACTTGCGCTGTGACACTCTTGGTTTTACCGGTTTAGAACCTGGCGATGAAAGGGGTCCTTCCAGTTTCTTGCTTACCTTATATCTTACAAGATCTAACATTTTTTTAAGCTGTTCTGGCCCCATCTCAGTTTCCATCAACGGAGACAGTATTTAAAGTATGTTAAATACTCTTTGCAAGAGTGGAAAGTGAGGGACGCCCTGTAATTGGACGTTAGCATTTATCATACCTGACTCGCAGACAGTGATAGCTTGATGAGGCTTTAAAAAATGCTCAGGATGAAAGCCTTTAAAATGTTGAAATAGCAGGCTGCTCAGGCTTCTACAAGGGCCTTCTAAGCCAGGTTCTCTTAGGGGGGCTGTGGAGGCAGATTTCTGATCTCGGGGCGGTCACTGGCGGGGCTCTGACGGCACACAGGACCGATAAGCACGCAACCAGCCTGACATGCACCTGGCTAGAGTCCCAGACTCTGCCCCTCTGTCCGCAGCTCATGAACCCTGAGGGGCCCTGGGCGTCCAGCCTGTCACTCTGCCTGCAGCTGGTGGCATTCTGTCTACACAGATCGGACTCACAGACCTTCCTGTGGCCCCTGCTCTGCTCAGGTCTGCACCAGCCCGCTCCGTCGGAAGCTGTGTGAACATGCTCTGTAAGCAGAGCACTTCAAGGCCTGGGTGCGTGGACCGCTAAGCCTCTGGAGTGCTGCGTGCATCTGTGGGTTGGGAAACGGGAGAGAAGGCGGTCCCCCAGAGCACCTGGAGGGGCCTGGCTGTCCATTATTACTTTTACTCAGCATTTCATCCTCGTATGCCAACCCGAACGGTCCTCAAGGCCAGAGGAGCTTGGGGCTGCCGCCTCCAGATTTAGTGCAGCCAGTGGGGCTACGGGGAAACAAGGCCAGAAGGTGACCATTTCCTTTCCATCGAGGCCCGCAAGATGCCCACTTTAGGGGGAAAAAGAGCCCAAAGACTTTACAGACTTGGACGTGGTCTAAATCAGCGGTCACCAACCGGTGGTCCCTGGACCACTCACTGGTGGTCCGTGAGGTCCGAAAGGTTGGCGACCGCTAGTCTAAATGCATCTTCCCACGTGATTGAACACTTAGCCACTCCCAGATGGTGGGCAAGAGGCTGGGAGGTTAGACCCGTGCACGTCTACCTGGTTGTATGCCTGAAGTCCTGTACAGAGATGGACGCTCAGCGACTAACGAGGACCAGAACTACCTGTGGTGATCCGTCGTCCACTTAAGAAACCCTATTAAGATGGGAGACTTCTAGTGTATCGGTGGAAGTATTACACGAGTACTTCAACAGGCACCTGATGTAAGACAAGCTGGTAAGCATCTAGGCTGTGTAGACAATGAGGAAAACGCGGGGTGCTGTGCTAATTATGCAGACCCAAGTCGGAAGGAGGCCGGCCCAGCCCTGGGGACTCATAGAGGCCACTGTGGGCCGCTCAGCTGTGGGCACAAGTCCAGAAACACCTTGAAGCTGTCATGTGTCCCACTTTAGAAGCCAGGCTGCCTTCTCTGCGCATCTGAGTGAATTTCTTAGTTATGCAAAGGCCCTCAGCACACAAGTTTGTGTCTTTTGTAGATTGTGGCCTAAGAAAGAAGAGACAGAATGTGATGTTTTAGGGTCATTTTGGTGTCTGGGCACAATTCCAATTTATTTCTCAAACAGAAATAAAACGTGGAAAAGTTCTACACGTTTCTCTCTGCAGGTAATAATGCCATAGACCGAGATTTGCTATTAATATAGATTAAAAGCAGGTTGTGGAATAAGGTTAAATTCCTCTCCCAGTTTCTCCTCTGATCTTCTTATATATAACATTTACTGACCTTTGAACAGCCTGGGGGTGCTTCCCAGTGTCTTATTCTTGATGCCTGTTTAAAGGTTCCCATTTCATATTCACAGCTGGCATATGCAAATATCAGTAAAAGATTACGATGCCTCCCAAGTAGCATTATGGCCAGTAAATTACTCCTTGGGTAAAGATGCTATCATTTCAGCTCGTGTGTCTTCAGTGAGTTGCAGAGTTCCTGCAGCAGGCACGGGGCCTGCCAGGGCCATTCCCACGGAACTGCTTGCCCAGATGCTCCTGATTCTGGCGTGATGCCGAACCAGGTTCATCCTGTTGGCACATGGGCGCTCCGACATTCGGTGCCGCTGGGCTCCCGTTTGGGTGGTGGCGGTCCTGGGAGGGGTTGTGTGGGTTTGGGGGCAGGTCAGGCATGATGCCAGGGTTCCCTGGGAGAAACACTGTAATGTAGGAAAGAGCACAGTTTTGTTCCAGGTTTTTAGAGACCTGGTCTGTGTCCTGGCTCACAAGTAAATTGCTGTGTGACCTTGGGTAAGTCACTCAGCTTCTCTGCACCCTAATTGTTTACTTTTGTAAAACAAGGAGGCTGCCACCTGCTCGGCAGTTTTCATTGCAACTGTGTGAGTAATGGGACCTTCAGCTCAGTTCTCAGGGATGAGCCCGCCCAGCGGAGACTTGTTCCAGTCGTATGGAATTAGCGAACGTAGAGCTTTCACAGCTCAGCTCCCTGACGACCAGGTTTTAAGAATGTTGGGTCGGGCGTCTATGATGCCCGCACAATTCCTTGAGGAGACCCGTCTGGAAGTGAGTGTCTTACTCACCACAGGGCAGCCCGTGAGCTCAGGGACTCCATCCTTGTGTTCATATCGCCATAGGCCCTGCCTGGGAAAATAGCTTGGTAAGTGTTGACTGGAGCGATGAATAAGCAAATGAACAAACAAGTTTTAGGAGCGCCTATCTCTCTCTATATTACTAATACACGGGGATTTTTATTGCAGCATTTGTGCTTTGAAGGTACGTCCCAGAAATTAACATTCAGAAGCATGAGTTCAAAATATAAATGACTTCCAAACTTGGTCTTTCGTAACCTCATCTTGTGCTTCCTTTGCTAGCCCCAGGGAGCTATTGAGCCTTTGAACTGGGGCAGGTCCGAAATGGGATGTGCTGTCATATTTTGAAGACTTGGTATGGCAAAAAAGAATGTGAAGTATCTGGATCATTTTATATTGCTTATCCGTGGTGATGGCAAATATTGGATTAAATAAAATGTTATTAACTTCACCTGTTATCAGTGGCACTGCCCTAGACAGTTGATGAATGGGTTGTAGTAATTACTCTTTCATTTTATGCAGGCGTGATTTTGTGTGTGTGTTTGTCTCTCCTCAGGCACAGAAGCTGAAATCCAACGTGTCGGGCAGTCCACACCTCTGTCTTTCTGATGTAAGTTGTGTTTCTTTCGGGGTCTCCTTGCATCATAGAGACAGGGCCCCTGGGGCAGGGTCTGATGCAAAGGGTTCCGAGACAACAAAGTTTCAGTCCAGAAAAAAAAAGTAAGGCACCCTCCATGTTCCTCCGGCCTTCGAGCAAGGTGCAGCCATTGGATAAAGTTAGAATCAAGTGAGGGACCCGGGCTCCTCGCCTCAGAACTGGACCCAGCGTGGATACCATTGTCCCAAAGCCACAGGCACATGCCATCATCCGGCACAGAAAAGTACTCTCCCTGCTTACCGGATGTCCTCTAGCTCCAGTTCCTTTCATTGCCATAGCAACCCAGAGGTATCTGGGGCAGCCACGTAACTCTCCCCAATTTACAGGTGAGGAGATGGATGATTCTGTCACGATCCTGGCTCACTGTGGTGAGATGTGACATAATGGGATTATGTGCTGGAGGCGGGAGGGAGTAGCACATCCTATGGAAGGTCAGCCATGCTGACTAGGAGGGGCCAAGTCCGGATTGACACCTGCTGTGTCATAGTTTGAAGACTTGGTATTGACGAAAAGAATCTCTGATTTTATATTGATTGCATGTGGAGATGGCAAATATTGGATTAAATAAAATACGGGACGCCTGGGTGCTGGCTTGGGCTCTCCTACAAACCAGCAGGGAGGACTCCATCTACAGAATCTAGGCCAATGAAGGGCAAGGCTGCCTGCTCTGCTGGTCCCGATGTGATCTGGGACCCCTCTCTTTATGAGCTGGTATTGACCTGGGCAAGTGTTCTCAGGTGATTCTTCCTGTCCTCCTCCCCTGGCGGGGAGGGTCAGCCAGCATTCCACCCCAGTCAGTGGTCCCAGAACAACAGGGTTTCATGTTACGTAGTTAATAGGGGATCTGGGAAGTGGAGGGGGGGGATGGCAATTCACATTCCACCCCCCCCCCCCCCCAAGTGGATTTTAAAATCCATAACAGAGGAGCAAAGATATGAATGCTGAGCAGACAGTTTGTCAAAAGTATCTTGTTCTCACCCAGATTCATGATGCTTCCCATACAACCACAAGCCGATGAATTGGGAGGCCCTGGGCCAGCTTTGATGAGTGACAGAAGCTAGTTAGGGGCCGGGGGTGAGAGAGAGAAAGATGTGTGGTTAAATACACGGCGATGGAATGAACCCCTGCGGTGGATGGTAATGGCAGCCTTCTTTCTTACAGCGCGATTACGAAAAGGATGGCCTCGCCGGTGCCTCCAGCCACATAACCACAAAATCAATGGCTGCCCCTCCGAGCTGCGGTCTGAGCCCACGGCTGGTTCTGGTGGTAACCGCCCTGTCCACCCTCTTACCTTTGTCCCTGGCAGAAACATTATAGCTGCGTTTCCGAAACAACACGGACCTGTAAAAAGACACTCACCAAGTTACTGTTTCCTGTCCTCTCGTAGATCTGAAATTCCAGTTTTAGGCGCTCCGTTGAAACATTGCTCAAGAAGTTTCATCCAACTGAAACTTTTTTCCCTTTTTTTGTTTGGTTTTTAAGAAAGCTTCTTGTGATCCTTAGGGCTTCTGTGGGATTCCCAATGCAGTGCCACATTCCAAACTCAGAAGGCTTTGGGGTACGTTGTATTGTCAAGGGGCAGTTTGTACATCTGGCTGTGAAGCGAACGGGGGCCAAGTTTTTCCTGATGATGATGATTTTAACAATTTAACCCTGCCCTTTGCCAGCTAGCGAAGGAGTTAGTATTGCTCCAGAATCTTCCCCATTTCATGTGGTGGCTTTGGTTTCTGATGACGTAATGCAGCCTCCCAAGCTTTTTGGTCACAAATCAGAGATTCTCCTCAAGAGAATCCTTGATGGACTTTGTGCAGGCGAGCTTGTCCCCATGCTCAGCTTTCTATACGTTCTAGCCCTTTCGGCGCTAATGTTTGTGTTCCGTAGCCAGTTCTGCTCTCTCCTACAAAACCAAAAGCGCCCGTCACCCCCAAAGGTGGTGCGTGCCTGGCTTCTAGTGCAAACGGAGAGTGAGGGGCGTGTGTGTGAGCTTCCCGAGCCTGGGCCATCGACCTCCCTCTCCTGAGCCTTCCCCACGCGAGAAGCTCTCCCACTAAGCGCCCAGCAGAGTTGAAGCGTCCCTCTAACCACTTTACATGTTTGATGTTCTATGTAGAAAACAATTTACTACTAAATGATTTCAACTGTTGGCTTTCTATATTTTGAGAGTAATGATCTTGTCTCCATTTTTTACTGATGGTTTAATACAAAACACGGAGCTTGTTTTCCTCCCCTTCGGTAGGGTTAGCTCCGACACTAACTCCCTGAACAGCCCTCCGAGGCCGATTCCGAGGGGCCTCGTGCTTCAGCAGAGAGCCCTGCGTCACGTTGCTGTGGACAGGAGGAGGAGACAGAGCAGCCACGCTCGTCTGTCACCATTTCTTGGTGAAACATGTGTGCACTGGTAAATGCATCCTACGATGTGAGGAAACTGGTGGCCACTGGTAAAGGTTCCACAGTGGCTGATGGCACCCTTGCCATTGCCATAATCCAGTACCTTGGTTTTCGCGTTGCCTGACAAAGGCAGCTTTGACTGGGACAGGGGACGGGGACATGCTACCCTCTCTTCCGAAGCGGACCCATGCCAGGGTTCGGAGTTCTCTCCGGACTGCGATGGCTTGGCCGCTGTGGAGAGCAGTTTGGTCTGAAGGTCATCAGGAACCTGCTTGCATTTGTTCTGCATGCTCCAGGGCAGACCGGGACTGACTGTGCGAGAAGGAAAGACTTGTGGATCAAGGTCAACACCAGGTCTGCGGAGATGAGCTGGTTGGCAGAGATACACAGAACAGAACAGGACTCTGGGTATAGGGCATCTGGCTTGTGAAGGGCATCCCATCTTCCATCGTCCTCTTCCTTAAGGAGACCCTAGCGTGCGCTTGGGAAGTCTGGTTGGAATGGCGCGATTCAGAATCTACAGTGATCGGGTGCTGGTAGCCATGTGTCTCCAGAACCAAATCGAAAAGCGATTCCACCTTCGTAGAGTGCTGGGAACATCGCCTTTCTTGTCACATCAGTAGAGGGGCTGGAGGAGGAAGCCATGGTACCCACGTCATGCTGATCCCCTCGGCCCACTGACGCTTGTCTTGTAAGAATTAGTCACATTACTGGGGTTTGAAAATCTATTAACTCTGAGCTGAAGGCATAGTCTTTGAGCTCCATTGGTGTCTGAAGTGCATTTATATCCAAATGTTAATAAATATAAATGGATAATACTAAGAACCAACATTTTCACTTCAAAATGTTTTCCAGGGAAGCTCACCAAACCAATTTGATTAGTGAAAAGTTTCCTAAAGACTTACTTTGAATAAACCCATTAAATGTGTCAAAATACTTGGAATTCCAGTCATCTATGACAGCATAGCCCTTACAAGGCATATTTCGTTTTAATTAAGATATCCCTGTGCATCTACACTGGACTAATTGCATGTGGGTCTGAGTCCATGTGGTCTACTGTGGAAAGCTATTGATTACTTCTGCAGGAAACAGCGGCTCTAATTAGCTTCAGATGACCACGAGGAGATGGGCGTTATCAGGGCTAACAAGGGTACCCTGCGCTGAAGAACGCATGGATGTACAACACATAAATTACATTTTGAAAAGCCTCATCTATCACCAACAAAGATCTCATTTTTCTTCAGGAATAGAAGCATATTAGAGTTACCAAATCCTCAATTTGAAAATAAATTGCTGATTAAATAGCCGGGGGGAAGGACTACACATTAGAGAGCTTCTTACAAAATCACGCCGAGCACGCGTTCCTGCCATTCGGCGTGATCTCAGTTGAACCCAGTGGCTCTGAAACCCCATCACGTGCCCCGGGACTGGAGCAGGCAAGTGACTTAAATCTTTGCCGTGTCTGATTGTCTTTTGCAGCACTCAAAGCAGAAATCCTTCACTACCTCTTGTCTTTCAGTCCCTGCATTTAGGGAGCCACCCAATACAAGGGCTGTTCGCTGAGGCTTGGGCCTCTGGCGGAAAGCAGCTCATTATAGTTGACTTCCACAAAACCAAAACAGTCATTTCTGTCCAGGTAGACCGTGAATCCCAGATCAAGGCTAGGAACACCCAACTTATTTCAGAGGAAAAGAAAGGCACGTTTGCCAAACCAATTAGAAGCACATTCATTCCACTTCGATGTTGAATCTCTTCGGCCAATCTTTGTTTTGTGTGTCTTGTTAATAGAGCACAGGAAGGAAGGCGTGCACAATAGAGAGAGGGAATTAATTCAGAAGGCCACCTGAGTCTGTATTTTTCCACATTTGAATTTTTCGAGTCTCTAGTAGGAAACATGTAAGTTGAGAATTACATTAGGTATTTTTCACCAAGTATAGCAAACTGTATCCAAAACGCGGTAGGAGTGTGGTTTCCATTAAAATGAATTGTTAAAATACTTGTTTATCCTGTAGTTAAAAATGTCTTAGAAGCCGTGTGTCTGAGTTCATCAGATACAGGCAGGGCTCCTCCAGGGCTGGGTGGCCTTTGGTTTGGGCTGTGTTAAGACTGCTCTTCTTGTCATGTGCACACTCTGAGGATGGGTCCTCTCCAGCTGTGTCCAGCTTCCCACCTGCCCTTTTGTACCCTAAGTCAGGCACTCCCCACACTCCAGCTGCTGCCCTCAGGAAGTTTCAAAGTCCGTGGCAAGTGCTTGGGGAAGGCGATGGAAGAGCAGTGGGAGTTAAAATAATCAGCACATTCTTTTCTTAGAATCCGGCATAAATGTATTTCTGCCGTTAGTATTTACCGAAGAGCGGCCTTGGAGGGGCTGTCTCTTCCAAAATATATGTTTTCATTCATGTAGTCAGGCAATGTACTACTTCTCTGAGTCTAAACTCGGGGCCAGAAAAGGCCTGCTGAAGCGAGTTCCCATTTCCTAATTCTCCTTCGAAGCTGTCCTTGATCTCCTCAATTCACACCCCTGTGATCTTTGCTGCTTCTGCTCTTTGATAAAGCAAATGAGATCATGGGAGACCGACCCATCTTTTCAAGAAAGACCAAAAGCAATGGCAACAGAGTAAATTACGAATGGCCGAGGCATGGTCCCCGCAGAAGGGCCGATCTGCACTGACCTTGAGGCGTTTGGAGAGAGGAGGCGAATCGAGGTGCAACAGGAGGACACCTGCGTGGGTGACGATCACACAGTCCGAGGATGTCCCTTACCGATCCGGATAGGAACCGTGTCCTAACCAAAGAGCCAGAGGTCCTTCAATTAGATGGCAGTGTCTCTGGGGGAAGCAAGCCTGAACTAATACCTGGGTAACAGAGAAAATAATGTCTTTTTAGAGATTCTAAAGGAGTAAAACAGCTGGGAGTTGGGTTGGACACCCTAAGAAGCTAAGTTCTTCTCTTCTTCCTCAGACGGGCTTCTCATGTATAGATCGGACACGTCCTGAGTTCGACACGGCTTTTATTCTCACGTGACCATTTGTTGGAAGCCTGTTGTCTGGAATTCTTCAGGAGGGCCGTGCCTCCAGGACCCGTTCTCACTGCAGAGGCCTTAAATCTGTGGGTTTCGCCACCGCCTCCGACCCCGGGGTGTATTTAGTGGGACATTTCATTTCATTTCACAAGGATAGTGCGTGAAGGTATTGGCTGCCTCAGTTCCCTTTCATATTGATTGATGCCCCCTACCCTACCCTTACCCTTGTCACGTATTGCCTGAATATGTAGCACGGTCCCTTCCCATCCATTCTTCATCCTCGTCCCTCTAAATGTAGTCGGACCCAACTGCTTCTTGTTCCAGCAGAGGCCTTGTTTCCAGGTAGACCCTGGCCTTTTGAAGGTGGAGACGCCTTTCTTAGGGGCCAGGAGATCTGAAGATGATGCTAACCCCCGAGTAGGAATTTTGTCCATTCAACACGCCCCTGAGCTCCCTCTTAGCGCAGTCTCACCTGCCGCGTCCTCTGCAGGCCTCCCTTTGTTGCCCGCTGCTCTCTGATGAGCTCCCCTTGCCTCCCCGAGACGGCTGGGGTGTTCAGCAGGATGCGCCACCTGCACTTCTGATGGCTCTGAGACCCAGCCCGGAGGAGTGGGGCCGGCCCACAGACGCTGCTTTAATCAGCTGCCTGCGGAGAACCGCAGCCTGCTCGCACTCATCGAGGCCTCAGCCCCCTGAGGCCTCCAGCTCATTTGACCAGCGCAGCTGCGACTTCGCCGTGTGCCTCTGGCAGGTGCCCACATCCGCCTCTTGTCCCACTGCCACGGGGAGTTTATTCTTGCTCCAGGGCAGCCGCCAAGCTTGGCACTGGCCTCCATCGAAGGTTTGCTCTCATGTTCTCCTCTTCGTCCCAGGCTGGGCTTTCTTACCAGTCCCCGTGGTTTGTTCTGTGGAAAGTGCCAAGAGACTGGCCAGAGACCATCCGCCCCTTCCTTTGTTTTCGCTGAGCCTCAGCGGGCTGGGAGCGTGGCCAGGTGGGGCTGTCAGTGAACTGTCCCAGCCGTCAGGTCCCAGCCACGGCGCAGGGGACAACGGGAGACGCCAGCCTGCTGTAGCCAAGGAAAGCAAACCCTCGGCAGTGCCCACTCACCATTGCAGAACCTTGAACGAGCAGTGACCCCTGGTGCCCGTCAAACGTGACGTCGTAAGGTTCAAGTAGGATGAAGAATTGGAACAACCGATGGATGCCCTGCGTATGGCAACCCCGGGGCTGTTACCCGTAGGTAAAGGGCTGTCCTCCTGTCACTGCGCTGGGCAGGGTGTCTGTCGCAGGGACAGCTGCAGGCCAGTGCTGCAGGCCTGCTCGGCACAGTGGCACGTGAGCTCCCTCTGTCCCAGACGCTGCGGAGCGGCGGGATGCAGCATCTTCTTCGGCGTGCAAAGCGTGCTTGATCTGGAGTTTGTTTTGTTTTATTTCGTAGCTTTAGCTAAAATGTGGGGTTGGGGGGAGGGGGAGAATGGAAATGATAGCACCAAATCCCAGAAACGCCCTGCCTTAGTTGGCCAAGGCCTACGGCAATCAGATATTTCTGCTGCGCTCTTTTGGATTTAGAAATAGCTGATCGTCCTCCGAGGGTTGAAGAAACCGCTTCGGAAACTTGAAATCCAGGGCCTTATCGTTCTCCTAATTATCTATCTTTTCTTTTCTCCTCTCCTTGTCCCCCGAGGGAGGAGGGGAAACACTTTTCATCACAGAGTTGGCTTTAAAGAGTTTTCTCATCTCCTGCGCCTTATCCCTTGATATTGAAATTATTTTCTCCTGTTTAATCCGAGCCCTGCTGAGAAGCTGGGTGAGATTCGGGATGCGGACCTTTTCCCCGTGCAGTCTTTGGGCTGGCGCTGGATTTGTACTCTCCACCGGAGGGTACGTCTCGGCTCCTGTTCTTTCTGTTTCCTGCAAGTGTAACGATGGAGGTGGAATACCAAAAGGATTCTGGGTTCTAGGGTCGTTTTAGGATTCTGTCCTGGGAGAGGGGTTCCTCCGAGCCGGGGGGAGGGGGAGAAGGGGCCCAGATGAGCGGCTTTCCTTCCGCTCTCCACTTGATAGTGTGCTGCCTGCGTCTTTGCCTTTGAGGCACATACATGTATCCCACGGGCCGGTGTATCTGCTTTCCCGAGGAAGGAGCCCGAGGTCCCCCTGGGGTCCCTCCCACGCGGCCTCCTCCCACAGCTGTGTGCAACGCGCTTCCTCGCCCACACCCACGGGGACCCTCCACGTGTCAGAAGTACGAGTTTTGCCCTTGGACTTGGGAAGTGGTTTTGTGATGTTTGACTTTCCTGTTCGCATTTGCTCAAGCACTACTGACTGTACACGTACGTCGTCCCTCAGCCAGCCCCCCACCCTCGAGTATCCTAATAAACGTTTTCTTTTTTTTTTAGAAAAACAAAAATGGTTGTTGATGTATCTTTTTTGGGGGGGGTATTGTAATTCATTGGGAAATGAGCTTGAAACCTACAAACATATAGAGATCCCCAGTGTCAGGAGAGCGGGTCTGCCCAACAGAGGAGTTACATGATCAAGGACTGGGTGTGGCTGACACAGGTGCTTTTAGAGAATCTCTGCTGCAGGTGTGTGTGGGGGGGGTGTGGGGGGTTGGTCCTGTGCACTGCAGGCTACTTAGCAGCACCCCTGGTCTCTGCCCACTAGATCCAGTAGCACCGCCCCAACCCCCACTAGATCCAGTAGCACCGCCCCAACCCCCACTAGATCCAGTAGCACCGCCCAACCCCCACCAGATCCAGTAGCACTGCCCCAACCCCCACTAGATCCAGTAGCACCGCCCAACCCCCACTAGATCCAGTAGCACCGCCCAACCCCCACTAGATCCAGTAGCACCGCCCAACCCCCACAAGCCTGTCAAACTCGTTTAAGGCATGCAGCCCACCGGCCTCGAGTTTGATACGCTTGCTAGGACATTGACAAACCCCCTGGGAGGGGGAGGCATCAAATCCGCTGGTTGAGAGCCACTGATTTAGACACAACCGAATAGCCCACATGCCGTGTTCTAATGAGAAGACAGGCAGGTGCGTCTCCCAGTCCCGTGTGGACGGCATTGCGTGTATGGACTCTCAGATAGTATTCCAATGAGAGGACAAGACGTCGGGTGGTCGTTAGTTGCCCTCATTTCCAACATAGAGCTCAGCGCCTGGCAGAGAACAAGCACCTGACACCGCATGGGCTGGATTCATTCGCTAGAACATCATGGTTGTGGGGCTCAAAGCACGACTCCCCCACCTCCCTGGGGAGGTGAGCATCTCGGACCCCTTATCACCATCCGGCAAAACACTGACGCCCAGACGCAGGGAGTAATGGCACCTGCACCTCGCGTCCCCTCGCTACCCGAGGCCTCGCCCTTGCAGGTCCTGCGGGACCCGCTTCGTTTTAGTGATTTCTCATCCGACGGGGGCCCCCTCCTCCCTGGCTCCCGGGCCCTGCTTTCCAACGACCAAGTGTAGAATGGTTTCCGCCGACGCCACAGTGTAGAGAAAACCTTCGTGAGCACTGGATCTGGGCCTGGGGTGTTAGACACATACATAGCAAAGCCCCAGACCCCGCATCTCACCAGTCAGGGGTTCTCAGGCAGCCTGCGCAGAGATCCCCAACTTGGCTCACAGAGAAACCGACCCCAGGTGGCAGCACCCCGGAGCGGCCGGCCCCGGGGAAAGGACGGGACACTGACATCTCCCCGGAACCACCAGTCACGCCTCAGAGGCAGCAGCGCTCTGGGGACCCGTTTCCTCCCACGGCCCCTCCGTATCCTAACCATCTGACTGCAACCAAGTCCCCGGCACGCAGGTGATAGAGATGTTAGGAGCGGGAGCAAGAAGCGACTAATAAAACCCTGAGAGAAATGCCTAGAAAGTGAATAAAAACTCTGACAGAAACAAGATGCAAGACTGCCTGTGCTTGGTGATCTAAATAAAGCATAAACGACAACAGTGATGGGGAAGATATGGGCAGGAGGATCCATAAAAGTTACGTAAACGGGCAGTGCTGGCTGCCCTGATGGGTTTTATCCTCAGGAAGGTCTCTCCCATCCTGGCTGGTAGACAATAAACCGTGTCTCAATAACACGGTGAATACTTAGCTTGAGAAGACTTTGAGTGCCTGTATAAATAGGTCCCATCTTTTTTTAGAACACTGTTTGACAATGTGTGTTATACTTTAAAATCCGCATCCCCTTTGAGCCAACAACTCCACTGCAGGATTTCTCCTGCGTTCCTACACAGCGTGCCAAGATCCATGCCAAAGGCTTTTCATTGCAGAATAGCCCGTGATAAATCGCGAAATACCTGAAACTGCATGTCCATCGGCAGTGAACTGTTTGAAGAACTCGTGGTGCATGGAGACGAGGGGATATCAAAGGTCCTATAAAAAAAAAAAAAGTAGACTTATGGTCACTGAAATTGAAAGTGGTATGTGGTAAAGTAAAAAGAAGATACAGGACAATGAAGTATATGGTCCTGGTTGTGTACATTTAAAAGTATAGAGGGGAGAGAGAAAAAGAGGGGGGGGGGAAGATGACAGATGATTATATATAGATGATGATATAGAAGGGTGATAGATGGTAGAAGGTAGACAGATGATAGAGAGATGATGATATAATAGATACATGATAGAGGGATAATGGGTGGATTGATAAATTGATTATGGATGGATGGATAGATGATAGAAGGTAGACTGATGATGATATAATAGATAGTTGATAGAGGGAGGATGGATGGATTGATAGATAAATTGATGATGATGGATGGATGGGATAGATAGAAAGGTAGATAGATGATAGTGGGATATTCCCTAGATAAGCAGTTTTTATTACATTTGTATATTCTTTTTCCCCATTGATTTTTAAGGAATAAAATGTAAAGGAAGGCGAGCTGTGCACAACTGCTGGCACCTCAGGTCTGGCCCTGCTCTTTGGAGGAGCAGGCAGAGGGGCCTGGCCCGGAGCACGCCAAGTGCCATTCCCTCTGCATGCCCAGGGCCCCACGGACCTCCGTGGAGAGAAATGGCCACGATGTAGGGAAGAGGCACCTTACGGAGGCACCTGTGTATGCTGTGTGCCTAGGAGGGTTTTTAAGTAACTTCTCCCTCTGTGGTTGGTGACACACGGGGCCCACCCAGGCCAAGGGGAGCGCTTCCGGTGGCAGGAATGTCAGGATTAGCCCTGTGGACAGCACCCTCAGAGGAATCGTGATAATAACAGCCACTGAGTATTGGGAGCTCCCTACGCGCTCCCAGCACCAGGACGGATGGGCTCCATGCCCATGACCTCATTCAGTCCTCACAACAACCCCAAGATGGAAACGATCTAATTTTGCAATGAAGAGACGGAGGCTCAGAGAGGGCAAGTGACGCAAAGCCACACAGCGAAGGAAGGCAAAATGAGAGTTGAATTCAGTGTCCTGATACCAGTTCCTATAGGAGCTGTTCTCTGCCCTCCAGCCTTGGGGGAGGCGGGGAGACCCGGGCTTCTGAGCAGAAAAGCTCACAGGTCCACCCCACATCCTCACATGCCCACTTCATTCCCCTCCGCCCACACTGGGGGCCCTGTCATGTCCGCAGCCCAAGCTAACGGACTGCGGCACACGCTTGCTTTCAAAAGAGAATGACCTCCCTTGCCTTAAGGAAAAGGACAGATTTAAAGAGAAACATGACAAGCCATCTGAGTGCCAGGACTGCCCCCCTGAGAGTCACCCTTCCCTTCCTGTCACACATCCCCGACATGAAACCAGTGAAAGGAGCTGCAACATACACAGTGAACACCAAGGAACGCCGGCCTGTGTTTCTGAGTGACAGAGCCTCCTAGACCCCCACGCATTCATCTGGGTGGGAGAGGGTGAGGTCTTCCAATGCCCGCCACGTCCCTCCCAACCACACGCTAAATTCTTTTGGACAGACTTCAGCCCTGATGACGCGTCTGCCCGTTTCCCCAGCCAAGTGGACGTCAGAGACCGGCACTGATCAAAAAGAGCCATTTCTGCGTCTACTCACATCCCGTCACGTAATTGTCATTGGATAGCAGTTCATTAACAGCCCGTTCCCTTAATTTGTTGTGAAGACTTAAAAGGCTTTCAAATCGAGTCAAACTGAAAACTGGTTTGCTTGGCTTTTACGATGATTGAAATGATGTGCATTGTAAAAAAACCTTATGTTCAACACTCGGCCTTATTAATTTCACTTGACTTCATGACTTAAGGTCAAATACGTTCATCAAAGCCGCCCTCATTAGCCGTTTCCTTTTCTGTTAAGCGATTATGATCACTTGCCATTAATGAGTCGTGAAGTTTTAATAATTTTTTGCTGGTGTGAAATTGCAAAACAGTAATTATGACACATACTATATGGATGGCTCGTTCCACAATGTAAATTTGGCCTAATGTTGGGAAAAATACAAATGAACATTAAGTAATTAATTCGTTGCCTCCATGGAACCAAAATAAGCCTTCACAGAGCAGGCAAATGGATAAAAAATGAAGAGCCTTTCGTTGTTATTACTGAACTGATAAATAGTGGGACACTGGCATTCAGAAAGACCCGGTCCTCCCAAAATAACATCTTGACTAGAGCTGAAGGAGTAAGAACTTGGCTATAATTTTTGGGGTTGAAGTTAATATTTCTGGCATGGGCTGATTGTATGATGTCAGCATGGGGAAGGAGGAGGCTGTTGAGATTAAATGTTGATGCAGAGAGATTGATGGGAATGGGACCAAAGATTTACTGCCTCTCAGCCTGGAGAGGGTTCCTGCGAGGGCAGAGCCAAAGGCAAGGATTCAACACCCACTCCGGGCTCTCTGCAGGGAACCCCTAGAATATTACGTTGAATTGTAGATTCCTGGGCTCTGCCCCCAGGAATGTTTATTCAGTAGGTCTGAAATGGGGTCTAGGCCTCTGGATACACTCAGGATTATTCTGAAATAGGTGGTCTCCAGCCCACATTTTGAGAAATAACGATTTGGAAGCCCTAAGTCACAATTCTGTGAAGCTATGTAGGAGTCAGAATTCTCACTGAGCAAATACTTATGTGTCAGGCCCTATATCAGGCACTGGATTGTAAATTTTCTAGATTGCTTACAATTGAAGAAGGAACGTATGGTGTGTACATAAACAAGTAGATTGTCATCTAAGACTTCCTGCAAACTTATGTCTGCACAGAGCTGAGTATTTTATAGGCACAATCAGATGTGGACTCACTAAAATCCCATTTTACAGATGAGAAAACTGAGAGACAAAGAGATTAAGTGACTTGCTCAAGGCCACACTGCCAGAAGTGGGCTCTATTGGGCAGGCACTAGGCAGTGACTGGACACATTGAGGCACGGGAAGAACACAGCCAGAGGGTAACGAAGATTCCTCTGGTGACGGGGCATGCAGCAGGTGCTGGGGCAGAGCCAGGTGAGCCCCTTAGGAGACAGTGTAACTGTCCCAGGCAGTGGCTTTCATAGAGCCCTGGAGGCTTTGGTGTGAGTCCCAAGGTCAATGCTGAGGTGGGAGGTTATGCGGGATTCTTCACCCTGGGCCCTCCCACTCCCCATTCTCATTACATATCAACTATTGGAGAATGCTGTCGTGTAACACAATGTTTGAAAACCCCTGCCTGGGGCAAGCAAGGAAAGAGGCAGTAGATGCAAGTGTAAGTTCAGAGACGCTTCCGGAAAGGGACCAGGCAGAAGTGGGGGCGGGGGGCGGGGGGTGAGGTTGCATCCGGATGGCAGGCCCAGGTGTTTAACCTGCCCGCCAAGAGTGCTGGTGAGAAAACCCACCCAGAAGCCAGGAGACAAGTTGGGAGGTAGGACACTTGATATTCACTGTGGAATCACCCGTGGCCAGTGATTCTTCCAGAAGGCAATTCGCCAACCAGTTCCTGAGTGAGGCTGAGAAGCACCCCAGTGGCAGTCCCGGGGGTCCCTACTGTTGCCCTGCCCACGTGGTAGAAAAGGCTCAGGGAGTTCAGCACCACCATCAGCATCTCCGCGACCCGCAGGCAGCAGCCAGCACATGCCAGGCCCTGGCGGAGCCTGCAGGTATCAGCTCCTCTACTCGGCACAGCCCACAGGGAAGACATTGTGACTACTCCCTCCACTTCACAGGCGAGGCTAATATGTGCATCTCCCTCCTCAGTGAGCGTGTTGGGGAGTGAGATTCCTCCCTACCTGTGCCCACAGAATGCGATCTGGACCATGGGAAGCTAGAGCAGCATTAGTTACACAACGTAAACTGGACAGATGGGGCCTGCCAGTTACGCTAATTAACAGCCCAGCTGGGCCATTCAGGAACTTCTCAAAGCTCACCCCAGGCTGGGGTCACCCCTGCTGCAAGGAGAGACAGGCTGTCTAAACACAAGAATAGATGAAGAGTATCCAGAGATCAGAAGTCCAGGAAAGGGATACAAAATCAGGCCGGAAATGGGCAAAGCATTTCCTGTTACCCATCCAATACCTCCTGACACTGATCTCTTGCCTAACAAAGCCTCCCTTCCCCTTAACCAGCGCACACATCAACTGACGCCATGCGTCTTCCACGGATTTCCTGTCGAGCTCTTCACTAGCAAGTCTCGGACCTAACAACCAGGCCACAGGGACCCTGCCCCTCAGACGCAAATGAATGGGCAACTACTGGCCACATCTGGAAATATTTGAAGATCAAAATGTATGCATCAGAATAAAATAAGAAACCATGGGCCAATATTGACATAACTAAATGAATAGATTGAAAGTTTGATGAGGAATAGCGTGTTACATAGTCTCAAAAATGCTCCCCATGAAATATTTATTCATTACAAAGGGTGGGAAATTAGCTTGACATAAACCACCTTCATCTAAGAGTGAAAGTTACCATCAGAAATGGAATGAATCAACACAATGCCACCTGATGGGAAGAATAGGAGGAACTCCCTGTCACTTCTGTGAAGTACCTGCCTAAGTTGCATAGCTCAAATCTAATCATGAGGGAACAGCAGACAAACCCAAATGGAGACACGTTCTACAAAACGTCTGACTTGTAATTTTCAGAAGTGTCATGTTCACACGAGTTTAGGAACCTCTAAGGAAAAAGACACTGAAAGACAGGATAGCAAAATGCAACATGTGATCCTGAACTGGATCAGATGGTAGGTGACACGCCCACAATAACTTTCTGATTTTGATGGTTGTGTTGTGGAAATATGGCCAGATGTTTGAATGTGTAGGAAATATATATTTTTAAAAAGTATCAGGAGTAATGAGGTATCACATGAACAACTTACTCTCAAGGATGTTAGGATAAAAAGTTATTTATAGGGTGCTTATCAAAATTTGGGTAGGTTTGAGACTGTTGCACAAAACGTTTGAAAATCGCTGGTGTAGCAGAATGAATGGGCTGCATATCAAGGTCTTGAATATATAAAAGGAGGTGACCATCTCCATTCAGTGGTGACCAACAATGAGCTTGTAGACAGAGCCAAGATTTTCCTTAGAACACACCCAAAAAGATCTTCTGTTACAAGTATGGGCCAATGCCTAAAAGTCGAATCATATAGCATACCTGTAATAATTTTATCTCAGGACACTTTTACAACAGGAAAACTAAACACCTACCTCATCCATAAACACACACCATTGAAAGACCCACGGGGTGCAGTGCCAATGGTCCCACCCACAGGAGCCAGTTGCCAAAGTCAATGCCAAGGGGAGTGAGCAAGGGTTGCTGCTGAGGTGGTTCATTAGCTCCACAGCGATAATCAGTTTTGATTCCGGCAATAATTAAACAGCAAGGCCAGTTGTTCATGAGATTAATTAGATGAGATCATCCGGATGGATTAATCCAGGTAAGTCCCGAGGACAGGGAGCAGTGCGGAGTAAACACCACTGCTGTCATCGGCCTGCTCATTATGTTCATTATGGTTGTTGTGCCTGGCTATTCCCAGTCAGTAACAGCAAACTATTTCCCTGGCTTATTTTTCTAGTTTTTATTGCAGGTGGGCTCATTCACAAGTGGCATTCAATCACCAAGGAATGAGTTAAAAAGGTGAAGATGCCAGAAATGGTTTCTTGATGCTGGAAGTTCTTAACCATTTGTGCTGAGACAGTGCCTTGCTCAGCAGACTCCCAGTGCATGGTCGGGGCGAGCCCCAGGGACCCAGGACTACATTAAGTTCACACATGTAATTGCCTCCAGCCAGAGAGGGTCAACGGCAACGGAAAGGTCTGTGAAGACAGCCATGGAACAGTGTTCCTGGTGTAAGCTCTCCATCTGCAAGTCCTATAAAACCCCAACCCAAGAAACTCCAGCTCGCTGTGTATGGTGGATGAAACAGGTATAGTTTGAAGTGGCATACCCAATAAACTAATTGATGTGTAACTAGAAAAAGCAAAATAAAAAGCAACTCAATATTCGTTGCCGGGTAAGAGAACAAACGAGGTACCTCAACCAACTTTCCCATTAAAAAATAGCTTAAAAAGCTGGGCAAAAATCGTAATCACCTTCTGAAGGGCATTGACAACCTGGCAAGGAAATAAGGCGCATGAAGGCAGAAAATAAAGTGGAGGGATGAGCCCAAGAGGCAAGCAGAAAACGGAACAGTTTTCTCGCTGGGGGCACGTGCAGAGCCAGGGATAGTGAGCTGAGGTCTTCCCAGCCTCACAGGGCACCAACGACCAAGTACAGGGTCCCTCTGGCAGGAAGGGGGGTTGAATAAGAGACCCTGACTAATAAAACTAGGATCCCGTGAGCTGGACTTTTAGTGTAAAGGTGAGTTATGAACAACTCCACTCCCCTCTAACCACCAATGAACTACGGGAAGCGTTACCTCTCTTGAACCTTGGAACAGAGGGGGAAAGAGGCCTGAGAACCGACATCCACAAGCTGGCCCTCACGCAGGTTTGCAGGAGAAATGTTGGGGCCTGGAGGAGTCTGAAAATTCTCAGCAATGGAAGTGGCCCTAGATTAGCAGGGATCCAGCAGACACCAAATCACATCATCCCTGGAGAGACCGAAATTCCCCACAGAGAGAATTTCAAAGAAAACGAGCAACTTTTTTGCTGAGCACACAAGGAAATGAGGGACCATAAGTAAGAACCGGCAAAAACCAAAAACCGGTAACAATGCCTTCGGATCCTGAAATTATCAGAGACAAAAAAAAAAAAAGAAAAAAGATGATTATGTTTATAGAAATAAAAGACCAGTTTGAATATAAGCAGAGATATGGAAAATATAAAAAAATAAACAAGAAGATAAAACTAAAAAGAGAAGTAGTGAAGAAATTATCCAAATTATCCAGAAATAAACAAGGCTTGGAATGCATGAACGAGGCATTATGCAAACAGGGAGAGTGGTTAGAAAGGTGTACTATATGTCTAAGTCAGGGTCATTCCCAGCCAGGGGCAGTTTTGCCCTCAGGGGACATTTTTGGCCGTCACAACTGGCAAAAGGAGGGAATATATGCTCCCGGCCTGTATATATTCCCTGGGCAGAGGCCAGGGATGCTGCTAAAAATTTTACAGTGTTTTGCAGAGCCTTGCCCAGTAAAGAACTGTGGTGATAGTGCTGAGACTGCAAAATCCGGGTCCAAATTAAGCTCGTGAATTAGAATATAGAGGAAATGGGGCAAAATATTTGAAGAAATAAAATAAATCGATTTCTATGAATCATATATAATATATATATACATATATATATATAAAACTTTAATACACTAAAAAGAAAAAATAAATATTTTAAAAGCCAGAGTGCAGAGTAGACTGAAGAGCTTATACACAATAGAAATGTATTTCTCACAGCTCTGGGGGTGGATATGAGATCAGCGTGGCGGCATGGTCAGGTAAGGATCCTATTCTGGGTTTCAGACTTCCAGTTGTACCCTGGAAGGGGAAAGCAAGCTCTCTGGGGTCAGTTATAAGCACCCCCCACAGCCCCCACCTCCTAGGACCATCCCATTGGACATTAGGTGAACTGAGTTGTGGGGAGAGGAGCACAAACATGCAGACCACAGCACATATGAAGAAGTTTTTTAAAGAGACAAGCCAGAGAGAAGAAACAGACCACCTTCAAAAACTGATAGCTAATTCCTCAGCAGCAAAAATGGAAACTAGAAGACAAGAAAATGCTATCTTCAATGTGCCAAGGGGAAAATTACTGTCAACCTAGAATTTTATCCTTAGTGAATATGTCTTTCAAGAACAAAAGGAAAGTCACTTTCACTGGATGGTGAACATTTGTGTTGTTTCTATTTTCTAGTGATTATGTACAATGCTGCTATGAATACTCGTGTACAAGTTTTTATGTGAGTGTATATTTTCATTTCTCTTGGGCTTATACCTAGCAGTGGAATTGTTGAATCCTACAGTAAGTCTGTACTTAACATTTCAGGAATGTTCAGGCTTCTTTCCAAGGTGCCTGCTACATTCCGCCGGCAATGGATGAGGATTCCAATTTCTCCACATCTTGGACAACACTTACTATTGCCTGTCCTCTTTATTGGAGCCATCCTAGTGGGTTTGAAGTATCTCATTGTGGTTTTGATTTGCATTTCCATGATGGCTACCTGAGGAGCATTTTTAAAAGTACTGATTTCCTATCTGTACCCTGACTAATTAAATCAGACTATCTGGTTATGGTGCTCAAGAAATCAGTATTTTTTTGCCGAAACCAGTTTGGCTCAGTGGATAGAGCATCAGCCTGCAGACTGAAAGGTCCCAGGTTCGATTCTGGTCAAGGGCATGTACCTTGGTTGCAGGCACATCCCCAGTAGGGGGTGTGCAGGAGGCAGCTGATTGATGTTTCTCTATCATCGATGTTTCTAACTCTCTATCCCTCTCTCTTCCTCTCTGTAAAAAATCAATAAAATATATTTTTTTAAAAGAAATCAGTATTTTTTTAAAACTCCCTAGGTACTTCCCATGTGGTTCACATTTGAAAATTCGATGGGTCTTGTATTACTTAGCATTCTCCAGAGTAACATAACCAATAGAAGATATATACAGATAGAGAGATACAGAGATAGCTATATAGCTAGCTAGCTAGCTTAGAGATATAGACATAGATATAGAAATAACCATATAGCTATCTATCTATCTATCTATCTATCTATCTATCTGTCTTAATTCTAAAGAATTGGCTCACACCATCGTCGATGCCTAGTAAATCCAACATCTGCAGAGTAAGGCCAGCAAACTGGAGGCTCAGGGAAGAGTTGCAGATCCAAAGCCTGCTGGCAGAATTCCTTTTTTGGGGACCCATCTGTATGAAGGCCTTCAGCTGATTGGATGAGACCCACAAACATTATGGAAGGCAACCTGCTTTCCTCAAAGTCCACCGATATAAACGTTCATCTCCTCCACTCAGCATCACAGACACATTTAGAATAATACCTGACCAAATACCTGAGTACCAAGGCCTCGCCAAGTTGTCTCAAAAACTTAACCACCATAGGTCTCCCTTTGTTATTTAGCAACACTGACCAACCACCGGCTAGGAACTGCCCCGGGCACTGGGAATACAGAAACGAAAACACAGCCCCTGCCCTAAGGAAGGTCCCAGTGTAAAATGGGGACACGAACAATGCCTGTCTCGTAGGGAGATCATGAAGGACAAATAGGAAAAGTGCATGTATGGCCACCAGCGTCATGCCTGGTACCAGTGGGCGCCCAGAGCAGCCTCTATCTATACATTAAGACCCAAAGAACAGCAGTACCTACCATGTAGCATTTTTCTACATGAGAAGAGTCTTATTTCCAGAGCAATTTCATACATACAGCCACTGCCACCGCTGTCCCCTGGTGCAGCGTAAGAAACTAAGAAACCCTCGCCCCGGAGAGATTTACTGCCACCAAAATATATTGCCCCGCCGGCCAGGAAAGCCGCAGTGCCTGCTGTGCCCATTGGTGGCCCGCTGCCCGCAGCCACACACCCCAATCTAGGCAGGATTATTAAAGCATAAATCCCCATCTCTTGTCTCCCTCTCATTGGGCCGAAGCCTCGCCATGTTCATTAGCAGGAAATGTGAGGTTATATAATCTAATTTTTATAACTCTCCACGGAGAGTGCGGGTCATACATTAGGCTGAGATTTCAACCTTTAAAGAGAAAGGGAATGTCATTTTTATTAAAAAGGACCACAAAGCATAATGAGAATTATTACTCCAAATAGGCAAAATAACCCAGAATCCACAGAAAGGAATGTTTATAATTCTCCCTAATACTCGGGTCTCTGAAGCAGGAGCGCACATTAAGCTGCTCCAGGGCACTTGCCAGGCTGCCCAAATGGCTCCTGGGCTGGGGCACAGACTGGGGAGGCCCCCCAGGCCCCATCTGCACTCCCTGTCTGGGCGCATGGGGCTCTGAACGGAAGTGGACAGACTTTGTGGCTGCTCTGGCTCCCCTGACCCTGGAAGACATGGGTGGGCATCAACGAACACTCAGCATGAGGAGCCTGAATAAGTCATGAGAGGTGGACAGGCCACGGTGACCGCTCCAGATATGCGAGTCCAGATTCTAGCCGGTCCCTCCTGCCCCCAGCTCCCCTCTCAGGCCCCTGTGAGCTGCGGAGCGGGTGGCAGTGACCCCAGGATGAAAGTTTGTTAGGGTCAGAAGTGACCCATTAGCCAAGGATGCTGAGGCACCAGCACAAGTCACCAGCATTTGGTCTGTCCACCCAGAGGTCTAAGGGACCCCAGAGTAGTTTTGATGGCACATTAACTGTGCACAGAAGTGGCAAGTCCACCAGCGGTCAGGGTGTTCTTGACCTACACAGTTTCAAGAGATTCAAGAAAACACTTAACAAAAGCCTTTACCTGGGAAGGGAATACAGATGGCCGGTTTCCCTGGCAATCCCTGCCTCCTGGGCCTGCGTGTCGGGTGCAGGTCCCACCTCGTTAGGCTGTAAGCAATCCCACCTGGGCTGCTTCCCTGTCCCCTGCGGGCTTGGAGTGGGGACTCATGAGCCCAAGTCTGGCTATCCCTCCATCGGGCCATTGCCCTAGCCTCCCCTCAGTTTCCTGCCCACCCATCTTTGAAGGTGTCCTACTCTTTCCCGGGATGCCCCCTCCCCACCTGCTTCCTCCTCTCACTTCCCTGCAGTGCTGCCTGCGGGGCGAGGCTTTGGTGTGCCCACGGCTTTGCCTCCGTGGCCAGATGATGCACTGTGGAGGGCAACCACTCAGCACCCAGAACGGTGCCCAGTGCCATTGAGCGGGTCAGCCACCCTTTGAAGGTTGATTCTATCAGTTGCCCAAATGGGAAGTGAGGAAACAAGCCCAGCTCTTTAAAATTCATGTCCCCACGTGACCAATTATGCTGGCGACAGTAACAACCTGTCTCCGCCACAGCTCAGGGAGACGTTCAAGGCCTGAAGAGGAGGAAAAGGGACAGAAGTATGAGGGCATCAGGCCCATCCCAGAGCCCACCCCCAGCCCCTGGCTCTCATAACACAGGGTCGCTCGGGAGGAAGTCCTGCCTCAGCTAATCTGAGTCTTTCTTGCTGCAGTTGAAGACAATTTCCTGGGCAGCGTGATGCGCTTTTCATCAAGGACACATGGGTGGCAATTATCTTCGAGAGTGGCTATTACGGGCAGGCTTAGCCGATGACAGCCTTTTAAGTTTTCAGAAGTGTGTGTCTTTATTCCGTGCCATATGGACTTCCTGCCCTGTTGTTCTGCATATTTAAAACCGTGTCTCCTCGCTTATCTATTTGAAATACATTTAATCCATTGGAATGGCCAGGACATCAAGTAAAACCAGACATTCAGCTCTGATCAATACCCCACCAAGGAAGTGCTTAAGCAAAGACGACTTGCGTATCAACCTCACAGCAGATCTGACCAGGGCAGGGCTCTCTCTGGAACCTTCCAGACCCTCCCTCCTCTAACTCCCTCAAGTCCCAAACTCCAGAGATGACGGATGAATCACAGAAGCAGGTGTTTCTTCTAACCAGGCTATTCTAACTTGGAAGGTATATTTCCTGAAGACATGATGTACCATTTTACCAATGTTCATAGTCAGGCGGTCCTACCTTTGAAAGTGTGTTTCCTTAAAACATGATGGGCGATTTTAAATAATATACTCTCATAGGCAATTTTAAAAAGTCGCCCACAGAGAACGAGGTAGCTGGGATTTTGGTAGCTACTTTCCCACACAAAGAACAGGCCCTGATCCCGGCCTCTGTAGAAATAAATATTAATGGAGAGTCTGGTGGTAAGCAAAACCTCATGTTTATCTTCGCAAAATACTACTATCCACAGTGAAACCAAGCGTTAGAAGAGTTCGGTGCTTTACCACAGGTCTGGACGGAGGACTAGAACTTGAATGAGGAGTGTCCCCCGGACCCCTCATTGAGTAGAGGCGACGTGCGTCCTGTCTGGGTGGTCTGCTTTGGAATGACGTTAACTTTCCATAACACGTGCTTATGGGAACTCCCTCCCTTCCTATCATCCTCCAGGTCTCATTAGTGCTCAGTGTGAATCACATACTCGAGTTTTCAAACATCCTTTGGAGGCAGGACAGACAGGCAACTCTCCGCTGGTCTGTAACAAATCTCTGTTTGAAAGTCCCAACAAGGACGGTGTTGACATTTCAAACAAGTTTTGGGGGGTTCACCAAGGCAGCCTCCTAGTTTCTAGATGTCACCCTCGCTAGGCTCCCAGGGCAAGGTGCTGCCCCACAAGTACCAGAGGCCCTGCAGGGAAGACGGCATCATTGGCCCCCGAGTCAGGAAAGGTCTACCGAAGGTCACGGGAAAAGCACAGGAGTTGTTCTGGTGATGAGGCGGGGGTGGGCAGTGCCTTTTGGACTCAGTTCTGGGACTTGTTGGTCACAGACTGTTTCCTGAATGAAGAGCTGGGAACACATTTAATGGCAGCTACGGGAAGGAGGGCCCATTTAGTTCCCTAATGGCTTCATGGAACAAAATGCCCAAGGACCAGTGGCTGAAAGAAAGCCAATCCTGGGCAGGAAACCGCTGAGACCCTCCAAGGGGACGGGAGCAAGGACGGAAAGTGGTTATTTTCCTAATGGAGCAAGAAAGTATTTTTCATCCCGTTACGCTGGTTTGAACAAAAATCCTAATTGTTTTTCAGAAATCAGAGGATTCACTGGTCTCTTGGGAGTCACCATTGCCAAGTCTCAGTGCTGAACAAATGGCGTTGGTACTTGTCCGTTCAATAGATATGTGTTTAATTTTAGTGACAACTTATAAAAAAAATATGTATATTGTCTAGATTTTTCTTCAAATTTTTCAAGACGTGTCCTCTCTTTTGGGTGAGCAGCCAATCAAAAGATATTGAATCAAAAATGTACTTCAAACCCCCTTGATAAACTAAGTGCATATCATTTCTGTCAAGCTTCTAATAGCCAAGTCTATCTGTTAATGCAAATAGAAACCATATTAAAATCAAAATCATTTTATACTAAAATATTCCATTATCCCTCTCAGCCTCCACCCCTTTCACTCTGTTGTCTTTATTATCAGCAGCACAAGAAGATCTAAGATGAGACAGCAAGAAATCCTGGCTCCAGAGAGTCAGTTGCACTCCCAAGCACAAGAATTGATCATCTTCTCTTCCTATTCACGCTGTTCAAAGTCATATTGCTCTTTCTAATTTTAACAGCAAAACTCAGCTTGGAAAGAATGAGTTTGTGCCTATTTTCACAATATGTTAACCATTCCAACAGCGAGGAGTCAACAGCTACAACATACATCATCATCATCATCAAGACTGCATTAAGGGGAGAGAATTATGAATGGAAATATATATTATTTGTGTCTAATGGCAGCTCCGGATGATGAGAATAGGACCTCGCTCATGAAAACACATGTTTGGTAATTGAGATCTCATTTTGAAGATTAATTGTTCGGCGACAGCTGCCTGAGACACACTCTCTCATCACTGACAGAAAATGTCTCTTCTGCATCTATCCTTCGGAGTCCTTGGCTCTGGGCTGTCAGGAGAGCGAAACCAAAGGGACTGGGGGCCACAGTTTTGCAGGGGCCTTTGGTCATGGTTCCGCCTCACATGGAACATTCCTTCCTTAGGAACTCACTGTCCCACCAGAACCTCAGGGCTGTGTCCCCGCAACGGGTACTGTGTATTCCAAGGGTGGTGGACAAGACCACATGTCAGATTCCATTTTAATTTCTAGGAGTTACTTTCTTGTGTTACTATAAGTACAATTAGCACATCCAAATGTAATTTTAGAGGTAGGATTACTTAGAGTGAGGCAAAGTAATAACAGTCAGCATATTTAGATCCATGTGAAGAATTAGCAATAAGTAAATCATAGAACAGGTATTACTTACACATGGAAGCAGACATGAAGGGGGTTTGAAAAGGACTGAGGTTTGGAAACCACAGCTATGAAACACTGTCTCCCTCTAAACAGACAAAACACAGGTCTTGACTCCTTTCCAGGGAGAGAGAGGGGGCTGGGAGGGCAGGAGGGTGTTCATATTCCACGTGTCCTACTCAAATTGAATTCAGATTCACCGATGGTCTCTTCTGGGCTTAAAAACACACAAGTTACCGTTCCAAGGGTTGTCAACATGTGGGCCTCAAAATTACAATCCAGAGTTTGATTTTGGCACAGAATGGGGAAAAGCAGAAGCTAGAGAATGCGTGTGTCTTTGAATTCTATGCCTGTAAAGTCTCCTAAGTCCAGAGTCTCTCGACCATGAAAATACTGGGACCTGCAGCAGCGACAACATCTGATCTGTATAGAGGCAGGTGCTGTCCTCAGTCCTTGACCTGAATTAACTCATTCCAGATTGTTATTCCCATTTTAAAGATGCAAAAACCGAGACATGTAGAATGAACCACTTGTATCTGGAAGAACTAGGATTTGAACCCAGGTCCAGTTCTCTTAACTCTTACAAATCTTAAACCGCCTCAAACTCAATGTCCTCCAAGTGCTCTGAAATGGGGAAATTCACCAGGAGGCCCAAGACCCAGCAGCCTGAGTCAGAAACATGGAGGCTGTTGAGCATCCTTTCTTCAAGCAATTGTCTGTCCCTCTCCTGAAGGCTCTGGCCCAGGCTGGTTAGCCATTTTCAAGAAAAGAGTGAAGGTGCTGTCAATAAAAAGGGTGATGCATCCAAGACACTAATAGGTCATTGTGTTCTTTGTTTTTATTTAAATTTCTGGTAAGTAAAAAATTTAATGTCAGTGGCAGCATGATAAAAAAGACTGACCACCATGTCTCCACTTGATCAGGAAAACGAAACACCTTCAGTCTTTTGTGAGTTGGTTTTTGTTTTTTGTTTTTTCAACTTGATCTTCTCCCCCCAGGCTCCATCATTTCACGATCAGATATACCTTTTGAGAAAACATGATTGAAGAGAGTCTACACATCATTTCTCAGCTTTCCTTGGCTTTTCCCTAAGAGAGCACCTGTTAGGATGCACAGAGGTGATTTTTCAAATCTACTGTCAAATTGGCTATGAAAACGACTCTTCTTTTCAAGGTCAAATTAGTCTTGGAAGAATATTGGGACCACTGAAGGAAAATTATGGGTAGGCAACCTACTGATAGGCAATAGAAAAATAACTCCAATGTCTCCTAGAGTTATGAGAATTAATCAAATGCTAAACTTGGATAATGAGAAAAATCGGAGCTGTGTGAAGAGAAACACCCACTATTGGAGATGGGCGGAAGGGCGGGCTCCGAGTTAGTTCTGCTTTGGCACTGAGGCTGGTTAGTGCCAAGTTTCTGATATGCACTTGGGGAAGCTGCTAAGCCAAAGGCCTGTGTGTGTTTTCAGGCTATAATAAACCCCGTTTAGTTAGGTTGCAGGGAACACACTGTGCTTACCATAGGAACAAGACAGAAAGCCGTTACAATGAAACACTGCAAGCTCTCTTCTCTTTCCCCTGGTTTGAACAAAGGCATGAAAGGAACACTTAAAAAAAAAGTTAAGCTGTCTGTGTAGTCAAAACAGCCTAGGAGAGAACTCCTCAGAACCAGTCAGCTCAAAATTCATCTCACTCTTGGCATGGGCATTCACTCCCGTTTTCTTCCTTCTCTTTCATTCTCTCTGTGTCAGATAGGGACCAATCAAGGACAAACCCAGAACCACACCCTCATCAGACCCCATGCTGAACACTCAAAATCTAGCAGTGAACAAAAGAGGCAAACTCTGTTAAACCAAGGGGTTTACAGTCTCATGAAAGATGACAAACAGACCAAAGAAGCAAATACTATGTTCAGTGGTTAGTGAGCAAGAAGAACAAAGCAGAATGGGAGTGGTGCTATTTCATGCAAAGTGCTCAGGGAAGGCTCCTCTGATGAGGGACACTGAGCAGAGATCTGAAGGAAGCAAGGGAGGAAGTCCTGCCGATTATCGAGAGCAGAGGATTCAGACAGTGGGAACAGTGAGGACCAGACTCCTGAGCAGGTGTGTTCTTAGAGGAACGTCAGGGAAGGATGCGGAGGTCAGGGGAGGTGGGGCAGTGGGATTCCAATGACCCAGTCACACGCTCAGCACCCATGCTGAGCTGTGAGGCTGGGGAGAAACACAGAGAAGCAATCCCCGCCTACAAGGACATACGATCCCATTGGTGACTCAGGATACAGAAACCTGGCAGAATTACTTGAGGTGAAGAAAGAATAAGTACAACACAAGCTATCAAGGGAAATGCATAGGAGTCAGGAGAGATCCCTGTGGCCTGGGAGCATCTGAGAAGAAGCATCATAGGAAGAAGGGGAAATACTCCTTGACCTTGAAGAGTGGCAGGATGCAGGTAGAGAAAAGGGGGGAAGGTTTATTAAGCACACAGCACCGTGCCTGGCATACAGGAGACACCCAGTGAATGTGGGTTGCACACAATGAATGCAGTAATCAACAAAGAGGAAAGCAGTGGGAGATAAAACAGGAAAGCGAATCGGGTCATACTTTAAAGAGAGCCGAGTGCCCCCTATGGCATTCCGTAGAGAAATGGGGCATCTCTGTGCACTTCAACCTTAAGAATAATTATTAACATACAGTGCAAACTGCAATTTTATTTTTCACACGTTGTATAGGTTGCTAGAGCTAAAAAGGTATCTTGCACATGAGTTTACATTTTTTCTTTCAGAGGCTTTGGTAAGACGGGTCATAAAAGCTTGTGATCAAGTTGCACTTTCCACAAAGAGCTAGGAGGCCAGGCAGAACCCAGATCCTGTGAAGGAGAAACTCAGAAATCCATACATAACTGCTACAGTCACCCCAGATCCTTGCTAATGTCAGGGATGCATGCCAGTGTAGCGTTCAAGTGCTGATGGACTCAATTCTTGGGAAATGTCTGCGGTATTTGAACATGATCCCTTATTGCACCCAAGCACTTGAAGGAGACTAGTAAATTACATCACACTGGTTGGCGGGGAACTCTCTTTTCCTTGTGGACAAAGTCTCAGGGTGGGTGAGCTGTTCCATTTTCCCAACCAGAACCAGGGCAGCACATGAACTTCAGAAATGGGCTATCCACAGTCAACTGTCGAGAGAACTGGTTTTGATGTAAAATTGCAATTTGGACTGAAGACCAATATTTTGCATGCCATCCTATCTAATAAAAGAGTAATATGCAAATTGACTGTCACCCCAACACACAAGATGGCTGCCCCCATGTGGTCAAAGATGGCTGCCCCCATGTGTACACAAGATGGTTGCCACAAGATGGCCAGCAGAGGAGGGCAGTTGTGGGCGATCAGGCCAGCAGCGGGGGCAGTTGGGAGGGACCAGACCTGCAAGGGAGGGCAGTTGAGGGAGACCGGGCCTGCAGGGAAGGGCAGTTGGGAGGAACCCAGGCCTGCAGGGGAGGGCAGTTAGGGGCAATCAAGAAGGCAGTCCTGGATTGTGAGAAGGATCCCAGATTGGAGAGGGTGCAGGCTGGGCTGAGGGACACACACCACCACCCCCCCACCCCCCACCCCCCACCACCCCCACTCCCACCCCATGCATGAATTTTGTGCACCGGGCCTCTAGTATTAAATAAAACATCACATAAAGCTCAGAAGCAGGAGGAGAGGGAAGGGGGACGCAGTTTGAAAAAACTGAGCAGAGTCACAGATGCCAGACCAACCCGAAACAGAAGCTAACTTCCCAAGACACTGCATTATGGGCCGATTGCTTCTAAAACGGAACGCATAAACCCGGGGAATTGCACCATCAGAGAGCTCAGAAGTGTTTTAGGAAAAAGTGATTTGTTTATTTGATCAACAGAATTTTCTAATGGCAGCATCTGCGTTGCAGGAGGCAATTCACAATCAACATTGCTTGGCACTGGTGCTGAATTTATTTAAAAAAAATTTTTTTAAATCAGCTACTCCTTTGTCAACTTCTGAGAAAACAAGGCCAAGATTCAGAATGTCAAGCTCGTGAGGTGGGGGTGATGATGGCACCCTAAGGAGAGAAAGGCAGAGAGTACGGAACACTAGCTCTCGCCTGTGCCTTTCCTTCCCTCTCTACCCCTTGGCCCCTCCTGCCCTGCTCACCACACCCACGGCTTTGGAAACAAGGGAGATGAGACTCAGACCTTATTTCTACAGCCTTTTCACCTAAGATATGGGCACCGCGTTCACCTGTTCTGCCCCTGCCCCACCAATGGTGGTATGCCACCTAGAAGTCAAGTTCTTAACAGCTTATAGAAAGCTCGCCTGCCTGCCTGGAAAACATTAAACAACTCCTATTTCTTTAAAAAGCACACAAAGGCCAATAAGGAGTGCCCCCTCTACCTCCTTAGACAATGACTCACACCCCAAACCCAGGAGAGACAAGTTTGATGAATTTTCAGGAGATTCTGGTGGTTCCATCCATGGGGGTGGGAATGAGTGTGTGTCCTGCCCTCTGGCGAGGACATGACCTTCTCAGGTCCAGGGAGGGGAGGAAAGCTGAGCCCATCTTCCTGGTGGCTGCCTGATTAAAACTTTTTCATCTCCCACCGTTCCCTTTCTTCCTCGTTGTCCGGTGACCTTTTTTACTGGATGGTGAAGAAAGAGGCTCGTTGCCTTAAACTTATGATCTATTGCCTCGATTCAGGATTCTATTTACTCAAAAACATATCTATTGCCCAGAACCTCTGGCAATAGGTTGGAAAGAACAGATGGGAAAAATATGACTCTTATCAGCTGAAATGCTGGGTTTAAAAAATAGCCCAAAGCATTATCTAGCAGAGAATATCAGACATCATACGCAATGTGTTGTATCTCCAGGGAAAAGGTCACGAGCGTGAGAAGGCAGCCAGGTACGGGGCTGCAGTGTTTTCCAAGGACGCTGGTAAGACCCAAATACTGAGGGCACCAAACTGAAGGCAAAGATCTTCCCAGAATATGGGTAAACCCTGATTTCCCAATTCTTCTCTCCTTGAGACAGTCATCCATTTACATATTTGCTTTGATGAATTATAATAATGGCTCCGAAGGGTATAAGAGTGCTTGCAACATGTATTTACAGAAGACTCGTTTATTCATCAGATAACCTCCAGGGGAAAGGGCTGACTGGTGGTGTGTAAATCCACATGTGAGCAGCATCTTTCTCGTCCCTCTTTAATGAAAAATAAACACGCGTTCCCACTGCGGACATGTGGACTCAGCGGTCCCAGGTCGGGAGATGCAACCTGAAAAGTCCAGCCCGTCCTGAGACTGTCTGCTGGGGAGCGGAACACTGGAGGCGTGTCCTTCTCCAGTCGCTTCTGCTGAACTTCTAGTGACACCTCCACCCCCCACCCCAAGAGGCAAGCAATGGTCAGGATCATCATAACATCGGGGTCTGAGGGAATTGGGATCTTCAGGGGCGGTTGGTGAGGAAATGAAACCAAAATCAAAACTCCTGGAGGTTGTCCAGTCTCTTTAACATCCGCCCTGACAAGCACGTCTCCAGCTCTGAGATGCTGTGAAAACAGGGCTTCCTGGTAGCTATCGCTGCCTTTTGGGGGGATTATAGAGTTAGAGAAAAACTTACTGAGGTTTTCATTTTTCCCTGAATCAAGATTTGGCAAAGAACCAGGGAAGGACTTTTTCCAACACTCTTCCAATCCTAGAAGACTATATTTACCATTTTTTAAAAAAACTTGCTGGCCAACTGGCCAAATGCACATGCTACCATAGGCTAGGGCTGCCTTTCGGAAAAATGATAGACGGTGACAGAGCATCTGTTGTTCCCCCAGCTCCCCCCGCCCCCTCCTGAGAATATGAGTCCCTGAGACTAAAAGGACAATGTACTTACTGTCACTGAACCGCACATTTCAAAATGGTTAAAACAGTCCATTTTATATGTATTTTATCACAATTAGAAGAGGAAAAATAATATTGTTATAGGATGCTCCCTATAATGTTGTGTGTAATAGGAAAAGACGAGCAACAGCCTAAGTGGCTGTGAATGTGGGGCTGGTACGAATAGCACATTTAAGAAGATGCAGCCATTAAACATAACTAGATGGCTCTCTGTGCATTGACAGATAATGATCTCCAAACCTTATCTGTAAAATAAAGAATAAAGTGAAACAGTGGATGCTCCCAACTGTGTAGATACAAAGGAGGGCGGATGACAGGCACGCACTCAGATACGCAGAGTTGCATCTGGACACAGCACTTCTGGAAGGAAACAGAAGGAACTGGATCCGCCAGTTACCTCTGGGAAGGGTAACTTTGAGTCACTGAATTTCTACCGTGAGCACGCACAGCCTTTTCATTTAAAAAAAAAGTTAATTAAGACAAACAAGTTGACACCTACACGCTAGATGTCATCCTTTCTCAGCTTCCACTTCACACTTAGCTCCTCCCTCTAGTCCAAGCACTTCAAACTCCGATGGGCCGCATGCCTTGTTTAAATAAACGAGGCGTGTGGGCCATGAGTTTGACATGCTTGCTCTAGTCATTTCCCCAGCTGGCCCCTCACCGGCTTCCTCCTGGCAGCCCAGTGGAGAGCAGAGAGGTTCCCAAAAAAGCCTCCGCTCAGAGCTGCCGCCTCCCCTAGTGACAGGTTTTCTCTTCTTCCTCTTACTGATAAGGCTCCTGAAGTGGTGGTGATGGCTGCTGTCTCCAATTTCTCGACTGTCAATCATGGCTCCGTCTTCTGCAGTCTGGATCCTGCGCTCTTGCTCCCCTGCGGTGCCTGTCTCTCCCAGGCCCTGGACGCTGCTGCTGCCTTCTCCCAAACTCAAAGATTTTACTCAGGGCTCCTGTTCCTCACTGACTTCTTGGCAACATTCAGTCACGACACGCCTCCCTGTTTCGGAAATTCTATCGTGTTCTCTCACTGGGCCAATTCTACCTTCTTCTCTCATTGAGTCTGTCAGCTGTTTGGGTTTTGAGCAGCATTATCACCATACCCTCAGCATCAGCAGGATACGGCTGTGTATACAGCAGGTGCTCAGGAAAGATGTGCTGAAGGAACCATGCCCTGTCCCCTCTCCTGCTGTTGCACTTGCTCCCTTTCTTCTGCAGAACAGCCCTACCTGTAGATGCCCCTCAATGCTCAGGCTCTGCCTTCCTTCCCTTCTCAATGTCAACACAGCCACGCACCTTTCCCCACGCAGTCACTGATGTGTGGGCCCCATATGTTGTTCCCTCTCCTACTCCAACTCCGGTGCTTCATAGAAGCCATGGCTTGGATGGCTTCTCGTCAATTCGGAGGAAGAGCCTATCTGAACTTACCGGCCCCTCCAAGCCAGCAACCTCTCCATTTTCCAGGAATTTTTGATTGTTAATTCTCACTTAGGCCTCTGTCTAGACTAAACGTTACCGTGTAGTTGGAAGCTGTGAGGATTAGGCAATTGTGGCGTATTGTGTGCAAAGAGGTAAAGTGTAGTATATGACAGTGGTCGGCAAACTCATTCGTCAACAGAGCGGCAAACCGCGGCTCGCGAGCCTCATGTGGCCCGCGAGCCGCCGTTTGCCGACCACTGGTCTAGTCAATAAGCCTGACCTGCTCTGCCTGGAAATGCTGCTGCCTCTTCCTCACCCACCTCACCCTCCTCCTGCTCCCCTGGTTCCAGGCTCAGCCCCTCAGACCTCTGCCCTTCCCAGACCGCCGACGGCCTCCCTGTCTCCCCTCTCTTGCCCCACCAGTACCCCCTTCACAGGTCCATCAGATTATTTTAAAAACTCTTTTCAACCACAACTGAAAATCAAGCAACTAACTTTAAAATGGTTACTTTTATGTTATGTGAATTTCACTTCAATTAAAAAATGTCAATGACTAAACTGGTTGTAACGTCTTACAGGTTCCCTCATTCATTAATGAGGAAAATACAATCTTTCACATGTATTCATAAAAATGTAAGCTATTTCACCCCAGGTAATCTGCTTAGACATCATCAAGGTTCTCCAAGGCCCTCATGAAAAAGCCCATGTTCTTCAGCGTGGCATTCAACAACCTGAGATTGTCCACCAGAACTTTCTGTAGTGAAATGTTCTATAACTTACTGTCCAACACGGTAGCCACTAGACACACATGACTGCTGAGCTCTTGTAATGTGACCACAGCAACCAATGAATGGAAATTTTAATTTACTAACTTTTAGACTGAAGTTTAAATAGCCACATAGGACTACTGACTACCATAATGGACACCATCCTAGACAATCTGATGGACCCTGGCCTTTCCTCCTATTTCTCCTCCTTGTCTTCAGCACAAGCCCTCTTTTCCAGCCAAACTGACCTCTTTAGAATGGGTTACGTCACGGAAGATCTTCATTCTCTCCTTGTCCCTTTCCTCTGATCACCCTTCCCGCCCCCTCTACCTATCAAAGCCTACCCATCCCTCCAGGTCCAATCCTTGTCCCCCTCTCTCCCAGAAATGTTACTGAAAGTCCACTCAACTGTGCTTTCCCCTTGCTCGTTCCCAGAAGCCTTCCCCTGCCACGCTCACTCTGGCGCTCAATGCAACTGGTTCTTAAAGAACGGGCGTCCTCTGGTTTTGTCTAGACTCCCACCCTAGATTGTGAATGCTGGATCAAGAACACGTTGTACCATTCCCGTGCCCCCTCCTGCAGCTCCCCCAATGCCTTAGCCATCACCAGAGTTTGGTTTCAGTCTAGCTGCACACTGAGCAGATGACAACAATGAGCCCACATGCTCACTCTTCCATTCACACTGACCGCTGCGAAGTGCATATGAACATGAAACATTAAGAGAAGACCCCCCCCCCCGAGCTTCCATATCCAGGAGAAAAATGTCAAACAGTGTCACACGTGGTCGTCGTATTTTTGTCCAATGAGAGATCTCCTTTTCAGTTTCACTCCCTAACGTTAACATGGCTTACTGATTGAGGCATTGAGCAGCATGTACGGGAAAATGCAACCTGAAAGGACTCAGGTCAAACTGGGCAAGAAGCCACGAGAGTGAGCAGCGTGCTTGGGGTAATGAGAAAAGTAGGTGCAGCTTTGGGGTGGGGATCTTTTGGAGGAAAACACGGTCTCTAGGGCAATGGAGTTGGTAAGTATGTGCCTAAAGTTGGGTGAGTGCAAAAGCAGAGAAGGAGAGAAAGATGCTTAGCACGACGTAGTGAAAGCCGAGGGCCAGGTAGAAAAACAAGAAGACTCAGAGAGACTCTGAGAGCGAGGACCATGCTTGGAAAGCCATTATCAGTCTTTATCATGAAATCTCTCCCCCTTTAGCCATTTTTTATCAAAAGATTTACTAATTCTTCAGAGAGAAAGAACTAGAAATGAATCAGAACCTCACTAAGTACCAATAATAATAAGAGTAGCAAGATGGAGAAAGAAGACGAGGAGGAAGAGGAGAAACATGAAGAATATCAGTTGGAGTGAATATTGTAGCTGCTGATGAATTGCACATAGTTTTCCCTCCGCACTGCGGTCTCAGTTGCTCTCAGCGCATTAGCTGGCTGTCTCTGTGCAGTCCCCAGTGAAAGAGCACTTGGATGTGCTGTTACAGATAAGTATCTGAACTGAGCGAACCCTGCCTGGCTTTGTAGTCGAAATTATAGTGCCCAGAGCAGATAAAAGCATGGAAGCAGTCAATTCCCCTACAGAACTGTCTTAACAAAGCTCGTCTCTCGGGGGATAAGCGTAACTCAAAGGCTTGGAAGCGAGTGTCCCGGAGTGCATCAGATCAGTCCTACAGTCAGAGATGTGGGGAAAGGGCACAACCGTCCCCACCTTGTACAACTGCTCTGGAGATTAGAGAACACACGAGTAACTGCTTGGCGCAGAGTAAAAGCTTCATCAACGGTGGAGATAATAACAGTGAAGATTACAGGGACTTGGCAAAGGAGTGACAAGGGTCTTGGTGGCCCTTAATCATTTGTTTATACTCATTCCATGTGGAAGTAATGCTTTGAATACATTGAATTAGATAAAATATATTATTAGAAATCATTCCACCGATTTCTTCACATTTTTGATGTCGCTACTGAACCATGTATCATTTCACGTGTGGCTCACCTTACTTCTCAACTGGACAGCTCTGACGTGGGCCTTCCCCTGACTCTGCACTCATCCATGCCAGGAGGGGATTGAAGATCCGGCTCAGGTGTCACAGCCCACAGCCCTCCCCTGGGATCGCCCAGGAACGCACTGCCCGGATGACAGGTCCCAGGCGAGGGACATAATCAGAGGCGCCTCCAAGGCAGCCTCCGGGGCACAGGGCCTGGCTGACGGCAGCACCCAGGACCGGAGAGGAGCTGGGGCAGGGCAGCCTCCGGTTCAAACCCAGAGAATCCACATGCTGCTTGTATGAACTTTGCCTCCAAAGGAGTTCTGGGAAATTAACAGGGGAAATAAAAACTCAATTTGCAAAAAAATAATAAAAAGTGGCAAATGAAACTAAATTGGGAAAAAAAAACACTAAACACCCAAAACTTCTCGGGGCTGTGGAACACCACAAGAGAATTCTCGAAAGCATATTATTTTCGTTTCAGGGGTGCACGGACAGATTGATTTGGTGATACGGGGCCCCGAAGGCTATTTTCTCGGCTCCGGCAGAAGTTAACCACCTCGGAATGGCGCGGTCTTTAGCTCTGCAGCTGACAGGCAGCGCGCGGGGAAAAGCAAGATAAATGAATGAACAGACCGGATCGGAGCCCCTGGCGGTCCGCACGGCTCCATCCCCGGGGCCCCGGTTAGCACCTCGGCCAGTGTAGGAACCGCACATCGTTCCCAGCGAGGACAGCAGCCAGAGCTCAGTGACGTGGAACCTGCTCTCCGCAGCCCCACAATCGGCAGGAAGGTTGTAATTGGATTTGTAGCCAGGCCGACAAGAGGGGGGCCTTCTTTTTCATCTTCTCCTATGAGGTATTTCCAGCTCCCAGGCCCCACCCCCCCAAGCACACACCCTCAGTTCTCACTCGCCTTGGCTCGGGCGGAAAGCAAAGCACAATCGTTTATGGGCGATCCTCACCACGAGGCCCGGCGCACGGCACACCCATGAACATTGGTCCTGGCAGGGAAAAGGGAAAGCTCATTTCTTTGGTGACACTCGTACAACCCCTCTGGGTTTGGGTGTTTGAGACAAGCCACAAGCTCCGTCTTCACAGGCTGCTTCGGCCCTGTCTTTGCTTGAAATAAAGGGGTCCTTGCAAACATGTCTAGAAATCGCTCCGATTCCAGGAGGCCCTCTGGTTCTCTCCCCTGCCCCTGCCCAGCCTCCCTGGGTAAATTACTAATTTCCCAGAAGATCCCAAACCCCAGGGATAGAAATTGTCCTTCCAGCCTGTCCTGACATGTGCACAGCCCTGTGGAAAGAGCACGGGGTGTGTTTGAACCTCACAAACACTCTGATAGCGGAGCAGGTGTTATGATGACCTTTGTAGCACCTCTGAACTCTGACTCCAGTGCTCTGGTCTCTGCTCCAGCACAGACAAGGCCTTTTTTGAACTGGATTTGGGGCATCAGATGTGACAAAGGATGTCTGTGTACATTTTCATGTGAAGCTTTGCAAACATGAAATCACATTGAATTACACACAGAATAAGCTTCATTGAAAAGAGTAAGAATGACCAAAAGTCAGGGCTGTCCTCTACTATCCAGACTATGTGACGGTGCAGTGTGCCACAGAGCACCAAACCACCACCTGCCCAGCCAGCAGCACCACGGAGGGGTCAGGTGATCTCATATTTGGTGGGTGAAGTTGTTAAAAGGTGGCCCTCCCATCCCAGGTCAAGGTAACCGTTTCCAGAGGCTCAGAGGAACTCAGATCCTTGGGAAGGGGACTTCAGAAGGCCATCCGAGCAGCCACCCCTTTGGACCAGATCCCTAGCCTTCCCTGCTCTATCCCCTTCTCCCCTTCCTTCTCAAGGTGCAGGTTAAAGAGAAGGTACAGGGTGCTCAGGGTGGTCAGTCCTCCCTCTGACAAGGTCAACAGCTTGAGAGATGCTTGAATAGAAAATTTTGACTAGTCCTGAGCAGAGTTCTGTCCAGTCCAGTGATGGCGAACCTATGACACGCGTGTCAGCACTGACACGCGTAGCCATTTCTGATGACACGCAGCCACTGAGGCGGCCGCATGCCAAGGATGAAACATTTGTGAAATAATGTTTTTTCCTCAAAGTGACACACTACCCAAGTTATGCTCAGTTTTTTGGCAAAGTTTGACACACCAAGCTCAAAAGGTTGCCCATCACTGGTCCAGTCACTACCTCAGTGGCCTCAAGAGCTCAGCAAAAGGTACAAGCTTGACCCTGATGGTAACCGGGTTCCTGGGAGCTTCCTGCTTGGAGTCCAATCACTTTTGCAGACAATGTTGTGTTTTGAGCAAGGGCAGACCTCGAGTGACTGGAGGATGACTTGAGTTGCCTGGAATGTCACCCCATGTCCTGGGGGGGGCATTGGAGGGGGGCACAGCAGCTGTTCAGTGACATTGTAGAACCCTACAAATGGATTTCCTAAAATACCTCATTTGTTTCGCCACCCTAAAGCTCAAAATATCCCATGGTCTACCACAAAAATTCTTCAGAATATCTGAATTCCTTTTTCAAACAGCTTCATGTAAAATCCCAATACATGATGGGATTGGGCCCTGAAGCCCTGGTCTTGTGCTATGTCCCTCCAAATTTTTCCTCCTTTTAGTTTTTGAGGCTAAACTCCTATTAGGGGCGCTAGGTGAACAAGAGATGCCATGGCACCCTCCATCATCTTGTCCAAAAGCAGCCCTCCCTCTACATTAGTGTCCAGGGCTGCTGTTGGCAAGGACCACAAACTAAGTGGCTTAACCCTTTGCACTCACTTGCTTTTTTCTCGATTCCTTTATTCTAATGCTAACCGTGTCGAGTCACACTCGACATCCGAGTGCAAAAGGTTAAACCACAGGCATTTATTCTCTCAGTTCTGAGGCTGGAGGTCACAGACCCTGATGTCACAGGGTCACGCTCCCTCTGAACAGCTAGAGAGGGATCTGGTCCAGGCCTCTCTCCCAGCTTCTGGTAGTTCCTTGGCTATTGTGGTGACATCATTTTCACATGGCATTTTCCCTGTGTGCATGTGTCTATCTCTGTGTCCATAACTTCCTTTCTTATAAGGACACCAGTCATACTGGATTAGAGCCCACCCCCATGACCTCATTTTAACTCGATCACCTCTATAAAGATGCTAGGTCAGTGATGGCGAACCTATGACACGCGTGTCAGCATTGACACGCGTAGCCATTTCTGATGACACGCGGCCGCATGCCGAGGATGAAACATTTGCCGCTCCTGAGGATGAAACATTTGCGAAATAATGTTTTTTCCTCAAAGTGACACACTACCCGAGTTATGCTCAGTTTTTTGGTGAAGTTTGACACACCAAGCTCAAAAGGTTGCCCATCACTGTGCTAGGTCCAAAATAGGTCACATTCTGAATTACAGTAGCTTAGGAATCCAACATCCTTTTTTTGTTGTCAGTCCCACCCTTTCCATAGATTTTTTTAGAGAGAGTGGAAGGGAGAGAGGAGGGAGGGAGAAAGAGAAACATCGATGTGAGAGAGACACATTGATTGGTTGCCTTCCACAAGCACCCCAACCTGTCCGGGGACTGAACCTGCAACCCAAGTACGTGCCCTTGACCGGATTCAGACTTGAGACCCTTCCTTGCATGGGCTGATGCTCTAACCACTGAGCATTTGGGCCAGGGCTCCAACATCCTTTTTAAGAGACATAATTCAACCCAGAGTATGTACTCAGAAGTCACTTTGCTTCTGTCCCCCAACCTCTGCGACAATGCCCCTCCCACCAAACTCTGCCAACACCCCTTTTACTCCCACAACTTTGGTTTGCATCTCAAGTGTCTCTCTTTCAGAAGAGGGTCTTCACACTTCCACAATAAAAGACCTAGGTCAGTGGTCGGCAAACTGCGGCTCGCGAGCCACTGCGGCTCTTTGGCCCCTTGAGTGTGGCTCTTCCACAAAATACCACGTGCAGGCGCACACGTACAGTGCGATTGAAACTTCGTGGCCCATGCGCAGAAGTCGGTTTTCGGCTCTCAAAAGAAATTTCAGTCGTTGTACTGTTGATATTTGGCTCTGTTGACTAATGAGTTTGCCGACCACTGGCCTAGGTGGGTGTTTTTCCCAAAACTAAGAATCTAGTTCCCCAAAGGAGTTTTGACATCCCCACTTCTCACAAGACAAGTTCGGTTTTGAAAAGGCAGGCTGGGTTTCTTGGTCGCTTTTTAGCTTTCGCCCCAATGAGATTTCAACAACGTGAGGGTCTCCCTTTCTGCTGAGGTACTCTGCGACACTGATATAAACTGATTTCCCAAGTCCAAGTGATAAACCTTCGTGACTACAATGAAGTCAGTCCATGAGAATAAAGAGGCGGTTTGACGAACATAAAGCTTTGAAATCTGGGTTTATGGAAGAAAGGGCACTCTCCCATCAGCCTCCACGTGCAATTTATTTCTGTATTTGGTTTAAGTTGCATCAAGTGGAGAAAAATCTCGATTCATATCAGGAAAGCTGATACCATTTACAGCTTAATAGCACATGTTGCAATCTCAGAACAGGGTTCAATTAAACAGCTGTGGCCAGAGTTTTATTCAGAGGATTGATGGGCCAGCACAAGCTAACCTCCTGGAGGTCCACAATGTGTTAAAATTTAGCGTAAACCCAATTTGCATGTGCCGATGTAATTGTGTTACTGTTTAAACTATGTAATTTGGAGAATTAAATTTAAATTATTTAAAGAGCTGCTGGAGCGCCCCTGTAGTGCCCTGGGGTTCTCTGGAAGAATATAATTAGAAAAATCTCCAATTTCAGCCCGGTCCAAGTTCACCTGCATTGCACCCTCCCCTTTAACCTCACCCGCCTTGCTCCCCCAATGGGCCCTGGCAGCTTCAGGTGGGCTGACTGCTGGGGGCGCCTGGGTAAGCCTTGTTCAGGTGTTTTGTTTATGCTGCTCTCCTGTCTGGAATCGCAACTCTCCCCTGACTTCTGAGTCCTGCCAATTCCTCAGGTTCAAGACCCTCCACTCACCGTCGCTTGCTGGGTGTGAGGCACATGTGCTGGAAACGGCCCTGTCCAGCGTGGCTATAAGGACAGCGAGCGGACCACAGGCCCAGCTGTGCCCAGAGGCGGGAGCAGGGGGCACAGGTGGGAGCAGGCATCCCCGTGCAGCGAGGTTGCAGCTGCAAGGACGGAGGCACAACACCTGCAGGATCGAGGAGGAGCAAGGACCTAATTCAGAGCTCCCCAGTACCCCGATTTCTGTTGTCCTCAAACTTCCGGTGGCTGCCAGTGTTTCTCTTCACTGTTCATAAACTTGTTCACAGATTTTAGCTCTGTTTTCTCCACCCTCATCCCCCAATTTCTTTAGGGGCGGAGCCTCAAACACCTCCGCATGCCTCTCAGTGCCAAGCATAAGGATAGGCTCCTAAGGGTTTAGAAAGTGCACGTGTTGCTGATTAACACGATGAACAAGAAGATACCATATGTGTGGGTGGAGCCAGAGGAGGGGGCTGTTGTAGGCAGGAAAGTGTGGGGGAGGGGAGCCCCCAAACCTCACAGTATTTCCCAGGTCACACTGGCCCTCGCAGCTTGGCATCCTCTAGGGACAGATCTGGCTGTGCTTTTAGCGCTGGCTCCAGTGACAACAGTGTGGCCTGTTCTGACAGCATTCCTTCTCTCACGGTCCCTTGAATGCAAAAGTGAGGTTTTGCACCCTCACAACAGATGGGGCCGGCCAGCCTAGATTCGGCTGTGTGCTGGTCGATGCTTAACAAAAACCCTGATCGAGAGCACTTGCCAATTCCTGTGGTGTAAAAACTCCCACCGTGGTTAACTTCAAGCTACCCACATGACTTCACTGAACAGGGCGTGGGGAAGAGATGGTCACCATCGGCCAGTGCGAGCACAGCCCTGCCCACCCAGAGTCAGCGTTTCTTGCAAGGGCTCGCATTCAAGGAAGGCTTTTCCACTTAAACAGGACGTCCGGTCTTTGGTTAATTTCAACCGCAGTCGAAATAGAATACAGAAGAGCTTATTCACAGTGCACAACAGAGACAGCCTAATGCCTCCCTTCCTTCTGACTGTCTGTAACGGGCTTACGGATGAGACAGATCAAAGGCGCGAACAAGATGCTATGTTTTGCAAGACTCGCTGAAGGTCCTGGCCCCTGAGTGTCCCATTACATTTGAATTCCAGAAGCAAAGGCCCTTTTAAGATCCTAAACCATGCAGACCAGACTGTGGAGCATGGAGCTTGTGAAAAATGCACATCTTAGTCCCATCCCACCTCCACCCTCAGATTCCAACCCAAAAGAGTGCCAGTGAGGCCCATGAATGAGCACTCAAGTTTAAGAACCAGTTCTCTCCAGAAAGACTTTGGGAGAGCGGCCAGATCATTCATGCAACAACCGGTACAGGCCAGTGCTGGGCAAACAGTGACAAACAGATCAGACGGAGAATTTAAGATTTAACGGGGAAAAGCTGTATTAAACCCAGCTGGTTTCCCCTTTCCCACTCACCACCCCACATCCCGACTCTACCCCTCACCCCACCTACTCTTACTGCAAGGATCCTTCCTCCCCAGGGGGCAGCTTGATCTGCCGTATCAAGGGCCCTTGGAGGGCTGAATGTGGCTCACGTGGCTCATGGGCGCCGAGTCCTAGTCGAGGGGGGACTGCATAGGGTGTGCTGTGGGGACTGGAGAGGCAAGGAACCTCGGGCTCCAGATTCCCCGCCATTTGCAGAGTCACCCGCCTTGGAAAGGGCTAGGCCTCTGTCAACATGCCCGTCCATTAGGGAAGAGACTTCTCAGAAAGCCCCTGCCCAACCACGGTCCCTTGGCGTCCTACCTGCCACGAGGTCAGCGCAGCTGCTGCGTTGGCCTCAGCGTGCTCCCTTTGCAGGATCACGAGCCCCCACTCCCTGGGAGTCGCTCACTGGGCTGAAAGGAACTCAAATGCACTGGGATCGCCCGGCTGCCCTCTCGAGCCTAATGCGCGAAAGCTGCGTGTCCGTGGCAGTTGTGGCTTTGACTGATGAGCCAGTGCCAGGAGCGCCGATTAAAAGTGCGATGGTTATTCCAACTTCTCTTTGCACCCCCGGCCTCCCTCAGCATGGGTTTTGAAGCGCAGACAGCAGACATTGTTCTGTGCCCACATGCCCTCCTCAGAAACCCTGTCCTGCAGCGAGAGGGGAAGTCCAGAGAGCGGCGGGCCCTGCATTGAGAGCCCAGCTGTCGGAGGCCTCCTCGGACAGGCACCACGGGGCAAGCGCTCCTAATTTGTCTCTGTCTTCCCCGCCGCACGCTCCCAAACTCCTGAATGGGACTCTTTGCTCGCCTCCTGTAATCAATCTCTCGCTGGCCGCGAGGAAACCCCAGCTGGCAACAATGCAGCGTGTGTATCTGCAGGCAGCAGACACCACACCTATTGGAAGTGCGTGCACCAAGTTCATTTTCCCACCGGGGACGCCCTGGGCTTTCTGAGAGGGGACAGCTGGGCGAGCCAACGAGGGCGCCTGGGCCCGGCAGCTGGGCCCCCGGGGTCAGTGCCCGGGGCCGGGGACTGCACGCCCAATGCCCCTCCAGGGAGCATCAGCCTCCTTGGCATGTGTCTGTGGCTGGGGGTGGGGGGTGGGGGAGGGTGGGGAGGGGAGGGCAGCTTTCACTCAGTCAGGTGACCAGGAGCCCCTACTGCTGTGTATTGGCAGCCAAGTCCCTGATTCTCAGGCCCGCAGGGGGCCCAAGGGTTTGCGTTCCTAACAGCTTCCCAGGTGATGCCCGTGATGCTGGCCCGGGACTCCACTGTGGAAGCAGCTGGAAGGCAGCACGCCTTCCCTGCGCACTGTGGGCCTCACACCTGCTCCCCCTTCGCCTCGAACCCGCCTCCACTCCCACGTGCCCTCTGACCCAGCCCTGGCTAACATTCCACCAGCTTGCCTGAGTCTCCATCTAGACCAGCTGCCTGCTCCAGGTGCTCCTAGAGCCCCCCACGTCTCCCTGTCACATGATGCAGCGATGCCTTTACTGTCACCTCGTCTTCCCGCTGGACCGGCAGATCCCGGGACAGGCCCTGTCTGGCTCGCTCCCGGCACGGAGCGCACAGTCACTGCACAAATGACGTCTAATTCCTCAACGTTCCAGCGGTCACAGCAGCTTCCCCTGAGCTTCCCATCATTCTCTGAACTGAATGATGATGATGTGGGCGTTTAAGATGCCTGCACATGAGACCAGTCTCCTGAGACCATCCCTTCCTCCTTCCGCGTTAGACTTGGGCAAAAGGTACATGGAATCGGGGACGGGGTTTAGGGCAGTAACCTCCGCTCTTTGCATCTTGTCCCCCGAATGCACACATCCCGAGGCCAGGCTGCGTGGCGAGCTCTCAGCGGAGGCGCCTCTGTCATTTCTCACCTTCAGGGCAGCCCTGCTCCCAGCCGGTGCAGCTGCCAGGCCTCAAGATGAACGGCCTAGGTTCCGCCTTGATGGATAACTGCCCCCAACAAACCGGCGCCTGATCTACAGCGATCTCCTCTAGGAAACGTAACCACCGGTGACAGATGACGAAAGTGAGCCGCCCCTCGCTGCCACAGACACCAGCTCTGAAGGCGCTTCGTGTGGCGGATGGGAAGTCAGCCACCACCGAGATACAGAGGGGACAGACGCCCGGTCCAAGCAGTGAGGTAAGAACACTGTGCGTTTGGGAGATGTGGCAGGCCTCAGGGATTGCTTTCAGTCACTTTTCCAATTACCAGTGAGAGACACGGGATAGGTGCTAGTATTCCCATTTCCCCAGGGGTAAACTGAGGCTGGAAGGGGACCCTGGGGCAGAGCCAGGGCCATGGCCTGTCGTCTGATATCCCATCGGTGCCCGTTATACCCACTAAGGGGGCAGTGGGGTGGGGAGAACACGGTCATTTCTTTTCCTACAAAGCAGTCAAGGAAAGGCTGGCTGCACACACGCTTTATTCTTGGGGGTGATTCCTGGGAGAGAAACATCATGGCAAAGCTCTTGGTTGGAGCTGGGAATTAAAAAGAAAGGTTTTTTTTGTCATCATCACAGGTCCCCTGCCTGCCACCCAGCAAGCCCAAGGTGGCAGGCGGGTGCTCTCTGCCACATGCCTTTGACGTGGCAAACACCTCGCACCGAGGCTCTATTCCTCATGGAAGGGGCCCCGCCGACGTGGCGCATGCCTTCTCCAAGTGCAATGCCGCGTGCGTGCTTCACCGGACAAAGCTGGGGTCCATGTAGCAGCCTCGGGCCGATTCAGCCGAAAAGCAATTCATTAGCTGCCACAGCACTGATTACACTTGAAGGGCCATGGGCCCCGACCACAGGGTAAAGCCTGCTGGACGTCCCATTCCCGACCCCCCCTTCATCTCCCCCCCCCCCCCCCCCCCCCCCCCCCCCCCCCCGCATTGGCTGAGGCACCGCTAAGCGTCCACAGCTCCCCTAATGACCAAGGCTGCCCGCTGTTTGTTTAGGAGCATTTGCAACATAAAAGCACTCGAAAATGCAGTCAGTGGGCCCACAAGCCAGGTCCCCTGGCGGCCATTTGCTGGACACACACTCTGGATTTTTCTACCACGTCAAGGGGCACGAGGAGGAAAGCAGAGCTGAAAGGTCAAAGAGGCCAGAGTTATTAAAGCAAGGGCTGGGGAGGCTCCAAGTTTGAACAGTAGCCTCCAATCAGATGGGGGGGGGGGGGGGAGTCATGAATTTTTCATCAAGAAAACAGCTCAGCATGGAAGAGGAAACAATTACTCATAAAGCCCACATGTTTTAAATGCCTGACCTCTCGTCCCATTGGAGAGAGATTCCAAATGGCTAATGGCTCCAGGGTGATTAACTTGGGCTAGATTAATTCTGTGTTATAAATAGATCAAATCCACACAGTTGAGAGGTTACAAAATTATTTGTTCCTGCAGGCCGGAGGGACTCGGTGGTGGAGTCTCAACCCAGGAACCAAGAGGTCACTGGGACCATTCCACGTCCAGGCACATGTCCAGGTTTGGGGCTCCCCGGTAGGAGGCGTACAGGAGACAGCCGATCAATGTTTCTATGTCTCTCTATCCCTCTCCCTTCCTTTCTCTAAAAAAATCAATAAAAACATATTCTTTAAAAACCCACAACATTGTCCGTTCCCACCAGTGTATTTTCTTTTCTTTTTTTTTATTTTTATATATTTTATTGATTTTTTACAGAGAGGAAGGGAGAGGGATAGAGAGTTAGAAACATCGATGAGAGAGAAACATCGATCAGCTGCCTCCTGCACACCCCCTACCGGGGATGTGCCCGCAACCAAGGTACATGCCCTTGACCGGAATCGAACCTGGGACCCTTGAGTCCGCAGGCCAACGCTCTATCCACTGAGCCAAACCGGTTTCGGCCCCACCAGTGTATTTTCATAAGCAGCAGAAATATCACAATGAGGCTAAGGAAGAAGACAACGCCCTGTATTTGATTCCACAACTGTCTCCCGAGCACCAATCACGTGTTGTGAGGAAGTGCTTCCCCTGGGAAGAAACAAGCTCTCAGGGTTTACAGTTTCGGGGAGAAGACCCTGACCGAGCCTCTGGGAGGTGAGGGGTCCTGACGGTCATCATTTGCACCAGTTGGTCTCCACCCAGGGACATACGTAAAAACACACAGCCACCCCTGGCAGCCCATCAAATCTGAGGTCCGGACCAGGCATGTGCGATGTGAAATGTTCCCCAGGCGATTCCACCTGACAGCGATCTGGTCTCCTTCTTCCACTGTGCGATGTGCAAATGGAGACCCAGATGGCAGAAGGGGCATAACCAAGGTAAAGTACGGTAGCACCACCGCTGGGACGCAGGTTTCATAGCTTCCAACTCGCCCGCCAACACTCTTTCTCCTCCGCCTTCTGACCACTCACCAGCACAAGGCAGACCATGACGCCCACAGGGCTGGGCCCTGGCCTGGTGATAGACAGACGGGGATCAAGTTCCCAACTGGGAAAGCTTCCTGGCAGAGGTGGGATCTGAGCTGGGCCTTGACCCCTGGGTAATAACAAGGCTGTTCTTACTAAGTACACCTGCCCTTCCAGGCCCAGGCCCTCCCACCTCCCTGCCAGCACCTCTGCTGATGGCTGCCCTTCCCTTCCTGCTCTGATGAGAAAGGCTTATCTTTTCATATAAAAACGGCTGGAAATCAAGAAGAAAAAGCACCACCACTCAACTGGAAAGTGGACAAAACACATGGCCACCCGTTCACACAAAGAGAAATAACAGCGAGCTGTACGCCAATAACGAGATGCTCAGCCTCATACATGAAAGACACGGCTCCTCTGTGCACTTCATCTTCCCTGCATTTGTGTCGCAGCAACAGGGACTGGGCCCTGCCAAGGTGACCCCAGGACAGAATTGGGGGCCATAGACACCTCTGATGGCCTGCTGTCCCCACGGCTGTTGCTCATGGCATTGGAGTCCTTACACACGGAGCCTGGGAGAGCCTCACGCACAGGGTTGTATCCTCTTTCTTCTTCCATTCACCCGCAATGTTCTAAACCACTTTGGAAACGCTAGGACTGTTAACCAGAGAGAGAGGACACAAGCCCCCCCCAGGATCGGGGCTGCCAAAGCCAGAGCCATGGTGCAGGTGCTGGGCTCCTGAGGGCAGAAAGAATCTGGGGACAGAGTCAGCTTAAAAAAAAAAAAAGTCAAGAAAAAGTCCGAGTCAAGTAAAAACTGCATTTGTTAGGAGAGTTCCTGGGGAAAGAAAAGAGTCTTCACAGGAATAAACATGATTTTTTATTAAAACTCAAAACTTGCCAAGTGTGCGGAGCTCGCCATCTGATCAGCGTCCCCGGGGAATTTGAAAATCTGGGGGAAAGAATGCACCGAGGAAAAAGTGCCGCGTCAGGGAAACTGGCAGAGAGGCAGCCCAGGCCCCGGAGGCCGGTCATTACCGATGCAGGAGACGGAAGGTGTCAGGGATCAGAATGTCATCTGGAAGCTCCGGGGGAAAAACCCGGGCAGAGAGATGGTGAGGGGCTCCTTTACTGAACATGCCCCCACCCTCCTGCCTCCCCTGGGAGCTCAGCTGTGCCATGGCTGCTTCCCCAGGGGGCAGGGCCAGGGGAGGGTGGGCAGCACAGAGGCCCACAATAAAGCCCTACCCGTGTCTAGGAGCTCGCTGTCCCCAAGGGCCCTCTCAGCTGGGACCAGACTCTATCGCTGCTCCTCACTTAGTAATCCTCAGTGAGCCCGTTTTCTTGTCTGTTAAAAGGCTTCATGGGAATTGTTTGCTGGGCAGATGGAAAGAGAAAATGTGCAGGTCCCTGGCCCAACACCTGCATATTCCCAGAATTCAGTGTCTATCCATCCATTCATCCATCCACCCATCCAGCTACCAACCCATCCATCAATCTATCCACACATCCATCCATCCATCCATGCATGCATGCATCCACCCATCCATCCATCAATCTATCCATGCATCCATCCATGCATGCATGCATCCATCTATCAATCTATCCCTGCATCCATTCATTGTCCATAACTTAACCAGCTTTATGTTCCTCACAGAACCCTGGTATGTGTCTTACGTATAGAGTTGCCAAATAAAAATTTTAACAAACCTGGTACACATCTCTCCCTTCCAAAAGACAACCAGAAGACTTAGGCAATAGGTATAGTTGCTTCAAGCATTGCAATTCTGCCCAATTCTTCTCCAGCTGCAACCTGTCTGTGTGCCTGGGACAGCTGTCAGTGGGTGTCATAGGAACATTAAATGTTATTTGACGAGTGCAGCCTGAGCTTCGGCGTCCAAGCCCTGTGAGTTGCCCTGACGTAGGCAATGTGATTTGCTACCTCACCCGGAAGTCTAGAGCCCAAATCCTCAGCCCATACCACAGGCCACCTATAAAGTCCTGAAAGTGCTCAGGTCTCAGGGTTGGGGTGGGGTCCCCCCTCTCTCCCTGTAGTACCTACTTAACTCATTCTTAACAATTACACCCAGTAGCTGGGTTTCCAACAAAGAGAGGGTGAAATGGGTCACGTCATAAATGGATCAGAACTCTTTTGAGGAGCATCTCCAAATCTCAGTTTGCAAAATACCAAATACTTAATTTGGGGGGAAAGAGAGGGATACTGATTAGGCTCCAATTGTTTTTAAGAAAATTAATCTTACACATAGTGACCAAAAACAGCCACCCTTATACATGGCGACGCAGACATTGAAAATTGTATTGTGCTGCTTGCTTTTATTGACATAGTGTAGGCCCCTCCAAGGCTCCGGGGTCCCCCTGAAGCCCTAATCCCTGTCCCCCAACAGCCTTCCTGAGACTTGGACCCCCTTCCCCATGGTGACCAGGCCTGAGCCCCACCACACCCAGCTCTAGGGCATCAGCTCTTTTGGCTTCTACAGGTCCACGTGCTGAGAGTTGACTTCCAGAAGGGCCTTTTGAAAGCCCTTGAGCTCAGATGCACTCAAGCGCGCTTCCGACTCAGGGTCTAGAAATCCTCTCCCAGGGAGCACTTCAAAACGGGCACGATTTGGGCGAGTGTGACGTCCACTCTCACAGGCCTCCCTCCTCACTGGCAGCCGCCGAAAGCAGATTCTGCTGCCTCCGAGAGGCCTCCTGTGGGCTTTCTTTCAGGCTCCAAGTTCTCCCATGGCCGCCGAGATCCTCCGAAAGAACTGGAAGGCATCGCCCTGAAGCCCCACCCCCCACCCCTCCGAGTTTGCCAAACCCTGGGAGAGCAGGGAGGCTGTTCAGAGGGGGCAGGGAAGCCAGCAACCAGGAGACAAGGGCCAGGGTCGGTTTGGTGGAAATGGAAAAAGGTGTGACCACTCTGGGCAAGTGTTTGCCAGATGCATATTAAGTTAAACATACACTGACCACATGACTCAGGAACCCCACTCCTAGGTAGTTAGCCCCCCAAATAATAACGTCTGTGTACACAAAAACTTGATCACAAGTGATGATAGCAGCTGTAATCCGCCACATTCACCCCAAACAACCCCAATACTCTCAATAGGGAACGATACAAGCTGTGGTCCACCCACACCATGGAGTGCTGTGCAGCCACACCCAGGAAGGGACTCGATGCCCAACATCATGAATGACTCCCAGAGGCACTTGCTCAATGGAAGAGACAGACTCAGAACGCTACATACTGTTATGACCCCTCTTCTAGGCGGTTCTGGAAAAGGCAAAACTAGAAGGACAGAAAACAGGTCCGTGTTTGCTAAGAAAGAGGTGGGAAGGGCATCAGTGAATTTTTGGGGGTGATGCAACTGTTCTTTACCTTAATGGTGGTGGTGGATGCAGGATTGTATGTTTTTGTCAACACTCAGAGAATGTACAAAGGAATGAACTTTAGCAAGTAGGTTATGTCAGAAAAATGGAAAAGTTATGGGAAGGTACCCCTACTATAAAGAAAAACGAAGCAGGGTAAGGGGAGAGTGCACGATGGGGGTGCACTTTAGACGGTGATAAGAAGGCGTGGGAAGTGACATCTGAGCAGAGATCTAATGTGGGAAATGGGGTGTGCCAATCTCCAGGGGGGGGCTTTTCAGGCCAAGGGACACAGGGCAGAGGCCTAGGGCGATGCTGCCCAGGGTTTCAGGAGCAGTTGGCTGGAGAGTGAGAGGGGGCAGCAGCCTTAAATCCCAGGAAGCACTTTAGAGTCGATACTCAGCCATCATCAGAATAAGGGAGATGCTGGGAAGGGCACAGAGAAGCAGGCTGCCTAGAGGGCCTGTTACTCAGAGGTGCTTGAGGGTCGGGAGGGATAATTAGCTGCTCCTTTGCAAGGGGTCCCAGGGAGGAGCCAGAATCCTGGGAGGACCCGGGCGAGGGACAGTTATTCAGAAGCAGACTTGGACAAATGGTCCATTTGCAGGATAACCTCTAGGGCGCCTCTTCCCATAGCTGCATGGGGTGTGCTGTGAGCTCATTAGTCAATGCTCATGTCACTGGTCTTTAATAATTGAGTATTTCCCCATCTTTTGTGCATATTATATATGTGTTTAAATCCACCGAATGCCATACTTCACTGCCCTGCGACAGCCCGTTCTATTAAGTCTGTTCTCAGCAGAAACCATGAGCAATCCTACAACTTGCCGTCCATCAACCCCACTGAGTTCCAACAGGTGACACAGGCGCAGTGGGTGAGGGCAGCTCCAAGGACAGTTTCTTTACCCACCCCCCAGCACCAGGGACCGTGCCACCCCGAATCCAGGGGAAGGGAGAGAGCGAGCCCACGCAGCGCTGTACATAGAAGCAACACCTGTTTGCAGTTTTGCTAAAGCTGGGATAAGGGGGTTTCTTTCATGGAGGATAAAAGACTAAAAATCAATGATGGGGTTGTCTGAAGGCTCCCGTTTCATCTTCTCTCAAGAAAGAAAAACACACACAGGAATCAGTTATTCCCATCTTTCTCTGTCAGATTTAGTTCAAAGATGTCACTTGCGTTGGCAGTCAAGTGGTCTAGGCTATTTATTTGAAGGAAACTTGAAAATCCATTTGCTTATTGACCGAGTTAAGCAGGTGTAGGTAACCCTGTTTACTCGGAAGAAAAAGAGGTCTTGTATTATGTGAAAGAAACTTCACACGAGCTAACGAGAGTTCTGATAACATAAAAAGAAAGTTAGTTGTTCGGGTGGAATAACAAAAGTGCGGTCTTAATGCCTTAGTAATTTCAGAAAGACAAACAGAAAATTATGTGAAAACGATGGTCAACAGACAGGGGGAATCTTTCTCATAAAACTCAGAAGTGGAGAGAAATGTGCCCTAGTGCCTGGAACTGGGGTGGAGATGCGGAAGCACGAGAGAGATCATTCCGAATTTTTCATGTTGGACGCCCGCAGACACGAATTCCCCGGAGGAAACTGAAGAGGAATTGGAGACTCAGCCACAAAGACGGAGAGTGAACTGTTGGTCTGTGTGGAGGAGGAAGTGGCTGGAGGGAATCCTGGGAGTCTTAGGGAAGGATCAGTGTTTTAGACAACCCTGGGTTTTCTGTTGTTGCTTAAAAAAACTTTCGGAAAACGAGCTACACGTGGACAAAGTTGCAAGTCAGTTCCTTTGAGATGGAACAAAGAATCTTATAAACAAACCTTTGTAGCTTTTAATGGCAGTCACCCTCTCTTGGAAGAAAACCATTTCAAAAGCTCCTCTCTAATCTTGCTTTCTCTTCTACCGCTGGCCACCCAGAGTGTTCTGGGGGGACTCCCTGTTGGGCCTCAGATGGTGGCCAGTCGATGTGGCCACCATGTCAGGGAGTGGGACGTGCACAGGGATTACAACCCAGAGGGCCATCAGGACAAGCCTGAAGTGACAAGCCACTGCTGGGCTACTGACCAAGCAAGACCCCAGATCCTCATGAGAAGCCTTCAAATACATCCGGACCCCGACCACTCTTCACCATTCAGACTGCTTCCATCCTGGTCCCAGCAGCACTCGTATCTCCCAGATTGTCCCCTAAGCCTTCTCACTGGTTTCTTTGTGTCCACCCTTGTCATCTTTGAGCCTGTTCCTTACACAGCAAACCAGAGTGGCTCCCTTAAAATATAAGTCAGAACCAAAGCTGACGGTGAACCCCTTATCACTTCAAAATGTGTACATAGGTTCCCCAGAGGACATGGATGACAATGCTCAGAGCTGCACTATTCAGAAGGGCCTGAGAGAGCCCACTAGCTCCAGCATGGATACGCACATTAGGGTCCATGCACACAATGATAGCAAGGAGAATGAACCATCTGCAGCCATTTGCACAGCACAGATGAAGCTCACACCTATAGTGTTGAACAGAAGCCAGACACGGGAGAGGATATACCTCGTCACACACTCAGATGGAGCGCAGAGACAGGCCAGCGACGTCTGTAGAGGTAGAAGGCAAGAAAGACATTACCCTTGGGTGAAGTCAAAGCAGCAACAGGAAGAAGGCACAGGACAGCTCTGGAGATGCCGCAATGTGGTTCTCCACCTAGTTCTGGTTTCAGACATCACCTTGAGAACTCCATCAAGCTGTACCCTTCGGATGTCTGTATGTGTACATATTTCAATAGAGCGTAAAACCTTTGCCGACCAACATTTTCACATACTTCTCTGCGGCTGCTCGTATGCAATGGGCGTGGAATATTTGGTGCAAATTTTGAGCACTGTGGACGTGTGTATGTGAAACAATTACTTTTTAAATTTGAGTGGTTTGGGTTTGTAAAGGAAAATGGATACTAATAGTACAATGTATTTTCACTGTATATATTTGGTGTACATGTGTGCGCATGCCCTCCTCATCCACCCCGTGGTCTTAGTCTAAAGAGGAACGAAGGCTGCACCTCTCTCCTCTATAGATTCCCCCCGTCTCCCGTGTACGCATCCGGCAGGGCCCCTCTCCCTGGCGGAGGATGGCCGAGGGCAGGAACCTATGGGCTAAAGATTCCGTTGAGCCTATGGAGGTCTAGGCCTTGGGCCACAGAACTGAATGTGACTGTATTCTATTTATTTTTGTATTTCACTTGGTCCTTCTTTCTCTGGAGACCAGGAGCCAAGGTCTGCTTTTCCTAAAGATCTGTTTTATTCGGGGAGGTGCGCCAAGATGGTGCAAACAAAGGAATTTCAATGCCCAAGTTCAAAACACAAAACTAAAACAGTAACCACCCAGTCACGTCCCCTACCAGCCTTCTCCACTGTGAGTTTGTGCCACAAGGCCCAGCGATGAGCCCAGGGGGCGGGCCCTTTCCAAACAAAGGAGCAGGACGGGGATGAGACTGGAGAAGATGGCTCCCACCAGCGGTGGGATGAGTGACGCGAGGGCCCAGCGTCATTAGCACCATTAAGCCGTGCATGGCGTTTAGGAGCAGACTTCAGGGCTGCGAGCTCATTTCTGAGAAAAAGCTGTGCTTGCAAGATTGTGACAGCTCCTTCCCCCTCCTTCCCAGCAGCGAAAACAATGATTCTTCACATTAGTCGGCCTCACTACAGACCCTCATCCATCTCCATCCAAATGGCCTGAGATGAACACTGTCCAAAGAGCGCCTCTAAAAGCCTCCCTCAGCACAAACGTGCCAACGCCAGGAGCGGCTCCTTCTTCCTGCCCGAGGTCAAGGCCCCGTGTCTGCAGAATTACAGCCTCCCCCCGCCCCCAGGCCTGAGCTGTGGCCTCTGCCCACTCGCCTGCTGGCCCTGCTTTGCATGAGACCTTCCTGTCCCCTCTCAGCCTTTTCCAGATCCAGTTCATACCCCTTCACGGCGGCTAATGACCACCCTTTATTCGTTTCGGGGGCACGTTTGGTCTCCTCAGAGCTTCTGCTTTTGACCTTTCTCGGTCTTCAGCGTCTTGTCAAATGGTTTTGGTGGAGAAAAGTGCAATTTGCCGGGCTCGCTATAGAATAAAATCTGGGAAGCATGTATGAAGTTGGTTTTCTAATTGTGCTTCTTCTTTTTCCCTACCTTATGAGCTGCTGAATTCAAGTCAAGCACACGTGTGTGTGTGTGTGTGTGTGTGTGTGTGTGTGTGTGTATGATCTCAGGCTCCCCTTCCCTTCATCCTCATGCTCTTTCTGCTGCTGGGGGCAAGAGGATGATGGTGATGGAGGACCTGCAACTATGATGGGCAGGTGGTCGTGTCTCTAGGCTTCCTAGGGTCTAATGTATTATCATAACCCAAACAGGATCTCATTTTGACGATATTTGAATATCTTGTAAAAATTTAATCTAAAATTGCATCTGTAAGCTAGATTAAAATAATGAAAAGGTAACATTGTTCATTTAAACCAATAATGACAGGGATGGTAAGATAGATGTATTAGCTTCCTGTGGCTGCTGTAAGAAATTACCCTAAAACGAGTGGCCTAAAATAACAGAACTGTTTTGGGTTTGTTTGGGTTTTTTTACAGCTTGGGAGGCCAAAAGTTCAAAATAAGTCTTACTGGGTGAAATCAAGTCTCTGGCAGGACTGGTTCCTTCTTCCGGTTTCTGGTGGCAAATGGCATTGCTTAGCTTGTAGCCCCACCCCTCAATCTTTGCTTCTGTTGTCACGTTGCCATCTCTCGTTCTGAAGCCAAACCTCCCTCTGCTTTATCCCCATAAGGACATTTATGATTACCTTTAAGCCCCATATCTGCAAAGTCTCTTTTGCTACATATGTCCAAGTGTCTGGGATTAGGACATGGGTATCTTGGGGGTGGGGTGGTGGTCATTATGTAGCCTGCCACAATGGGGAACACTTTCAGCCTAGATCCTGCTCAGGAAGTGGTCCTTCCTGCCCAAGGGGGTGGATAGCACATGTGCCTTTGCCTCAGCGCTCAGGGAGAATCTGGACATGATCCGAGGGCCAGCAGACGAGGGAGAGAGCGGCAGGGCCATTCCGTGAACCTGAACCATTCTCTGGGGAAGCATATAACAGGACCAGCCAGCATTTTTCTTTCTTTCTTTCTTTTTTTTTTTTTTGCAGAGCATTTTGGAGGAAAAGCAATAGTCACCAAAACAAGTGATAATCCCAATATAGGTACAAAAGAACAAGAAGATTTTGGTAGACACCGATGGTTGCCTACCCCAAAGCCATGCCCTACTGTCTTGCTAGCATAATCCTGATTTTTCCCAAATTGCAACACGCCCTGCCCCAGGGGAAGAATCCTTAAAGCTGCAGTGTCTCAATTTCATGTCCACCTGAACACCAGGGAGCCCTTGTTAAATGCAGGTTTAGGTTCCGTAGGTCTGGGCTGCAATTCTAACACAGAACCAGGTGATGTGGATGCTCTCTTCCTTGGTTCACACCTAAGCCAATCACGGTAATCACTTGCCCCGTACCAGCACTTGGTCCAGGGTAAGCCTGTGACTCAGTCCTAGCCAATAGGAGCTAAGAGAAGATGTGATGAAGGGCGGGGTTGGCTTCTGAAGATTTTCCTTCCTGATGAAAGACAAGAGAATTCTAAACGAGAGCACAACATGGCCACCTTCTCTCCCTCCCTGCTTTGCACAATGTCATGGGAGGAGGTGAGGCCCTGGCTGGGGCAGCATCTTGTGACCAAGATGGACACAGTGAGGAGAAAGCCCCCCCACGGAGGATGGGGAGGAGGGAAACACCTTTGAGCCTCAAAACCCCAGGACTCTCACTGCCAGGTTTTCTTGTTAAGTGAAATATAAATTCCATGTGGTTTAATCCACCGTGAGGCTGTCTATTATTTATAGCTCAATACCCTGGAGTTCTAGGAGAGAATTTTAATGCTTCTCATAGCAACTTGTAATGTGATTTGACTTGATGCAAACCTAGAGCACCCGGGCTAATGTCATGCTTTGTTCTTCCAGAGCTCAGAATCCGGGGAAGAGCTGGGGAAGTGACAGAGCAAGACAGAATCCAACAGAGATCTGTTTGTCTGACATAAAACAGACAGGATCCTCGGGAAGACCCAACAAAATAGGAACAAGGCACAGAGAATGGGAGTCCAGACACACCCTTCAGAAGGTGACTAAGGACCCACCAGTTCTCCATAGTGGGGGGCACCTTTAAAAGACTATCTGAACCCCACTCACGGCACCTTATTGTTGTTACTATATGGTAACAGAGCCTATAGTTCTCATTCCTGAGCTTGTAACAGAGTCTCAAGGATCCTTTCATCATCTTCATTAAGTCACAAACTCAGAATGCCCTTCCAGTATGATACCTGAGTTGGTGAAATCCTACCTGAAATAATTAGGATTCTGATACTGGCATTGAACTGCTAAACCATTTAAGTCTCATTTCCTCTCTTACCTAACAGATTGGAAAGCCCTCCTAGTAGATGTTTCGCGCATGTCCTTTTCGGCATGCTTATTTCAGCCTGGGCACACACACCTCCTGCCCACTTTCCAGATCACACGGATGCTCCCTCCGCTCCCTGCATCACCTCAGTCAGCCACAGGATTAATTAATCCTGACTGGAACTTAAGCTACTTGAAAGAAAATCCCAGGCAAATAGACACAAATACCTATTTTTCTTGCTGAATTGTTTGTTTGAATTCCTTCATTGATCTCAGACTTAATTAGGCAATATCTTAGAAGTACACAAGCAGCTGCGATTTTATTTCAAAGCATATCTGAAAGACTGAGATTTCAAAGTCCCGAGTGGCTTCAGGAACATGATGAATCTTCTGGAGGCAAAAGGGGAGAAAGAAGGAAGGAAGGAAGGAAGGAAGGAAGGAAGGAAGGAAGGAAGGAAAAGGAAGGAAGGAAGGGAGGGAGGGAGGGAGGAAAGGGAGGGAGGAAAGGGAAGGAGGGAGGGAGGAAAGGGAGGGAGGGAGGGAGGGAGGGGAGGGAGGGGAGGGAGGAAAGGGAGGAAAGGGAGGAAAGGGAGGAAAGGGAGGAAAGGGAGGAAGGGAGGAAGGGAGGAAGGGAGGAAGGGAGGAAGGGAGGAAGGAAGGAAGAAGGGAGGGAGGGAGGAAGAGAAAATAAATTCCTTTAGTTAGTTGCTATAGAATTCAAAATACATCAGACATTGAAAGAGACAGCCTTGGGACAGTTGGTCATGCGGATTCTAGATGCTATACCGACTATCCTTTTAAGAACTAAATCTTTTTTAAAAAATATATTTTTATTGATTTCAGAGAGGGAGAGGGAGAGCAAGATAGAAGCATTAATGAGAGAGAATCATTGACCAGCTGCCTCATGCACGCCCCCTACTGGGGGTCGAGCCTGAAACGCAGGTATGTGCCCTGACTGGGAATCTAACCATGACCTCCTGATTCATAGGTCTCAAAGGAGCCACACCAGCCAGACAATAACTAAATCTTTAGGAAGGCACCACCTTTTTTGGGATATGATGAAAGTGTGCCCGCAGCACTGATTAGCTACATACCTTTTAATCTAGAAGGTTTCTCATTTGTCTGACAACTCCCCTCCTATTTCTGAGTCAGCACCCTTACCGAGAGGGGCTTGCATCTCAGAGCTGTCATTCCTATCAAACACAATGCCCTCAGGGTTCATGCTCATCATTAAAGGGGGAAAAAAACTTGTTAGAGTATTAGCCAGGCCCAGAGCTGCGCCGTTAAATTAATGTTAGAGATGTATCTAGGTCAGACATCGGCATATAAACACACTAGCTGGTTACCTAGTGTTCGCATGCCTCTAAGTGGTTAGGAGATGGAGAATTACCATTTATTTTGGCCCCAGATGGAAAATAATGACTTCTCTTCAACATAATCATGAAATCATTGTGCTGTTTCTCCTGAAAGTTGGCTGTCTCAAAAATATATCCAGTCATCTTTTTTAGGAGACTAAGGGACACTAATATTCCTGTCTGTTAACCAGCAGCTCTGTATATAGAGTCTTTTGATGCCCCCAAATTTATGAATTACATCTCATTTTTATCTTCTGAGTCAAAGAATGTATTTCCTAAATTCCCTCTCCAGGCAATGAAGGTTGTTGGACACACAGCTGAAACGGTGAAGTCACAATACACTCTCTTGTGGGTAGAAATGAAGCTTCACTAAAAAAAGAAGAATTTAGTATTTTGGTGATGGTGAATGAAGACTATTTGATGTATGATTCAAAGGATCCCTGTTAGAAAAGATAAAGAAGATGCGCGAGGAGGCTGCAAACCCATTTCTGTCAGGACTCTATCGTGCCAGGCCAAAGCAGAGAGTCTAAAATCACAGAAGGGAAACTTTCACCTTGCCAATGCCACCTTGTCAATGACGATTTGTGTGCCATTTTAAGAGCACGTATTTCTTGGGAAGCTGGACTAACCGGATGGGTTCCAGAACACACTTCTCAGAGCTGATTTCATAAGATTCTAAGGCACCACAACCCAGGGACACACGACCGCATTGCCAACCAGTCAGAGTTCAGAGCCGGTCTTTCCTGAGATGGCCCTTCACTAGACAGATGAGGAATCTGAGGAAGACAAGTCAGCTAGTCCCGTGAACACACTTTAACTGAAAAGTGCTGTGTCTCCATTCCTGTTGTTGTGGGATCTGTGTAAAGAAAGGACTCCAAGCATAGACAGCATTTTTGACAGCAACATCAGAGTTCTCTGAAGTAAGTTGAATGCCTCTCATAGCAACTTGTAATGAGATTTGACCCGATGCAAACCTACAGCACCTGTGACAACCCGTGCTCTCTTCTCTGTGAGTTTAGAATCGCTAAGCAATGGTGCAGGACGGAATCCAGCAGAGAGGGGGTCGCTCAGTCAGGGTGCAGGGAGAGCAGAGGAGGGTGGTGTGCTGGACTTGATCCAAATTAAGTAGTGACCTGGGACAGTGAGTCACTGCAAGGGCCCTGGCCACTGATGACTTCTGCACCGAGCTTTCACGATCATCCCAACTCCAGTCTCAGGATTTGTAAATCCCAACTCCAGTCTCAGGATTTATAAATCCCAACTCTAGTCTCAGGATTTGTAAATCCCCGACAAGATGATCACATCAAGATGTAACTCATAATTGCAAAGCCACTTTTGATTAGATCACCAGCACTTTTATGACCCAACCATAGGACATGACTAGGTCTGAAGCCAGCCCCTGGCCTCCCACAATGATTGTGTGATTGACGAGGCTGACTCCTGGGCACCGTGGGTCAAGGGCATCTGAAGGTCTGAGACTGCCTGGAGCTGGGCAGAGGTGGAGCTCCTTTTCTCTACCTGGGAGAACCATGCTCATTCCAGAAGATGAGACTGCTCATCGGAAAAGGGAAAATGTCCCTTCTATTAAAAATATTTCCGGCATTAGAAAGTATGGTAAGGGAATGATGGAGTTTCTGACATCATTTTTTCCTGCCGTTGTCTGAAGGTTGTGTGTTAATCTCCGGCAGGTTTGGGGGGAGGAAGAGGAGTTGCATGCTGTGGTTGAGTCTTTCCCAAAACTGCCTCGTGGGCTTAGGCAGGTGAAAGCTCTAAGCCCTAGTTTTCTTACCTGTAAACCAGGGCTTCCAATATGCCCCTCCTATTGGTCGTAGGAAGATTAAATCACACGCATACTGCCTAGAGCACAGGTGCCATGAACTATCTGGACGTTCAGAAGACACATTTCAAAACAGGATCATCTTTAAGCACTTGACTCCTTGGCTACCAATTAATTTTAAGGACAAATGTAAACGCAACTGAACAACCATGCATACGTATTCAGGAGAACCGAATCCCCTCCCCCATCCCTAAACTGCCTTATGATATTGGAATCAGAAAAAAACCCCAATTGACAGAATGGAAGCAGGAATACTTGAACTCATCACACTACGCGCAATAATCACGCAGCTGAGAGGCACACTGGGCCAATTCATGGCCCACTAATGCAGTTATGCCGCCCGTCAGGGGAAGTTGAGGGCCAAGGTCAGCCTGTGCAGTGCGTGGGCACTTGCCCCAGGTGGAGGCTGGAGGGCTTCCCTCTGAGGTTCTGTTTAGGCGATTTTGGTGCCACTATGAAGAACAGCTCTAAGGAAAAAGAACTGGGCTCTAACGTAGACTTCCCCACGCTTGTTTGTTGAATTAACTGGCGTCTTACTGGAAACACAGATGTCAGACAGAGCGCCCAGATCATGCTTATTCTGAGCAGGGCTAGGAAACTTCATCCTGGTCTAGTGTTGTGTTTTTTTTTTAATCCTCACCCAAGGGTATTTTTTCGATTGATCTTTAGAGAGAGAGAGTGGGAGGGAGGAGGGGAGAGAGAGGAGGAGAGGGGAGAGAGAGAGAGAGAGGGGGAGAGAGAGATGTGAGAGAGAGAGAGACAGAGAGAGAGAGAGAGAGAGATGTAAGAGAGACACATCGACTGGTTGCCTCCCACACAAACCCTCCTGGGGCCAGGGACGGAACCTGCAACTGAGGTAGGTGCCCTTGACCCGGAATCGAATCCACAACCCTTCTACCCATGGACGGACGCTTTAACTGCTGAGCAAATGGCCAGGGCATGTTCCAGTCTTTCACAAGCCAGTTTGGCTTCGGCCGTTGCCCATTAGCCCGGGTATGCTACATCGTCATTTCCATTCAAACATTTGTTTTCAAATGTCCCTCATTCCTGCAAAGCCCGCTAGGCCGCAGTGGTCGGCAAACTCATTAGTCAACAGAGCCAAATATCAACAGGACAACGATTGAAATGTCTTTTGAGAGCCAAATTTTTTAAACTTAAACTTCTTCTAACGCCACTTCTTCAAAACAGACTGGCCCAGGCCGTGGTATTTTGTGGAAGAGCCACACTCAAGGGGCCAAAGAGCCGCAGTTTGCCGACCACGGCGCTAGGGGATCTCGATGAATAAAAACACAGGCACAGGTGTCATCCCCCTGCCCAAGTCCACCCCTCAGTGCCCGCCCAACTGGGCCAGCGACTCACCCAAAGGCCGCTGCGGGACACCCAGGCTCGCCTACTGTCGGGCCGAGTGGACCTGCGATCAATCAACACACTGGAACACACGCAGGACGCGGAGCCATTGCCCAGCGCTGCGTTCGAGCCGTGGCTCGCCTCGTTCTGACTGATTTATTCCTCACCGAAGTTCTGGAAGCCGGGCCGCCAGCCCCGCCCAGCATCCTCTGAGCACGTGCTGGCAATGAAAGCCTCACGCCCCATCCCGGATTCGCCCAATCAGGCGCCCCAGGAGGAGCCCGGGAGCTGGGTTAACAAGCTCTCCAGGTGGCTGTGATCGGCTCGCAAGTTCCAGAGCCCCTGGATGAAAAACAAAGCGTGTTTCCCGCTCCCAGTGAACCCATACATAGTTACCTCCCAGGCGCCGAGATGTTTCTGTCTTCAGCGAGAGGGAGGAAGAAACCTCAGCCCACCTCACTGGCACATGACGGACGCTCCTGCAAAGCAGTCTTGGCGTGAAGTCGTCAGAACGAGAGGATCGGAACCTGATCATTGGGAAAGAAAGGCAGCGTTGTCATTTAACGACTGTGTGTATTAATCTCCATGAGGCGTAGTCAAGCTGGTTAAGTCTTCGTCTTCTTCTTTTTTTTTTTTTTTTACACAAGTTAGGGCCTAATCGCACTGTAACGCTCTTCAAGGTACCCCTGCTGTATAGCCTGTGTTTCCATGTACATAATGCAATGTGACTTAGCAGCTCAAATTATGAACAGCCAGCCTCTCAGGACACTCACCCAAGGGGTGAACAGAATGTTTTACACCTCATGCTCCTTTATAACAAACCCTCCATTCTTCGTTTGCTACATATATGTAAATATACTCTTACACACACACGTTCTATCTTTACGAGTGTCTATGTAAATAAGGGTATTAGATGTCCGCATAAATACATGAGAGAGAGAGAGAGAGAGAGAGAGAGAGAGAGAGAGAGAGAGAGAGAGAGATGGAGGTTGTATCTAAGTAGGCTTTCAGTGGAGTTCATTATACAGTCACACAAATATAGAAAGGAAAATCATCTTGTATGATACAATGTACTCTAATAATCCTCACATTGGTTTATAAAACCCCACAGAACATTCTTAAATGAGCAGGACTTGGAAGTGCATGACGGATGCGTCCCTCAGAGCATTTAAATCTCTTCCACTTGATTAAAAATTCCTGGTTCCTCTTCACTGAATTGTTTGGAGTTTTTGAGCAGCCTCTGCCCTGATTAAAACAAATTAGCATCAAAGATCCCCTGTTGAATGAGAAATCATTAATTGAGAAACATGCAATGCTCCTTAATTACCTTTCGAACAGCGAGAGAACAAACAAGCCGAGGTTCCAGAGGGGCCGCCTGCTCTGCACTGTGGACTCACGGCGTGGAGCTGCTGGAACGGAACTCGGGCTGCAAACACTATGAGGGACTATCCGTGCAAGCTTCAGTAAACACACCATACATGGTTTATCTAAGAGAAAAAGCGCTCCACGATAGATAGCATGTCTATCTCCCCAGCATGATAACAGGGAGAGAGAGGGGTTTTCGTTTATGATTTTGTTGAGAGCTTTAGAAATGTCTTACCTATGCCAATATTGATCAAGCTGTTCCTTTTAACACCAATGTTAATGTTTTGTGTAAAATACTTCACTTGGGTAATAACCTGATAAAATTTCACATGCCTAGGTACAGCTGAGTAACGTTATCATTTAACAGTGGGACAGAAACCACCAGTGTTACACTTCACAAATTCAGCCACAAATGGAAATTCAGATCATGATACAGCACCTTAGTCACTCTTTCTTTATATACCGAGACAATCGTTAGGAGAGCTTCTGCAGGTCAGTGAGATAGGATGCATCCCTCTGCCTGTGAAATCTAGAGAACACCGAAGACGGGAATATCTTTAGGAAACCAAATTGTTAGAGGTGTCATGACAATCCCGAGAATATTACCGAAGGCGGATACGCAGCGCTACGTGGACAGCCTTCTGATCGCACCAGTGGTAGCAGCTGGTACTTCTCAGGAGCATCCTGAAAGGAAGGGAGCAGTGCTCTCATTTTCTTCTGCACAAGGTAAATAAAACATGGCGAGGCTCAGTCTCTCATTGGAGGACAGAATCTGGGTTTATTCTAGTTTTCCCAGGTCTCCACTTTAACCACTAGACCATGTGTTCTTTTCTCTAAAAATTGATTTTAGAGAGATAAAGGGAGAGAGAGCAAGGAGAGAAACATTGATTTGTTGTTCCACTTACTTATGCATTTGTTGGTTCATTCTTGGCTGTGCCCTGATTGGTGTATCATGATGATGCTCTAACCCAGTGGTCAGCAAACTGCGGCTCACTAGCCACATGCGGCTCGTGAGCCACGGTTTGCCGCTCTGTTGACTAATGAGTTTGCCGACGACTGCCTTAGGGAAAAACACTTAAAAAACATTTTAATAATCTACTAATATCTTAACTCTGAAGTCAAAACTTCTTGGTAAGGGTAATGCCTTACAGCAGTGGTCGGTAAACTCATTAGTCAACAGAGCGGCAAACCGTGGCTTGCGAGCCGCATGTGGCTCGAGAGCCGCAGTTTGCTGACCACTGCTCTAACCAACTGAGCTACCTGGCCAGGGCTAGGTCATGTGTTCTTTTAAATAATTTCAGAATTGATTCAACTACCTCTCTGTCCTTGAATAGTTTTGGTTCACTGTCTAGTTTATAGACTGGTTCATATAACACAAAACCCCAAACGTCCCAAATGCTACCATTTCGGACTGATATTAATGTGGTTGAGACCTTATTTTGGAAAACTGTATTTAATTTTTAGTGACATGAGTAACTTGTTTTAAGTAGAATAAACTCTATACCAACAGTCATAGTAGACTTCAAACTTAAAAAAATAAATCCTCACCTGAAGATATATTTATTGATTTTAGAGAAAGGAAGGAAGAGATGGAGAGTGAGAGAGAAACATTGATCAGTTGCCTCAACTAGGGATTGAACCTGCAACCTACTGTACTTTCTGGCGTATAAGACGACTGGGCGTATAAGATTTTCCTGGGTTAAAAAGTCCTTTATATGCCGGGAAATACGGTATATTGGACTATATTGATGGGATTAGATGTAATGGATTAGATATATTGGACTACTGTATTTTCCGGCATATAAGACAACTTTTTAACCCAGGAAAATCTTATACGCCCAGTCGTCTTATACGCCGGAAAATACGGTAGGTATGCCCTAACCAGGAATTGAATCTGAAACCTTTTTGGTATATGGGATGATGCTCCAACCAACAGAACCACCCAGCCAGGCTAGACTTTAAACTTTTGTAGACATTATTAATCGTTACACTTACCTTATATTCCACTACGACGGTAAACCTGACATTGCCATAATCTTTGCAAATATTGTAAATAATCCCTTACAGACTACATTGTGAGGGCAATTATCAAGATTACATGAAGAATATCTACACAGAGTAATCTGCACCAAAGAAAGGAGAACGGCTATCATTAATGCAGTATGGAAGGATATAAGCATGGTTATAATATTTTGAAACACAATAAGTTGTTGTTGTTTTTTCTCCCAGAGGCATCTGCTTTCTTTGGATATTGACCTTAGGACAAAGTAATTCTTAATTCATGAGTGCACAAAACCTAAGTGGTTCATACGTACTATCAGAAGAAGAATTACTGATAAAAAGTCTGCCACATAACCATCTTCTGGATATTGTGTAGAAGGAATGTCGTGTCACTAACGCACTGTGTGTTTTGTATAACAGCACAAACAAGACACCCTTCTATGTCCTTACAACTTCTCGCTTGTGAAGCTCAGCACAGACCCTGCCTCCTGAGATGCAGAAGGACGCTCCGTGGTAGTTTCCCTTCCAGAAGGCCGACTCCCTTATTGGCCAACACCGACTGCGTGTTTGCATTGGGGTCCACTTGGAGCCGTCACTTCAGAATCAGCCAGGAGCGGACGTTGGGTACTCAGCCTTTTTCCTCTTCCAACTAGTTCATCCCACATAGATGTCCACGAGACCATATTCCTTTCTCCTCACAGGGTAACGAGCTTCCAATAAGTTCTGCCTCTCAGCAGGGCATCGTCTTGGTAAGTAGCATGCTCTGTTTGCCATTATCTATTTGTGCTGCAGGGTGATTCATTTTGGGTGGAAATCAAATTGTTTTCAGCGGAGCTAGTGTTTTTATTGGTGACCTTCCAGCCGGCCTGCCTGCTAAGTGCCATCGTATTTCAGTCACGCTGACCTGCAGGAAAAGATCCCTGCTGCCAACGTGCATGGTCACCAGGGAACGGGGATGTGCAAGACCTGTTTTATGTTATGTATTTATTTTCAAAGCGCTGGAGCAGGGATGAGAGCGCTGGCCTGCTGCAGGGATGAAATGAGCTGACCAGTCTGTGAAGGGCCAGGGGAGACGCATGATGATGGGAAGGAACATCCAACACAGTCTGTTCGTATTTGCTGCAAAATTACCATGGGAAGCTGAGGAAGATAACATCTGAAATACGTAACAGACACTGTAAAGATCCTGAAAAGCACATGTCATCGGGGTCTATTGCAACTGAATTCTTTGGGAACTTGGACACATGCATGCACTTTCGTGTTACCAACACCATTTCAAGGGGAAATTGGGGCTTGTGATTCCTTGAATTTAACCTTGAACCTTTTCAAAGTAAAAGGAGAAAACATTCAACTCTGATATGTTTCCCATTTCAACAAGAGAAACTCGTCACAACACGTAGGTGAGACAGGTGATCATTTTCACCCCCGGTTACTTAAAAATGATTTCGACAACTGGCCCAAGGCATTAGAAAACATTGGCATTTGAGTTCACATTGAGACTCCGGTGTGTCCCCAGATAGGACTTATTTGAAGGTAACTTGTACTTCACTTGAAAGCACAAAATGTAAGGTATCTTTTGGTAAAGGGGCTATAGAAGCACATAGAACTGTTACAAGAATTTGCTCACTAATGCTGTTTTCCTAGGTGGATTGCTGGCCCAGTAGCTCTTACCTGGCCGTGAACACAGCTGGTTTAAAGCTAATGATTAAATAGCTATCTTGCCTGTGTGAAAATTTCACCTGTGCCAAGTATAAACGTTGTCAAACCTTCGGATGGTGAGTAGAATACAGCGTCTCTGCAGTGGTCTGAGCGCTTGGTTTCTTGTTCGGTTCGGACTGCTCCACAACCAGTCCTTGCACGGGGCAGGGTTATTTCAACAAAGGATGGGACCCCTGGTAGCAGACTTGGTCAGAATTGGGGATGGGGTGCAATGTATACTAGTAAAAGCTCAACCAAAATGACAAAGTACTCTCATACTTGGAATGCAAAATAATAATAGTCGCTGTGTGCATGAGTAGGGCAGGAGAAAGTAAAGCTCAACAAAACCTTGGCTGCTCTGGCCTATGCCAGGTACTAAGTAGGAACCCCATGAGACTTTGGAGAGGGAGTTGTATGTTCATCAGAAAAAGCTGTGGGTCAGAGCTGAAAGCATGCCTGCCCCTCACTTCGGCCACTCCCAAGCGACTTCTATGAAGAAACCTCTGCAGGGCAGAGAAAAATCAGTTTTGAGCTAAAATCTTCAAATCTCCGAATAGCCACTAATTCACCATCAAAATGCTGAAGGGGTCCAGTCTGGAAGGCTCAGTGGTTGAGCACTGACCCATGAACCAGGAGGTCACAGTTCGATTCCCGGTCAGGGCACATGCCTAGGTTGTGAACTTGATCCCCAGTCGGGGGCGTGCAGGAGGCAGCCGATCAATGATTCTCATCATTGATGTTTCTCTCTTTCTCTCTCCCTTCATCTCTCTTAAATAAAAATATATATTAAATTTAAAAAAGCTGAAAGGAATGTGTATATTGCTCAGGTGGTCAGAGAAACTGCTGCTTTTGTTGTTGTTTGTTTTTCATTTTTAAATGTATTTTTTATTGTTGATGGTTTTACAGATACCTTGTAAGTGAAAGGGGCTCTGAGATTCAACTCTAAGCTCTCTCTCCTTCGGGCACATGCTCACCTGGGCCCCTCCCAAAGCATCTTTTTCTTTTCTGAAGCTTCTGGAAGATGCCAGCTACGTTGGGAGTGTCTCAGGGCTGAGTGAGCCTCTTGGTGCCCCCTCTTCCCTGGCCTGACCTCTGGGAGGTGAGATGGAGGGCGCCTGGGAGGAGATGCCCGTTCCATCCTCTAGTCTAAGCACGGGCAGGGCCAGCCTCAGGTTTGGGCCTCGGGTTAGGAGGCAGAGAGCCGCCTGAGGCCCGAGGCCAATCAGGGTCCCATGCACTCGGGCCTTCCAGGCAGAGAGAAGCGCTGGGTTCCCCGGGGCCGCTCCTTCTCAATGACTCCAGAGAAGACCGGGCAGAGCAGTGGCTCTGACAGGAGGCTGCGACGCAGGTGGCAGCATGGGTCTCATTCCAAAGCATGCAAAGAACAAGCAGACTGTTCTAGAACATTCCTCAGCTCTGCCACAGCTGCACCAGTCCCAGAAAGGGGACTTTTATGCAAACACAAAACACAGGGTTGGAGCAGAGACCTGCAGCAGTAGCTGGTGTCTGCCCCTCAGGCTTTGAGAATTTCTTCCATCCCAGGACCATCCAAGTGATGGGCACCCTGTGCCAAGAGTCACGTAGGAAAAGCCAACGGAAATCAGGTGAAGAGGGAAAGAGAGACAATAATAACACAAATTGTACAACCAAGTCTTAGAAGGTGGGCCGAGGAGGGAGGGCTTTACCAGGTGTTGAGTGCTTTTTCCTGTATGATCTTGGAAAGGTGAAAACAAAACAAAACAAAACTGCACTTGGCAGTGGGGGTTGGGAGATCCAGTTTTTATTCCAGTAATTAAGCTCCTGATCAATAGCACACGGTATCATAAAATTCGCTTTTGAAAGCAGGTTTGAACTTTACACAGTCTGTTATAACACTGGCATGCACTCCTGTATACATGTACACTGATATGGTTCTAATTCTTAATTTAAAAAATTTGAGAAAACTGAAATGTGAAACGTACACTCTAATGAAGACACTGCTGTAACACCAACCAGATGGCTTCTATTCCTTGGAAAGATATTTAAAGCCTTTTGAAAGAGAGTGATAACTTCATTACTCAGAGAAATTCTTCTAACTGTTAAGAAGAGCAGCCTTTTGGCCCAGGGCAGCGTTTCCCGAGTTTGACTAATCGTCAGGATCCCCGAGGTGATTATTAAGCATATTAATCTCCAGGGTCCAAGCCAGTCCTCCGGGATCTTAATCGCTAGAGAAAACGTAAGCATCTGCACCCACCCAGGCAGTTCTTATGATCGAATTCCACTCTAGTAAAATGGAAGTTCATTTTTTAAAAAAATGTATGTGGGTAGAAGTGATTCATTTGACCAGTTTTAATTTTTAAAACCTTACATATAACATACTTTTCAAATCACATAGTCAATAAAAATAAAAAGATGTACCATGTATGACAACCCAATGTAAGGATTGATCTGGTTTTGCCTAATTTGAAAGTGAAAGTGCCAACTGATGTTCCTGTCTGTCATCAGGGGTAATTTTAAAAATACTTTATTAAAACAGTATATATTTAGAAAGAGTCAAATCCTCTATTGACCCAAATATCAAAGTAGTCGTTGAGAAATCTCTGTACCTTAGAAATACTATAAGAACGTACTCAAGATTTTCATGACGTCTTCATTTGCCAAAACCTACCTGGCTTTTCTCTCTGGAGAAAAGTCGGATTAAAAATAAATAAAGAGATGGATTTATAAAACAATGGGTAGAACAAGAGTGGCCTGGTGGCCCCAAGATTGTCCAGGGCAGCTGCACTGCATCGCTGTGGGAGCTTTGTGTCTACTTTCTCCCAGGCTCATCCCTCCCTTCACTGGTGAAGAGTCTCACTCATCTAGGGGAAATGATGAACAACAGAGACTGATGAACAAGAACAGACCCAGAGATAAGGAAGCATAGATCAGACTGTCGAACCTCAGAGGGAAGGTAGGGGAGGGTGGGGATAAGGGGGAGAGATCAACCAAAGGACTTGTGTGCATGCCTATGAGCCTAACCAGTGGTCATGGACAACAGGGGGGTGGGGGCATGTGTGGGGAGGGGTTTGGGATGGGAATGGGGCGGATGAGGACAAATATGTGATACCTTAATCAATAAAGAAATTAAAAAAAAAAGAGTCTGACGCTTCAAAGGGTAAACCTTGCCCAGCACCACCCAGCTCAAAGCGGGTCCAACATCCGTTCCCAGGCCCATCCCCCAGCCTGCACTCTAAGTGACCTGCAGTGACAACAGCCATAGTCACAGTCTTACTGGAACCAAAGAAAATGCGATGTTGGGGAGTACAGTAAGTATCGATTACTCATCGGAATACATCCTGTTTCAAGTTTTCCTAGTGAACATGGTACAATAGTATATGGCATACATTTTCCTTCTATGTGTATCCCTAGAATAAATTTTAATTTATAAGCAATTACAAAAATCCCAATCCTCTTAATATGTATTCAATCAATCTGCAAACATGTGCGATCTTTCAATAAGAATTCTCTATTATGTCCAAATAGTGTCTCCTGGTTAATTTTTAAAACTCCATTACCCTTAATCCAAGATTTTCATTCCCGGAAGAGCAATACATCCTAAAATCTAAAGGTTTTTTTCAAAGTCATTCTAAATGGATATATACAGAATTCCTTTAAAATACATTTTTAAGAGAACCAGTCCTTTACTTGCTAACTTCTTGACGTTTCTGCATACTTGTGGTTTGCTTAAAAATAAAAAAGGCAGCATACAAAAGTATAATTGTTGCAATGTGGGGGGGAAGAGGGGGAAAATAAAAGTACACATTCACAGTGATTATCCCTAAGGTGTTTTCAATCCACGGCACCTGAGGGTGAAGCATTTTATTGTCAGTAAAAAGCTTTGATAAGTTGAGAAGATATTGCATAATTAGTCAGGAAGTTAGCAATATTTGGCCCAGAAAGGTATAGTATAACTTTAACATTGCATTGTGTCCCATAATTCTCTAAAGTTCATATTTCCATATTTTAGGAACCTGCTGGGATTCGAGCTGAATGAAGCTTGACAATTCTTTCACAGTAACACTATTTGCTTAGGCTCTCAAAAGATATAGCTGATAGAGATTTCGCATACAACTGTTTTTGTTACATAAGCTTTCTCTCATGACAACTGTTAGAAAATTACACAAATTGGGCAATCATTTTATTTCTAAATGATTTATATTTTTGTAATCAGCAGTTTTGTCAATTTATTTTTCCAGGAGAAAAAATGAATACTTAAAGGGTCCAAAAAGAAGCTAATAAAAGTGTTTGATTGTTTTTAAGAGACATTTACAAACTTTGCTCACTTTTTTTGAGAGAGAAAATATCCCAGGGAGATAAAAACCAGCTCCACTCCCTCCCCTCAAAAGAAAAACCCCACAGGGCATAGATAAAATTTCTCTAAGAATCAGTCTTATTCTTAACTCATGGAAAACAGCAAAATATCATGCCAACGTAAGGAATATATACCATAACTCAGAAATGCCTAATTATTAAAACAATGACATAGTCATGGTTAGATGTAACCTAGCAATCTTATATACGATGCAACTACATAGTGTATGATCATTCCTGATATATATTACATTCGATCCTCACCAAATTAAGCTGACTATGTATAAATGGCATTATGAAATCAACATTTTCTATCACACTAGTGTCCTGTTCCGCTACTGCACAACCATAGCATGCAAGCAACTAGGCATGAGCTGTAAACAGTGAAGTATCATTACCTTCCAGAAACCCAAAGAATATGGAAAGTACATATGTGGTTCTAAACATCAGTGATATTTAAATGACTTTCAGATTGAACAAAACCATAGCATATAAAGCAGTTTTGGATATCTCTCAGTGTTCTCTACAAATACGTTGTAGTCACCCTGACGTTAGGAACTACAATTCCCAACAAGATCTGTAATGCCACTGACCCCTTGTGAACTGTGGTCAAAGCTGGGTCACACAGGAGCCTACGTTCCAATGTGAAAGCTGTTTTACATTATCTTTCCTTTCTGCCATAATTCAGGGGTTTGGGCCACTAAGAAGAGGCTGAATGGGGGCAATACTGAACTTCCTTATCACACGGGAGACTTTCGCTCAGGACACCAATGTGTCCGTGTTGGAAATGAGAAATCTGTAGATGCGCGCCAGCTAAATGCTTGTCCCGGCTTGTGTTCTCGGTGAGATGGTTGGCAGGAAGGAACCTGGGTCAGATTATAACCTGGGAGGTGTCGCTCTAAAATGCTTTCCATCACATTTGGAAGGGTAGATAAAATCTAGCAGCTAGCAGACGAAGGTCAAAGGAAGATGATCTATTCTTTTAAAAATGCAGATGGATCATGTGGGTTTGATCCCATGGTGCCCGGGCTATTAAGAAGTTACCATGTGAGGGCAGAAGCTGGCACACTGCAAAATCACGATTTCAGCTCTCTTCGGGTTCGTGGTGTTGGAGGCTGTGCTGGGAGGGAGGGGAAAACTGATTGCTGGCCAGGCTTCTCCATGCTCTATCGGTTCTCATAATGAGTTAGGCAGTTGGCATGGACCACAGGAAGGTCCTCTTCGCTCAGAATCCTAATAAACCTCCTGTGAAGTTGCACCTACCATCCATCCAAATGGACTCATTTGAGTCTGCATTTCAGTTAGGTGGGAAATAGTCACATTCTCAATCTGACTTTGGGCATGAAACCATTGTGTGAAATATTTAAATGCATTGCCTACATCCTACTAAATCAAAATCTCGCATTTACATGTACAGTGAGATAAAAACAGCATTTAAAGCTGTTGCAATTTGTTCATTTCCCGTTCATATACAAGCGATTTAAGTTTGCTTATGAGGCAAAAACTGTACAATTCTCATCATTCAGGCATTATAAAATGTCTTTCTTTAATGTCTTGGGATATAAACAGTTTGGTTTATACGAATTACATATTTTTCATCTGCATTAAGAAACAATATACATAGTTTTTTTTCCAGAGAAATTTAAAGTTATCTAGGATAAGCCTAAGAGAGTCATAAAAAATGACTTTTTCATCCATGACCTTCAATACTGTTACTTCTAGAAAACTCGTGAACATTCTTTGGCCACTTGGGTCATTGCCCACTTGGAGGGAACTGTACTTGGGTCCTGGGACCATGAAGAGTTTTGTCTCCAGACAACTTGAGGCCATAGGGGAGCCATTTACAAGGTGAAACAGCACAGCGGATCCGGGAGGACTCCCCGTTTCTCAGACGCAAGTTCCTTGGCGCGTTGAGAGGTGGTGTTTCCGATTCCGCACGCCCGACGTCTTGTCTTTACTCTCCGAAGGCTTCTGTTGTGAAATATCTACTAGAGCACTGGCGATTGCGAGGCCTGGAAGACAAGGAAAAGGCCTTTAAATGTTTGCTTAGATCTTTCTAGAAAGGCGACAGTGGTGGCGTAGCACGTTATTTTTATTGTTTTACATTCAGGCATTGGAAGTTATCAAGCAGTTTACCCTCTATTTACAAAGTTCCTTCACTTGGTCAAGGAACTTAAACACATGGAGAAGGACAAGGATTAACACCGAGATAACTGGCTCTGACGTCAGACCATCAAATTCAGTACGTGACACGATACCACAGTGAGTAGTGGGTGAGACCCACAACTTAGTTTCTACGCCTGCACACAGGTCTGCTTTGGATGTACAAGGAATTTCCAGTGTTACTAGGGTTTCTTTTGTGTGTGGAACAGAGGTCATTGCCTTACAAATTCTTTTTAAAATTTTAGAGCAGTTGTAGGTTTACATAAAAATTGAACCAATATTGATACAGGATTGTTATCTAAAGTCCATAGTTTGTTTACTTAAGGGTCCATGCTTTGCGTTGAACAGCTCTATGGGTTTTGACAAATGCATAATATCATGTGCTCACCACTATAGTATCAGAGGGAAGAGTTTCCCTGCCCTGATAATCCCCTATACTTTACTAATACATTCCTCCCCTTGTCCTATGCCTATGTCTCTACAGTTTTGCCTTTTCTAGAATGTCATGTAATTGAAACAGTAAAATATAAGCCTTTACAGATTGCCTTATTCCACTTAGAAATATGCCTTTAAGTTCCATCATATCTTTTTTTGGCTCAATGGCTCATTTCTTTTTATCCCTGAGTAACATTCCATTGTATAGATGGACCACGGTTTGTTTATCCATTGAAGGGCATGATGGCTGCTTCCAATTTTGGGCAATTATGAATAAAGCTACCATAAACATCCACATGCAAGTTTTTGTGTGAAACAAAGTTTTCAATTCACAAATCCCTAGGCGCGAGATCCTCAAGGCACATGGTCAGCCTATGTTTCAGTTTTAAGAGAAACTGCCAAACTGTCTTTCAAAGTGGCTGTGCCATTTTGCATTCCTACCAGCAATGAATGTTGCTCCACATCTCTGTCAGCATTTGCTGTTGTCAGTGTTTTGGACTTTAGCCATCCTAACAGGTATGTAGCTGTAGTTCATGGCTGTTTTAGTCTGTAATTCCCCAGTAACATTATGTTGCAAACTTTTCATATGCTTTTTTGTTATAAATATGTATCTCTTCTTTGGTGAGGTATCAGATTTTTTGCCCATTTTTAATGAGGCCGTTTGCTTTCTTATTGTTGTTTTAAGAGATTTCTTTTATATTTTGGGTATCAGTCCTTTACCAGATATGTGTTTTGTGGCTTATTTTTCATTATTTAAAACTGGTTTTAAGAAGAAGAAAGAAAGCCAAAGATGTGTTATGCACAGGTGGATATGGAAGAAAGATGACCCATAGAAATTTAGCTGATAAATATTTTAAATATAAGAAAAGGACCTTGAGTATTATCAGCAGAATTTCAGCACCAAAGTGATCTCTAGCTCTCATGGGCAATAAAACAATAATGTTGAGTTAAACTGTGTTGTCCATTGATTGACAGGAATGTTTGGTAAGATGTTCAAGGACAGGAAAGAATTTCCTAAATTTGTAAAAGCAATGGCTCAAACAGATAGCCTGGTTTATCATGGGGCTCCCTCTAATTCTTGAGTAAAGCATAATGTACCAAATCACCATACTAAACCAAGAGACAAGACTGCCTTCTGCAAGGTCTTGGAGACTTGATTCTGGATCGAGCTGAACCAATCCCTGATCCCTCACAGACATATTTTCAATGCGCTGCTATTAGAAGGCTTCGCTTTTGGATCTTAGCCTATGTAACGTGTCATTAAACCATTTTATTCCTCTGGGGCAATGTATTCTAAGCTGGTTTATAGGGGAACCAGCAAGGTCAGGTGAAATATATGTGGATTTATATGATTACCCAAGTACATGTATTTTTTTTTTTTTAAGGAAAAAGGAGCCTCAAGTGCGTTTGAAAACAGAAGAGAAGGTATTTATGGAGAAGGAGAAATTGATGGTGTTAGATGGAAGGGGTCAAAAAATTACAGCTATCCCAGCTAAGCTAATAATCTCACATATTTACCTCTAAGAGATGCTGTTAAATAACATACTCTTTCAGGATAGTAAATATTTCTTCGAAATTATTTAGAGATAATACAAGATCAGAGTCAAATTTTAAATAAAAAATCTCTTGTTTGACCTTTGGAAAGCACATATGAACTTCTTGAATGTCCCCCACAGATGTTTTAACCCCTTACTCAGCAACAGGAAATACTGATTTTGTTATTTCTTTAAGGGAGGGAGCCGAGCTGAAGCACATTATTGAAGGGAAAGCCACAGACGATGGCTGTGCTAACCCAAAGTTCAGTTCAGGCAGACCTCCAGTTCCCTCAGATCTCCCATCATAGTTCTGTCATAATTTACAACCTCCTATCATTCCACTCCTGGCACCATCTTATCCAGAGACAGCCAAATATGACAAATAATATGGATATATCTCCTTTAATGTGGACAGAGACCACTTACACTAATTTCAATGATCACAGCATCCAAATATGAGATCATGTTGTTCATTAAACTATCGCATGACCTAGTCCGAAGGAGCTCTGAAAACAAATACTTTCCCATTTCCATGTGGCTGCTGAGGCCGTCCCCCTTACGGGAGGTACAGTGCCAACTGAGAAGTAAACAGCTGGAGGTGCCAAAACAGGAGATTTTATACTAATCTGAAACTGTCACTGTATCTTTGTATTATGGAGTATATGAAGTCGAAAGCCTAATTAAAGCAGCGTCTCTCACACCATATCCTGGGTTTACTAATGATTCGTAAGCTTGGAAACATATTCGGTTGAAAATAAATCATTTCAGTTCTTAATTTACAAATAAAATTGCAAATCGTGCTTACTTTTAATTTGACAGCTTTTTGTCCTTTCCTCTGAAAATGGAAAATCAACTGCATTTTTAGATCCTGTGTGAATGGCCATAGGAATGTAGGAAGCCTCGCATTCCTCCCCAGTGATACTCGAGTGTCTACCAACCGACTCACAGAGGATACTCAGAGGGCTACCTGCCCAGGTCTAATCTTCTTGATGGGCCGAGTGAGGTTTTCATTCAGATTTGAGCTTGTGCCCGTCACTGCCCCACACAGCTTGTGGCACACCGTGAGTGATTCTGCTTTATAAATCCCGGGAGATTATTCATAAGTAACACAATAATCACAATAAGCTGTGTGTGGGTGCGCCTAAGTGTCAAACTGTTGGGTGCAAGATTTGTATTACTATGCTTGCATTTCTTCATATTTTAGTACTTGGGGAACTTTAAACAACCACCACCACCACCCACAAATTGCTAGGTCCTCTTCCTCCTACGAGAGGGCCTAGACACAAGAGTAAACAAGAGAGATAAGGCCCCTGGACACCTAATGATCTAGGGTGTGGAAGACTCTTCAAAAAAGAAAGAAAAATTAAAGCAATTTCTACCCTTTCCTTTCCCTTCAGCATACTTTATTGTAGGGCATCTGAGTTTCTTAATTGTTAAAAAGAAAAACCAAGTCAGTGGCTCTTTCAAAACGATAATAATACCTGGCATTCCCCCAATGTGATATTTATATGATGGTGAGAGGCTGAATAGACACACAGGTGATGAGGTGATGGCCAGAACCCTGGTCCAAGCTGCAGCAACCCGCCTTGGAAACCAACCCCCTATCTACAAACCTGCCACGGAAGACTTGTAGCAAGTCAGTCTGCTATCTTACCTAATAATAGACAAACATGTAAACTGACCGTACCTCTGCTATGCCCACAGCCAATCAGAGTGAGTATGCAAATTAGAAGGCCAAAGATGGTAGCTGCCCAGCTGCTCAAGGCGCGGAGTGGCCAGGTGGGGCAGGACGCCTGCTATGAGAGGGAGGACGGAGGCGAAGGGATCTACAGGAGCGGAGTGCCACAGCAAAGACAAGATTGCAGACTCTGGAGTCTGCAGTGAAGACGAAGACGACAGACTCTGGCCGGAGTGAAGGCCTGGGTCCTGGGTGCCGGAGGAAAACCGGTGCTGGAAGCCAAGGGAAGGAAGGCCTATTGCACGAATCTCTTCGTGCAACGGGTCTCTAGTCTCCAATAATTGCGAAGTCAAATGATTAGCCCTGTAGCCATGGGCCCCAAATACCCGGGACTTGATTAATAACTGACAGCTTTGTGAGTTTTGTCCCTGCTTCTACCTTAGGACCAATCAGAGAAGAGAAAATATGCTCCCCTAACAACCACACAGGATGCCCTGCTTCTCATTAGCCTGCCTCCTGCTTCCCCAGGCCAGCAGCCTGGGCACACTTGGGCCTTACCCTTCTCCCCTTCTCAAGAGTTCCCACACACTCGCCTCTCTTTAAGTCTCTGCCAAAACACAAGCAAGCCATGGCTGACTCCCTGGTTATACATAGCAAGTTCGGAATAGCCAGCCTTTGCTAGTTATTTGGTTTGCTTTCACACTGATGATGAAGAGATAAACATAGCTTGAGATTAAAAAAAATATGCGTCCATAAAATAAAAGCAACTTAATAATAAGTTCTCTGTACTGCTGTCCGAGGCAAAAGCTTTCTCTTGGTTTACATTTCCGGTGAGCAGTTATCTGGTGATGACCCCACAGTCCCCACACCATAGGAGGAAGTCCCTCCTCCCCCCTGGAAGGATGCTGCATGCCTAGTGGCTCATGCTGGCGCCGTTAGAGTCCCATTAAAACCAGGCCACTCCAGAGGATCCTTTTTTCAAAACGTCACACAAATCATCTGGTGAAATCCACTTATTGTGTTCTCTAGGCCTAGCACAGTTCCTTGTTATCGAAGCAATACAATTAAGTGGGGGAACAATTCATTATTTCAGACTGGTGGGCTAAAGGAATTTCATTTACCATGTCAAGATGATGCACAGAAGCTGCGGGCTAGCAGAATCTATATCAAAATATCCCCGCAGACGCAATAAAAATGTTGGGGGGTTAAATATGTATTGTAAGTTTTACCTTTTTGCACCTGTCGTTCTTGAACATCAGACACTACGGCATTTAGGTTATTTAAATCTGAATTATAAACCTCATAAGGAAGCAAGTACCCTCTTCTGTGTCCTGTTCCTTTTCCCATGGCCCCCTGGCCACTGGCACTTGCTCATGTGGAACCCCACGGTGGGCTGCTCGGGGTTACCCAGGGCAGGGCCGCTGGGAAGGAGGAGGGCTCCTCCGGGGACATGTGGGTTTCCTTTGGACCGTGGGCACAATTTAGTCATCACTGGTTTGGATGCTAAGAGCTACCATAGATAATTTTGTAAATAAGTAGAAGTTGCACCCAAATCAGGTTTTTACCCAGAACCTTAGAAAAAAGAACAACACACCACAATATTTTTTCCTAAAATTTCAGAACTTTGTTTCTCAATAACCACGTGTAGACATGCCCAAAAGAAAATGCAATGAAAATGTCTAACAGCTAAATATTTGGATGGCAAATATACATTTTTAAACCACTAAATTTGCAATGAAAATTTAGAAAAACTCTAGTTTTTTCCTAATGGAAGTAGAATGATCTTAGTAGACTCTGGCAGTAACAATCTAATCATAAAATTACCGATGTGTGTGTTTTCTTACAATTATACAGAACAATTAATAAGCACAGCCATAAAACACGGCACATCCAATGAAACTGCCTGAAAGAACACTATCACTGTATATACAAACACAGCGCTTCCATTTTACATTTGCACGAAGCCTCAGAAAAGTCATTCATTTTGGCATGCTCTCCCCCCGCCCCTCTGTCTGTGGAAGAGCAGGCACCACTATATATTTTAATTTTCCAGGAAAACAGCTTCATTAGGCGTGAAAGGTTAATTGCAGGTTTAAGTGGAGCTCAGGGAACGGTGCGGGGTGTGCGGTGAATTGCACAGTCTGCTTCAGGAAGACTTGAATGAGTGTTGTAGGCGGTTTCCCCCACTGAAATGCTTTACGACCTCATTTACTATCTGTCTTCTTTTACGGCTTGTATTTGTAGTTCTTCTAAACCTTTAATGGCTACAGTTTTATTTCACTGTAATCAGATTTAAATGGAAATCCCATGCTGAGACGTTTAAATGTTTTCCCTCTGATTGTATACAGCTACATACTAGTACTACCAATCAGGGTCTCGGCGATCCTTCCCCGGATGAAGAAAGTGACTTTGGGAAACTTTGATGTTCCACAGACTCTATCTATTGTGCTGACTTAATTGAACATTCAGTGTGGCCACCCTTGCCAATATGCAACTGGGGCCGGATGCATAATTAGAAAATATGCATTTCCATTTTAATTTATCTGCTGGAAGGCCAGCACAACTGAAGTCATTATTAGGCAAAACTCCAAAGGTTACATTGTTGAACAAAAATTGAAATACTTTAAGTGCTGAAGACACAGGAATGACAAATGGACTAGTCACATTTGTCTGAGACTAAAGAAATATTTCTCTTCACCTACTAAAAACCAATGACAACTACACATGCCGATGTTTAAATACAAATGATAATTGTATTCTGGTTATAAATTTGTGTTTGGCCTTTAACACATATTATTTTAAAATTTCACTTAAAGACACACTGTACCTGTACTCGAAAATGTAGTCCTACTCCAGCAGCACAGATGCCACTTTCTATAACACTGCCAAGTCCTCCCTAAATTTCACATGAACTGTTTCCTCATTGGTTAGAATGTGCTGAAGAAATAAGGACCACTACTGTCTCAAGTCATTGTTTAATGCAAATCTTCATGGCTTTCAACAGGTAAAGCTTCTTTTAGATCTTATCAATTCTACTGTTAATCAAGTACTAGGAAGTTTTATTTTGAAAAATTTGTGATTTTTTTTTGGAGCCACAAACATTACAGGAATCAACATTGTAGCTACCTTTCATAATTGTTAAATAAATTTCCGAATTATATTTCCTTTTTCTAAGCCAACTGGGAATATATTTTCTAGTATTTTCTTTCTTTAATTAAAAAATCTGATATATGATAATCCCTTAATTTATGCCTTAATAATCCTTAATTTAACTGAAGCACTTACTGCTCATTGAAGACAATGAACTATAGCAATTTTGCAATAAAAGGAATGATTTATTTTTATTACTTAGGGACATTGTACTTTAGCATTTCTAGTAGTAAAATGTCATTGGTTGCTTTAAATTAGATGAGATTATATGTGAAAGTATTTTGTAAAATGTATTTATAATATATTATACAAGGTTAATCATTCTATTATAAAACAATCAGTTACTACTACTAATAATATGAAATCACAATAAAATCACAAATGTCCAGAAAACTCCAAAGTCCTAAGGATAAAAATTTTTTTGTGGAGCAAATCACTTCATTCAACTATTATTTCTCAAGTGCTTATTATATACATGCTGGGCACTGCTCTGATCCTTCAGGATTTAGCAGTGAGTAAGACAGAGAAGACATAAAAGATTCTGCTCTTCATGGAGCTTATGTTAGAGTGGATCAAGCTCATGTTCCTTTGACAAAGTTATTGTGATGATTAAATGGAAAGGGCTTAGAAATGTGCCTCCACATAAGAGCTCAAAAATGTCCATCATCTGACACAAAACTATATAGAGAGCACCTTGAAGATGCCACTAAAAAAACTACTAGAACTTATAAATGAAACAATAGAGTAGCAGGATACAAAATTAACATTCAGAAATTGGTTGCATTTTTATGTACCAATGATGAACTATCAGAAAGAGAAATTAAGAAAACAATCCCATTTATAATTGTGTCAAAAAATACCTTCTTACACAATGTAAAAGAATAAACTCAAAATGGATTAAAGACTTAAATGGAAGACTCAAAACTCAAAGACTTAAATGGAAAACTCAAAAATTCTAGAAAAATTTATAGGCATTAAACTCTCTGGCATTTCTTTAGTAATATTTTTGTCTAATATATCTCCTTGGGCAAGAGAAACAAACAAAAAAAATAAGCAAATTTATTCAATATCCTTTAGTAGCATTCATTCAGTCAGTCATTCATTCAAAACTTAGTATGACTACTAATTGTGTGAAATGCCAAATAAAGGACAAAATTTGACAGAAACATGGAGTCACTGACAGCATCAATTTAGACCAACATTGTCAGTGAGGTGTTACGTCCTCAATCCAGAATTATTTTAATGCCTTGGGTAATAAAATTGAGAACTTGCTCCTGAAGATATAAATGACTTGTGAGTGTTGCCTATTCATTAAAAAAATCTGAAAATACTTGGAATTGATTATGGAGAAATAGAAGAATGACAACATTAAACAAAGCATTGTTTATATTGGTATTGCTTGTGTTATTGGTAATACTACTACTAATAAACTTGTACACATTTTTAGAGTTAAAAATGCTTTCACATTCATATCTAGGTTGTTCCTTAAGACTGTTCTGTTGGAAGTGGGTCAGAAAGTTATTTTTATACCTGCTTTGCAGATGGCCTAAAGGAGGCACCGAGTGATTAAATGACTAGTTCAGTCTCACAGACCTGGCGGTAGTGGTAGGATCCGAACTTAGGACTCCAGATCCCTTGACTTGCACTCTATTCACTTTAGAGCCATTAGAAGGAAACTGCTGCTTTAGTACAAATGCCTAGCACATGATTTTGAGTCAAAGAAAAAGAAAAACAAAAACTGGCAGGGGTGTGAAATCAGTTATGGTCAAAGCTATTAATTAATGCTGACGGTAATCCTATCTAATAAAAGAGTAATATGCAAATTAACCACCACTCCACTACACCCACAAACCACACCCACCAGCCAATCAGGAGCGATTATGCAAATTAACCCAACCAAGATGGCTGCAGCCACTGAGCGAGCAGGAGGGAGGCTTGGGTTTCCCAGGCAATGGAGGAAGCCAAGCTTTCCGCCTGCCCTTGCTGGCCTAGGCCTCCACTCAAGGCTACAAAGTTTCAATTACAGAAGATAAATAAATTCCAACAGAAATGGCGGCAGCCACGGAGCTGGAAAGAGTGGGAGGCTAGGGTTTCCCAGGCAACGGAGGAAGCCAAGCTTTCCACCTGCCCTTGCCGGCCTAGGCCTCCACTCAAGGCTACAAAGTTTCAATTATAGAAGATAAATAAATTACAACAGAAATGGTGGCAGCCACAGAGCTGGAAAGAGCAAGAGGCTAGGGTTGCCCCCAGCAATGGAGGAAGCCAAGCTTTCCACACACCCAGGCCTCCACTCAAGGCTACAAAGTTTCAATTATAGAAGATACATAAACACCAACAGAAATGGCTGCTGCCATGGAGCAATCAGAAGGCTACAAAGTTTCAATTGTAGAAGATAAATAAACCCCAGATACCAGGGCATCCGCTTGGGTCGCCAGGGGGCATGGCCAGCCTGCAAACCACCACAGGCCCCTCGCCCAGGTCGCTCCACGCCCCAAGGGAACCCCCACCCTGATCCGGGACATCCTTCAGGTCAAACCAGCCGGCCCCCACCCGTGCACCAGGCCTCTATCCTATCTAATAAAAGAGTAATATGCAGATTGACCATCACTCCAACACACAAGATTGCTGCCGTCATGTGGTCAAAGATCCTGCCCTCATGTGGATACAAGATGGCCACCACAAGATGGCCAGGAGGGGAGGGAAGGGCAGTTTGGGGGGACCCAGGCCTGCAGTGGAGAGCAGTTGGGGGGGAACCAGGCTTGCAGGGGAGGGCAGTTAGGGGTGACCAGGCCTGCAGGGGAGGGCAGTTATGGGAAAACAGGCTGGCAGGGGAGCAGTTAGGCATCAATCAGGCTGGCAGGGGAGTGGTTAGGGGGTGATCAGGCTGGCAGGCAGAAGCGGTTAGGGGCAATCAGGAAGGCAGGCAGGCAAGCAGTTGGGAGCCAGCAGTCCTGGATTATGGGATTGGGCCTAAACGGGCAGTCGGACATCCCTCGAGGGGTCCCAGATTGGAGAGGGTGCAGGCTGGGCTGAGGGTCACCTCCCCCCACCCCCTGCATGAATTTCGTGCACCGGGCCTCTAGTAAAGTTATAATTCTATAAAAAACAACTATTGTGTTAACATTCAGTGAATGCTTTCTGAATGCCAGGCACTGCCCTAAGTACTCTGATGCATGTTTTATCCATGTATGCCATAGAAGGAAGTGGGTGACAACACAGGTTATATCCATAAACATGTATAGAGGGCACACTGCAGGCTGAGTGGTTAACATTGGTTGCTCTCAGAGAGTCATTACTAAATAGCATTACACCAGGGCAAGAAGGCAAGAGCTCCTAGGTTTGCTAACATTAGCACAGAGACAAAGTCTATGAAGTAGGCACAAGGCATGAAAGAAAGACAGTCTGGCTGGTGTGGCTCAGTGGTTGAGCGTCGACCTATGAACCAGGAGGTCATGGTTTGATTCCTGGTCAGGGCACATGCCTAGGTTGTGGGCTTGATCCTCAGTGCGGGGGCGTGAAAGAAGCAGCCAATCAATGATATTCTCTCTCATCATTGATGTTTCTCTCTCTCTCTCTCTCTCTCGCTCTCCCTCTCTGAAACCAATAAAAAAATACATACACAGAGATCTCAGAGGTGAGATCTCTGAGATGGGTGTGCAGGTCAAAACTTCCTGATGGAGATGATCTCTGAGCTGATGCTGAAAGATGAGAATAAACTCGTCAGATGAAGAACTCTGGCATGAGGGATGTGGTGTCATGAGGGGAGGGGTCAAATCCTGGGCGGAGATCCAGCAGTATCTGCCACTGGAGTGGACCAGGCCACCCTGGTAGAAAGAATAGAGTAAGAAGGAGAGAAGATCAAGGAGAGGACTGATAATGGAGGAGGGGAGCCCGTGAGGAGACATGAACATCCAGAGATGTATGAGAAAGCCAGGACGGGGATTCTCCACAGACTTTATAAGAAGACCAGTCAGTGGCTACTTACAACCCGTGCATCCTATTTTTGTTTGCAACAAATAGTCCCCAAATTCCATGACAACTGTAAGCCAGTCAAGTGTGTGGTTTCCAAGCTTTTCTTGATCTGAAATCCAGAACATCCCTTGAGAGAATTCTCTTGGAAGGAAGTAGGAGTAGGTGGCTGCTAAGTTCACTTCTGGCTACAAAGGTATGACTTCAGCAAGGTGGCAGCGAGGACCACACTGAATGTTAGAAGACAAGCTATCAACTAACAAAATGAATTTTAGTATTGTCCAAGGTGTTGTTTCTGCTCCCCTACGTTCATAGCCACTCAATATTTTAAATAATTTTAACATTAAAGAATTTGAAAATACACAGCTTATCTCTGCAAAGTCAAATTATTACTTTTACAAACTCCAATAGCAATATAAATTTATGCCTTTTATATAAAAGTCTCAGATCACAGGAAAAGTTAGATAAAATTATGCAAATCCTCACTTGTAGCCATTTAGAGAAAATGGAAGACAAAAATGCTACCCAGAATCATGACTTTTCCATTAATGTTATTATAAATTGCTTAGACCTTCCCAAAAGTTATTACAGATAACTTAATGGCCAAAGGCATTTTAACAAAAGCAGATGTGTCTGCAGCCAAACTGATCCCTGATAAATTTCCTTTGCTGAAGGTAAAGGCTGTATATTTGGACAGTGTATTTCTCAGAACAGACTTCAAACCATTCCTCTGACGTTTGCTAAGTGATCCCGGGCTCCAGATAGTACACATTCTCCCCAGTAATTCATAACGGGGACTTTCAAGAAGGATTGTGTTTAAATGACCTCCTTTAATCTAACAGGATAGTACAAAAGCAGCTTTCATTCTCTGAAGCAATTTTGAGAATCTGACTGAGCATGTCCCATAAATGCTAACCTTTCTGAGTGCAAAAAGTATCATTTTACCCCACTTTGCCTTTGGGAACAATCACATGGCCTCTGAGCTACTGTAAATTGAGAAGTGTCACAGAGTCAGCACTAGAAGGAACCTTTACACTCTGCGGGCGGGTGAACCATGGAGGGAGCTGACTTGAGAGATCTGGAACTTTCTGATGTTACACCCAGCGGGATAAACACGGCCCTGAATTCACTCCACATTGTCTCCAGTCACAGAGAGAATTCTCACAGGTTGGTTCCACACCCCCTGACTACAGTTCCTAAGTGATGTGCCCAGTGTGCTTTTACAGGAACAGGTTCCTCATCGGGTGGCAATGAAGAGGGTTAAGAGATGGATGGAAGGAGATGGAAATTCCTATTAGCACGTGTCATTACAGAAGGCCTACCAGAGAGAATCAGAATGTCATTTGGGGGAGAGGGACGACTTTGCCCACTTTATTAGGCATACTCACTTTGGATGTTATCTACCTACTTTCAGTAAGTGCCTTAGCTGGCAGAAAGATGAAAAAAACTTGCTTTCAGGTCAATAAAGGAAATCTCTTCTGATCAATGGTAGATTAGAGCAGGATCTTCTGAACCATGTGGACTCAGCTGCATTCTCTAAAGGGTTTTCAAATTAGTCTACTCTGAGGTCTGGGCAAGGGGCCAGCTCACCACCCAGATGCCGCAGACTTTCAGCCCAATGGTCAATGAGTTCCCATAACTAGAGAATTTATTTATTTAGAAAATAAACGACATTTTAGAGGCATTATATTGAACAAAGTAGAGAAGTATATATAGCAGGAGTATGGTATTGTCAAGGTTTTTAAAAAGTATATATATTTCATCAAATTTGGTTTCATATCCTTCTACTTCAAATCCTTAATTATTAAAGTTGGAGAAATGAAGATTATAATTTTTATTTGCAAAGGTATTTGGGACTTTCCCTAAACAATGTCAAAGAGGATCTTGAAAGGCAAATTGATAAATGGCTGATTTATCATGGACAAGGTATGTTGAGTCTCCCCTCCTTTTTTTGGCAAAAGAATACCTTTTTACAAGTGTTTTTGACAAATTGGGATCATGATAATCAGAACAAAAGCAAATTCTCTATGAATAATTGCAGATTTTAAGTAATTATATTGCATCCCATTTCATTTTCTGGAGTTGCAAACAGCCAACCAGTTGTTTTATTTCTTTGGTCAAGTATGAATTAAGCGAAGAGAATGGACAAGTAAGTAAAAACACTGATCTGCAGCTAATGAGCCACAAGGCCAAAGGACTACCCACTTTTTGCTAAAGAACTAGAATAATTGCAATAATGGAAGGTCAGCGTACAAAGAAACAGATCCTAACACTCATGACTAGCTAGCTCCTGTCTAGTAGCAATCACTCTTTGTTGCACAGTCCCAGCACCCTTTGCAGATTACAAACCATGTTCTCTAAAATACATTGCATGAGCTGCCTGCGATATATGGCTGTCTTGGTCCAGAACAACTTGCATGGCCTGAACTGGCCCAGGTGAAGCAAGAGCTAAGCCACTTAGATATAAGATTGAATTTTACTTCAAATAAAACCATCAATGAAATTGTAGCTTGCTGACTTGCTTGAACTGTGCAGATCAGCCTCCAGTTACGGTGCCTTCATGGTGTGACTAGATCGTGTCCTGTAGTTTATGGTCCAACATAAGAGGTGTCATACTCAGACTCTATTCAGATGTGTAATCAAACATGGCAGAAGCAACTTAGGGGCAAACCTCTAATAAATCTCTAGAATTACTGTGGGGTGAAATAAAATGTTTAGTAATTTTAACAAATCTGGGGAAAGGCCAATTTCGAAGAGGAAAACAAGGCATCTGATGCCACATGAAGATAATTTTAAAACATGAAGAATGGCATTAAAGCCTGAATTGGACATAGCTACTCAACCACAGTCACATCCCCTGAGTCCAAGTACAGGAGGAAATATTTCCTAAACTCCCCCAAATGGCCAATATTATAACATGTAAGAATCTATACCATATTCTAGGAAAGGATTTCAGTGGCCCCCAAACTTCAAAAGGTGCTTCCTTCACAGGTTAATATTTAAGCTTTCTCAAACATCTATGTTGGTTTGATATTTGAAAAGAAAGGTGAACTGAAGAGAGAAAATATGTATTTTTTTATACACAAAAGCAATCTGTTCAACTTTCCGTCTTTAACATCTTGACATGTGTTTTGTTCTCCTATTTCTCAAAATTAGCTTTACTATAAAAGTTCATATTAATTATCCCATAATGTAGGCTAATCACTGCTGACATTTTGAAAGAAGACATTAAGGAAGCCAAGATAAAAACGAAAATGTGGGTGAAAAATGTTACATATGTTCCTCATTACAGCCTGCAGTGCTTGCTTCTCCGTGAGCTCATTTTCTCTTAAAGCAAAACCCAACAGTGTTGGCTATTGGAGGCAAGACCAACTATCTGGCCCTCTGACTTACTCAAGCACGGATCCTTCAACTTGGCACTTCTCTAGTTCTTAGATGGTGAGCCAACACGATGTTGGATGTATTTCAGTTTTAATTTCATTGTTTTATTAATTCTTATGACTTTCAGTATGACATCAAAAAGATGGAATTAGTATAAAAGATTTACACGTTAGCTTTCTCGTTCTCAATTTAAATGATTAGTCTTAGAATTAAGTGAGCAGTAAATCTAATCTGGCACCACCTTTTACGTTTCATGAACAATGCAAGCATTAATATTAAAAAATCACGTATTTTAATTGTACAAAAATTCCTAAAACCCAGTATGAAATACATGTAGTCAAATTTAGCTTCTATAAATGTTTTCCTTTTAAAAATATGAGCAAAATTAGCCCCTATAGTTTGTTTCTTTAGTCAATATAAAAAGTCAATAAATTCAATAAAAAAATAAAGTTTACCACATAAAAAGTCAAACTTTCTCCTTGATGAACTGAGTGAAAAACCAAACAGAGCCCTGGCTGGTTTTCTCCGTGGTTAGAGCATCGGCCTGCAGACTGAAGGGCCATGGGTTCGATTCCTGTCCAAGGACAGGTAGCTTGGTTGCAGGCTCAATCCCCTGCCCTGCTCCCGCTGTCTCTCCCTCTCCCTTCTACTCTGTCTAAAAATCAATAGAAAAAAATATCCTTGGGTGAGGACTAACAACAACAACAAAAAAAGAAAACCAAGCAGAAATGCAATTAAAATGCAAAAAGCAAGAGAAAATACTGATTTTGATTCTCTCATGTTCTCCAGGATAAGTATTCTATAAAATGGGGCTTACAGACAGTTATGGCAAAGAACACGATTCAGTGAGTTTGCCAAGCCTTTGTTTCTTACAATCCCATTGAAGTGAACTGAGGTCATCTTAAAAATATAAGAGAATCAAGCTCCTTGGACACATTTCTAATATCTTATTAATAAAAGATACTTTCCACACACATAAATATGTACCTATATTCATGGGGTAGTAGACTAAGTCCTAAGGACCAATAAGCTGTATAATATTCTATTGAATTTATACTGGTGCTCTTTGTATAATCAGTATGAACATGAGCAAAATACTTCCTTATTTAAATAAAAACTGTTTTACTTCCAGTTGCAATGAAAATATTCAAACAAAGCAAGAGACAGTGATTATCAAAACCTAAACCTGGGGCCCATGGTTTGAGATCATTATAATCAATAGACAATTTTCTTCTCAGGGATACAGAGGACCAGATACTTATGGAGGAACTTTTCCTAGTTTCACACAAGGCAATTAATACAGGCTTCACTCTAGAACATTACATTTTAATGACTTTCTCTGTTCAAGTTACATGAATTTTATGTAAGGCAAAGCTTCTGAAGTCTGGGGTTTTCTTTCTGCCCGTGTTATTAACATTTGTATTTGAATATAGTTCCTTTCATTAACATTAAATCAGTTAGCTCTCATTTATAAAAAAGGACTGCGAAGTTTTACCACAATAGTTTGCAAAGCTTTAATTGGCATTCATGAAAAAAAAACCACAATAAATTAATTTGCTACTTGGAAAGAATTTGACAAATGCATTAATCATGAAGAAACTACATTCAGTTTCCTTTACCCGTCCTCACAAAGCTAGATGTAAGATAAGAGACTGTGTTAACATTCTGGAAGCAGAATGAGATGTGATGATAATAATGGGGATATTCTTAGAACCCGAGAATTTGAGCTGCAAGGAATCTCAGAAAGTCCCTGGTTTAACAAATGGGGACAGAGCCATTCCCCCTCCCAAACTGTCCGCGGAGCAGGGCAGTGAGGAGGGATTTAATTTTTCATTTTCTCCTTTCGAAACCACCGCAAAAGTTAGAATTAATCCAGGATTGACTAATTGGCATTTAAATGACTTCGGTTCCTCCCAAACCAAGCCACCTCTCATCCCTGAGGTCTTGAGAGTACAGTTTGAGCCCAGAGATGCTGCTGAATTATAACATGAAACATTTATTGCAGAATTTTGATGTTTTAAAAGAAAATGGCATGAACACAGCACTAAAACTGTTCCCAACACCTACACTGTGCACTGATTCTTCTGACAAGTCAATGAAATACTGTCAGATACATTTACAGGCTGGGATCACTGTGAAAAGGTTTGGATGGAAGAACATTCAACAGCAAGGCACTGTATTGTAAATATTTCTCCAATTTGGCTATTTGTCTTTTTACTTTGTTTTGTTTTTTTTCTCAGCATTTTTTCTTTTAGAGGCAGTTCAAGTCACAGATCAGCTGTATGATTCCTATGCCACATGACTTTGTTGCTTCCTTTTTATGTAAATGTTGGTATTACTAAGAAAATACATTAGCAATTACCAAAAGCAATAGTAATCACAGTATTCTCTGCAAATGGTCACACTTTAGTAGTCACTTTTGAGTGAAATGTTATTCTAATTTTTGACCCACTACGTACATATTACAGTATATACACATTCCTGTGTATGTAGCATATGTCATATGTATGTAGTGAATATGATACACATATGTTCATTACTGGGTTACATAAAGGTGTTGAAATAATAATATAAATCATGGGGCCACTTCATTAGAGCCATGTCAGCATTATTTGAAACATTTCAATCCTTAACTAAAGGCTTTGACAAGAAAACACTGTGAGAGCATACAGAACGATCTTAACAAAAAATCCAAGAGCTTTTCGTGATTCACACCTGCTGAATCACAAAAATAATCCGTACCCCGCCTTTACTGCAGGGTAAAGAAGTGCTCATATCTTAACGTGAAGACAATAACCCATGTGCCCACTTACTACACATGGATTGTATTTTCCTTGTGCTGAAATTCTAAATTATTTTTAATACACTTGACCTTTGTTTCTGTAGAAATGAACTTAACTTCTTCTCTTAACCCCTGACTCTTTTCTCTCTGTTATTCTTTATGTGAAAGGTTGCCTTATTTCTTATTTACTTATTAAATTTTTAAAAATCTGCTCTTATAGTACCACATATGCTAGCATGAAAAAGGGAAATTTTTACTAGCGATAATCTTTACTGACTATTGAGAAAGAATGTTATGCTGGATATATATATATTGCATTATCTATATATATGGGCTATTTATTTTATTTAAGTATACATAATTTTTATGGTTTATTTATCTTCAGGAAATTTTACAAAAATTGTATTTTCACTAAGTGATCAGAGACAACTCTTCATTGTGTGGTTTTTAAAATTAAAACATACAAATCCTAGTTGACAAATTGTAGTGTCCCTCTAAAAGATAAGGCATAAAATAAAAATAATTTCTCCAGCTCCGGCAATGCCAAATGGCCTTTGAATAGCCACAGGACTTTTTCACTTCAAGTAAATTAGAGCTGACATATGTGGTGAGCAGGCGGGGCTGGGCAATGAGGCCGGCGGCAGCCTCCATCAGCTGAGCAGAGCCTTGGACCTGCTACTGCAGGTGAGTCAAAACCAGTGAGTGCTAAAGAAGCATTTTCACCCATAGGTTTGAAACGTAGGCATTTTTGGTTAACCCTGAATGATCCACAATATTAATTTAATCTTTTTATTTGACAATATCTGAAAATGTAGAGTTATAAAAATGTTATTATATGTACAATCATTCCATTTCAAAATGATGGGACTCACCGGTATTTCACACTGACAAGGCACTCTAGAAAGCCAGCTACTGTATGAAGGGATGGTGAGCCCCGTTATGTTTCCCCGGGTACTGATAAGAGGTCTGGGTACATGGCACCACCTGAGCTATCCCCTTGAGTCAAACCTGAGACAGCTACAGTTGGAAGGTCAATGATGGATGTCATCATCAAACTGCAATCCAGTAAAAATCTGGAGACGCAGAGGTCGGAAGTATAGGAGAATGTAAGAACCATAATATCAAAAGATGTTGTAACGCTAACCTCCTTTTTAAAAGTTGACATATACAATATCCTTTTTATATTTTAATACATATTAGGTCATATATGAACTTTTGAGACAAAAATTACAGCAATCTACACCCACTCCTTTTAGACTACATGTAATTACGTTTTATCTTCTTTTTGTCATTCATTCTTCCTCTGCCTCTTTTTAAACCACCCCTCTAGTTCCTGGCTTCCTCCACTTCAAGAAGCAGGCTGCATGATGGCTGGTATCTGACGTTCTTGATGAAATAATTGCATTATCTAACCGATCTTCCAGTCTTCAGGGATGTCTTTTGTGAAACCAAAAAAAAATGTCTACTGAAATTTGCCTAATGCTATCTTATTCTCTGAGCAACTTTGACGGTCATATCATTATTGAGGCAATCTCACATGGTTTCAATAGCCACTGCTATCACTGTGCTATTCTTCACCTCAATTTGGTTCATAGATCATTTATATTTAAATATCTCCTATATATACACCAGTTGTAGAAAGAAGTACTGATATTTTGATCATTCTTAACACCTTCATTTTTTTCTCGTAAAATGTTTCTTTTTGTCATTTTAGTGCCAATATCTATAAAACATTGGATTTGTATGACTTCATTTGATGTATACGGACTAGAAAAGCTCCCTGTTTTATTAATGTTCCCATCTCGGGTCATGAAGGTGTTTCTGCTTTAAAAGCACAATGGCAATAAATCCAGATGTTGGTGAAACAATGCAAGGTCACTTTAAGGGATGGCTTAAATCCATTTCATGGACTTCGGGGCAGCTCTGCCCCTCCAAAGAGTTCTCCTTGGGGGTTCCTACCAAATGAGTCTCATGCCAGATGAAGCGGGCTGAGATCTTGTGCCCCTCTTCCACTGCGGGCCTCTGTAATGCAGGGAAACAATCAGGGTACACCCCGCAGGTCATGGTCGGGTGTCTCAGAATTATAGTCTCAATATTACTCTCGCCCATGATCCAGCTTTCGCCCTTTCTTTGGAGGTGCGGTGATAACTTTGGCTTTGGCTGGCCCGAGTGCCATGATGGCTGAGGAGAGGTCAGAGCACAGCTCCGCCCGCGTGCTAGAGTCAGCAGGAGCTTCCGTCCACTTGTGAGCACAGAAGACAGCGTGCACCAGAACACACCAACCCTCACCACGTACAGCCACGCCCCTGTGTTCTCGTGGAGAGGAGGGAGCGAGGGTGGCGCCTAGGAGACTGTGGGAGAAGTGTAGATCCCACATTCATCGCTTTACTGTAGCTCTGGTCTAACCTTTTGGAGAGCAGGGGTGAGAGTACACTCTGCATCAGAAATGTAACTGAAAATGTTATTTCCCATTGGATAGACTGGAGGTCCCTCAGCTTGCCGCAATGTGCTCCTTTCCAGCTCATCACAGACGGAAGCTACGTCTCTTTACTGTTATGCTAAGTGATACCTTATTTATCACTGGGTTTCCTCTTGTTATTTTTAAGCATGACTGTTGTTAGGTTTCAGAATCAAACTGGCTTCCTACCTAGCACACCTGGGAAGAATAACTACGCACTGCTCATTACTGGATGCATCAAAATTTGCCCTACTACTTCCTACTACTTACCGTAACGTGTGTCATTATCACACACCCACAGTGGGCAGGCACTATGCGGGACGCTTCAATATATTAGCTCTAACCCTTCCAAAAACCTGCAAGGTGTTTGTTATTAGCTTATCTTCCAGATGACAACATGTAATCCTAAAAGAGGTAATAAGATACGAACTGACAGTAATTATGGTAGAAGCAGGATTTGAATCCAGCTCTGTCTGTCACTCCACTCGACCACACTGCCTCTCAACACACATGCGATGACCAATCGAGAGTAAAGGTTTTCAACTCTACAAGACTTACTGCGCCCCTCTGAAATATTTTGTTGTGTTGCTTATTAACTGAAAAAAATTCACAAAACATAGAAAATACACAAATAATTTTCACTAGAGCAATATGGCGTTCTAACTGTAAAATGCAGGATACAGAAAGGGGAAGTAACTTTAACCTAATGTGTATTTCAATACGTAATGCTCGCATATGGCTGTATCACAAGGAGTCAGGCACTTTCACCTACTTGTACAATCACCAAGCATCAAGGATCCCTGTGTCCTGCCTAGTGACTGCCTTTCTGATGGCCCCAATCGTCACGCAAACCCAGAACGTCCTGCAAATTTATGAAAAATCTTAGGGGGAAGTGTTGGCCCCACTGAGAACCACTGTTGTAAAGTGCTCTCTTGGCTAAGATGTGAAGAATTGCAAAGGTGAAGCAAAGCTTAGTGTGCCTTTTCAAAGCCTATCCAAAAGTGAGGAATTCTCACCGAATTCTTTGTGTGGCTTTTTTACTTCAGCACGGCACCATACTCGGGTAGGTCACTGTATTAGGTATCCATACTATGACAAATTATACCCAATCTCAGATGCCAACAATAAAAAATAACAAGCATTTTTAGTCTCACAGTTTCTTTAAGTCAAAACTTGGAAGCCACTTAGCTGAGCGGTTCTGGCTCGGGGTCTTTCATGAGATGGCAACTAAGATGCTGGCCATGGCGACAGTCACCTGCTGGCCTGACCAGGCCTGAGGATCCGCATTGGAGCTCATTCAGTGGCTATTGGCAAGAGGGCTCCGTTCCTCACCACGTGGGCCTCTCCGGAGCGAGTGTCCTCGTCCCGGCATCTGGCTTTGCTCGGATCAGAGCAAGTGATCGGAGGGGGAGCGTGAGAAGCTGAAGTCTTTGGTAACCTGGCATCGACAGGCGCACACGGAGGCTCCTGCCTTATTCTCTTTATTAGAAGCGAGCCAGAGTCCAGCCCACTTTGACTGGGAGGAGAATTAGGCCCCACTTTTGGAGGGAGGAGTATCGGAGAACTTGTGGACATTTTAAAACGACCACAGTCATCAAAGTCGGGAACAAGCTCTCCCTATGTGGAACATGAAAGAGGTAGAGAATGCATAGGGTTCCTAGGAATCTAATATAACATGGGCGGGGAGTGGTGGAAATAGTGTGAGAAAAAGGGCTGTCCGTGGGTCTAGGTTTGAAAGTTAGGAAGGATGAGATTCGAGATGAGAAGGGAATACTGGGGAAAACAAAGAGGTGAGCAGACTCTTAAGGCGACTATAAGGTTCATTTTTTATATTCTCTTTCTCTCTCTCTACACACACACACACAGAGTGGGACAAAAGTAGGTTTACAGTTGTGAGTACATGAAACAGAGTTTATTTATAGTTATTTTATTATTTTCCATATGAACTGTAAACCTACTTTGCCCCACCCTGTGTGTATATATCTATATCTATCTATATCTATATCTATATCTATATCTATATCTATATCTATATTTGTATCTATCATCCACAGCACAGAACTCTAATACTTCTGTCATCATTTGATCTGAAGAAAAACATAAAATTTACTGTGATTCCTAAGTGTTTGAACTTTTGGATGACAGACTTAGCAGGAAATCATTAGACATGTGGAAAGCTTCCAATGTGCCTTCGGTACCGATCACTGCAGAAGCGGGAGCTGAGATCCTAACGCGCAGAGCTGTGCAAGAAAACATTCTCCATCCGCCGCACTTCCTCTGGGCTGAGTGAACCCATCATTTCTTATTAAGTACGTTCTGTGTAGCATTTCAGCCAGCTTTCCAATTTAGCTAACCTTCAGGTTCTCTGGTTTACTATTTACTCGTGCTCCCAAGTAGAATTGGAATACCTCATTTGCATGAACACAATCTGTTGATCCCTTATCGTTTGAAGAGCTGCAGCAAAAACTCAGGGCGATGCTGAATGCCAGCTGGAGAGGTGGGCCTCCTGGGAGTGGTTCCTCTTCCCACAGGTCATCGCTGTGAAATTTTACTGGTGGTTAAGGGCCAATCCTTTCAGCCATTTACAGTAAAGTTCTTATGTTTGCTAATTATCTGGAAATATCTGATCCACTCATAATGTGAAAGAATTCACAGATTTCCACTTGATCACAGGTATAAGACCATATTTCCCAAGGCCCATATTTCCTTTGTCTATCCAAATTCTCTTCATTTTTCCCTCAAGTCCCCGCCTAAGACCTGATTTCTCCAGCAAGCTCTTCTTTTTTTAATCCTCACCTGAGGATATTCTTTCCATCAATTTCCAGACAGAGTGGAAGGGAGGGCGGAGGGGGAGAGACAGAGAAAAACATCGATGTGAGAGAGACATATCGGTGTGCAGACCAACGCTCCAACCGCTGATCAAAATTGGCCAGAAGATTAAAGAGGATCTTCAAAACTCCTAACCCCCACTATACTTCTGTAGAAAAACTCATTGGTTAATTTAAAAGTCTAATTATTTCCTAAAATTGACTGAAACAAAGGCTTAAAAATTATTTAAACTTTTTCTGAGAGTTTCTTAACCCTATATTCACATGGAAGGTAGCTAACATTATTTGTTGATCTAATAACCACTTGGAGGGCATGGAGAAAACGCTAGAAAGGAGGTTGCTGTGAACGAAGACACTTATCACTCCAATCTCAGAATATTTATTTTAGAGCAGGCAAAAAAAATTTTTTTAAGGATTTTAAAAATGATAATATTTTTTACTTCTGGGACCTATTACTATTAACAATGATAAGAAATAGGATTTCATATAAGAAATCAATTAACCAAAGAATATTTGTTTGTAATAATTAGAATAGTGATTCTTGTTTCCTGCATTTATTTTGTTGCTACTTGTTTACACAGAAAATATCAGGTGCATAAGCACTGAGCTGACCTGAACTATTAATAATCAAGCCCTGAAGACAATTTCCATGCAAGCTTTATTATGAACAAAGTATGGACATCATACATATTTGGTGAGCTGTTTCACAGGTCTTTGTTCCTTATGAAATGGCATTTGAGAAAGATAAATGAGTTTTTCCTTTGAAATATTAATCACATAAGGACTTTTTACTCCATGAAAAGTCTATAATATCTGTATATATCAAAGCCTAAGCGACCGGCCGGCCGGTAGCTATGACACACACTGACCACCAGGGAGCAGATGCTCAACGCAGGAGCAGAAACCACAGTCATGGAAACATGGAACAGACTGATGAATCTCAGAGAGAAGCGGGGAGGGGAGAGGGTGGGAAGGGATTAATCAAAGATCTTATATGCATACTAGAGGCCTGGTGCATGGATTTGTGCACTGGTGGGGTCCCTTGGACTGGCCTGTGCCCTCTTGCAATCCGGGACTCCTCGGGGGATGTCAGAGTGCCGGTTTCAGCCCTATCCCCACAGGCCAGGCCGAGGGACCCCACCGGTGCACAAATCCGTGCACTGGGCCTCTAGTATTTCAATAACCCTCTGAACACAAAACAAATCAGAAACCAGAAAACCACTGCATAATGAGCAGGTTTTTCGCATACTTCCTCATATCTAGTCTGCACAATTGCTCTAGAAGGTAGACAGTATAGCCTCACCTTACAGGGGAAGAAACTTGGCCTTCCAGAGACAGCCCCAGTCTCCAATTTAGCTTCTGACCTTGAAGGCAGAATCCAAACTCATCTCAAAGCTCCTATGATATTCCCTTTACCATGCAGCAAGAAGACAGCTTTTTCTGTGTCTCCATGAATGGGGTGGACTGTGAGACCTGCAGGGCTGTGAACGGCAGCCTTCTTCCTTTGTTTTGCAAAAGTGAAAATTCTGAGCTTGATCTGTGTGCTACACCTACAGACAACCACTGACGGAGACCGATCCTGAGACTGGTCCTCCAAAGCATTACAAATACCAGACAAAAGCATCCTCCTGGCCACTGCAGCATGCACTGGGTGCATCTCCAAGTGCGGCAGAAATAACTTGCTCTGGGTCACAGAAAGGGCTCCCAGCAAAAAGAAGACCCTGAGCTCCCGGGGCCACAATGTGTCCAGCATCGAGGAGTCCCTCAGACCTGGGGCAGCTCGGGAGCTGCAGGGTCTGGCAGGCCACACCATCTGGATCGCCCGCCCCCAACCCTCACAGTTGTTTTCAGAGAAGACTTTTGTGAATTTTAATGCACGTGGAATTACAGAATGGAAATCAGTAGAAAATAGATTTGCTTTACAGATTTTACCAGGCAGCCAAATGCTGTAACGCCTGGCCCATAAGGTGAGGCAGAGCCGGAATCACAGTGCCGCGCTCACTGTCTGTGCGAATGCAGTGGCTTTAAATGTCATACTTACAACCTTTGCACTATGTTGGTACATGACCGATGGACAGAAACTATTTCAAACAAAAGGTCTCTGAGGGCCGTGGCTGGATCGACCTTACTGGCCGTGTGGACCACCGGTCAGAGCCCCACCGGCATTCTCAGAATTCACAATGATATCTGGGGTTGGTAATTACGATTAGGTGATAGTTAAATCTGAAACAATTCAGCAGTAAAATGGAGATGGAACTGTGAGGTCATTGCCTTCCGGCAGTCACAAACCAATTACTGGTGCGTGAGTATGACACCGAGATTTTAGGGAAGGAGACTGCCCTTTAAAACGGTCCACTCCAAAGGGAAAGCCTTCCGGACCAGCCAGCAAAAAGGAGCTGACTCAGTAATGTGCCTGCAAACACTTGAAAACCGTACCTTCAGTGATGCTCTGCTTTGAACAGATAATGGGCACAACCCTTCCCTCCCCGAGTCTGTAACTCCCACGGAAATCAATGAGAACTGCATATTCAAAAGGACAGGAGAACAAAGTTGCAGGTTGAATTAATGGGATAAAGGACTGCAGATCTCTCGAAGCTTGTGCAATTAAATTGTGGCCTCACACAACCCTCCAGGGTCACCAGCAATTTGCTGGCCTAGGAAAGCCAGCTGACTTCGTTTTCTGAGGTGTCACAGTTTATAGAATGCATTTTCTTAGACGTCCTCACGTGATCCTTCTCAGCTCAAAATCCGCCTCCTCACTCTAATCTCTTTAGAGCCTGATACCTTGGACTCTGGGGTTTCATTCACATGCCCTTCTCACCAGCTAACATCGTCAATCGATCAATTGGGAAAAAATCTCCATTTAAAAGTGATGCAGAGTAAGCATCTAGGACTATCTTCTTTTGCTATAAAAATCTTTGTCTGTGAGTCATTTACATACATGTTAATTACCTGCTGTCTTTCCCAACTAGAAGGAGAACTTCAGCCGGCAAGAACTTGGTCTTGTTTATCGTTATATCCTTAGCACTTGACCTGGTTGTAATTGTTTTTAGTCACCAAAACACTCCCAAGCATATTTGATTAGATATTCACAAAGCCACAAGAACAATATTTGTCCTTAAACACTGCAAACATATAAAACGCAATATTCGCATTTAAACAGTTCTCCACGGAAGGGAAAGGAGGTATTTAGTAACCGCCTACGAATGCTAGTTTCTCTATGAATATATTTTCTCAATGAATTCTCGCAATAGTGGGGGGCGATGTGGTATTTTCATATTTATGTTACAAATATGGAAATAGAGGCTTTGGGAAATTAACTTTCCCATGCACACAGAGCTAGGAAGGGGCAGGGCTGAGGTTTGAATCCTCTTCTGACTCCAGCGCCCATGCTTTCATCTCCCTTTATCTCACGGAGTCGTAATATTCAAAATAAGGAGAGGAAACACATTTATAAAACGGAAAGGGGTCCCCACCAGTCAGCTGTGAGAAAGGGTGCTGATTCCATGGGCATCAATGAAGAGAATCACCTAGTAGGTGTACAGGTGAGCTGAAGAGTGTACAAGAAGAGCGATTATATTCTTCCAAGATTTTAGGTGAATTCTGACATTTGATAACTTGATATTGCCCCAGGTCATTAGATATTCTTTGCATTATTATAACACATAATTGATAATCTATGTACATTTTTATTCATCTAAATTTCCAGTTTCCTACTACTATAAATAATGTTGGATTGACCATCTCTGCTTCTCATTACTTGACAAAATTCTTGACTCTTTCCGTCAAGTACTAGATTTCTAATCATGAAATAATTAAGTGCAAGAATTTGAACTCTTTTGAAACGCTTGATACCCAGTCACAATTTATTTCATAGGGACTTACTTTGCACCTCTACCAGCAGTATTTAAAACATGCTTGTTTCATCATATACACATATATGTTTTATTTTGACAGGTGAGGATCGTTGTTTTAATATCTATTTTGTTGACTACTAGTTAGACTATAGGCTGAATATTTTTTAATGGTCATTAGCCTGTTTATCAATTGCTTCTTTGTGCATCTTGTCCCTTTTTGTATTGCTCTAAGATTTTCCTTATTTGTATTAGCTCCCTTATAATAAAAAAAATCTGTTTTATCGTATTTGCTGAAAATATTCCCCTAGATTCCTCCCCCTCACCCCCCACCCTTGCTTTAGCTGCCACTTGATGTCTTCGTTATGGATAGAGACCTCTAAGACTGGAGGGCCCCTGTCTTCTGTAGTTCTTCCAACCCAGTTCTTCCTGACACCCAATGGATGGGAAGCTATTGAAGTCAGAGGCCTGAGATTAAATCATTTAATAGTCTCATGTTAGCACATGGTGTGGTGGTAAGAAAAACAGGACATGCAGGAAGCACACCATACGGAGCTCTATTAAGGTATGCAGACATAGGAAATGAATCACAACGCAGGACTTCCCAGGCTCCAAACTTTCCAACTGAGCATGGCACAAGTTCCTGAAATAATAGGCAGCTCAAGTGAGGAGGAAGCGAGGGGACACAGGTGGTGCATGGGAGGAGCAAGGCAGCAGCACCGGAGGGGAGAAACCACAGCTGATCCATCTGCATCTCCCCGGTGTGTTACTAGTGCCCAGCACATACCATCTGTCTGCTGAGGGTGTGCTGGAGAAACGGTTGATGGAGAACCACACACTTCTCTCCTGCCTGCCACCCATTGGCTCTGTTACTTTAGACAAGTCAAGTGCCCTTGTTGGACCTCAATCTCGCCATCTATAAAATGGGTATTGCACAGGGTTGCAATCCAGTGAGAAAATGAATATAAAAACAACTTGGAAAGTATAAAGCAAAACGGAAACATAACTCCTGCATTTTCAAGGAGGTTTTGATGTAGATATTTAGTATCTTGAAGGAAAAATTCAGTGGCAAGCAGAAGCAGCAGCCATGATTTTTCTCAGGTGATTAGTCTGGTTTCTTTTCATTCTCCCACCCCCATCCACCCCCCTGCCCCATGATATGCATTTAAATGTCCCTAAAAAGCAGGCCCTGTAGTCATTTAACGTGACTTCTGTGTTGGCCGCCAGCATCGCCTGCTGAACAAAATGTTTTGATGAAAAGACTGCAGGAAGGTTCCGTTATACATACACACACACAGGGGTTGGCAATCACTGTGTTCTTTTCCATAGGAACAACTGTAAACCTACTTTTGCCCACCTCTGCACAGTCTGCATAATACATTAAAGGGGCAGGTGTACAATATTAATGGATGACCTTTCCTTGCTGTGTGTGTTAGGCCCTGCTGGTCATTAGGAAGCGCTTCACAGAAGTGATGCTGAGTGCTGACAATGGGCAGGAACTGCCTGGAGTGCAAGTGGGGAGGCTGAGAGGGCGGCCAGTTACTGGAACAGCACGTACGAAGGTCTCGAGATGAGAAAGGGCATGGCAAGGGTCTTAGACAGCTTCTCTGAGAGGCACAGATGGGTGTTGGGGAAAAAACAACCTGTCAAAAGCCCGTTCACCCAGAACAATCAACTTGAGCACCCTTAACACAGCTCTTAAAAAGTAAAAGAGGTCCGTGTAAAGGGCATAAGGGCAAAGACTGAAGCTGAGAATGTAGTACGTACAACCTCTTTCCTCTGTTCTCACAGCCCTGACCCCCCGACAGAATATTCGCCTGGTGTAGGCATTCCTCCCCCAGAGGAAAGTGATTTGGGGAGGAAGCCAATGGTCCATCCTGAGTTGTCCTGGGGGGGGGGGGGGGGGTTGCTTTTCACCACGTGATTGGTGCTGAGGCATCAGGTGAATAAGAAGAGGTGCCCTTTAGGAATACCAAGCCTTGCCCAGAGCTGAGACTTCTAGTCTCCATCCCACTCTCTCCCCCCAAATCAAGTCGCAACATCCCAAGTAGAAGCTTACTCTTAATGCCCACTGAGTGAAGTAGGAAATCAGTTATTCTTGGCTCTCCCATCTACTTTATTTAGGACAAGATATGGTTCAATAATTCTTCTGAACAGGAACCACCGACTAGTACAAGTTATCTCTGATTAGCTGTACCTTCTAATCTGAAACATACCCTTTATCTGAATTTAAACACATCCACTATATTTCTTCTCTTTTTCCAACGCAAGATAACCATCATAATATTTTAGAAAGTCTCTAATAATAGTTGACACCAGCTCCCCCATTTTCCTATTTATTGAAACACACACACACTGAGAGAGAAATCTAGGTCATCTCCTCTCTTTGGCGTGTTTGGGTCCTGGGGAGCAGATGAGTTCACTGGAGGGTCCTGTGCAGTGGAAGCGATGGCGGATGAAGCTGGAAAGCGAGGGAGGGTTCCGATTTCAAGAGCCACTCTGACGAGGAGTTTGCCCTTTACCTTGTAGCCTTCGACTTAGGCAGCCTTGATGGCTGGCTGGTTTAGAAATCAGATGTGTTTTAATAAAAGACAAAAACGAAACACTGGTTCCTGAGGGCAGTATGCAGTAGAAAAGCTACTGCTCTTCACATTTTATATATAGAACCCGAGGCACAAAGAGAGGAAGGGGATGCTGGGGGGGTCATCGCTAAGTGGCACCCGACTCTGGCAGTTTTATGGCACTGTTGCCTTTGACATCTTTTCATTTTTTCTCTCTCGCTTTTTTTGGGGGGCATTTATTATCTTCCAATTACAGTTTACTTTCGATATTATTTTGTACTGATTTCATGGGTACAGCATAGTGGTCAGACAATCATGTACTTTACAAAGTGTTCCCCCTGATATTTCCAGCACCCACCTGCATGGTACATAGTTATTACAGTATCATTTACTATATTCCCTATGCTGTTCTTTACATCCCTGTGACTATTTTATAACTATGAATATGTACTTCTTAATCCCTTTACCCTTTTCACCCAAATTGGAGAAGGAGGAATAATCCCAAGAGTTGTATGATAATATTTAGGAAAAATACTATTGCTTTGTAAACACTGGTTACTTATGAAGCTCATCAGTAAGACAGGGCATGGTTCTTCTTTGTCTCCTTCATGCGGCTGCCCGGGGGCAGAGAAGTGGGCATCTCGCTGGTAGTTGGTCAGCATGGAAATGAAGTGTGTGACAAGGCCACTTGAAGACCTGCGCAGACCCCTCTATGTGTCATACCAAACACTGTAAAATGTAGCCACATGAAATATACACTGAGTGGCCAGATTATTATGATCTCTGAACGCATAATAATCTGGCCATTCAGTGTATATCCTATGTAATAAAAGGCTAATATGCAAATTGTCCCCTAGACCAGGAGTTTGACCAGCAGGCAGGCCGGCCAACCACCCATGTCCCTTTCCCCTGGCCAGGCTGGCCGGACCCCACCCATGCACGAAATCATGCACCAGGCCTCTAATATATATATACACACACACACACACACACACACACACACACACACACTGAGTGGCCAGATTATTATGCGTTCAGAGATCATAATAATCTGGCCACTCAGTGTAACTGTCATTATAAAATATGTAAAAATATTTAAAATAATTTTTATTTTAAATATTTTTACTATAAGTATGATATAATATTTGGTTGGTTATAATTATCCTGCACAGTTAGAAATTCTAATAAAATGAGCCAATTAAACCTATGAGTGTTTGCAAGTGTATTGAAATATTTGATCAATACTAAATCTAACGACTGAAGTTGGCATGATACTACATTTTGTAGCTATTTCTTAAGTTTTAATTTTTTAGAATAAAATTTTTGAATCAGTCCTTAAACATTTCCATGGGCCCCGGACCCTGTGCTCACAGTGCTGCGGATGAAATGGTTCTGTATGTATCAATACCACATCTACACTGACTGAGCTCAACTCTGTGGATGCTTCTTTCTAATGTATGCATTCCAAGCGGGAAGAGTTAAGGTTGCTATGGAAACCACAACACAAAGCCTAGCACTGAATTACTATGAATTCAATCAGCTTTCTACTGCAACTCCCTTTTTGTGATTCAACCACATTTTCTTTCTTGTTCTATTTATTTTTTTAAACATTTTATTCGATCATCATTTTCATTAGTGGGAGGCGGCACAGTGCAAGGACCAAGAGAACGGACCTCCAGGTCAGGCAGCCGTGGGCTCTGTGCTGGCTCTCGTGCTGACTTAGTGTGTGACTGACCAGGTCACTGCCTCTCTCGATGGCCCAGCTCCTACTTCTGTGAAATGGGAGTCTTGACAGTAGCTACCTCAGAGGATTACGAGGATGGAGTGGGTTAATATTTACAAAGAACGTACTTATAACAGAGACTGGTACCTATGTTTTATGTATGTGTTTCCTGAATTTTTTTAAAAAAAGTTATTTATTCAGAACTTCCTGAGCTCAGCTATATGGCCCCCATAGTGAAGATGAAGACTAAGACACAACTCTGGTCCCAAAGGCACGGAAATTCTAGCGGGAGGCACGTGCTGGAAAGGAGGTATAAACAAAGTAATCAAAACTTAGGAAAAGTACTGAATTATAATAATGAAAACTGCTTTACCCAGTTATAATGGAAATTAATTAAACTATCTTAACATACTGAAAATGGAATTAATCAAAACATTTATTAAGTGCCTCTCTGGTTGCCTGCCGGTCCATGGGGACTGCTCTGTGGAAGGCATTTAAGAACGAGGGAAACAGGAGAGAGCCTACGTGGTGGGTGCAGGGGCGTTTCAGATTTGCAGCAATCTTTCGTTTGTACAATCATCCCCTTTTACCTGAGACTGACCTGAGTCTCATATACGTTAAGTGAGAAAATAACCTGAGTCCAGATAAAATCTCCGGCTCTAGGCCAATGTGACCAGTGCGGAACCAGTGGTTTTCTAACTTTATTAGCAGGAACCTAGCTTTGAAAAATCATAGGTTGTCAAATGCAACATTTCATTAGTTGTTTACACCTGTTTTATTACAGGTGAAACAGTAAACATTTACTTGTCAGAAAGTCGACCGATGAAAATAATGTGGCTATTGTGAAGAACATGAACATGTGAGATCAGAGGTGAGTGAGAGCCCCAGTGCCCGAGGATGGCCCCAGAGCCTGTTTAGTTCTGTTTTTCTTTCTGTGACCTAGTGTTTAGGAAATCCTGCCTCATATGATTGTCAGTTATAACAGACTAGAGGCCTGTTGCATGAAGATTTGTGTAAGAATAGGCCTTCCTTGCCCTGGCTTCATTCTCGGCCGCCCGGGAGCCTGCAAGTCCTCGCTCCTGGCGGAGCGCCGCTCCTGTAGCTCCCTCCACCACCCGCCCCCCCCCTCATAGCAGGTGTCCAGCCCCGCCCGGCCACTTCATGCCTGCATATGAAAATTAACCCACCATCTTTGTTGGGTTAATTTGCATACTCACTTCTGATTGGCTGGTGGGCATTGTGGAGGTACAGTCAATTTGCATTTCTCTTTTATTAGTGTAGATTTTTATCAGGTCACCTTGTAAAGAAGGTGATATGGAAGATTGAATGACATGAATAGGAATTAAATGCCCTTTTCTTATTATTATTTATCAAGCCCCTGCTGTGTGCGGGCGCGGGATGCCTGGGATTCTGCAGTGCCCATGATGGACGTGGTCCTTAGCCTCAAGATAAGTGCTTTCAAAGGAGAACATTTACTGGAGTGAACCCTTACACAGGTGCACTTCCCACCACAGGTATACATGCTTCGGGTCTAATGAACCTCTCCTGGAGAGAGTCTCCCAGTTGGTTTATACTCATAGGTCATGGGTTCCAGGCGTTAGGCATAGACTGTGGCATCCCCGTCACTCACTCCCCACTGAATCTCCGCTATGGTTTTGGTAACCTTGGGTACCGGGATAATGACTTTAGGGGCTGGGGACTAGTGTCTCTTCTAGCTTGGGTAAGTGTGAGGCCAGGGTTGTAATTACCTTGAGGCTCCTATAGCTGTTTGGACTTGTTCAAAATTAGCCTGCAATTTATGAAGCACTGAAGGAACTAAATCCATCCCAATGATGGACAGACCCGGATAGAGCTGCTCCAGAAACCCTAACTTCCCAGGTACTAAGAGCCCACTAGTTGGTGCTGAGCAACCAACATAAGTAACTGGAGAGCATGAACTTTGAACTTGAAAAAACAGTTGAATTTTAGGGCAAGAGAACCTGACTGTACACTTAGTTTCCTTTGGGCTTTAATTTCTAAAGTGATTAAATATCTGGACTTCGATCTCTCTCCAGGAATTGGAAAATGGCAGGGGTTTATATTCAAGCACAGGGCATGTTCCTGTTGGCAGTCTATTATCAAAGTACCTCAACGGCGTTTGATCTCCACAACCTGTTATGCGCACTAGCAGGGATGTGCTGTATATAATTTGGAATGGGGAACAGGAAATGGAATTCCAGCCCTGGCTGCAGCAATTGGCTTGGAGCCAATTTAGTTGATGTATGATTTTCATCAATTTCAGTGCTTTGGGTGAGGGGGGGGGAGGTGATCTACAATGCCCATCAGTGATCTCTTGATGGTGCCCAAAGGAGCAGCAGTGGGCACTGGGAGAACTGCCAGCAGGAACGGAACTATCCTGTCTGCTGACGTCTTCCTCTGAGGGCAACAGCCACACTGCCAGTGGGAAGACAGACAGCTGGGTATGGCGCCCCAGGTTTACTCTGGGGCTCTACTGGCTTATTGGGGCGGTCTCCCTAACAAACCTGGCACTGTGGAAAGACACATATGAGAGTGACTCCTTTTGGGGATGAACCTTGCTCACAACATCTACCCCATCATCCCTCCTCCTGGCCTTTCACTGGTGCCAGCCGTGCATCCCGGACCGAGGCTCTGCTCACTTATTCAGCTTCCCGCGGGCATCCTTCCCGAGCAGATCCCCCAGTAAAACCCTTGCCCTCTGACCTCGCCTGGGCATCAGCCTCTCAGAGGTCTTGAACTAACACCCTGAGAAGTGTCAGAGGCAGTAACAGCATTTCCAACCTGTAAAGTTAAAATTCAATGCTTACGGGACCTCCTTATTGCCATTTCCACTTCCCCAAGACCAGATTCCTTTGGATACTTTATTTTTTTTTAAACCTCACTCGAGAGAATGGAAGGGAGGGAGAGAGACAGAGAAACATCGATGTGAGAGGGACACACTGACTGGATGCCTTCCACATGTGCCAGGACTGGGGCCAGGGGTCAAACCTGAAACTGAGCCATGCGCCCTTGACCAGGAATCTAACCGGAGACCCTTCAGTCTGTGGACCGAGGCTATAACCACCGAGCCAAACCGGCTAGGGCTCCTTTGGATACTTGGCGCAAACCATTTCACAAAACCAAGTATGGAAGGAAACACACACAGCCGGGTTTTGCTAGAAGGAGAAAATAAGGATGATTCTTTAGGAATTCTGACCAGAGCACATCAAGTTTGAACTGGGTCCTAGGACAAAAGAGAGGATATGGAAGGGAGAAATAGAGGACAGGGATACAGTCACATTTTGAGCTAAAAAAGGAACTCTGGCTAAAGGAGCTGAATCTCTCTTGGCTGCAAAGAAAGTTGCAGGCAGTGCTGTGAAGCAGGGAATTTGTCATCGTTGAGAAAGGAAGCAATTAAAGTAGGAACCACCTCAGAAACGTTTTCTAGGTCAGTATGAATAGTAACAACATCCCAGAGATCGCACGAGGCAGCCCTGGGAGGGAGAGACGGGAGGCGGAAAACGATGCAGGCCTGCGCCCGCTTTCTGGGGTCAGTGGAAGTCCAGGCCCGGGAAACGGACCTCAGCCTGAGAGAGAGCCAGGAGAGGCTGTCACTCACAAGACTGCCCGGATCTCTGAAGCACGTTTTCAAAGGCTGAGATCGAATTTGCACTTAACATCCAGGGGGTGCAAAACGAATGTGTCAATATTTTTAAAGAAAAGATGACAATGGAGAGCTAGTCACACTTTAATTTAACTGCCAAGCAATTCACCCAAAAAATGAAATGATGCAAGAGGAGCTTCCCCAATGTGGGCCGGGCGACGTTAGTCTAAAATGTAAACCCTTCCTCAGGCACACAGGAGGACTCTAAGTAACAAAATAAAGCGAGGAACGGAGTGGATCCAGAGACACGGGGGCATGGAACAGAGTGCGGAATCTCGGAGGGAAGGTGGAGGGTGGGTGGATGGGAGGGAATCAACCAAAGACCTTGTATGCATAGATGCATAACCCATGGACACAGACAGTAGGGTGGTGAGGGCCTGGGGAGGGTCAATGGGGGGGGGGGGGTAGAGGGGGGCATATGTAATACTTTCAACAATAAAGAATTATTAAATAAATAAATAAATAAATGAATAAATAAATACATGAAAGTAAGAGTCACAGGAGGGCTGAGAGGAGCTGAGCTCCAGATGCTGCGCTGAGAAGTCAGAGCCGACTGTGATGGATTTCAGACAGGATGTGTCAAAAGATGAGCGTGACCCGGACAGCCCGTCTCCCTGGAAAACCACGCTTCTCCGCGCAGAGTTCTCCAGGTACCTGATTTCCGCTGGCACCTCTGCCTCCAAGGCAGGCCTCACGGGGCTCCACGTCAGCGCACACCTGTCAAATCCCCGCTGCCTCTCAGGCCCGCACCCCCCTCCTGTTCGCCGTGTCATTTGTGTTAAGATAACAAATTCTCGGCCGGTGGATTTGCGAAGGGAGCAACTGCCTCAACATTGTTCGCCGGTTTTCTTTAATAGACAAACAGGCCGGAAGCGCAGAGGGAAAAGGCATCTGTGACCTGCGCTGCGAGCGGGCTTTCTGTGCAGGTTCTCGGAGCAAACCACGGGCACGCTCCCTCCAGCTGCTGTTCCTCTTCGCTTTCTAACAGGATGGCCCCCCTCACCCCCGTGCCAGCGTTTCCCTCCCATTAATATTAATGGAAGTCACTCTGGTGTATCCAGGGGAGAGTAGACCCTTTGTCTTTTTAATTAGTTCTATAAAACAATAAACCAGTGCACTGTGCGAGTTCTATCTAGAAATACATTTTGGCCATCCACACTATGCTGCTTTAAAAAAAAGATTTTATTAAAGAAAAAAGAAGAAGATAATGTGCAGCTTCCTGGTTGGACACTAGCTAGGCACCAAATACATAAAAAAGCACATCAAGATTAGAGGGATAATAGGTGATTTTGTTCTTTGGGAAGATGATGGGACTACGTGTCTGCAGAGCACGGGGCAGAATATAAAGTACAAAGTGCCTGTTAAGGCGAAGCAATTGCAACCGCAATTTAATGGGGGACAAGAAAGCAATTAACAGTGTGTAAAGGCACTGATGCGCAGGATAGACCTCGAGATTAGAATCTTATTAAAACAAAGGCTGGTACAACTTGATTATAATGAGTTAAGTTGAAAGATCTCCAAAACAATCTCAGCGTGCAGACGTGGAAAAGAAAACATAATTTGCCCTATTATTATACTCGGGGCCCCATTAGCTGCTGGCAGTGTTGGGTTCTTTCACAGATCAATACCTCTGAGGACTGGCCAGGATGCAATTCTGCAGGTCTGGGTTGAGGGGTTGAGAGGCATTCTAACACAACCATCTAGTAAAAAATGAGAGTTTAGCCCGGCCAGTGTGGCTCAATGGTTGAGCATCTACCTATGAGCCAGGAGGTCATGGTTCGATTCCTAGTCAGGACACATGCCCGGGTTGCAAACTCGATCTTCAGTGTGGGGAGTGCAGGAGGCAGCTGATCAATGATTTTCTCTCATCATTGTTGTTTCTATCTCTCTCTCCCTCTCTGAAACCAATAAAAATATATAAAGAAATGATAGTTCAAAGCATGATGATTTTTAACACTGATCTTAGAACAGGCAAGCTTTTTTTTTTTTTTTTAATTCTTTTGCTCTCTGGCCTTTTCATAATAATATCCTAAGACGGTGTTGCAGGTCAGAGTAAAGATATGAGGTTTGAGATGAACCGAGCTATAATCTTCTGACACTTCCCTGGCTGATTCAATATTTTAAGATAAATATCATACAAGGAACAGTGAGAGATGAGGCAAAGGGCACCAGATTAGATAATAAAGAAAGACCAGCCTAAAACTCTGCAATCAATTAACAATTACCATTTGGGTTTGTCAACCCCTCCAAGGTGGTAGAAAAGTTCTTCTTGAGTAGGTTCTTAATAACAAGTGAAATAATTTTTCACTCAAATAGGTACCATCTTTTTAATTAAAATAGACTTGAATGAGGCTCAATTTTTCCATCAATTTTAAAGACTAATTTTATATTTTACAAGCCATTTAATAAACTCCATATTTATATTTTATAAACCGAAATGTATTTGCTTCTAGAATTAGTGGGATTATTTCATGTGTCTATGTTAGGTAAACTGTTGTGTTAAATAAAGAAAAAGAGATAGGGTTTGTTTTTTTCCCCATAAGAACTTTAGATAGTAGGACCAAAATATCAATTAATTAACTCTTATGAGGATTTTAATACATTTATGAATTTACAGTCACACTGTTAGGGTAGAGCAGTCACAATCATGCCATTATTTTATACTGGCAAACTTCCCAATCCTTGCCAATCTGGTGGGTTTAGCTCCTTATAGCTCTAATTTGCATTTCATTGATTGCTAGTGAAATTGAGCTTTATTCATATGTTTATTGACCATTAATATTTCATCTGTGAAGTGACTGATACATCTTTTGCCCCTTTTACATTGTATTGTTGTTATTTTTGTTATTTACTAGTAGTTATCCTTTATATGTTCTGGATGATCATCCTTTACTTAATATAGCTGAGGTAGTACAAAGCGGTTAAAAGAACAGACTTTGGCGCCAGTCTGCTGGGGTTCAAATCCCAGCTCTGCCACTTACTGTGTGGACTTGAGCAAGTTTCCTAACCTCCCTGAGCCTCAGGGCTACCTATTAAAACGGTGATGACCACACTGCGTGGTCTCACAGGGCGGCTGTGAAAATGAAGTACATAAACATATATAAAGTACTGAGGACAGTATCTAACACACAGTAAGCACTCAAAAATTGCTAAATATTATTACTTGCCAGTCGCAGGTTTGAAAAATATCTCCTGTTAAAAAAGAAGGAAGTCTCTTGATGAACACAAGTTCTCCGATGTTGTTCAATTAATCAATTTTTTTCATGGTTTGAGCTTTATGTTAAGGAAATTCTTCCCTTCTGCAAAGACATTATAATCTTTTGTAGACGTGTTCTAAATGTTTAATATTACCTTTATATTAAAATTTTAAACCATGTGGTATTCATTTTGAGTTATTATGTGAGGTAGGGGTCCAATTTCTTTCTTTTTTTATTTTTATAGGCAACCAATTTTCTAACACCATTTATCGGAAACTCCATTCGTTTCCAGCTAGTCTACCTGCCAACTTAGCTATGAATCAGGTTTCTGGAGCGGTGTTGACTCTCAACGCTGTTTTTTATTGCTTTATATACCTGTACTGTGCCAATGCCACTTCGTCAAGCTTTAGAATAAATCTTGAAATCCTGATAAGCAAATTCCTGCCCTTTGACTTTCTTCTGAAGTGCCTTGGCTCTAGAATCAAGTTTTGATGGGAAGATAGATATTTATTATTTTGAGGAGAAATTCTCCCAATGGAATTATTTTATAATGCTCAATGCGGCTCTTGAACTTCTTTCCACCATCAAGCAAGAAAAAATATTAATTCTTTTCTTTATATAAAGATGATTTGTTGTAGAAAATAAAAAATACAGGAGAAATACAAAAGTAAAAATTGTCCTAATTTCTATATCTCAAGACAATCACCATCAACAATTTTTGTATAGCTTTCAGACCTTTTTAAAATAGATATGCTTATCAGAAGGTATATTAATAAATTTTATATAAAGAGGTTAATTTATACATTCATGTTTTAGTGCTTGCTTTCTTTTCACTCAGTAACACATTGTAGAAGTCGCTTCATGTCAAGGAGAACTGTCATAATTTTCACTAGTGTTTGTCCTCGTCAGCTTTGCTGCAATGACAACCCAACAGTTTAGTGCCTTATAACTACAAATATTTATTTCTTGTGGACATGACATGTCTGGGGTTGGGGGTCATCTGCTAGGCTCTGTGTCACATGTTGTCTCAGTCCAGGATTCGGGCAGCCCCTACTTAGGGCAGAGGCAGAAGGGAAGGTGGGGTGGATGGACATGGTGTGGTCACCCCTGCTCACATTGGTTTGGCCAAAGTGAGACACATGGCTGAGCCCGACATTAGCAGGGGTAGGGCAGCCCACTGCGTCCGCAGGAGGCGCTCTCGGCGCTCAGCAGAGGGTGGGGTATATACTCCTCTTCCAGGGAAGGGAAAGCACATGTAGGGGTAATTAACAGTCTACCACAATGACGGCCGTACATACTCCGTTGCATAAACCAGATGGAGCGAATTGGTGTTCTGAAGTCAAATTTCACATGTCTATATAATACACATGGTGTTTTCTTTTAAAATTAGGTTTCAAATCCGACGTCCAGCTTCTCTTCCAGAAAAATTGGAAACTCTGGCAGCCTGGCTCAGCATTACCTCATGGCAACAAATAGTTGCAGCTGAGAGTGGCTGTCCCCTTGGGAAAGAAAATGCTCTCCAGTTCTCTATAGTCCCCATCACTCCCTATTGTCTCACACCTGACCCACTCCCCTTATTCACGATGGTCATGACAGTCCTAGGCATTTAAGTTTTTATATCTGCCCAGACCTCCTACTGATTAACATTTAGGATATTTCTAACTTTTCATTATTATATAAAAGTAGGAGCCCAGTGCGCGACTCGAAATCGAGTGGCGCTGCCCACCCTCGAGTTGCCCATCCAGCCCTGCCTCACTCCCCGGGCCCCACAGCAACCACGGCCGCTGCCAGTCCGGCCCTGCCTCCCTCTCCGGCCCTTGAAGCAGCCACAGCTGCTGCTGACCAGGCCCTCCCCCAGCGCAGGCGTGTGGAGGCCCCGGCTGCTCCGCCCCCGACGCTGCGCGCACAACCTCCTCCTGTCCAGTTGACCCATTACGGTGTCCCAGTTAATTAGCATATTTCTCTATTACATATATATATATGTATATATATATGTATATGTATATATATATATATACACATATATATAAATAATATACATAGATGCTGAAATAAACAGCCTTAAATCTACCTTTGAATATTTGTTCAAATATCGTTAATTCCAAAGAGACTGATACAGCACATTGCACATTTTGACGAATACTGTCACACCATCTCTCCAACAATGCATGAGCAGGTCCCCTTCTTCAAACAATGGCGACACTGGATATTATAAAGTTGTTTCTCTTCTGCTTATATAATTGGTCATAAATGATCATTTATTACAGTCACAAGTTGCATTTTTTTAATCATTAGCAAAGTTGAATATATTTCCACATTCTTATCCGCCATTCCTGTTTCTTTCTTTGTAGGTATGTCAGCTGCTTGTTCACTTCCTTTGTCTAGCTTCCAATTGGCACATTTAATTTTATAAATTAATTAATCGGGACTCAATATGTTAGAAATATTGAAGCTGTGATAAATGTCCTAAAGTTTGGCAGTGTTTTAGTCTTTCACTGTGACTTTGGTTCTGAAATGTATGTGTCAGTATTGCAATCACAGCCATTAGAATTTTTCTTTGTGGGTCTTCCCAATTAAACTTTTGTAAAAAATACTTACTAATATTTTAATATTTTTACATCAGTCTCCATATAGTATGTTATTTTATCCATCTGAAACTTATTTTAATGTAAGGAATAATATTCAAATTTCTATTTATTTGAACAGTACTAGCCCACTGCCTCAATATTATTAAAAAATCATTCTTCCTTTACTTATTTGATATTCTTTATTATTGTACTAAATTACAATATATATGTGCCTATTTGTGTATTATTTCATTCATTTGTGTGTTTAGTCTATGCCCCACATTGTTATAATTTCTATAGCTTTATGTTTTAATATCTAAAATTATTCTTTTTTCCATTATTCTTTTCATTATTATTTTTTCACACTTTACTAGATATTTTTATACCTTTATTATTTTAAATAAACTGTATAACCATTTTGTCAAGGTTATCTTTTCACTGTGCTTTCTTTGTTAGGTTTTGTGTTATATTTATACTTGCTCTAGAAAAAATTGACTTATTTCACTATGCTTTGAAATAGTTTAATTAGCACTGGAATTCCTTATTTCTTGCAAGTTTAAGACAATTTGCCTAAAAAACCATGTAGATCAAGCATGTCAAACTTGTGGCCGAGGCATGTGGCCCGCCAGCTTCGAGTTTGACATGCTTGATGTAGATCCTAGCTTTTGAAATAGCTTTCTAAAGTTATTTTCTGATTATTGGTTAATTTAAACTTTCCAACTTGTGGGTCATGATTTTGTTATTTCAAAGTACATAAAGGCAGAACAATAATCGCAAAGTACATATTCTACATTAGGAAGACAACACACCACTGGATTCATTCACAATGGGCAATTTGGCCTTAACTGGGGAATCTGCTGGGAAAGCATTAGTGGAATGGATTAGGGAAATACGGTTTGATGATGAAGATGATGACAGTGACAGTCACAATAACATAGAGAAATCTGGCTGGGCTCCTACATGCTTCACATTTTCCCTTTTTGGTTTATGGCATCTCATCCCCATAGCTGATCGGAAGGCCATCCTTTCTGCCTTCAACTCTTGCTCTTTCCTCTGGTCACATCTCCGCTCCCTATTTGATCCACCTGGCAACTTCCTTGCATCCTTCTAGACCCAAGTCAAGCACCAGCTTCCCTGGGAGGGCCGCTATGGTGTCTCTGCTGCACATCACCCTTGGATACAATCAGGTGTTCTCTCTGCTTTTTGCCCATGGCCCTTTGTGGGCATCTCAATCAGGAGTTCTTTCCAGACCTTGTACTTACTTGTCTAAATGGCTGCCTCCTTTGTAGGACATTAACATCTTGGAGCACAAGGTCTGGGTATTATTCACCTTATTTGCCTGGTATTTAGTAGTGTTTGGGATATAGCAGATGCTCACTAAGTGTTTACTGAATGCACACAACAGGGGTGGTGGCTTTCTTGAAGGTGGGGTGGCAGAGGCAGACAGATCTTTCACTGGGCATTTCTCAGAAGAAGGAATCATAGGCAACAGTGGGCAGGAAGTGATCATAAGCTCTTGGTGGAGCATCCCAGAGCTGGAAATGATGAGAACAGCAGGATGAGCATGAACCCTGTGCAAATCTTAAACTTTAAATGATCATTTATTACAGCCACAAGTTGCAGAAGTGAGACACATGGCTAAGCCCGACATTAGCAGGGGGTAGGGCAGTCCTCTCTCAGCGCACAGCAGAGGATGGGATATATACTCAAAGCAGGGTGGTGGCTTTCTTGAAGGAACCACGACAGTGTCCTTCAGGAACTTAGTGCTCCTGGGAAAAAATGTGAAATAACAAGAAGTAGCCATTTTCAAAAGCTGGTGTGAGAAAAAAAAATTCATTTGTGCGAAAGTTACAAAGGTAAAAATGCTCCTTTCATTTGTTGTGTGTTGTTGTTTTTTTTTTCAAAATGATTTTTGGAGGAACCAAGAGAACATTAACAAAATAACAGCAATTTAAAATAAGAAGAGCTTTTGATGAAATTGTTTTAATTACAGAGCCATTTTGGTGTGCTTCAGTTTTGATCATTATTCTGGATCTCACACACACTGCAATTTGAGTTTTACTTAAGACAAGTAAACTAGAGTTACCACACACAGCTTGTGAGGGAAACCACAGTTACAGCCGAGCGGTTAGCAGCCATCTAATTGACTTGGAGGTACAGTAATTAACTACTGGGGGATACACAGAAAGCTCCTTTTGTAGATTCCAAGTGTTTCTACACAAGCCCCTCATGTTATTTCAGTCTGCCAGAAGCAAAACCATTATGGCTGCCTTTGTCTAAGCAGAAGGAGGAAGATATTCATGGATTTTAAAAGAAACGCTGCTGCCACTCTCACTGTCCAGGAATGCTGTGTGGTGGCATCACAGACACCACATGATTTTGCTGTTAACCTAAGCAAACAGGATAAAAATTTATTTTATAAAAACTTACTATTTTGTGTAACTAATCCTCGAGGGTATTTTTTTCATTAATGTTTAGAGAGATTGGGAGGGAGGGAGTGGGGAGAGGGAGAGAGAGAGAAATCAATGTGAGAGTGACACATTGATTGGTTGCCATGCACAAGTCCAGACCGGGCCGGGGATCAAACCTGCAACCCAGGTACATGCCCTTGACCGGGAATCCAACCCATGACCCTTCGATGCATGGGCCGAAGCTCCAACCATTGAGTCACACTGGCCAGGTCTAAGAACATATTCTTGATCATTATAACAATGCAAGAAGTATCTGGTTAGGTAGCTACTTCGTAAACCATTTTTCCTTGGGATTTTTTGGAGATTGCCAGAACATTTCTATTATGACTCCAGTATCTTGCAGAGGCCTGGTGAATGCCTGTAATTTTTGAGAAGGAATGAAATTCCCTTGGGCGCCACAACCTTACACACATTGCACCTGTTTGTAGCCAATTTTAAAGCTCTCAGATTTCTGTGGAGGTGAGACTAACATATTGCTTACTGGATAAGTAGTGACAAGGCCAGCAAGTTCCTGAACAAAGCTCAATGTGACTTCCCAAAGAACAGCAAAATTAAGGAAAAACCACACAATGCCCAAGTTCTGTTCCTGTCGTTCATTTCATGGCCTATAAAGCAGAGAAATCTAACCATCATCTCGGCTCCATTCCTCCGACCAGTTGATGGACAGTGGGCCGTCAACAATGCCCTCCGGTGCGTCTTCCATCAAAGGTCATGCTAACTAGCACCATTGGTTCTGCATCTGTTATGTTCCAGGCGCTGGGCTTTATATGTAGCACAGGAGTCGGCTCAGGGCTTTCTTGCCCCGGATGCCTTGTTGAAATGCCTCTATATTCCTCTTGCTTCTTTTCTCATCCTGTGGAGTAGAAAGTCCTTCCCAAATTGTTGTTTATTCTTCGAGATGGTGTTACAGGGTCTTTTGAATTTCCTTAAAGTCTGGCTTCCTTGAGAAGTTTTCCTGTGTCATGTTGACCCAGACATAAGACAAATATCCTTATTCCATTCTCACTATAATATACTGGAGGCCCGATGCACAAAATTCATGCAAGAGTAGGCCTTCCTTCCCCCGGCTGCGGCACCGGCTTCCCTCTGGCACCTGGGACCCGGGCTTCCCTCGCAGCCCTGGCTTCGTCGGGGTGGACGTCCGATCTAATTAGCATATTATCCTTTTATTATTATAGATATCCGTACTGCGCATTTGTGAGCCCAGTGGACATTAGAAAAGTTATTTTTGGAGGGGGTTCCTGGGGAAGGAGCCACATTTCATACCAGGCCAGGTGTCTGTCCCATTTGCTGGCCTCCCACTGCCCCCGGGCATCCCTGCTGCCCGCCCCTGCCACCTGAATCTCCCCTGGGAGCAGCCAGATCTGAGCTCTCAATGCCCGGCAACTGATCAGTGCCCAGCCTGCTCCCAAAGGGCTTACGCTCGTCCATCCACATGCTCGGCAGAACATGAAGTCCTGCAGTTGGGCAGGACTCGACCTTCTCAGAAGGAAGCTGAGATACAGAGAAGAAAAAATTCTGCTCCATAATCTGCATTTAGCTTTGTCAACCTACCAATCTTTTGAATTACGTGTCATTACTTTGATTTTATAGAAGGAGTTACATACATTGTTCAAAGCCAGAGCTTTGCTCCTGCTCTGCACCATACTCGTCAATAAAGTCCTTCCCAGCTCCAGACGGTCATCTTCTCTGAACTTCTCCCTCACCACGTCGCCTGGCTGTTGAATGAGCCTCATAATCACGGTCTCCATGTCCTACACCCCTCTCCCTCCATCTCATGCGTATTCAGCTCTGCTCTCACTCACGTAATGAAGCCCTAACCTGCACAGTTGGCAGTGGCTTCTGAGAGGACAAATCCATGGACTGTTCACATTCTTTCTTCTCCTGTTCTTGGGGACTTGGACACAATTGAGTGTACTCTCCTTGAAGCTCCTTCCTCCCTAGGCTTTCATGACACACATGTCCAAATACAAGTCAACAGAATTGTCATCTTTTTTTTTTTTAAATTGATTTCAGATTGGAAGGGAGAGGGAGAGAGAGACAGAAATATCACTGATGAGAGAGAATCATTGATCAGCTGCCTCCTGCATGCCCCCTACTGGGGATCAAGCCTGCAACCTGGGCACGTGAACTGAACCTGGGATCCTTCAGTCCACAGGCCGCTGCTCTATCCACTGAGCCAAACTGGCTAGGGCAATTCAACAGCATTTAAAAAAAGTAACTTGTCTTAACAGCTTCTAAAACATCTATTTTAACAGAAACCATTTCTGAGCTAACTTTTTACCAGTTTATGAAATATTTAATTAGATCACTTACCTGTAATACAGTACAAATATAATTAGGGTTACCATTACAAACACAGGGGCATAAACAGGATGTGAAACAACGCGATCCCGTTTTCCCCAGTCGTCTGAATTCCCTCTCTCTAACTACTCTGTGATCCTGAAAGATTCCCTCAGCGTCCTAACTCCTCGGGTAATACTCTGTGCTACGACTTATTCAGGTGGGCGGCTTGAGGGGCTCCAGGTCCTCCGTATCTCCACCTGCTTCCTCCCCAAATAAACACAAAGTGGAGTTTAAATGATATCCTTGCTATTCCTGCTTTCAAAGAACTCATCGTCTGACAAGATATATATAATCAGCATGAAACATTGCTAACCTCAAATCCACTATTCTTATTATGAAGGCAACCAGAAAAGCGGTATCACTTTGCGTGATTCTGTGCCACACAGAAGTTTGTAAGATTTACTGTACATGTTGAAAGTACTGGTGGCTGAACAGGGCAAAAAATGTCTTACCAGTTATAGAAATTAAATCACAAGGAGAAATTACGTAATTGTTAGACTACGCTTTTGGAAACTGTGAATCCCCCCTTACTGGGTAAGTGGTCCCTTCCACAAAATTTGACCGTATTCTTTCGACAGTGAATAATAACTGGCTGCGTTTGTACTGTCTGGCCCGTTTCTGAAACAAAAGCCATCAAATTTTGCTTTTTAAAAACTACCATTGCAATGTCTTGAAATTTCAGAAAAATCCTTCTGAGAGACTAAACCAGGTACATACAGCAGAAGAAAAAAAACAAAACAAAAAAAAAACCATTTGACAGCGTTTCAGTAGACTCAGTAGACTTTTCCCTCTTCACATGCATGAGTCTTACTGCATGAGATTTTACTGTCATCCACAAAAGGATGGAGTTCCTGTTTTTTCTTACCTTGAATCTATCATTCAATAAATGTGTACCACACATCTGAACTACTGAGCTGAATTCATAATGCCCTATTTAAGCGATAGAATATTTAGAATATATAAATTATCATCAATGCAGCAAACACTGTAAGTTTTATTAAGGAAAAAAATATTTTACTAGCTTACCTGATCAAGTCAAATAAATCTCAGCCAGATAACCTAATTGTCAAAATAAAAGAAAACTAAAGCTATCGTTTTTTTGGTGATGATTGGAAGTTTCTGCCCAGTTTGAGGGGAAAATCTGGAACTAGGTGATCTTATAGGGTTTGGAGAAGATGCGTTTAGAAACAGAAGAAATTGAGGACTCAAAGTCTAATGAATGGGTCCAAGGATAGAGGAGATCCATGATAACTCGCCTTGACACTCAGTCATAGGCTCCAAACCTGGCATAATTCTAATCTGATACACTGTCCACATGACGTTTTTGCATGAAAAGAACTCATTTATTTGCAAACTCTATATTTCAAAATAGAAAAAGACACAACCAACAGGCCCAGTCCCAAGTCTGTCCTTGGATGAAGATCACGGGCGTGGGGAATTTATAGATAATGGGCCATCCCACTTCCCCTGGACTCCCAGAACACTGCCTCTTACTCTCTGCATCTTGACCGCAATTCCTCCTTCCCTAAATGGCCTCACTCCCAATGTTCTTTTTTGGCCACCCATGTGTTTCAAATGGTAGTGTATGCTGCTTCACATATTATAAGCTTTCACTTGCCATTAAGAGCATATTTTAAACATAAGATGAACATATAATGTTTTGTTTTTTTATTCTTACCTAGAGAAGATAAAATATATTTTTCAAAAATTTCCATTAATGCTGCGGGCTGGAGGTGTCGCCGCATGCTCACACACCCTGATTTGCATCTTTAGAGACAAATAAGAGTTCCTTTGGCTTTCATGAGTCCCCAGTCTGCATCAGCAGTAAAAGGTAACATTTGAGAGAAACCAGCCTGACCGCCTCCAGCTGGATGGCCATCACTCTAATCTCCAAACCGAACATTCTTCTCATCAGAAACCTCCCTCAACACTCATTTGGCACAGAGGCAAACAGGCCATTGAGCAACCCTGTAAAGCTAAGGTGTCAGCGACTAAAAGGTACCATTAATCAGGTAAAATATGTCTGCAAATGAGTCGGCATCATTATGGGGCAGTATTTCTTAGCACCTAAAGTTTACTGGCTCCTTCTCCGAACCTGACAGTGTCCTTCAGGAACTATCAAACATATCATAACCCACACGATTAAAGGAGATAGAAAGTGTACCTTTCTCTAAATAATCTTTTCCTACAGCAGGTAAACTTAGTGCTCCTGGGAAAAAATGTGAAATAACAAGAAGTAGCCATTTTCAAAAGCTGATGTGAGAAAAAAAAAAAAAATCTTATGTTGCAGGCGCTCTGAGCCACATACAGGGCCGTTCTACAGCACCGTCACTGCACATTTTTACCAAGAGATGATGCAAATGGGCAATGGATGAGAGTGGTAGGGAAAGATTCATTCCACCAAGCGCTCCATCAGATGTCTTTGTGTTCAATAAATAACTTTAAGAATGAACAGCATTCGAGTGATGAAGAATGGGATCCTTCAGCTTCCCAGTCTGTGCTCATTAGGTTCCACATTCAAACACCATCCAGGCCACCGCCCCACTCCGTGTGCTTTCCTGGCCAACCTCCCCCTCCCCACCAGCGAGGCGGGCGCAGAGACAGCCCGCAAAGGGCTCCTGGGGCCTCTCCGGCTTTCCTGTGATGAGCATCTTCACAACCTCGTGTTTGGACTGTACACACAGCTAAGTGTAAAACCAAAGGCGAGTCTGATTTATGCGAACATAGATGAGTGTATATACCAAAGACAGAGGACAAGGGACTTTGTGGCTATTGTCTCAGCTGGACTCCCTACCCACCTCGCCAATAGTAACCAAAACAGCATTAACCAATAGTGAGAGTACCACCTGGGCTTTCGAGTGTGTAACGTTAATGAAGGACTGAGGCCTGGATGCTTTGGAATTTGCCTACAGTCTTGGCAGGATTCCACTAGTAATCCCTCAGAGTCTGTTCTCCAAGTTAGGTCATGGGGATTACAATGGGTAGATTAATTACACTACTTAAATGTGCTCATTCTCAGGGTTGATACGTATTCAGATGTTTCATAAACTCTGAAGTGGGACATGGTGGTTTTAGAGTCAGACAGACCTGAGCCCACCCTCTGAGGCTGTGTGAATTCTGTGGTCTACACCACACCTGATCTCTGAGGTGAGAATCACTGTTCCACGGAATTGTTGAAAGAATTCCCGTGTGGCAGTATGCTTTAAACACATTTGCACACTATCCAGTGCATAGACATTTTCCTGAAATTTCTCATTAACATTCCAGCATAGGAAGCTACAACATCACAACAACAACAACAACAAAAGGCTTTTTTTTGAGGGAGGAGAGGGGCTCAGAATGTTGGCCAGGTCAGTAACACTGCCCAAATGTGTGTCACCAACAGGAATGGGTTATGGGAGAAATGCCGTCGGCTGGTTCTATTCTGTACCTGCCTTTCTGTTTGTTTTGTCTCCTCTCTGTTTTTTATCTTCTGAAGCCTTCGCTTATTCATTCAGCAACTTGTATTTGTTAGCAAACACGTGACAGGTCAAACACCTCCGTATTCTGTAAAGATGACTCAGACCTACATCTGGTCCTCTTTCAGGAGTTTGTGGCTCGGTAACGATGACTAGTTTTCACTCAGATCTGGTTCCGTGCACCTTCCTGGGCAGACGGGGAGACTATACTCCACTGGCCCATTCATTTGGGAAGGGACTGATTACTAGTTACATAGAAGTGCCATGACATTGCTGGGCTAGGACATTACTACATTGTGAGGCGCCTCCATGCCCTGTGGCACCCCTGTAAGCTTCATGCTAAGCGTGATAAGAGAAGGCAGCTGAAATCCTGATTCACTGAATAAAGGAAGGATGGATGAAGTCCCTGCTTCAGTCAGCCCATTGGACTAGGTGTGAGAGAAATTCAGTTTTTTAAAAATGTATTTTTTTATTGATTTCAGAGAGGAAGGGAGAGGGAGAGAGAAACATCAATGATGAGAGAGAATCATTGATCAGCTGCCTCCTGCACACTCCACTCTGGGGATCGAGCCCGCAACCCGGGCATGTGCCCTGACCGGGAATCGAACCATGATCTCCTGGTTCATAGGTCAACGCTCAGCCAGTGAACAATGCCAGCTGGGAGAGAAATTCAACTTTTGTTTACCTTTTCCACAACTAGTCATTTCTTCCACCAATTAATACACAGAGAGAAAAACAGCATAGTAATTACTATACAAGATACTGAGTATATATGAAAATCTGAAGAGGATTTCAGTTGTGAAGTCCACATGTAGGAGATGTCATTATGGGTCAATCTTGAAAGATAGTTATTATTTAGCTATGTGACAATGCGGGAGGAAGGAATTCCATATGGTAGAACTACTCATAAACAGAGAGAAAGAGAGAGAGAGAGAGAGAGAGAGAGAGAGAGAGAGAGAGAGAGAGAGAGAGAAGAACCTATAGGACATTGCCTATTATCTTCCAGGCCGAGCGAGGTTACAAAGTGGGGGAAAACATGCATAGTCCCTGTCCTAATGGAGCTTGCCATCTCATGGAGAAGTCAGACATTAATCAAAGAATCACACACACACAAAAATGAATGTTGAGTTACAACTGTGACAAACACGCAGGAGAATTAAGTGATATAATATGAGATCATAGAACAAGAGAAATCCATCTAATTAGGGAGGCCAAAGGAGGATCTCTGAGGAAGAAATGACTGACCTGAGATCTGAGAACAGGCGTTAACTGGACAAGTTGCAGTGGCAGTGAGAGAACAAGGTGAGAGAGGACTAGGACCTTAGAGAACGAGGCAAGGACAAATCTGGAGAGGCAGGAGGGACAGACCTCATATGAGTGCATTACAGATGCTCATCTTTATCATGAGAGCAATGGGAAGTCATTGGGATGTTTTCAGCAAGACGGTGATAAGATCCAATGTGTGTGTCCAAAGGATTACTCTTTTCCACAATTTACTACAGAAAATAAACTGGATTGGGTAAAGGTTGAAGCAGGTGAACCAACTGAGAAGATATTGCAAAATGTCCAGGTAATAGATAATAGTAGCTTATACAAGATGGCGGTAGGGGAGAGGGAAATGGGGAGAATAGAAGGGATGTGAGAGATGGTGAACTTGGTGATAAATTAGACATGAGGGTGAAGATAGAGGAAGGTTTCTGATTTGCATGACAGAGAAAATGGCATGCCATTGGGAGGAGAAAACTAGCTATGGAAAAAAAAACCTCTAAGTTCCTTTTTTTTTTTTAAATCCTCACCTTAGGACATTTTCCCAGTGATTTTTAGAGAGTGGAAGAGAGAGGGTAAGACAGAGAAATATCGATGTGAGAGAAACACATCGATTGGTTGCCTCCTGCACGAGCCCTGACCAGGGCCTGGGTAGGGGAGGAGCCTGCAACTAAGGTGCATGCCCTTGACCTTAACCAGAATTGAACCCGGGACCCTTCGGTCCGCAGGCCGATGCTCTATCCACTGAGCCAAACTGGCTAGGGCCTAAGTTCTGTTTTGAAATGCCTTTGAGACAGCCAAGAGGAAATAGCAGGGAAGCAGTTCTACCTCTGGTCTGGTTCTTAGAAAGGCACGTCTCTAACGGGATAAGCCCACAAATCATCTGGACAGCATGTCAAAATGCAGGTTCTGAGTCAGTAGGTCTGAGGGTGGAGTCTGTGATTCTGCATTTTTAACATGTTCGCAGGTGGTGCCAATACTGCTGATCAACAGACCACACTTCAAGTAGCAGGGGTTTGGAGGACAAGTCTGGTTGCAGCTAGAATGTATGAGAAACTATAACTATGGATCTACCGTTGGGCTTGGGTAGTGATGCTTAGAGAAAGCACAGTGATAAGAGAGGAGGGTCTAGAGCAGAGCTCTAAGAAACATTGAGTTTTAATGGCTGAACAGAGGTATGTAAGCCGGCAAAGAAAGCAGAAAAGGGACAGAGAGAAAGGAGGGAAGCCAGGAGAATATTACACAAGCGAAGTCAAGGCAGGAGCCTATTTGAAGAAAGAGGGAGAAGGACCATTTTGCTGTGTGATGGCGCCAGAAGGTAGGACTGGGTGGGCTGATGAATGAGTAGATGGGGCGGAGATGAAGTCACTGCACAGAGAAAATTCTTCAGAGAAGCTTGATGTGAAATAGATAAGAGATGAAGCAGTAGTGGGAGGTGCATGGGGGAAGGGTGTCTAGATTTGTTGTTTTCAATGGTAGATCCTTAAGCAAATGCTCTGTTCTTTGAGTTTCAGCTTAATCATCACTTTCCTGTGGGTCCTTCCCTGACTTCCCAGCAGACTGAGGCACTCCTTTCCTTCTGCCGCCACCGCACACTGTGTACTGCTCATCACACGATAATCATACTCCAGAGCAGTGGTTCTCAAAGTACGGTCCGAGGAACCTACGGGTCCTTGAGGCGCTTTTAAGGGGGTCACGAGGTCAAAACCATTTTCATAATGCTAGGACATTATTTACCAAAATAATACTAAGAAATTGTACTTTGTTGTGTAGCTATTTGTACCGATGGTGAAAATGACATGTTGAGTAAAACTGCTGGAGTTGAAGCCCGAATCAAGACTGTGGTACCAGCCTGTGTTAGCGGTCAGGTGTTCCTCATCTGCTACATAATCACGGTGAAAAGTAATACTAATTTCACTTAAGAATGTGCTACTCATCGAATCTGGACCGTGGTGCACACGTCATTTTAATATTCTGTGCCAGGAAAAGGAAAGCATGCGCACAGCACTGGTGCTGTGGACTGAGCCACGGTGGTGTCTCAAGAAAGGGGCTTCTGTGCTCTCCGGCTGAGCATGTTTTGGGGGGACGTCATTTTTATCTTACACGAATGACTGACAAATTTTGGTTATTCCGCTGCGGATATATGGAAGACATCTCCTGAAAAATGAAGAAATGCCTGTCACTTTAAGGAAAACAATTGGCAGTGTGTGTGGCCAATGGTAAAATAGAAGCTTTACAGTGAAAAAGAAGCTTTATGGCCTTTGAAGAATTTATCTCCTTTCTAACACAGTAAATATCTATAAATATAATCCATGAGACAAAAGCTCTTTGTGGGCCTCCCTCCTTTTGAAAAGGGAAAACAGTCTTTGGTGACCAGCTGTCTTCCTTCCAGTGGGTGGGCTCCTCTAGGGCAGACACCGAATCCTCCCGTCTTGGAGGCTCCAGTGGCAGGCGTGACGGCTGTCCGTGGTACGCACTCAGTACGTATTTCCCAAACTTTAAAATGAATGGGCCTCTGTGGCAAATCTTACAAACGAAGGAGAAACTAAAGGGAGAAAACATAACTTGGAGGATCTGTATTCACATTTGACAAAAAACATCAAAAGCCTTAGAATGTTTTCAACATTCATCAGTAATTTCATGTCTAGGAAATTTCCCTAAGGAAGTAATCTATTCTGAGGATATGCATGACGATGGAGCTGGGAGAGCAGTGCAACCCAAAGTGGGACAATGTATGGCTCCACCCTCAAAGGAAACTTCTTACAGACCACCCTCCCCAGGTCAACTTACGCTATTTTTAACGTTACTTAAATGTGTGAAAATATGAAATTACATAGTAACTCTTGATGGTGATAGTTCCTGCACAACTATACAACCTAAATAAATGTAAAACAAATCTACAAATTAAATACAATATTTACAAACAAATAAAATTCAAATCAGCAGCATTAATTTAGGGTGACTGCTTATCTTCATTTGAAGCTGGATTACTGCTTGCTATGTCACTATGGTATGAACTTCTTGAGTGTTTTTTTGAGTCTGACATATCTATGCTACTACCATGTGATGACTCCATTCTGCCACCACTTGTCTCTATTTGAACTTCCATTTGTCTTGCACACGATGAAGTCTCTTGCTTCCACTTGGTGGAGCTAAGTCTACCATCACTGTCCTATTAAGTTGACCTCTGCCCTTTGTCATCAGTCCACAATAACAAAGATGACCCGCAATGGCTCCAGTACACTGTGAATATGGATGCAAACTCAGACACTGAAATTGCTACAAGGTACTCATTTAGAACGGATGATCTAGAATATGCTTTCATGAAGACACAGCATTTAAAAATTCTCTTAGTCGGACCTCACACAGTGAAGACTAAAATAATAATTATTAATGGTGAAAAACTGTAAGTAATTTAAATATCCATTAAAATAGTTAAATAATTTAGAGACTATCAATCTTGCGGAGTACTATGAAGTCAGGGGAAATATGATGAGAAATAATACTTCATCAGACTGTTCACAATACACTGCTTAAATACGAGGTTGCAATGTTTTATGTATCTAGCGAGAGATTCATCTGGAAGAATCTGGAAACATAGACAACAAAAAGTTGGCACTGTTATGGTATTATAAGTGATTTCTATTTTCTTCTGGGGGTTTTTCAATATTTTGCAAACATTTTACAATGAATATATATTTGCATTATGATAAAATGAAAACATTGTTTTAAAAAGAATTCTTAAACAAAGCATCTGACACAAAACTACTAGGCTTAATGGCTTAGGGACAGGTCATGTTTAGTAAGACAACTTCTAAGTACTTGTTATCTGATAAAGACCCAGAAAAAAAGGTGAGACCTGCCAGCGCCGCTCCTCCTGAGTGCTGAGATGACCCACAGTGGACATGTTTCTGACAGTGTCATCATCTTCCCACCTCCAAGGAGCTAACAGAATTACTTTGAATTCTCGTCATGCTCCACAATCTCCCTCAGAACAATGGAACTTACAATGAGACATGATTCTTCGGCTCTGTTTACTTTATTTTTTTGGATAAGGCACAACTTTTGCATAAGCGCTCTCTACTTATACAGTCACTGTTCGTCACTTAATTATATAGTTAAGCCATGGATTACAATAGCAAATGCACAAAGATGTAATTATAGGATAAGTACCTGGTAATTTCTATTCTCTGAAGTGAAGACTGAATGTTAATTAGCTTTAAGCATATTACAGTAGGTGCAATTATCAGGTAATCTTTGGGAATGTGTGCTTTTTGGATCAGCAGTTATTAAGTAAATCCCATGTAGTTATGAGGAATGTCATAAACAGCTGCAGACCTTTGTGCCTGGGTAAGGGCAAGAATTAGAGAAGTTAATTCCACTGTCACCTCATTGGTATTACAATATTCCCACTGCTCCCTTGTAATCGGTCCCATGCTCAATTATTCACTGTCCTCAGCTCCCTGGGAAAGCTGGAGACGCTGTCCATGGGATGCGTATCTAAGTACGAATGCCTGGTCCATCTAACGGAACCCCTCTTACACAGGGTTTGCATTTAAATGGGAAATCATAATAAAGGGTCCAGGTGGCAACAGTTTTTGCTCCACAAGCTGCAGCATCGACTCAGGAATTCAAAGGCAGAAGCCCAACAGATTAACGGTCCCCATAATATTATCTCTGCAACATGCAATTTGTTCTCAACGATAATTAGATATTTAGAGAGCGACATAATTAGGAAGAAGCGGCTTAATGCTTTCTGTTGCTGTTGTTTGCTGAGAATCTCCTGACAGCCGGCTCCTCTCTGGGAGTGACAGGATTCAGATCCTGGAATCTGCAGGAGCCGGCTACGCTGAGAAATGGCTCCCACACTCTGCCTGGTGGAATGAAATCATCCCAAATCCAAACCTCTCTGTGGCTGATTGGTGTACCCTTTCTCCCACCCTTGAGAACACACCAGAATTCTGTGTATACATGCTTCCTAAGCATGGATTAACTAAACCAGGCGTCCTCAAACTATGGCCCGCGGGCCACATGCGGGTGTTTTTGCCGTTTTGTTTTTTTTACTTCAAAATAAGATATGTGCAGTGTGCATAGGGATTTGTTCATAGTTTTTTTTAAAACTATAGTCCAGCCCTCCAACGGTCTGAGGGACAGTGAACTGGCCCCCTGTTTAAAAAGTTTGAGGACCCCTGAACTAAACATATATGGGGCCAGATGTAAAGAGAAACGAGGTAAAAACCCATTTCAAATCCTTTTTGGAATGGTGATGGCTAAATGGCCAAGTCAAGGTAAGATCCACACGGAGATTGCTATTTCCTTTTGTCTGTTTGTGACGGCCCTTCCCTTTCCCCAAAGCTCCAGTATTGCTGCTATTGGAGCTCATATCTACATGCATAGTTTTCCCTGAAATTGTATTGACCGTCAACCACCAGGCCGGATCCTATGAGCAGAGGGGACACGAAGTTACTGAGAAATGTAATTTCCTGTCCACCTAAATGCCACACCATGGGCTGAGGATGGAAGACACAGACACACTGACGTGGGCCACTTCCAGCAGGTCAGAGAGCCTTCCCATTACAACTGTTCTCTTCCTTAGAGTATTTTTATGCTGAAAACCCCACATTCTTATCCTTTCTCATTCCCACCACTGGAACCTTCCAATCCTTCAATCAAACAATGGGGAGTAAGGAGGTAAGTTTTTCTACAAGTATAGGCCTTGGTGCTGCAGAGCCACGAAGCTACGTGCAGGACTCCTGTCCACAGTGTCGGGCGCACTGGTATTAATGGAGCAGAACGAACACAGCACACGCATTGTGCAGCGGAGAGCAGAGCCTCTTGAAACTTAGGGCCAGAAAAAATGCGGGGCAGGACCTTCTTAGTCTCCGTATAAATGAAGCACATCTCCTGTCCCTCCTGCGCAAAAGAAAGCTGCCTGCAGAGTATTTGCCCCGCCCCAGATTAATCTACCGGGCTGGAGACAGATGGATCTGATCGTCTGATACTCTGCAAGTCTGGGTCCCTTCGGCAGATTCCAAGCATTTGGCTAAGGTGTGTGTGTGTGTGTGTGTGTGTGTGTGTGTGTGTGTGTGTGTGTGTTTAGGTTGCTTATAAGTTATTTGTATCTATTTCATTCTTATAATTATAGTTTCTCACAGTTATCTGTTTTCTGGGAGATGCATCTTCCTAGTGGCATCCTCTCCTGCCCAAACCATAGTGATGAAGAAATTGTGTCTCCATGGCAGAGAGTCCACTGGGGAACATTAGGTGGGTGGAATGAAGTTGCGTGTTGTTGGGGAGTGGTCAGTGTGCTGAGGCTGGCCCGCAGGCTCTGAAACAGGGTTAGCCAGGCCGGTGTCCCGCAGAGCAGAGGCCCATGGTCTCCTGCCATCACTCTGCACAGGAGGGTGGTTTTCACACGAGCTCCACAGAGCCCTGAGGGGGTTTGCCTGGAGGGCAGTGGGAAGGCCAGGGCAGGTTCCTGGCCCTGTCCCGTTCTCCCAGAGCTGCTCCACTTGTATCTGTTGGGATTCCTCCAAAAGTTTCATTTGCAGAAAAGGCACTGAGGGACCACTGGACTACTCTCTGCCCGGGGCTAGCGTCCCAAAGGATGGAGTGTGTGTTTATTTCACCAGTGCTGGGGAAACACAGCCTAGCACAGCGCTTAGGATTTTGCTCGTACTCAGGAAATATTTTTGAATAAGTGTATAAAATAGGGAGGTATACTTGTTATGGGAAAAATATTGCCAAATCCTTAGAGGGATTAAACCAACATAACATTTCTAGAGCTATGTCATGGGCTGAAATATTTCTAGTTCATTGTATTGATTTTATTTACTGTTTATATTTACTAGGATTGAAATATTCTCAAGCACTGTTTTCAATCCCAAAGTCCAAAAATCAATTCATAGGGGAAATATCTGAATACCAGCATACCTTACCAACTAGCTGCCACTATCCTATTCTTGACCCAACTGTTTATTCAGATAGAAACTATATCTGGATTGGGATTGCACTCCCATATTCCGGAGAAAGAGCTGGCAAAAGAGCTAAAGGGGGATTTCAGGAATTCCCGGCAGACAGCATTGTTTAAGCAAATCATAGTCTTCCCACTACGATTTCCCGAATGGTCTCCTAGGGTCTGACCAATCCCAGGGACAGCTAATAGTAAGTCCACTCAGGCAGTTTCATTTCTAGCCACAGGTATTACAGATCTTTACTGCAGGCTACATTCTGAGAAGGAGCAAGCTCTCCATTCACATTAATAGCAAATAAAATGACTCCCATTCGGCCTAAAGTGAAGAACAATGCAAGCAGCATTCTAGCTTCAGTCAGATGCAGCCCTTCTCAATTTTGTTCTCAGGCTTCTAAGAAAGACGGAAGAGCATTCTGTGGGAATAGCAGCTCAAAGCAGCCCTATTCCAATATACAAGTTACTCGTTTTAGTTTGTAATTGCTTAGAAAGCACAAAAGTTGTATGGTTCTTGGCTTGGAGCCATAAGGCAGAAAATTTACTGTACTGAGCTTCTAATTGTCTGCGAGGCTTTTTAAAGGGAAAATCATTCTGGATAAATTGCTTAGCTGAAATGTTAGAAATGTTTTAAAAAGGAAAAAAAAAAGTTTTCTTTCCCAAACTGTCAGAAGAGTTCTTTAATTAAAACATGGTAGGCTTAGAACTAAGAGAATATTCAGAGTAAGAGATTAGAATTCAGTTTACGAACCACTTACAAACACAAATTACCCCCAGATGCTTTCAAATTATTATTTAATATATACTGTCTTGGCAATTAATTAATTATGCTGATCACTGTCAAATCTCTGTAAATATACAGCAATCATTCATTCATCTCACCTTAACTGAGCATGCACTGAATTCTGTGTGTGAGTAAATTTACATACTAATTCCTTCCTCCTCCCCCAATCTGGTGATTTCACTTCCCAGTGAAACACAATTAAAAATGGAGAAAAAGCTGGAAAGTAAAAGTTGATTGTAAAGTGCATGCATTTTACCAGGCATGTAGATATTTTCATGTTGTTACCCCACTAAATATAAATCAAACAGAAGAGTGAGGACAGAGTATACATTGACAAGCACTGAATTAAGCATGGTATGGACCTTAACTTGTTTGAGCCTTAACTATTCCTAAGAGACAGGTAGCACTATCCCTCTTTTACAAAATGAAAAACAAGCCGAGAAAGGTTGAGTGTCTTCCCGGATAACACACTGAGGAAGTGGCAGCAAATCTGACATTAAACCACACTGCCCTTTCCGTTCTGTCCTGGGTGGAGGAATATGAGGACCTCACAGGTAGTGGCTCATCAGCTTATACTTACACTTGTCTCATTTTCACTGTGTATCCAAGATTCATAGTATTTGGTTTCCTAATTTGTCTTTCAATGTTCCTATGACTGAAGGCCGCCTTAAGCCAAGGCCCAAGTCTTTAATGGCTGCTTTTATCCAAGCCCTGGATTCAGGGATCGAGCTCTCTGTAAGTAAACTCAAGTTTCTTGAAGACTGGATCTCAACCCACGCTGCCACAGACCTGCAATGCCAACAGCTAGCCCCCCGGCCCCTGCAAATCATGGCCTCGCTTCTGCCCTGACATCTCCTTTCAGTCTCTGGCTAATCCTGGCTGTTCTTCCAAGTTTCCCCGTAACATCTTTTACTCAGCAAGACCACCTTTGACCTTCAAATCTAAATGAGAAACCCTCATACCTTTCTGTATTTTCCTTCACTATAGTTACCACAATTTGTAATTAGGCACATACCAGTGTGATTACTTGTTTGATGCCTGTCTGCTACACACCTAGTCAGTGTTCACACCTAGTACTAAAGTGTTCACAGCACACAAATGAAACTATCCATGCAAAGCCCTCAGCCCATAATAGGTGCTCAATACACGTTCACAGTGTTATTTCAGAAATGCATTAACTCTACTTAGATCCTTGTATCTTTATCCTCCTCCCATGTTCCACTTTTTCTTAGGGACTGATACCTTGGTTTAGAGGGATTTCTTTTTGAGTCACTTTCCAAACTGTTCTTATAAAATACTGGTCCTGAACTTATTCCTCCATCTGTCTCTTAGAATAACCTAACCCCAAAGTGCTATTGGACGGGGTAGACCCTCTCCCTCTCCAAACTGGGTAATGACAGTAAATTTCAAATGTATGGATGTTTTACTTATATAGATTACCTAATTTTTAATGATATCTTGCTTATGAAGATCTTTAGGGTAATTTCAACAGCTCACTAAATTTATTCAACTGGTAAAGAGCTCTTAAATCTACTTACATTAAGAACTTTGCTATTAACATAAAAATCTTTTCAGTGAGTTCACTGGTAGAGACATACAATGCTGAAATGCACAAAAGATAAATGATTTATTAGTCAATTTAATTCAATTTTGTCAGCAAGTCCTATCAATTCCTACTTTGTAATAACTTTTGAATTCATCAGATACAGTCTGTTTCTGCCATTCTCTGGACCCTCACCTGCTTGGATTACTGTAATTTGTTTTCATGACCGGCCTTCCACATCGGGTCTTAATCTTTTATAAGGGAGCTTACGTACTGCAGCACAGTTCATGTCCTTATAACCCTGCATTTGAAGTTGGTCAGTCCTGCTCAACAATTCATAAAGGTTTCCCAATCCCCACCAGACCAAAACCAAATGCATCTTGGGAGTGAGGGCTCCCTACCATCTCGCATCTGCCTTAGCAACTGCCCACTTTCAAATCCCTCCAATTCCCGACTCCTCTTTCCTCATGAATCCCTCTACTTGCATTGATCTTCTTCTGCAATATTGTTGGCCCAAGTTTTGCTTGTCACTTGAAAATCCTCAAGTTCTACTGACTCCATGTAAATTTTAGTGTATTAGTCTGATAGGGCTTCCATAACAAAATATCACAGACTGAGTGGCTTAAACAACAGAACACAGTTCTAGAGACTGGAAGTCCAAGATCAAGGTGTTGGCAGGTTTGGCTTCTCCTGAGGCTTCTCCCCCTGGCTCTCAGATGGCTGCCTCCTCTCTGTGTCCACACATGGTCTATTTTTCTGTGAGCACAACCCTATGGTGTCTCTTCCTCCTCTTATAAGGACATCATTCCTATAGATTTAGGGTAGTTTGTCGACCACTGATTTAGGGTAACATTAATTACCTCTTTAAAGGCCCTATCTCCAAATGCTATCACATTGGGGTTCAGGGCTGCAACATCTGAATTTGAGGGAACACAATTCAGACAATAACATTTAATGCTATTTTTCATCTCTCATTTTTTATCTTTTATAGAAATAAAAGTATCATACATTTATTTATTGTCTGCCTGAGGAGGTTATAGTCTCCTTCAGAAAGTATCTAAATTTTCTTTTCTATTCCTGAAGTTTGTGCATAATTAATATTCATTTCTTTTATTCAATGGTACCCAGTACTTGAGAAATGGACTCTCAAGAAGCACCAGTAGAGATAAACAACATCGTCACTTCCCGATTTAGTAACGGAGGGCAACCTAAAACAAGGCAGGGACCTGGTGCTACCTGCTTCGATTAGTACTGGTCAGTGAGAGAATGGACACTTCAATGGAGAGGTAAGGCAATCAGAGGGGTAATCTGCAAGCTCGAAGAAGTCAGCCCAGCAAGTACAAGGCACCTGTGGCCTTGAACTCTGGATTCTAAGGAAGCCATAGGGTAAAGTCAAGATGTGGAGGGAATGTCACTGACAGGTAGAAAAGGGACAGATCCTCTCCAGCAGGCCGTCAGAGATATGGCAACCGCATCTTCCCTAACTGAGAAGCCCCAGCGCTGTGTAGGAGAGATAGGAGACAAGAAGATGAAGGAGAGGAGAGTGGTCGTACTAGTCCTGGGCATTGCTGTCTCATTCTGGTTCTTTCAGACCTACTGTCCCCAGCAATTCCCACTCCATCCAAGGAAGCTTGCTTTTAGCCATTCCAGAAGTTATTTGTATCTGTGTTAACAACCTCAACTGATCAATCAATGGAATTACTAGAAACCTTCTTAAGGAATTCTCAATGTCATTTTTCCTACCTGAACACTAACATGAATGAAGTTATTAAGCAAAATGCTGTGACATAGTCCATAAGTATTCTGAAATTAGTTGTCTTTGAATGAATGAAAGAAAAGTTGCCAGTATATTTCCCTCTGCCATTTTTATTGGAAGTCAAATATTTACCAAATTCTATCCACAGAGTAGAATCCACACAAAAGCTTGGGAGCAACAAAGCATTTCACCTTCTGGCCCGAAGGACCCTCACTCCTCCCTTTTCCCAACTAAAAATTACCTTATGGCATAGAATTTCAGACCTGAGCAAGTTAGGGAAGAATTTTATGGGTCGACTAGAGTGGTCAAGAGAGAAAGGCCACAGCTCTTAAAAGTCATAAAGTATCTGACCTCTTGTACTGAACAAGAGCTTTTCCAGTGCAACTCAAATTCACCTCCTGGATGAGTTTCGGAGTATGAAATCCTCCCAGGAGACTCTGCTGCCTCATATTTGCTACTCGGGGGTCTATGCCCTGGTTCTTGGTCATCTCTGTCTTGGCAATGGCTTCTCTCATGGTGGCATCACTAGTGACCCACAGACCAGCTTCTCTGTCCAGGGACAGACAAGCTGTAGAAGTTCACAGACAAGGAAACGGGAAGACAGACAAAGGGCTATCTTTCTGAAACCAGCCATATCCAGCACGTAGGTCTCCACGGATTATGCTCCGCTGCTGCCCAGCTATTGCCTGCCCTCTCAGAGCACTCGTCTTACAATGAGGGGAGAACACTGTGAGATGGGATGGGAAGGATCTCCTTACATGGCCAATAAATAGCGTGGACAGCGAGATTTTAAAGAAGAGCAGCTATGCTGTAATCCTCAAACATTTCCCAGAAAATGTAGGCTTCCCAGAATTCTGGCCTGTTTTACATAAACAAATCAAGGCAATGTTTTACTCACGGAGCCTTCATTATTTCTCTGGCAAATGCTAGAAAAATTGGCAAACCGACGCAGCTGCCTGATTTACGGCTGCTCTTTCTCTGGAGCCCCCGAAGTCAGTACATAACAGTTTCCCCAGGAAACTGCACATATTCACTTGATTTCAATTAGTTTTCTCCACACAGGCCACTGCCTCTTCAGCCAGCTCAGAAAACATGACTTGTAGTGTTTAAGCTGCTTGACTTAGGAGATAAGCACTGAACTCCTACCTGGTTATTCCCCAGGAAGATTGGATCCTTTGTGTCTTATCAGTTTACCTGCTGGTATTTACTTAACACTACTTGTGATGAGCTCTCACTTTTTTTTTGGTCTATTTGACTTGATAAAGTTTATCTTTATCTTCTGATTAACACAATTCTACCTTTGTGACCTGGAGTCAAACATTTTTTATTTTTTTTAATGGGCCAGTCTAATACAACCCTGGGAACTGAACAGTACCCACTCTTGGATAAGACTTTTAAGCTGGCACAGTCCCTATTAGGCTTTTGAACTTTTAACAAGAGAAAGCACTGACAATCTTTCTGTCAACATTTTCCTGCACCGCAAATTGCTCATGCATTAGAAATTCTCTAGAAATGACATAAAAAGGCTATGAAGCAAATGTATTCTTGTAGTGCAGGTCTGCAAGGCAGCGTAATTTCAGAACACACCACATACGCTGAAAAGATGGCAGATGCAAGAATTGGATTTAACCTAGATGATAACCCAATTTTCTCCCTAGTGCTGTAACTCAATAACTCTTTAATGGCCTCTTAGATAAACAGATGGATGTCATCAGAAGGCACGGGATGATAAATCTGATTGGTGTCTGAATAATTTGCACTGCTTTATCCCCAAAACAAGCAGCAGGAGAAAAATGGGAGAACCCACCCTTAAGCCCCAGCATGGGAGTTTAAATTATTTGATTAGAGACAGTTGTATTTTCCCAGTGGCATAATACTGAAAACAACCAGAATGGCCAAGTCCAGGAAGTGCAATCTATCTTTTTAATTAGGGCTCTTCTTTTGAAGATTTATACTGCGTAGTTTGGCTGTGCTTATTCTCATTTAGTTGACTCAGTTTATTTTCATACAGATTTCCAAATACTCAATTAAAGCTCTTTGGAAGATCATGACTTTCAATTATCCATGATGGCCCAGAGTTTATAGACCCTCAAGTCCATGCTGGCTTTCTGCTGGTGAAGCAGTTCCTGATTCTTTGACTAGTTCCTTTACTTGAATGCTTTTTCATTTAGCTCACTAGCTCACTGGGAGCATTCAGTAGAATTAGATTTCAAATGGTTCAATGTTGGAAGTCCAATGAGGACATGAAGAATCTGACTAAGCTTTTCCAGGGTTGCAACTGTCAAATTCTACACCCACCCTGATAATCTCACGCTGATGAATCTGGAAGAAAAGGTATGGCTGAAAACAATAACAACCAAACATTCTGAAAGGAAATATGCCTTTGGTTGTCATTGCCACTGTGACATATGGACTGTGAGATTACCCGAAAGTTCTGTGGTTTTTCAGTATTAACTTAGGAAATCCTTTGCCTTAGACAGGACAGAGGGCTAGATTTTAAAAAATGTCTGTTGATAAAGTATATTTTTTCTTTCATATTAGAGGGAAGATAATCAGATGGGATGGTAATGCTGATGGGTTTTGTCTCTAGTATAAGATACTGCTTTTAAATATTTCTGAGAGATGTAAAAGTTTACTAAGCATAAAAAAAAACTTTCAGAACCAGAATATTCTGGAGAATCTAGTTGGATAAGGTTTCCAATTATACACAGAGTCCAAACACTTGCTTTAAAGTATTTTTATTGCTTGACAGTAGTTCATCTATTGTAGTTAATTCTTACTTGAAATAATAAATGTAGGAGATTCTTATGTAGCACTTACTATGGGCCTGAGAACTAACCAATAAGGTCCTAGCACTTTACATGCATTAACCCATTTACTCGTCACAACAGTTCTAAAGGGAAAAAGCTATTATTGTCCTCAATTTATAGGTGAGAAATCTAAAGCACAGGTATATTGAGTAAGTGGTCCGAGAGCACACAGCTATTAAGTGGCCGAGCTGGGGATTAAGATCAGGCAGCCTGGCTCCAGAGCCTATGCTCTTAGCCATTTCCATGTTTTACTGCCTTTCATAAAGGCTTGATTGATGTACATACTCAGGATATTATCAGCAATCAAGTAGAGACGGATTGGTTAAGGCCCCACTTTACATGGGGATAATAATCTCTGCTTCGAAACCTGGTTACTCAGTCATGCATGTTGGGGGGCTCAGGGTGCAGTCCATCAGGAACAATCCAAGGGAAGGGGACCCCCAAAGCTTCTAGGATGCAGGTGGGGGTAACTAATACAGTGCACACTATCAAATGCACAAGGCGTATTCGGTGAGCTTTCGTTCCAGCTTCTTCCTATGCTAACGGGTGGCCTTGTGTTAGCTTCAGGTTCCGTCCACCACACGCTTCCTCGCTTCGTCCTCCTGAGGCTTCTGGTCTGCTGACTGTGGGGCCTGTCACTAGTGAACTGCCATGAACCCCTCGATTGTGGGATCTCACTGTTTCCCTCTGTCCCGTGGCATTTTCACTAGGGAGGGGATGTGCCTGTAATTTATTACAGCGGTTTTGATGACATTCAAAATGCCTCAGTTGGCTAAATATAAATTGGTAAAATTTTCCTGAAAAGCAACTTAACAATATGTATTGGGAAAAAAAAAGTTCATAACTACCAGTTTCAGGAGGAGTATTATATCCTAAGGAAGTAGTCAGAGATGTGGGAAGAAATTTTACATAAGAATCTTCCTCACAGCATTATTTACAACACACACACGCACACACGAAGAAGAAGCCTTGAAACAACATAAATAACCAAGAAGAGGAGCCCAATTAAGAAGTTTATGATACACCCATAAAATGCAATATTATGCAGTCATTAAAATTATGTTTCTGGAGAATTTTTAATGACACAGAAATACTCATTACATAACATTCAGTTAAAAAGCAGAATACAGAACTTCCTGAAAAATGATGTCCTCTAAGTAAAAAGAAAGAATCTAAATGTGTCCAAGTCCTGAGAGGACCCCTGCCTTTTGCTGGTTATCTCTGAGTTGCAAGGTTTTGGTTTCTCTTTTCCAAACTTTCTAAAATGAGAAGGCCATCCAATAGAACATAATCAGAAAACCATCCAATGAAACGTACATTCCCATGCGCCCCGGGAGGAAGAGCTGGCAGATGCGGGGTGGGGGGGTGGGGTGTGGTGGTGGTGGTGGTGGGAGGCGGGTGAAGTGGGCAGAAGAGAAAGACCTCAATCCCCCACCCCTTCCGCCACCCCCTTAGGCTCAGCATCTGTGTGTGTGGGGGGGAGTATTCACAGGTGCACGCACATGTACAAGCACCTGGTGACCAACCTCACGGAGCTCTTTCCCACCAAATACTGGGGATTCCTGGCTACTGCAAATATAAACAGAGTCAAATCATCTCAATGCATATTTCTAAGCAAGTGGAGGGATTGAGCAAAAAAAAAAAAGAGAGAAAACTCAGCAATCACCACACTGATTGCTGAGGGGAGCGGGTGAAAGAAGGTGGAGGAGGGTGTAGAGGGGATACATGGTGACGGATGGAGACTTGACTTGGGGTGGTGAACACACAATACAGTGAACAGATGATGTGCTGTAGAACTGTGCACCTGAAACCTGTATAATTTCCTTAACCAGTGTCACCCCAATAAATGTAATGAAAAGGAAAAAAGAAATGAAGAAAGAAGTCAATCACAGAGTAGCCACATTTTAAATACCAAGGGAATTAAGATCTGGTGAGACTCTGTGAGCTCTCACTCTGTGGATATATTTAAACATATGAGCTACACAAGAAGGGGGACTGGGCAAGATGGACTCTAACCGTCTGATCCTGTTATGCTAGTGACACTGAGATTGGAAGAGAGGAAAGGGGAGTTCAGGGAGTGAGAGCCTACCAGGAACCCCGAGCAGCGCTGCAGCTTCCGGTAAGCAGGCTTTGACCTTGTGTCTACCACCCCTTTGCTCCTGAAGATGGTGCAAATGAACGGAAGCTGCCGTTGACTCTATGGCATTAGAGAGCGGCTAAGGCTGAAGCAGTGAGCTGCTTGCAATTCCTAGTTGTGTTATCAAGATGGTATTAAAGGCAACAGTGACAACAGGGAATTCTGTTGTTCTGAGACAATGTAACAGTGGAGTTTCCTTTCATAAAACAGCTAACATTTGCAACTAGAATTTTGGTAATCCTTACATTACCAGTTTAACCCTAACGCCATTTATAAAAGACAAATATGTGTTTGTTTTTTTATTTTTATAAGTTTTTTTTTTTTTTTTAACTGTGTGGTAATTGAGGGATTTCGGAAAGGTAGTTAAATTAATCTCTGTGGTCAGAATTCAGAGTTACTATGGGAAAGGTTTGGATTTATTTTTTCATTAGCATTTTATGGATTGGACCAATTAGTCCGAGCAAGCCTGAAATTCCCAGAACTTTCTAAAGCTGGCATCCTAAGCTGCTGGGGACACACATGACGTGAATTTACCAATTACAGACCCAGGCGGATGTGGGTCGGCAGCAGCGAGGCCTTGGATTTGGATCTGAAGTGTTTTGGGACAAAATATAAAATAAGGTTTGATCTCTGAATCGTTCTTTCAAATCCCTCTTTCTTTTTTCCCCCCAAATCATAAAATAGAGCAAATTAAATGTAAGCTTCACATATTTCATGTAAGTGCTTTTTTCGCCTCCTAAGTTTTCTGTGCTATACTTAATACTTCTGCCAGGGAAACTTTAAAGTAGACGGATTACAGGCATACACTGTAGAGTCAGAAAAAAACTGGATTGAAATCCTGATTCTTTGCTATTAGCTCTATAAACTATTGGCAAGTTTTTGAACCTCAATTTTCTTAACTTGTAAAATACAAATAGTAGTATCTAACTTAGAGGATTATTATAAGATTAAATGAGAAAATATATTAAAGCAATTAATATAGCAACTCACTCATAGCAAATACCCAATAAGTGGTAGGTTTTTTTGGTTTGTTTGGGTGTGTGTGTGTGTGTGTGTTCGCTCATTTTAGACATGTTGAATATATTTTGTAAGTTGAGAAAAATCCATAATAGAAATGACATTTGCATCATGGCTCCCCCACAATAATTGTTCAGTAGATGTTCATTTCAACATAATTTAAGGATATTTTTAAGCTTCTTAGTCTCATCATGATCTCGAAATGCTTAAAATTTTTCAAAATTACCACCACAAATATGGCAATACTTTGTAAGTGCAAACCATTCAGTAAATGTATGTTGCATTTTAAGTTCAACACTTTCTGCTTTACCCATCAAAAGATAGAAGGCAGAATTGGGGAAAAAACCCACAAAACACTTAAAACTTAATATTTTAAGAAAAAGGTGTTCTAATGAGCAAAATAAAGAAAAATATGTAGTTCAAGAGTCAAGGGAAAGATTCAAGAGTCTCCCGCGGGGCATCCGTAAGATTTACTCCTTTTCAACGTCCCTATAAGGTGGGCGAGCGGCCTGGCAGAGGGGGCCGCCGAGACTCGGGCAATAAGGCAGCTCAGCACACGGACCACGAGACTTACTTCTAACACCAGCTCTACAACTTGCTGGCTCTCAAATCCTTGCTAGTAAAACATTTTTGGCAAGTAAAATGACCTTCTTGAAGCTTGGATTTTTTAAAGCTGTGAGACAGCGACAATTTCCCTCATGGGTCGTAGTAAGAAAATTAAGTGGTTTAATACACATATATTAGCGCCTGGAATAGCGGCTGTCCCGGCAGGTGCTTAGGAAATTATGGCTCTCCCTAACGCTGGTATTTGGTTATGCTACGTTACAAATTGAAGTCTTAATTATATGGTAACATAGCACATAATAATGGCTAGAGAGATCTTTACCCAATAAGGAGCTTATTTGGGGATGGCCTGACTTAAATATTAAACTATGTGGAGCATAGAAGATTTGCTTTGGGAATTCTGAGGAAGAGCTTCAAAGACTGCGACAGCCATCTATATTTATATATATAAAAGCCTAAGCGACCATTATGACCGAATGGCCGGAATGACTGATTGCTGTGACGTGCCCTGACCACAGCAATGCGGGAGCTGCCCCCTGGTGGTCAGTGCGCTCCCACCGCAGGAACGCCATTCAGCCAGAAGCCTCCTCCCTCCACAGCAGTGCTACCGAGCAGCAGAGGCAGGCCCAGAGGGGCCGGGATGAGCGGCGGCAGAGCTGCGCCTGGCCCTGGCTGGGTCTCCTCCCCGGCCACCTGCCGCTCTGGCACTGCTACATCCCTTGGGGGGATGTCTGACTGCCGGTTTTGGCCTGATCCCCTTTATCGGGCCTCTAGTTTCCTATGAAAAAAAGAGAGCCTGAACCTATAGGTGAACTTTTGGAATATGGCCCATTTGCAGAAGAAGCCTGAGAAATACTTTTCCTAAACTTTTCACTTTGAAATAAATTTAGACTTGCAGAAAAGTTACAAAGGAGTACAGAGTTCTCACTGCCCTTTGTCCAGCTTCCCCCAATGATAGCACTTCACATCGTCATGGTGTCACCGTCAAAAAAAAGGACTGAGCATTGATAGAACACTGCTGAGAAATCTACAGGCATTACTTGAATTTCAGCAGTTTTCCTGCTACTGTTTTCTTTCTGGTCCAGGATTTATGTGGGGATGTCACTGCATGTAGATGTCCCTAGTCTCCAATCGGTGTGAATTCCTCCAATCGGTCTTTCTCGTCTTTCATGATCTTGACACTTTGGAAGAGTTCCGGTCCGTTTGTTTTGTAGACGGCCCTCAGTTTGGATTTGCCTGAGCTCTTGTTATTGGTCACATTGGTGTTATGCATTTTGCAGGAACAGCCTAGAAGTGACGTTTTGGTCTTTGTAGTGCAACATATCAGGGGGTATATGATTTCTATATGTCTTAATACTGGTGATATGAACTTTGATCATTTGGGTAAGGTCACATCTGCCACACTTTCCTACTGTAAAATTACGTTTCCCTTTGTAGCTAATAAATGTCTGTGGGAAGATGCTTTGAGGCTATGAAATTGTGCTGTTTTACAGTATACCGTCTTCCATGACTTTTAGATTCCATCAACGGTTCTTGCCTGATAATTACAAATGTGCTGTTTGTCTCATGGTGATGTTCCTCTTTCTGTTATTCTTGTTTGTTCATTAACTAGAATTACACTGTGAGGGAGAGCTGCCCCTTCTCTCCCATTTATTTATTTCTTCAATTATATATCTACTAGAGGCCTGATGCACGAAATTCGTGCAAGGGGTTCAGCCCTCGCAGCCCCTCGTAGCCCCAGCTGGTCCTTGCAGCCCTGGCTTCATCCGGACGATCGTTCTGCTGCTCGGTCTAATTAGCATATTAGCTCTTTATTATATAGGATGTTAGTATTGCACATTCATGTTTTCTTCAACTTATAATCCAATAATATACTTATTTCATTGTTCAGGGTGTCCCAGCTTTGGCAACTGGGTGCTCCTTCAGCTGGGCTCCTGTGTCTTTTCAACATGTTGTAATTTTTTGAACCATAAGATGTCCCAGACTCAACTTGCATTTCCCCTTCCTACCTTTGGTGTCAACCACTTCTCCAAAAAGCCTGGTTCCTTCTACTGGAGAAAGGTGTTAGGAACCAAGTGATGGGCGCTGAGTGTGCTCATTGCTGTGGAGGTGTTACTGCTTCCAGCTCCTCTCAGTGGAAACAGCTAAGGAACACATATCCATATACGAACCCACATACACACCTGTGTTTCTATATGCATCTCCCTGTATGTGATTGAGTTCATACTAATCCCTCTAATTGCAATCCAATGTCACAGAATTCATTCCACCCTTCTCACTTTCCTCAACTGTATCCTTTTATTTCTCTGACAGCCAGAAACCAAGATTTCATGATCTACAATGTATTTGCTTCTTTGTTCAATCCCGGCATAGACATAGTGTCAGAACTGCTAACCCATACCCTTGTTTCCTGAAGAAACAAATGTACCAACTATACAGTACAATGTTTGCATATGGTCCTTTTTGCTGTTAGCTTTAGTCAAAATATTATATTCCAAAGTAACTTAGGTTGCTGTTTTCTTCCTGTATCCCCACAGTGTAGCCATGTTGTTATTTGTAATACATTTAGCTTCATTTTTTATGGTTTCTATAACACTTTGGGTTCCCTACATCCTGATTTTATGTATTTACTTATCGGGTACGTGAAACACTATAATGTTTCTAAGAGTCAGAGGTATACAAAAAGGTAGACTCAGTGTCTCTCCTTCCTCACCCTACCAGTCCCTCTATTATTCCTCTTTTATACTGAATTATACTGAATTTCTATTCCACTTCCTGTACGTAACGAATATCATTAGTTTTTGCTTTATCTTCTGGTAACCTTTTACAAAATTGAGTAGATTTCAGTATGCTTTCCTTATTTCTTACATGAAGGACAGCACATTCTGGGTCAGCGGTTTTTAAGAATTATTAAAACTTGCAATACCCGACTATTTAGTCAGGGGCACTGACCTCTTTTCCTTACATTGAAAAATTTAAAAAATGACAGCCTACACAACAATAGCTGTCCGGTGTGAATGAATCAAAATTATACCTATTTTTTTTTGTCAGATAGGCAAATATATATATGTTTTGGTATGCTGCAGAATTTTAGTACTTAGTTTATGTGAGCCATGAGATGAAAAAGGTTGAAAATTGCTGCTCTAGATACTCCTTTGCACTTGACGTTTATCACTTAATATATCCTGGAAATAATTTCAGAACAGTTCACAGAGACGCTCATTCTATTTTTTCTTTTTATTTTTTACACATGTACTCTACTCCACTGTGGGTGCCATAAATTATTTTACTACTTCTCTATATATGGTCATTTACACTGTTTCCAATATGATGTGATTACAAACAATGCTGAAATGAATAACCAATGCCTACAGATTTTCATATTGCTGGAGGCAGCTTTTAGAATATATTCCTAGAAGTGGGAGTGCTAGGTCACAAGACTGCAAGTGCAGTTTTCTCAGATAATGCCGAGTTCCCCTCCAAGAGGGCTGAACCAGTTTGCATTCTCACCAGCAACGTGCTGTCCTCCTTTTAATTTTCACCAGCATAATAGGTGAAGAAATGGTATGTTTCACCAACATAATAGGTGAAGAAATGGTAGGTGAGAAGTGATATCTCAGTAATGTTTTAATTTGCATTTCTTAGACATACTTTTAATGCAGATGGAAAATGAAAATTGAGGGGAAGTTCATATGGGCAGCGAGGAGCTTCACAAAGAACTAAAATGGAACTTAGGAGGATCCTGACAAGACAGTAAGTCAGCGAAGAAGCTGGGAAAGGATGCTGCTGCTGACGGGTTGGGGAGAGTGAAAAGCATTAATACAAAGACTAGAAAGTGACCCATCGGACATATAAAGGGAACCAGAATGTAATCTGTAATGCACTGAGCTTAAAGGATTGACTTGTTTTTACATGCAAGAAAAAAGGCTAATAACAAATGATGCTAAAAATAGAAAGACTCGAGGTGTTTGAAAAATCTCAGCCTTAAAGAACAGCGGTGATCTGAAAACCTGCAACAAAGGACACAGAAGCCAGATAACGAAGCAAGAACCAGAGGAGGCTGTGAATGGGGTGGTCCAAACAGCAGAAGCAGCGTCTTGTCACTCACACCCAGGCCACCCAGACACGTGCAGGGACTCTGATCTGGCTTAAAGCACCGAGAATACAGAAAAACCTCTGAAGCATTCATTTTTAAGAATAGGAAAAAGGATGGTCTTAGAAAGAATCAGACAATGATCTTATGAATGACCAAACAATCAAAGAGAGATTTTTATATATGAAAAACAAAACAAAAACCCCAAAGAAATCTTTTAAACATAGAAAAAAAGCACATACTGCAAAATGACTAACGTGACCTAGGTCTCTAGGGTGGGGCTGAAACAACAGCCTTTGTTACTAGTGAGAGATTCATTGTTTTAACCACAGTATGGTTTTTTATTCTATTTCCTAAGCCACATTTTAGGCCAGACATCAAGAAGGCTTTTTACTATTTACTTATTTTAAAATATATTTTTATTGATTTCTAGAGAGAGAGGAGGGTGAGAGGTAGAAACATAGATGAGAGAGAGAAAGTCATCGATTGGCTGCCTCCTGCATGGCTCCCACTGGGGATCAAGCTCAAAACCCAGGCATGTGCCCTGACCGAGAATCAAACTAGTGACCTCTTGGTTCCTGGGTCAACGCTCAACCGCTGAGTCATCCCAGCCAGGCAGGCGATCTACTATTTAAACCTGAGAACCATCTATAATTAATCTATAGTCAGGTACACATAACAAATAACTGGACAAAATGGGGTCAAAATGATTAATTTACAGCCAGCTTAAGAATTGGACTCTGGGAAGTTAGCGCCAATAAAGACAGGTGACCAAGAGAAGGCAAATAGATTGAGTTTCTATTATATTCTAGGCACCACTTCTCCTGGGAGATATAACGACAAATAAGGGGACCGTTCCTAATGTGAGCCTGTCCGTGGAGAACAGAGAGGGCACTAAATATTTTATAATAGTAAATAAAAAACCCAAGCAGTGGACTGAGGATGGGTAGAGATGGGGACAAGTGTCAGAGAGGAAGTGACCCTTGAATTAGCAAGTCTATTGGTGAAAAGAAGGAGGTATGGGTGCTGGGTGTGGGAGGGAGGACGGTCCAAGCAGAGGAACTAGCCCCTGCAAAGGGACAGAGGTGTGGGGTATTCATAACAAGGGGTCTTTTCAAAGGCACTTAGGAACCTAGCGGAGTGAGGCATTTAATATCTCCTCAAAGTCACCATCTTTGCAGATGACAGGCATGGGGCATGAGAAGGGGTTTAGAAGGATAGGATGAAACTCCAAAAATGACCTGAAGACACCAGAGAAACAAATGTCTTCCCTTTTTTGTGCAAGAAAAAAAATGGGCAGAATGGCAGAGAAGGTCAGGAAGGGACAGAGAAATCCTATTGAAGGGTGAATGGGAAAGCAGGCAGCAGAGCGGGGCAGTCAGTTCTAACAGAGAGGCCAAGCACCGAGAAAGCAACCCGGGAGGGCCCCTCGGTTCTCGGTCCCAGCACTGGCTGCCACGTGAGCTCCGAGAACTCAGGCTCCTCACTGTCAGACAAAGGGCAGAACTACCCCAGAGTCCCTTTCCACCCGGGTTCTGGAGCCAGCGATACTCGGGAAGGTTGAAGAGCAGCATCAGAGTCACACGGTGACCCAAGCTGGTAGATCCAGGCTCTCCCCAAGGACGGAAGGGCTGGGAGCACTGGACTGAACTTGAACTACAGGCTGGGAGGTGATTTCAAAACCGCCTTCTCGCCCAGCAGGTGTGGCTCAGTGGTTGAGCGTCAACCTATGAACCAGGAGGTCCCGGCTCGATTCCTGGTCAGGGCACATGCCTGGTTGTGGGCTCGATCCCCAGTGGGGGGCGTGCAGGAGGCAGCCAATCCATGATTCTCTCTCATCACTGATGTTTCTCCCTCTCTCCCTCTTCATTCCTCTCTCTGAAATCAATAAAAGTATATATTTTAAAAACAAACAAACAAAAACCGCCGTCTGCCACCGGACAGGTTACCCCAAGGAGCACAGTCAGGCTCCTATTGTTCTCTGTTTCTGGAGAGATGAGAAGAAGAAGAAAGAAAATGGGATCCAATTGCAGTGAAGACTGTTCAACAGCAGAAGGAATTAGTCCCGGAAGTTATGGGCCTGCCTTTTGGGAAAGTCTCTGGACGGGGCACCAGCTGTGGCTGCCAGCAGCTGGCTGAGCCAGATGTCATTTTGTGCCCTTCCTACCTGCGTGTTTCTGCAGTTGCACAATGGAATGCACACACAGAGTGAAACGGAATGATCCCATTTATACACTTTATGTATCTATTAATATGGACAGCGGTTTCCTTTCCACTCCGCTAGGGAAGTTTTGAATACAAATGGGCCTCGGCCTCTTCCCATTACAGCTCTGCATTCAGAGCTAATTGCCACACAGGACACTCAAGGAGTCATTTGTCATTGGGATGGGGAGCAAGGGGGCGGTGGGCGGCACAGTCTGCTATTGATTTCATGATCCCGGCCTGGCTCGGGGAATAAAGGGGCCTGAACGTATGGACACTGCGGCCAGACTTCTAGGTTCCGCTCAGATTATGTCAGACAGCAGGTTCCCGGGGCAAGAACCCATTTATGCCTCCCAGGCTCCTGACCGATGATCCCAGGGACCAGGCAGCACCCCCAAACCACCTCCTTGGAGTCCTGAGGACCAATCTAGTCTCCTGGCTCTTAAGGAAGCGGATGAGCTGCCCTTACGTTGTGACGGGGCTTTATTCTGTGTGTCAACTCTGAACTCGCTGCCCATTGGCTAGGCAGGTTGGCCCCACTGACTCGAGTCATGTTTATTTGCAAAGAAAAAGGCGGACGAAAGGGGGTGGGTAAATTACTCACTTTCAGAGGGCGGTTAAATCTTTCCCTAAAAGCCCTTAAGGAAAGGCCATTCTGGCTTTAGGAGTTACCATGGTTATATCCGCTGTTGCCTTGATTTGTAAGTGAGAATTACAACACTACCCCTGGGCTTGGTCCTCACCGGGCCTTTCAACATGATCTCAGCATCTGTGGAATCTAAGGAGCCAAACGAATTGACCACAAAATAAGACCGGAAGCACGGAGGCACGGGACAGACTGGCATACCTCTGTGTGTGTGTGTGTGTGTGTGTGTGTGTGTGTGTATGTGTGTGTGTGTGTGTGTCACATGCATAGCCTATAACATGGGCAGCAGGGTGGTAAATACCTGGGGAGGTGGGTAGGGACTGGGAGGAGGGAAATAGAGCGGGGAAGGAGGGGTAATGGGAGACATCTGTAATATGTCAACAATAAAAAATAAATAAAATAAAATAATGTAAAAAAAAAAAAGAATGAAGTCATATTCAAACTCAAAAATACCTTTTAGGTACTTTACAGTAAATGGAGGGTCTGAGATTAAGTCAGCTAATCAGTAAAACGGAGAATTTTTATTCAAACTTGAATCCACGCCCTCTGGATTTGCCCAAGGACCACTGCCCTGTGAAGTGGTCCCAAGAAAAATGTTGATGTGAGAAGAAGGAAGTCCTGGGGCCCTTGACCTGCATTTCCTTAACATTTCCGTCTATTTGCTGGGAAGAGGAAATATTTTCTCAAGTTTCCTTCCTTTTTTGGATCTAGGGGTTTAGCTCCTTCTGCCTGTGATTTCTGGGCCCCAGTGGCAGAGTGTGCAGCCCTGCCTTCTGGTAAAAAGAGGATCGTTACTATTGTCTTTCTCTGACTAGCTTTTGCAACGGGGCAGCATAAACTCGTTGCATAACAGGTCCAGGCCTTGGTTCTGGTCCCTGATCAGGTAGGAGCGCATGCGCCTCGGACAAGTCTCTCCCATCCCTGGCTCCCTAGGTTTCTCTTTTGCAAACATGCGGGATAGAACTAGATGATTCCGAAGGCCGCTTCTAAAGCATCAAAACGTCTCAAGTTCTCTGACATCCTGGATTACCCGTCCATCCTTGTTAAATGCAGGAGGTAGGCTTCTGCTAAATTCCTCTAAACCCATCTAAAGCAGGCCTGTTTAATTCACGACCAATTAAAAGGAAAATGTCTTCCTAATTGGCAATGTTATACACAGACCTTGGAGGCAGCTATGGTAAGAATTCCTGAGGCGGGGGGTGGGGGGTGGGGGGGGGGGGCGGGGGTGGAGGGATTTAGCCTGTGCATTTTAGCCAGACCTACACAATCCTTAGTTTGCTGCTTCAAAGGCAGCTTGCTTATTCCAAACAAATCTTGCTTTTCCCCTTTGGCTTTGTAAGTTGATTTGTGGAGGTGCTTACTTTTTCCTATTTTTCTCTTTGGCCACAGTAATTATTTACCAGTCATTTCTAGAAATACCTGAAAGGGTGGCAGGTGGGAGAAGGAAAAGAAAAGAAAAATGTGTTGGCCGTGCTCCCGTGCGCGTGGCCTCATTTCTCACGCCCGCAAGTTCTGTTTATGTGAGGGTCTCTGGCTGCTCGGCCTGGAAAGGATGCGAGTGCAGTTTGGAGTGTTTCACTCACTCTGCGGCATGTTAATTAGTCGTGTGGTTCACTATTCTTCAAGTTTCTTACCCATTTTTGTCTTTGTTTTCTTTACAGGGCAGTCAATGCCCCTCAATGAACAATGGCACCGAGACAAAATTTTAAATCTCAAATGGGAGGATACTGGCCATGTCACTTTACAGTGACCCTGGTCCGTAAAAGGAAAAGCTTGTGTTGTCCCAAGAAGCTCAGGGCTAGTGGTCTTTAACCATAATAATAATAAAAAAATCCTCCCTCCTCCCACACCCTCCCCCCCCCCCCAAAAAAAAAAAAGAGAGGAAGAGTTGGAAAGAGCCCTATGGTATGAGATTTTTCCGGTTTTAAATTCTGGTGCCATTGCTTATTTACTGTGTGGCTGTGTGTGGAAGTTATAAGTAACTCCATGGGTTCATTTTCCTCATTCGGGAAAGAGAAGTGAGAAGTGAGAGAGGGGTAAAGAGCACAGACTACATTCACAATGAATGGCACAAATTGATGGTAACAAAAACAGCAATTGGCACTTTTTTTTGCCAGATGTATTTTGTGAGTTTATCTGTCCTGAGCATAACTAATACGTGGACATTTGTGTCATCTTTCTTTGATGTTCTGATTTTCCATGAACCTTAAATCTGAGTTTCAATAGATATTTTTCACCAAAGGCACAGTACTGGGCTTGATTGTAGTCCCTAAGATATGTAGCTTGAATCCTACCTGAATGATCAAAACATAATGTCCAATTTATATGGAAGAAACGGGAAGGGCTTCCTGGAAGAGGACGTGGCATTTGAATGGGGCTTTGCAAACAGGCAGCTGAGAGGGAGAGGGTGGTTCACGTACAAGGAACCAGTGAGTACGCAGACCACACATGTATGCTCATGGAATCACAGGAAAAAAACATATGTGTGGAACTACAGGCTTAACAGCAATCATAAAGAGGACTAAATTCTATCCAGCCATCTTCCTTATTTTACAGAAAAGGAAAGTGAGGACCTGGGAGGTTAAAATAACTGCCCAAGGGCTCCAACAAGCTTGCCAGTGGAGCTGTGCAGGGAGGCAGGGATCACCAAGGACCCTGTGGGTGCTAAGCCTGCAGGAAGGGGGAGGAGAGGTCAGGGAGGACCTCACGCCCCAGAGGAGATGTCTGGTTTTACTTCAACAGGCAATGCAGAGTCAGCAGAGGCTTAGGAGGAAGGGAGAGAGAGCATTGTGCTTGTCTGTGGCAGAAGCCCAGGTCAGAGGCAACCCGTGCCTGAACAAAGGAAGGGAGGGAGCAAGGATATCAAAAGGATGAGCCATCTGCTGCGGGGGTGAGACCTCTGAGCTTGGTGATTCCTTGGGTGGAAAAGGGGAGACAGAGAAGAAGGAAAGCCAACGCCAAGGTTTCAAGCTTGAGCCACTCGGGAATGGACTTTTCACTATGAAAACAGGGAAGGCAGGGAGGAGAGCTGGTCTGGGGGGCAGGCATGGTAAGAGGGGAGAGGGGGAAGGAAGAGTGACTTCCCTCCTAAAGAAGAGCAGACCCGTTCCATATGATTTCACTTTTATAAGGAATCTAAAGAGAAATATAAATGAACGAAACAGAAACAGCTGCATGGATACAGGTCTGTGCTCTGCATGATGGTGGCTAGAGGCGAAGGGGTTGGGCGACCTGGTGAAAACCATAAAGGGACTGAGCAGTCCAGTGCGGTAGTCACACAACAGTCATGGGATGGAGAGCACAGCACAGGGAATATAGTCAATAATATGATAATAACCATGTATGGGGCCAGGTGGGTACTGGAAATAGCAGGGGGAACACTTAGTAAAGAATATGATGGTTTAACCACTCTGTTGCACACTTGAAATGAACACAAAATAATATTGACTGTACACGGTAATTGAAACAAACAAACAAACAAACAAACAAACAAAAAAAAACACAAAGAGTAACAAATCCCGATTGAGATGCTATTGCTCCACAGGTGAGAGGTGCTGGCGGGAGCACGGAGTCGGGTGTTACCTGCTGAGAAGTCCCCTGAGGGAGCATGACGTAGGACAGGGCAGGCTCCTAAAGGGAGAAGGTGGAGCAGGAGGAGGCACTGGCCAAGGACCACGCCTCGGGGCCGCCTCCTGTAGGGAAGGCAGATGAACAGACCAGGGACAGAGGCGAGGTGCTCGGTATCCATTATCTCCAAGTATATTTATCCATTACCTCTATGTACCTGAGGTAGATTAAGGCATGGGGCAGCAGAAGAGGGGAAGTTTCCAGAAGGTGAGGAGGCAAGATGGGGACTATTCCCAGTCAAACACCACAGATGTGATGGGAAAGGAGAACAGGGGGAAAGGGCCTTTTAATGACTGTGTGTCCCTTTGTTGTTACGTAGAAAGCTACTCTGCTTAGCCATTGTACTTCAGCTTCCTGTCACCTCCCTCATGGCAAGGTCTACTCTGCCCAGAGCACTTAAACAATCTGTAATGATGGGTTTATTTGCATGATTACTTGCGGCATGTTTATCTCCACAAAGGCTGTAACTGGACCAGGGAAGGAACTCGGTTTTGTTCCTTCCTGTAGACCCAGTGCCTGGCCGTGTAGCAGACACTCCTAAATACTTCTTCAATGAATAAAGGTAGCAAATGAAGATTCATAGCAGCTGTGTTTTGGAGAGAGGGTAAAATAGTTTCCTACTGTTGATTTTAGGGCCCTTTTAATCAGGCACATATATTTTGGGGACACAGAGTCATACTGAACAATAAGCTCAGACAGTAGTTCTTATCTCTGCGGTTCCCTGGGCTCTCCGGCTAACTTAGCACTTTATTTTGCCAGGAAGTGCCCCCTTTTCCTTGCTTCTTTGTGAAGACACTTACGGGTTTGAGGGTAAAAGGTAACCAACCGCCCTGCCAGATCTTAATAATGAAGTTCTGATAGCATTTAGTGGGTTCATTTCTGATTCTAGCCACTTCTGACAGGAGAGTGCGAAGAGCAGATCAACAGGTGTGTGTCCACAGGTGCGGAGAGGCGGTGGCAGAGTGTGGAAGGAAACCAACCCAGACTCTCCCATGGCTTCTGAAAAACGTGCATTAGCTCTACCATGTGGCTGCAGAGGAAAGAGGACTGACTGCTGAGAGCCTGCGGACCAGAGCCTGTTCCCAGCCCGGCTCCGACTCACCAGGACCTCCTGCCTCTCACAGGCCCTGTAAGCTTCCTTCTTCTCACTCCACAAATGGGGGCGCTATGAACTATATACATCTTTTAAACATGCTGAGAAGACTGGGAACAAGTCTTCATTCATAAAATGATGAAGTTTTTTTTAAAATTTAAGGAGTGGTGCTAATTATGTTTCATCACTAACAAGCAGTGTAGGGGAATATCGTTTCTTAGCTGGGCCTCAGCGGCTGGAAAGATAAGTTAAGGTACCTCTTAGCAACAAGTGATTTGCTCTTCTTACCCCAACCTGGTGTGGCTTGGCATGAAATGTACAATAAGGTTGGCGTGAAATGCATCCTGGGAATCTAACCCAATGGCATCATTTTACACGTGAGAAAACAGGACCCAGAGACTAATGGGCTGGCCCAGGGTCACACCATTGGTGGGTGCCAGAGCTGGATCCAGGTATCAAGTCTGCAGCTCACACACCAGCATAAGTCATTTCTCTATAACAGCATGCCCTCCACTGCTGTTAACACACACTGCGCCACAGTCTCATTAGCGGATGTGAAGTTGGCACGTACATTATTTGCATTTCCCAAAACTTCTGGGGTTTAATCGCCAGGAAAGATAAATCTATCCCTCTTGCCTCCTTAAACCCAAATGCTTAGCAGAATCCTTCAAGTCCTTCCTCTTTGATTCTGCATAGAGAGGTTTTTCAGGAATAAGGGCCATCTGGAGTAGCCCTGTATCTTTATCCAGAGAAGCACAGTGATGAGGGAGAGTCTCATGGGCTGAGCACCGGGTGGCCCTGGGTTCGAATTCTGGTTCGTTCACTCACTAGCTGTATTGGCCCCAAACAAGTCACTTAATCTCACGTGAGTTTCAGTTCTATTTTTTAATCTGTAAAACTGGGATAATAATACTTACTTTGCAGAGTCATTTAGAAGGTTAAACCAATGCATGTATATAAAGTGCCTCTCTGTGTACATGTATATAAAGCATATAATACATGTATATAAAGCTGATGTATATGAAGCAAATAAGGTATATAAAGTATATAATGAATGTATATAAAGCTCAGAATTTCTAGTTCTCTTTCTCCAAACTACTTTTCATTTAATTAAACCAAAGTTCTCTTTTTGTCATCATTACCCATGACACTATGGGTAGACTATAATTTTGAACATTATACAACATTTCTAGATTTTTCAAAAAAAAAAAAAAAAATCTGGTCATCCAGCCCAAACTTCTCAGCCTAGAGAACAAAATTGTCAAAACCTCAGGCTTCCTAGCAGCCTTCTTCCTTGGCACTGTTTGAGTCAATCACGCATGAGGCAAAATTCCATTTTTAGCTGAAGCACATCACTCCTGATCGGCAGTGGACACGCGGGCCACTGAAAAAAAGTTAATCTGCATCCTACTAGTGAGAACCCATCAACCATGAAATCCATAATCCTTCATCACAAACTGACAGCCATCATTACCCTTTTCAACGGATGCTTTTAAAGAGGCCTGTTTAGTTTGTCCACTTTTCATCTCAATGTGATTCTAAAACTCGAGGGGACCTTGCTGTTTAAGGTGAGTGGGGACGTGCTGGGTTGTTTAGTGTCACGCGACAGAGTGACTTGATGTGCCCTGTTCTCATGGGGATGTCAGTTTTTCAGCCACGTGGAGGTCAGAAGAGAAAGTGACCGCACAGTGTACACATGTCAACATCAGAAATCCCACATTAACCCGAGAGAGCCGCGGGGTTGGCAGTGGTTGCTTACAGAAAGCCCAGGAATGATGGGGTGAGGAGCAGGGAACCTGAGCAGCCCAGCACCAGGAATGCCGAATATCAACAGTACAACGACTGAAATTTCTTTTGAGAGCCAAATTTTTTAAACTGAAACTTCTTCTAATGCTACATTTTCAAAATAGACTTGCCCAGGCCGTGGTATTTTGTGGAAGAGCCACACTCAAGGGGCCAAAGAGCCGCATGTGGCTTGTGAGCCGCAGTTTGCCGACCACAGCCCTAGAGGGAGAACTGCTCACAAACACCTACATGCATAACACTGAAGACAACCAACAGAGATTAGTGCCTGGGGTGATCTGAAGGGCGAATCTGCAGTTTCTCTTTTGACCTCTGCGAAGACGAGAGCCATGGAAGGGACCTCACACATGTTAGACAGACACCACAGGGCTGTGTCGGATGATTACTCAGCAATACTTACTGCTGGTGGAAGAGAATGAAGTCCAAAGACAATGCCATCTTTTAAATTTTTAAAAATGTCCTCGCTGCTACGGAACAGAGATGAGCAAAATCGCCACTGGAATGTTTTGGACTCACTAATCTGCTAGTGGGGAGACTGAGTTTCTGGGAGACCAGCTGCTCACATAGGCTTCCGCATCCTCCATACCCACAGACTCCTCCTTCTCTTGAGTGATTTCGTTCACGGGGATGAGGAGTGTGCATTATGAACAGCAGCACTCGACATGTAGGAAGCTGCATTTCGAAAGAGAGCCTGATGACAAATGTTGAGATTGTGCAAAGTACTGCAGGAGGACCTTTAATCTAATAATTAATGCTGATTAATTACTGAATAGATATGCTAACATTTGGAGATGGAAATGGCCCAGGAGCCAGGAGAAGACTCCTGGTGCTCTGTCCTTCACGGTGGGGGTGGGGTGAGGTGGGGGTCCGCAGTCTATTCGTAAAGCGCCCCCAAACCTCCTCCCCCTGCACCAGCACTGGAGGAGGCTCTTCAGAACACAGGGCTCCTAGGAGAGCGATGTGGGAAACTGACTGAATGCTAGTCCATTTGCTCACTGTTGTTCACTGAGGCTCAGAGATGGGCCTGGGTGCTACAGGTCCCGTCCCCAGGTCTCCTCTCATCACCATCAAAAGCATTCCGGAGCTGCTTTCTATGTACAGGGCCCTCTGATCAGCACAGGCTCACAGATGGTAAGTTTTAATTGGCTGTGCTCACACCAAATATCTGAATGAAGAGGGGAAAAATAAGTCAGTTTGTAAACTGGTGTCAGAATTTGCCTTGTTTAGGGAAAACTTAGATGTGAACAATAGAAAATGTCTCTTTTAGATACTGTCTTTTTTACCCAATAAAGTTAAGATTTTTAATTTTTTTTACTGTTTCCCACACCTTACTATAAAACATTTCAAACATAAACCAAGGGGAAAGAATTCCCACCACCTAGATTCTACCATTAACATTTACTTTACTTGTTTTGTGCCATCTGTCCATCTACCCATCCTACTATCCATCCATCAATATATGTTCTTGGTGTATTCCTAAGTAGACTCCAGATAGCAGTTAATAATATATTTTGAAAAAGTAAAATCAAAGAATCTTCCTACTCCTATAAGGATAGCTAGAAAATAAGTTCATTAGTTTTTTTAAAACAATAAACAAGCTCATTCTGAATTGTGCACATAGATATTCAACACAGTTCCATCTGCAGGCACTGTGAAAAGCATGGTACGTTAGCTCAAGGTTTTATCTGCTTGTATCCACCCTGTGGGCATTTTCAGCACTCTTCCGAATGTTTGGCTTTGTGAAGACATGGCTGTGGATTATAGAGAAACAAGCTTTCTGCTATAAACCATACGGAAAAATTAACCCATTGTTAACAGGAAGCATTTTTTGTTGTTCAACTTCATAATCTAGTATTTCTCAATTATTCCTCAAGTGTAGAAATATGAAGATGTCTATGCTTCGATTCCTTATTTATAAAGTGAGTTTTATAACACAGCCTTGTCATGAGGATTAAATGTGAGAAACAGGAAACCACTTTGCAAAGCCCTATCTAAGGCTTATGCACACTAAGCCAGCATTATCACCAGCAATCATGATGCATCCGTACTAAAACACAGCTGAGGTAATGGGCCACAGTGCCACTCGGCTCTTTCAGATCCGTCACAAAGATTTCAAAGGGTAAAGGGACAGAGTATTGGCAGATGCCTTCGCTCTGCCCATCGGTACGTCATCTTGTCAAGGACCTAGAAGAACATTGGTGTCTATCACATTGACTTGTTTTCATTAGTGAAGTGTTTGCTCTGGAAACCGGCCCAGCCTTAAAACAATACTTCCATTAGCTGGGCACAGTTCCTATAATTATCCATCTTCTCTGACCAGGGCCCAACTATCCTACTTATGCATCCCTTTCACGTTGGTGGCTCTAAAAGGAGAGGAGGCATTCACTCAGTGTCTGAGAAGGTGCAGCTACAAATGAACTTTGGGTAGAAATTCCTGCATCGTAAATGACAAGTGTACCCTAAATGACGAGTGTAAAAGTAATGGAAAAGATCTATCCCCGTATGGGAAAAATTCTGTTACAAGAGTATCTTACGTTTATCAGGTAAAAAGTAGCTTCTGTTTTTGTGTCTGGTTGGACACAAATCAAGAAGGTGAGGAGCAAGGTCAAGAAAAGATAAAATACGCTAGCGAGGGAATCGAGAGAAGATAAAATACATGGGGAGGCGGGTTCATCATCAATTCCTGTTATTGAAAACCTGCCAGAGCTCGGGCGCTTTATTTTACGCTTAAGGAGGAACTGAACAGAAAGATGGATTGGAAATTACCCTTGCCCTCAAAAAGCATCCATGTCAAGAAGAGGTTTGTAGAGAAGACAATTGGGAGAAAGAAAAATTAGGAATTGTAAGCAAATGGAATAGGATATGTGATAAGAGAGAAATAAGCATGGTTTGTTATTTACTTAAAGTTATCCTTAACACTGAACATGTCTGCAGTATGGACATCACCACAGCAATGGGAAGGCCTCTAAAAGGTTACATGTGGTAGGTTACCCCACAATTCAAGGTACACTTTTCATGTGGAAAAAGGAGAATCAGAGGAAATGGTTGTCTATGCCTGGGGTTCCCTGGCCCAGGAACCCCACCTGACTGGTGCTGACACAAGAACATACTTTTTTTTTTTTTTTTTTAATCCTCACCTGAGGACCTGCTAGAGAGAGGAATGGGGAGAGAGGAATATTGTGAGAGAGAAACATCACTGATAGGATCAGTTGCCCCAACTGGGGATCAAACCTGCAATCAAACCTGCAATCAAAACGGCAACCTTTCGGTGCACAGACGATGCTCACCAGCTGAGCCACTGGGCTGGGCAAGAACGAACCTCAATAATACCGATATGGCTGCATCAAGCAATCATCCTCGGATGCTGCTAAAACATTCCAACATGCATGCAGGTTCGCTAATTTGGTTCCGTATTTATAAAACAAACTTCTAGTTATAATTTAGCATCTTTTAAGATGCACATCCCAGGAAAAAAGAAACTGACCCCAAGGGTCAAGAACTTGTTTGCCCTGCTAGTGAAATTTCTCACTGTAATTACAACAACCAAAAAATTTTGGAGGGAGGGGGTGAGCACACATATGTGTGTATATTATATATAAACAGACGCACATTCAACATATATTTCTAAGAGAAACAATAAAAAATCTGAACTTACAGCAATGCAGATATCTAGATATTTGGGTAGAAGTTTGCAGCCAAATAAAATTTTACCATACTCTAAATTAGAACCATGTAAAAGTGTTTATGGCGCTGTTTGGTAGTTTTGTTTATTGTTTCTGTTCAGTCAATGTGTTTTTGCTTAACTGCTGACGGCTCATCATTCATCTTACCTGACTGCCCAGGGGGAGGGGCACCTGATGATCCTCGCGGCAGACAGAGAAACACAGTCAGGACAGCAGCTCTGTTCCCAGCACACGGCTCAATGGCTATGGGCTTCGGGGCCCCCTGAAAAAGAAAACTCATTTTCAATTCGCGGAAATGACACGATACCGCTATTTTACTTTTCTCCTGTCTGTGCTTCTGTCAGCTAAACTGCACATTCCCGGTGCTTGGGGACACACCACGTAAAAGTTTTAAATAGTTTAATTAAATATTTTATTGTAGTAATATTTTTTGTAGTGGTGGCCATTAACATTTAAAAGACATTTTTCTTGGGGACTTACATATTGGTACATATTTTTGCAAAGTATTCTTTGCTTTCTTCTATTTTTGGCCTTATTTTCTTTAATACTTTTTTTTTTTTTAAGTTTTAGGTTCAATTTAGCAGAATTGAGAGGAGGTGCAGAGATTTTCTCAATACCTACCGCCCCCATGCATTCACAGACTCCCAGACATCAACATCCCCACCAGAGGGATACTGTTCCAAGTGAAGAGCCTGCACTGATACCTCCCAACCACCCGGGTGCGTGGTTTCCATTAGGGTTCACTCTCGGTGGTTTGGACAGATGTATATGACACCTATCCACCATCACAGCACCATGCAGAGGAGTGTGACTGCCCTAAACATCCTCTGTGCTCCCCCTGTGCAGCCCACCCCCTCGCTCCGCCCTGGGAACTACTGATCTTTTCACTGTCTCCAGAGTTTTGATATCTTTTTAGTTTAGAAATGGTGGTTTTGGCTATTACCCTAAAAAAACTGCAGGTGTGAGATGGGTGACATATCAAAGCAACATCTATGCCACATTAAGTAGAAGAAAACATACCACTGCTTTAATTATTACAACAAATGCTTAGTTTTTTTCACTGACGGCATCTGAACTTTTCAGAGGACTTACGGACAGGTGTAGTCATTCGGCGAGAATGTTTTAGAATACTACCATTTCCAGAAAGTTGAATGAGGCATTAAAATAAAATATGTCCCCTTTCATGTAAAACTTAAGACTGAAATTTCTGGTGACAATGGTTTTATGTGGTTATAAAGAATTTCTCCTTCACAGCCACAGAAATCTCATGTTTGAAAATTATCCCCACGCACATCCATTTTGGGAGTTTTCAATAGAAAGGTGAAAGTGGCCATTGTGCTAGAAGGAAAGGGCATAACAATCTTCACAGAAAGTGCTGGAAGCCATGCTGCAATACCTGTATCACGTTACATGATTTATGGTTCTACACTTTAAAGCTTACATTTATTTTAACAGATTTACTTTTGAAAATGTTAAGTCAAAATCAGCATAAGTACATAGACATTCTCCCATGATGTAAATATTTAGAGAATAGGCTTGTCCTAGTCCAAGGCTAGAAGAAAAAATACTACGACTTGTTTGAGCCATATTTCAAGTCTACTGAAATTTATTCTAATTTAATAAATGCAAAGTATATTTGAAGGTCAATTGGTTAAAATATACTAAGAGAAAATAAAATAAATTCAGGCTTCAATGATGGTGATATATTAGCAATACTAAAGTCCTTTTTAATATCCCTAAGGAATAACCTATCATTTCTACCATTAGGCAAGGTTTTCTTTGCTCTTTTGTTTGTAAGCTCTTAATACGATAGCTGGCAGTATCCAAAATATCCAGTCATGTTAAAATAGTGGATTATGAAAATTAGGCAGCTTTTCGGATTACAGTGAAATAAAACAAAAAAGCCAAAGCAAAGTTGAGAGTGGTTTTTGGTTTAGGGGATTTAGCCAAACAAGAAACCATTTGAGAGCACATGGGTGGATACTGTTGTCAGGCGACTTCTGCTGTTCCTAAGGTTTGAAACATTAAATGCTAATGCCCAAAACACTAACTGAAGGGGAAAAGTGGTAAAAACACAACAAAAACCCTGTAAATTTCAGGTGGAAAATGACTTAATTACTTAACACTTCAAACTTCTGAGACGCAGTGACAGATAAAGACTGCGGTGAAATACCTTGACTGTGCAAAAGAAATTATGCTTGCATAGAAGTCACTTCTGTAAAAATCTTCCTAAAAGAATGCTCTCCCCCTCTTAATTCTATGGCTATTGTGCAGAAAACTTCAGAAATGTCTTTTATATTGATAAGCCATACAAAAGGAGATTATCATTCTATTTAAAAATCAAATTGGCTTACAACCTTGTCTATTTTTGGCTATAAAATTTTTATAAAAGGATAATAGCAAAATATGAATTATTCATTATATTGAAAATATTAGTGACTAGCACAGCTCTTTGACACTTCTGGCAGGAATTCACATAATTAAGAGAATTATTTCCAAAGACTCTGGGACAAAGCCCACTTTCAATAAAGATTTTTAAATAAAAACGAAAAAAAACAACAACTTTATGCCATTTGAATTTTGCAACATAAAATAGCAAAACCCCATGAATGATACTGCTGATACCTTGAGGTTTGTCAGTTGTTCCATGATAAATACATAAGCATGAATCAAAATCATTCCACAATGACATAACGTGTTTACTGAAGTGTGCAATTTATCATGCCTTTTCCATGGCTGCCTTTGAAAGAGATAAGGCCTGGGTTTGCCCACAGCACTTAGCAACTGTGATTTCCTTTTAGGCATCTTCTTATTTGTTGTACCGAAAGAAGCTGGAGTGCGGCCGTGCCAGGAAACATCACTGACAGTTATGTAATTAGCAGTCATTGTTTATAAAGCGGGCAGCACTTTTACAAAAGACCTGTTTTGTTCACTCTTAGTGTTTTTAAAATGATTGCACTCATATTTCCAAGTTGTTGTGTTGGGTGGGTAACAATTCTATGTTAACCCCTTTCCAATTTTCAGCTAGTAGAGACAAGCAAGTTACCAGAGAAGCTTCTGGAATCCTGAGGATTTGCAATTCTTGAAATTCACAATGTTCTCTAAGTGAAGCCGCCATTTGATCTGTCCTGGGCAACTGCTGTTCTGAGAAGCACGGGATGTTTGGAAGAGACCAGTGGGCAAAGCTGGCTGCTGGCTTTTTCTTCCCCACTGGCTCTCTCAAAAAGGGAGTGAGTGAGTGAGAGGCTCACTTTGAGCAATCACACTGATGTTCACCACTGGAAACGCTAAGTGCAGCAGCTGAGCACCTAACAATGATCTGACGTCCTTGGAGCAGCAGGGTTTAGTCCAACGCTGTAGGACTCGAAGATAAAAAGTTGTTACTTCCTTTCTCAAAGAACTTCTAGTAGTTCCAAAGCAGGGCTTGCAAACTCAAATTCCTTCCAGGCCCAGGTGAGCAGCTCAACAACAGCTAGCGTTTAGTAAGTGCTTGCGTTATGCCTTGTGCTATGCTGTGTGCTTAGGTGGGTTGAATCCTACCCATTATGCAGGGACTACTGTCATTCTACAAATGATGCAATTCGAGCACAAAGATTTACATAACTGAGGTTGCAGACCTACTAGGTGACCAACCCAGAATTTGGAACAGTGAAGTCTATCTTCTGAGCTTGTGTGCTTAATTACTATGTAACTGTCTACAGTGCGAAAGAAAACTATCCTGGATGATTATCTTAACTCACAGATAAGACAATCAAAGCTGACAGGGACTACAGTGAACCAGAAAGTTTTCTTTAAAGACATCAAATCTCTCTCTCATGGGCTGAGGGCTGCCACTTTGTCATCTCTGTAAAATGGAGTCCAAAATGACATTTCAGGGCTGCCAGGCTCCTGTGTCTACGCACTCATCAAACCTCATCTTTTATTCTGCACAAGCTCCATGTTTTAGTCAATGTAAGTGCTCACTGTTTAACAACTGTGCCCAGGCTTCCAGAAGGTGCCTTCTTCACTCATCATATCCCTACTGTGTAAGAGGTCCTCCCTGTAGGTCTTTCACTTTTGTAAAGTTATACACCCCCAGAGCCAACTCATCCAAACAGCCTTCCCTGGTCTGAGGGATTTAGTCACTCCCTCTAAAGTTCTTTCACTGTACATTTATGGACCACTTCATGTTCTATCCTGAATGACCCATGGGTAAAGGCCCTGTCTTCCCACGGGGACATACTGAGGGCAGGTCCAGTTTCTCATTCACCTCTATCGACCCTGTGCTCACTTTCCGCCTTTGAGGTGCCCAAGCATGTTGCATGTGCTGCCTTTTGTGAACCTATGTCTCCCCATCGTTTACTGTAGGTGTTGATGTCCATGTTATAGGTCACTGTTAGATTCCTGCTCCTCCAAGGACGGTATGGTGTTGGAGTCTTCTTTGCTTTTCCTATGGCATCTACTAGAGTGCACTTTGCAGCTGGTAAATGAATATGTGAATAAAAGAATAAGTTTATTTGTCACATGGTGAGATAGCTGGTAGGCATGATTCAATTTTATCCAAACTATGCACTGTAGGGAGCGGCTCTAGAGTTAAGCCTCGGACTGACCTGTGGCAGAGCCACAAACAAGTCCCAGCTTAGAGGACAGAGCCCTTTTAGCATAATTAAGCTTGACCTCATGGCCGCCCCCTAGATCCTTCCTAGGCAGCTAATTGGCTGTGGGAGGTGCAGCAAGTGCTGCCAAAACAAGTGAAACTCACAAGAACATTGTAACTATGTTGACCACTACCTTGTTTTTCTCTGACTATAAAATAAAGCCTCAGCTTGCTGGCTGGATCCTTCTCTGTGGCCTCATCCAGGCACAGGAGATCCACCTAGCCCCAGCTATATTCTCTTTGTCTGTCTTTTCTTTAATCCTTCACCGCCCCTCCGCAGGCGCACTGAACCCTTAGCTGTGCTGGCATGGCACAATGCACATTAAAGGGATAATAAAATACTGAAAACATTAGCTAACACATTATTAGCTAAAAAACTGGCTAACATCTATTGAGTAGTTACTAGGTTCCAAGTACTGTGCTAAGTATTTTACATGCATTATTGTGTCATTTTCTGTTTTATACAGATGAAGAAACTGAAATTAAGAGATGTCAGACAATATCATCAGGGTAATACAGGTACTAAGGTGCAGATCCAGGACTGGATCTTAGATCTGTATGATTCTAACATCCTGGTTCTTAACCACTAAGCAATACCACCAAAAAGCATAGCTTAAGAAGACAAGGATTCTCTCTTTCTCTCAGCTTGGCAAGTAATAGTAGGAACCAACTTAAGATATCAATTATGAAAATTATATACAAATATCTGCCCATTTCTGACCAGGATTCAGAACACTTGAGTTCTAGGGCCAGTTCTGCTCCCATTTGGTTGTATGATCTTGAGTGTGTTACTAAGTCAATTTCCCCAACTGGAAAATGAACAAGTAGGTTGGATGATTTTTAAGTCCCTTGAACATTCTGTGACTATGATTTATGGACAACTTTCAGAATGTGTGAGATACTAATATCTAATACTTTGCTTAAGTAGTGAAACTTGCAATCCTTAGTCATTTTTTTCCTGTCCAGGTACTTTAAATGACACATCTAATTTTTAAAGCACATTAATATACCATATGATGAATACATCACATAAGACTAAACGGCCACCATCGCATGCCAAAAAGGCAATTAGAAAATTGAATCAAGGAATTAAGGATTAATGTGGATATGTTATACCTGTCAGCAGTAATAAGTATTTTGACAAGAACAGAATAAAGTCTGACAGTATGCACAAATACTAATCTGATATATGAGTGAAATATTAAAAATGCAAACAACTGCACATTAATCACTCTAACATTTCCCTACTAAAACATTTCAATGCTATTCTTATCAAAACCTATCTATAAATAAGAATGAGCCTTTTTCAACAGCTTGCACCACTTGGTATTTGCAGTTTAATGAATGTTTATATTGATATGAAATTTAGTTTTTAGTCACATTAGCAAAATGGAATTAATTTACTGAGCATTGAATTAAGTCAGCCCGATGGGTTGGCTCACAGCTAATCAAGTGTGCTGATTCCTTAGGGTTGGTTTCACCCAAGATTCCAGATCTCAAAAACAGATTCTGATTTTGGTTTAGACTTTGGAAAAAAATTAAAATCATATTCTTTCCTTATTTACCGTGTGCTTTTCATGAAACGATAAAGGGAAAAATACATGAGCTGGCTTTACTTGCAATGGAGAAGAATTCATATCAACAAAAGAAATTAAGCTGATGGACACTCTCAAGACCAGGGTTAAATGCATTAGAAGCAAATTCAAAGAGAATAAAGTATTGCATGTGGGAACAGGAAAAGGAATGAAACATGATATTCACAGGATCAGTGTGCTGCTTCTGAGGTTCCCATTGTAAATGTAATGTCATAGCGTAACAGATCTTTCTTCTTTGTTGATGCCTCAGATTCAATCTCTGTTCAAAATCTCTCACTACACACACGCATGTGCGTACGCACACGCACACACACACACACTCGTATACACACCAATTTAAGGTTTGTATCTATAGTATAATGTCTAGCTGAAGTGGATGTTGCTATAATTTTAATTATGTGGCACTGACTCAGGGAGGCTGGATTGTGATAGCTGGAGTTTTACTACCTATTTTTTTCACAGGTATTTAGGTCCTGGAAAATGATATTGTCTTTTTGAGATATATAATCATGTTTTGCCCTGAGTTGGCCAATAAATCTGAATGTTAATAGGAGGTGACTTTGAACAGATTATCTTTAAAAGTTGTTTCCTAATAGCATTTTTCAAAAAATTGAAAGAGATGATCTATAAAATAATTGCCATAACTAGATTTTTAACAACCTATACGTTTCTCAATAGCAGAGTGCAAAAAGCAACAGAACCACTATACATTAATTTGAAAATTCGGGGGGGGGGGGGTTAGAGAGCAACCAAAGGATTTGAAAACACTGCTAAGTGTGAGAGAAAAATATGCCTGCCAAGTCAGCGGACTTTCCACACTGTGTAAGCCCAGTCCTCTGCTCTTTATTCAGGCCGTCCCTTCTGCCTGGACTACCTGCCAACACCCCCGTTTCTGCAAGATCAGGCTGAACACTCACTCACTGCCTGCAAGAAGCCCTCCGGGTCATCCTGGGCCACTCCAGGGCCTCCTCTCTCTGCTCCACCTCAATCATCAGGAGCAGCTCCTTTTTCCTCCCATGACTTCCGGGAGGAAGTGCAATGTACTAGTTAAGAGAACAACCTCGAGCAACCACTGCCTGGTTCAAGGTTTGCTTTCTCATCCATCCGAGTGTGACCCTGGGCAGATCACCTAACCTATCTGTGTCTCAGGTTTCTCATCTGCAAAACACAACTAACCATACCTTCCACGTATGTGGTGTTGTTATGAGGATTAAAGGAGTTAATAGAAATATATGCTGTTTCTGAGATTCCAAAGGTAGTCCAATTGTAAACTTAATTTTCATATCATATCAAATATCTGTAAAAGAGTATATATTTATATGTATGAAGTGCGACATACAATACTTGTTGTCAGTTATCATCAATATGCCACTTTGTCCAATTCCCTTGGCTTTAGAGCTTGTTTATCCATCTGAAGAATATATTCAACTCAAAAGCAAGCTATTTGAGGGCAGGGACTAATTTTTAAAATCTCTGTTAATGGTTTGAAATGCATTAAGAAATTCAGCTTCCAGGAAAGAATGTTTTGAAGGCTTACGGGGTGGGGGAAATCTGCTCTGAATGCTAAACTCCACATGTGCCCCATCACCCCTCCCGCTGAGTATCTGCCCATTTCCCCTTTCCTGTTCCTTGCTTTGTCAGGGGTCTGACTTGACTTTGAGTACTATGTACCACACAGAGTAAGCTTTCCCCGCACCTAACTCATGGGTACATGGGTATTTGTTTTTCTTTTCCAACTTGTACACAAGATAAATCTCTAAATGTTGAGGCAAAAAGGTTTAAATGGAAGCTCAATGTATAGCAGAGAGATATACACAAGCAGAAAAGGTAGAAAATCAAGATCTTGAGATTTATTCCCGAGGTTGGTCCATTCCAAAATACATTATTATATGTCATTAATGCAAAATGTGACCTTACAAGGCAGCTGATAGATCAATCCCATTTGAAAGGTAAATGAGCCAGGCCTTCTGCTGGCGAAGGGGGCAGAGTGCTCCCAGGGCACAGTGCCTGCCCTGGTGCAGCTTCCTTCAGGGAAGTCTGACTGCAACGTGAGGAAGTCACAGTTCAATGTGCTCAGTGATGCGCAGCGCCATGGGGCTGGGAGTGGAGGGGGCAGGGGAGGTCCCAACAGCTCTCCTGGGGAAGGGCTTTACTCTGCAGAGGATGCCTGGGAGTTCACCAGGACAATGGGGAAGGTTGGAGATTTCTGGCCGAAGGGAAAGCATGAAGGAAGAGCGGTGAAGGCACATGGCTATTGGGAAACTGGCTGGAAGTTCGTTGTGGACAGAGCCTAGGAAGTGCTCAGGAGGCAGGGATGAGAAGAGGCCACAGTGGCAGCCTGGGGCCCTCCAGGAAACCCAGGTCCCTCATCAGCTCCTTTGCACTCTTCCTGGCCATTGCTGGGACTGTCACTACCTGTGAGAAAGGCATGCTCAGTTGCTCAGATGCTCAGGCAGAACCTGACGAGTGCAGAGCACAGGGGGCCCTGAGCAACCATCATCAAGATGGTGCAAATCACCCCACAGGCACACCAGCCAACCTTTCTCTATCAGGAACTCGGTGCTCTTTCATTATTAAACTGTTGGTCAAAGCTGTTACACCGAGCGAACATTAAATTAACACATTTATTTCTGAAACTTCAATCATAAAACTAAATCAAGGAGCACTGTAAAAAGTGACCGTCAGCAGAAAGAATAAAAGTGCAGATATGGCAATATTCTTAATGAGGAATCAAATGTTAAGAGAGCCAGCACAGTAAATGGCTTTCTACTAAGATTATTATACCAATCACAGCCTGTTATAAGTCACAAAAGCATGGACAAACGCTGAATGAAAGAGCTGATTTGACTTGTGACAAACACATGTATGAAATTATGTACGATGCAGTGAAATCTGCCTGGATCTCTTAGAGATTGAGTCACTCTGGACAACAGAGCTTTCCCAGAAAGCAGAACATTAACCCTATGAAGGACTAAGATGTTGCAATTTTAGGATATTTTAAGATTAATGTGAATTCTCTTAAATATCAATTTCTCTGCTTCTTAACCAGACTATAACATATTAAACATAATTTAACATCGCCTTAATGTCCCACTATCACCATTGTGAATATCAGTTTTCACGGTATGCTGAAGACACATGGAGTTGTAAATGTATGTTTGAATATTACAGCTGTAGTGCTAGGGATTTCTTTTCTTTCTTCCTTTCTTGTTTTCTCTGAAGTCACCAACGCCTGCTTGCTTTCAGCATGTTTATCTTTTTATATAAAAACAACTTAAAGATTTGCACCCACCAGTAGACAATACAATGGCATTTCTGTAAAACCCAAAGGTTGAAGTCACCTTCCTCTCAAGGGCTTTTCTCATCCTCCCCGATATCTTCTTCCCTGTTGCTATCTCTGTTGTGTGACCCATCAGCATCACCCAAAGGACTGCCTGATTTCTCCATCACCAAATCCATGGACACAGACATCTTTTTTATTTATTTACTAGAGGCCCAGTGCACTAATATGTGCATGGGTGGAGTCTGGCCAGCCCTCCCCAATCTGGGCCAATCAGGCTGGGCTGGCCAGGGAGAGGGGCTTCGAGCAGTTGGCTGCCCTGCCCCTAATTGGGGTGGGGGAGCCCAATCAGGGGCCAGGCCGGCTGGGGGCAGGGCCGCAGGAGGTTGGCCGGCTGGCCCTGCCCCCTGGTTGAGCTAGGGGTTGAACTCCCAGTCCAACTCCTGGTTGAGGGAACAATTTGCATATTAGCCTTTTATTATATACAATTTTAAAAAATTTATTTTAGAGAGAGGAGAAAGAGAGAGTGAGAAAGAAAGAAAGAGAGAAAGAGAGAGAGAAGCATAGATGTGAGAGAGAAACATCAATTGATGGGCCACCTCCTACATGCACCTGGACAGGGATCAAACCCTCAACCTAACAAGGAATCAAACCAGCAACCTCTCAGTGCAAAGGATGATGTCCAATCCCACACCTTGCAGGGCCCGCAGACATCTTCTTGACCATTCATAACAGTCTTCCTATGTCCCTTTAAGTTTGTAAGCACAGTAACCTTTCCAATGCTAAGAATTTTTGACAATCATGTTTGAGAGTATTCTTATTATAAAATCCAGAAATATTTCATCATGCCCAAGTGACTTCACTGAATGTGAAGCAGACTTGGGTTCAAATCTGATGGGGTGTTGGGCAAATTATTTAGCTTTTCCATGTCTCACCTTCTTCGTATGGGAAATAGAGTTTATAACACCAACCTGGCAAGTTTACCTGAGGATCATAAAGAATAATATATGGATAAGGCATTGAACATAGTACCTGGCAAGAAGTAGGTATCAAAACTAATTGTATATCAGCTACTTTATCTGGTTCCACTTTATCTTTCTCTTCCCCTTAGTTTGGTGATTAGTGGCAGGGCAGTAAGAGAGGTTTAATGTCCTGATCTTTTCCTATCTTTCATTCCCTGGGACTTGGTTCCAATGTATGGGGCCAGTATTCCAGTGTCTGTGCATGCAAGTTGGAACCAAGGTCAAGTCTGTAGAGAAGATGAAGTTGATGGATACAAGTGGTGGAAGGTGCAGGGTGAAAATCCATTAGAAAAGATAAATATTCTACTGAAAACCTTCTGCTTCTACAGCGAAAAGAAAACTATCTTATGGATGGACATGCTTAGAAAAGGTTCCTAAGTGTGCTGTTTTGTTTCTCTGTGTAACTGGGAAGACTCTTTTTCCAGTACCCCATTCGCCATTACTGACTAGATTAAAATTTCCTTAATTTTATAATCAAGAGAATTAAGGGGGGGTGGGGGGAATAAGAGGAAAGAGGACAGTAGGCAGAGGATGCTTTTAGCAGGACAACGGGACCTCATGCAGCCATCCCACCGTCTCTCCCAGACTCCTGGGATCCAGAGAGCAGACTTGCTGCCCCACCCATGTCCTGAGACATGGGGGCTCCCTGAGACCAAACTAATCATAGACCCCAATTTCCTTTGGCCCTTTCCGCAAATGATTTGGTTGTGTTAACTCAACCACCTCCTCAGAGCTTGGTTTAGGAAGTGAAGTTTGCCCGCCGGCGTGGCTCAGTGGTTGAGCATCGGCCTATGAACCAGGAGATCACTGTTCGATTCCAGGTCAGAGTGCATGCCTGGGTTTCAGGCTCGATCCCCAGTAGGGTGTGAGCAGGAGGCAGCCAATCAATGATTCTCTCTCATCACTGATGTTTCTATCTCTCTATCCCTCTCATTTCTTCTCTGAAATCAATAAAAATATATTTTAAAAAAGAAAGGGAAGTATGTAAAAGTAAAATACTCCTCCAAACCGGGTTCTTCCCCAAACCTCCTTTTGCAGTCTGACTAAAAGCTAACGGCCAGAGTCTGTGTACTGGTCCTGCCCCTGGTTTTCCTCAGGCTGCTTTCCGACTCCCTCTGCCTCTACTAATCATGGAATCATTGGGGCCTTGGAGGAGCCTGGGGTCAATGGGTATGGCCTGCTGCACACATCTGGCTCCGTCAATGGGTGTGGCCTGCTGCACACATCTGGCTCACTGTGTTGTCTCTAAAAAAGGGCAGTAGAGCCCTAGCTGATTTGGCTCAATGGATAGAGCGTCGTCCTGTGGACTAAAGGGTCCCAGGTTTGATTCCGGCCAATGGCAAGTGCCCAGGTTGTGGGCTGGATCCCCAGTGTGGGGCATGCAGGAGGCAGCCGATCAGTGATTCTCTCTCATCAATGATGTTTCTGTGTGCATCTCTCTCTCCCTCTCCCTTCCTCTCTGAAATCAATAAAAATATATTTAAAAAAATAAAAAGGGCGGTAGGATAATTAAAGGAGACACAGCATAACTCCAAGTGCCAACAAGGGAACAAATCTGGTTGTTTCCTCACTTGGTCTCTGGTGGGTTGAACAGTAGCCCCTGAAAGTTCATGCCCTCCCACAATACAACTGTGTTTGGAAACAGGGCATGTGCAGATGTAACTGGTTGAGACCACGTCAAACCTGATGAGGGTGACCCTTGTGTCCTATAGAGGTGACATGTAGGAGAAAGCTCCACATGGAGACAGACGCAGAGACTGCAGCAATTCAACCACAAGCCAAGTAATGCCAAGGTCTGTTGACAGCCGCCGGAGCTGGGAGAAAATCGTGGAACAAACTCCCCCCACCCCCCACAGGCCCTCCTGCAGGAGCCAGCCCCGGCAGCACCTGCAGTGCAGACTTCTGGCCTCCAGGATGGCGAGAAGATAAATCTCTGTTGTTTTAAGCCACCAAGTTTGTGGTAATTTGTTACGGCGGCCCTAGGAAACAAATCGAGTCTCCCCCATCACAATGTGACCCTGAGAGAATGGCCGGAGAGGATGGATCGGCTGCCATCTTCCTCTGTTCTTCTGGAAATGATCGGGAAGCATAATACAGAACCTGTGACTAATACCAACCCCTCAGGGCATTTACCCTATTTTGGGGTCATTCAAACTACTTCCCTTTGAAAAATAAGCCACATATCACATAGCGTGGCAAATGTCAATGGGAAAATTCACTTAGTTATGGGAGTTTCGTGATCGCCATAAAATTGATGACACTCATAAAACGGGGACTAGTCATCATAACAGCGCCTTAGAATACAGACGAAGTGTATGTTGTAGTCAGGTTTCCTAGGAAACAGGTTCTGAGACTCCAAGCTCTGTGTGCAGGCTCAGGGGAAGCAGCCTCGGGAAGAACGTCTGTGGGGTGGGCAGAGAGAGAGGGTAATCTGTGCTGCAGCTACGCAGAGGCCTCTGCCTGAGAGGGTGGTCCTTCAGAGCTGTGTCAAAGTGAGGCCAAAGGCCACGCCTGGGAACGTCCCAGCGCACGGAGGCTGTCCCCAGAGAGGTGGCATCGCACTGGGGGAGGCAGCTTCCCTCCGCAGAGGGAATTCCTGCACAGGGACTCAGCTGTGAGCTGTGAACATGAGAGGCTCAGTCCTGAAGGGGGATCTGGATAGCATATCCCAGCGCCACCTCAATATTTGTAATTCTAACAGAAAGAAGTCCTTGTTAGCCAAGAAAGCGACTTTGGCCAGATGCACACACACTGTTCTGGTTCCGATAAGGTCATCAGATATTTACACCTGTTTCCCATTGTATACAGCTGCCGCGGTCGCCATCACTAATCTTTCCATAAGATGCTGGCTCTTCTGGACCACGACTTCCCTCTTTCATTTTCCTACCCTGGCTGGCAACTCGGATGGTGACTTTACTCCTCAAAACAGGGCAAAAGGTATGGCCTCAGTGCTCACTTCATGGCCTGGTCCACAGTCTGAAGAAGTGAGTAAGCACTGCTTACCCTTCACACTTACGTTGCAAATGAGTCAAAGCATCTTGTTTTCCGTGAAGTCAGGAGGTTTCCTGAGAAAGAAAGCCTCCCTTGGGCAGAGGGAGCAGCTGGACTAAAAAGCAGTTACGGACACTGTGCTAAGTATCATTATAAGCTCCAAGCATTCGCACACATTTTGAACCCAGAACATGATAAAGTCACATTCTGTTGTAAAATCAACTGCTACAAGCGAACTAAACCCTTTGGAGTGGTATGTTTCTTTCGATGTCAAGTCTTGAAGATTAAGAAGAGGCAAGAATATACATAGCAGGGTAGAATTCATAGCCTTGAGGATGGAGACCTGATAGAAGGTACTAGAATGAGGGATAAATGAACAAAACTGTAGTAATACAATGTCCACTGGAGAGAAAACGAGGGTGATGCTTTGCCACTACCAGTGATGGCGAACCTATGACATGCGTGTCTGCACTGACACGCGTAGCCATTTCTGGTGACACGCGGCCGCATGCCGAGGATGAAACATTTGCTGCTCCTGAGGATGAAACATTTGCGACTAGAGTCTTGGAGTTAGTTTTTTCCTCCAAGTGACACACTACCCGAGTTATGCTCAGTTTTTTGGCGAAGTTTGACACACCAAGCTCAAAAGGTTGCCCATCACTGCTACACATTCCTACTCACACCAGCTCCATGTCTGCTGGCAATCTCATTCTGCTCAAAGCTAGTCAGGCTGATCATATTACCTAACTTAACAGTTGACAGTTTCATTTCTCAGGCTAAGAAATACAGAAGCAGGTATTCTGGTCTGGTTCTCACCTGCAGAGAACGGAACAGGAATGTGCGAAGAACTTTCAAGTGCATGACCATGCTCTTTCCGAATGTATAATGCCGGGCAAAGTAACTCATTCATCCTGCAGACACTTCCTAAGCAAGTGCTTGGAGTAATGCTGTTTCAGTCACGAGGCATAAAGCAGTGATCAAGGCAGATAGGACCTTTCCCTTCATAGAGGGAAAAGGATGATTAAAAACCAATTAAATAGGCAACATAACATCCAGGAAGAATGTGACAAGCAGTAGACTAGAGCAGGTTAAGAGGACCCGGGCGATGAGGAGTGCTGTCTTTGTGTTGGGCGCGGGGGGATTTAAGCATGGCCTGAGTGCAGGGGGAACCACATTTCCTGGCCCAAGTTTCTTCATCAGAAAAAGGACATAATCACAGTGACTCACAGGGTTTTGCAGTGAGTAAACTGGGTAACTTATGTAAAGTACTTGGTATGTTACATGGCACAGGGCGAGTGTTCAGAAAATGGCAGCCATATTATTATTTAGCCTTTCTCTCTTTCTTAATTAAACAAACCTTTAGCTTGCCTGCTTATTAGAATTGAACACCATAAATTCTTAGTTTGCTATGTCAATTTCCTTTTTTTTCTTCTTTCTTACATGTCCTGAAGAATAAAAAAAACATACACCACCTCACTAAAATGAAATACTGTGTCATGAAAATACTTGTGATGGTCATTTTCCATTTAGAAGGGAATTACCTTGCTACTTAACTGCATCTCCCACCCATAGATCTTTGTACGTTGAAACTATAATTCATGTTATTGTCAGAGCTGGGGCAGGGGCAGCCAAGGGTCGGTCGTCAGGTGAGAGGCAGAGATGAAACATCATGAAGGGGTGGACAGGAAGCAAACAAGGACAGCGCCAGTAAAGGGAGGTAGAGGATGGATGAAGTCAGCTGGAGGCTTAAAGGTGAAATAATAATAAACATGTTTCGAGTAGCTATGTTTCCCTAGCCTGAGCAGGGTTAAGTGGGAGAGTCAAGACTTGAACCCAGGCCTTTCCCCCTCTCCATACCAGCATCAGAGCTTACAAGATGCCCCACGAGACAGCCAGACACATGGCCATTCAAAGTCCAAGGCTCCGAATGCAGAGATTCTATGAGATTCGAAGGAATGAGACCAGAAGGAAAAGCATGTCCAGTCAGGAGGACATGTAGAGAGAACCTCCAAACAGCTTTCCTGTCCCTCTCTCAGCACTGCCCTCTGATGCCTGTGAGAGGAGCCAATGGTCCCGCCTGGGCTGGTGGGAGCAGGAGGTGACAGGCAGCTCCTTACCAAGACCAGGCTCGCAGGGCAGAAGCCATCAGCACCAACTGATTGGGAAAAGCCTCTATCCTTACCTGTCTACTCTGGCTCCCAAAGAGCTCTCTACCCAGACTGGTTTCATTTTCAAAAGGAGTGTGCCCCCTTTCCACAGAACCTATACTTCTTAAAAACAGAACTATAAACCAATTTCTCCAATTCCAGCAACCACAAGCCTTTGGATTTTCAGTGACTTGAACTTCTGCTCCTTTACCCCATAGAAGGGGAGTGAGAACCTATCACTGTCTGTAAATAAGTGCGTATTTTCCGAGGTCACCTCGGAGGACTATGTGAGTAACACGGCATTCCTATTTGTCGGGGAATGTGATCGTGATTGCTTTTCTCGCTGTTGGCTGGCCGGTGGTTAGCGCCCTTGTTGACTGCAGGTAGTGCAGTACCTTAAAGTGCTTCCTCCCTCCGTGATGACAACCTCAATGGACTTTCTTTTTAGCACCTCCCAGTTGACAACATTCTTTAAAATATCACTTTTTAAAAAAAATCTCACGTGACCCTTACAGGTACCCTGTGGGGGAGACAGAAGGAGTGTTTACTTTCCAAGACATTGCAATTGACAACCTTGGGCTCTGAGAGCTGAGTCTTGAGGCCACACCGTTGCTGTGTTTTGTTGGCAGGTGCTAAGTGCAAACGCAAGCACCATCTCCCGCTCCTCCTCACACAGACACGCACCTTGCCAACTGGCTCGCTCTCCCGTGCCCACTCCCCCCTCACCCCAGAGTCCTTCTATTGGGGGGATTTTCTGATGAAATCACATGGTCTCAGGGCTTTATCATGCCCATCCATTTGTACGCATCTGTGAGATCCTTCGTCCTGTTTACTCAAGAACAGTGACAAACCTGTTGACGAAAACTCTAGAGCTCAAGCTCTCGCTCCTCTAACAATTGTGCACACATCTGATGTAAGATTGAGAAGTTGAAGGGAGATGTGGAAAAGGAAAGAGGAGGAGAGAACCACAAAAAACAGCACCCTTTGTCTTTCACACTCTCCTGCCCCCGCCCCCCCCCCCCAGGTACAAACAGTTAATAATGCCACTTAGGGAAACATCCCAGAGGTTACTGAACCACAGCAAGAAAAACGGGGGGGGGGGGGGGGGGGGGGCGGGAGGGGAATCAGCAAACCTCAACAACAAACCAACCTGGGTGCGTTTCTTCGTGAACAAGGGGGAGGTTGGAGATTTTGCCCAGAAAAATGGCTTTTCTTGATATTTTTCATAAAATACGCATGTGGGAAGCTCAGGAAGGAATGTGGGAGGAGAAAAGGGAGTAGCAGACAGCAGTGCCTGTGGCTAAACGTTAGCTCCCAGTCCTGGGATAAGAAGGCAAATCCTGAACGGAGTCTCAGTTTTCCATCTGTGCAGTTTCATACAAATGAGAGAAAAGTCACTCAGGCCCTAGGACCGATGGGCAGAAATTAGCTCACATCTGGAGGGCTGTCAAGAAGCCGTCTTAGCACGACCAGCCAAAGGCATCTAGTGTTCCATGAAAAATGGCCAGGAAGCTTTGGCCGAGGTTCCCCAGGGGGAAAAGTTCAATTGTGGAAGCCTCTTCATAGGTTTCCACCAGCCCTCGGTTCCACCTGAAACCATCGGTCTAAAATGGTCCCACTTCTGTGCCTTTTATTTGGAAAGCAATTGAGTTTCAGATACTGTGGTATTTTTCTGACAGAGGGTCTGCATCTATCTCACTTGAATGTTAGGAACGTGTGAACACAAACCCAATTTGAACGACCGTCATCACAATTCATCCCACTCAAGCAGATGGTCAGACTAAACCTCCAAAGCTGATTGCTGCAAAGTCTTGGTAACAAGACAGCCATTCAATAAATGTTTATTGAGCATAGCCAAAGTGCAAGATACTGTGGCCAGGCCAGATTTCTTATTACTCAGATGCTGCTTTTTATAATGAAGAGGTTGGTCTTGCTGAATTCTTAATGAAGGGATGCTTCAACTCAACCGCTTCCAATAACCCAACAAATGAACAAGAATTGATTCTGGTTTTGACTCTATCTCTATATATTCTTAGGTCATTTGGCCAGATGAGTGAGGTTTTGCTAACAACCTTTTGTTTGTTCACTTGTATATCCACATAACAAATTTTACCCAGAACCTCCAATGCCCCAGGCACTGCCCACGTGCAGCGATGGCTGCAGGCTTCAGCGGTCGTAGGGTAGGAGAATTTGGTAGTAACAAAGGATTATCCTGTTGCAGGTCTACTGATTAGTGACAGCAACGAATACTTACTGCGTTGGCTCTAGAACAGGGTCAGTCTTCCTAGGAAGTGTTGGCTCTAGAACAGGGTCAGTCCCTCCATGAAGGGTTTCACACAGTATAGACCAAGGTGAGTTCCTATCATGTAACTAAAGTTATGGAGCATTTGTCATGTAAAGTCTGGGAAAAGTGGGGCTAAAGTGGCATCACTGTGTGTTGGTAAAAGCCCAAGGAATTATTTCCGGGTGATTTATGTGACAAGAGGCTGAACCGGGAAGAGTACATCTTCGAGGGCCATCTAGTGTTGACTTTTCTCCTGCTTGAGAGCTTAGGGAGTCCCCTAACTGGAAAGGAAAAAACAAAAACAATAAACCTCTCCCTGAAGTGGATTCCTGTGGCATAAGCTATAGGGTCTCCAGAAAGGTTATCCCTTTTTGGCTTAATAGACTCAGCCAGCCCAGGAGGGGAGGACGTGATATATACCAGGGCACCGTGCTGCTCAGCTTCTTGCAAACAGCAGTACTTCACATTTTTTTTGAAAAAAAAGAAAAGTTAAAAAGGAAGCTTACTGAACTCCCCTGAAGAAAACACTGTAAAAGTGGAAATCAACATAAACTTGCCATATAACACAGCAGAAGCCTTCCTAAAATTCCTCCCCATCCACATATGTGTCTCAGCAGCAACAATCTCTCTTTATGTTCTTCCTGACTAGAGCCCCACCCAGACTGGGGCTGCTCCCCTTCCATTCTGCCCCACCTGTCCTCCTCTGGACACCTCTGATGACCTCAACTTTGGCTGACATCCCTCCCACCCCAGACTAGGGATATATGTAGGGCTAGAGACCCACCTGCTGAAGTGATAGAGACCCATCTGGCTGTTGGGCTAGAGACCCACCTGCTGAAGTGATAGAGACCCATCTGGCTGTAGGGCTAGAGACCCACCTGGCTATAGGGATAGAGACCCACCTGGCTGTAGGGCTAGAGACTCACCTGATATAGAGATAGAGACCCATCTGGCTGTAGGGCTAGAGACCCACCTGGCTGTAGGGATAGAGACCCACCTGGCTGTAGGGCTAGAGGCTCACCTGATAGAGAGATAGAGACCTACCTGGTTGTAGGGTTAGAGATCCACCTGCTGAAGTGATAGAGATCCATCTGGCTGTAGGGCTAGAGACCTACCTGATGTAGAGCTAGAGACCTACCTGACTATAGGGCTAGAGATCCACCTGGCTATAGGGATAGAGACCCACCTGGCTATAGGGCTAGAGACCCACCTGGCTGTAGGGGTAGACACCCGCCTGGCTGTAGGTCTGCTCTTTCTGGGCATTTTCCCCTCAGATGCTCTGTGGCACGTCACTCCTACATTCCACACAGCTTACAAATCACCCTCTACTGCTCCTGGTCCTCATGATAGTTATGGAGGAAGATTCTACAGACAGGAAGACTGATGAAAAGGGGATGCAAAAGAATGCCCATCTGCAGAGGGTAGAACTCTTCATCTTTAATCCGAGGACCTCTCTCCAACAGATCCGTCCACACATTAGGAATGTGGAGAGGGCTGGTAGTGTAACATTACATTTTAAAACCAGGACTTCAGTAACCCTCTTTGCACTGTATTGGAAAACTCCTAGATGTGCCTACACAGGCTGGTGAGTATAGACAACCTTCAGTACTCGGCTAGACTGTGGTGAAACCTGCCAGCCATTTAACAGATGGCTGTGAAGGTCAGACAAGCAAATAGCTCCCCCCACTGCCCGCCAGTAGACCGGTGAAAGAGTAATAAAACGTAGGGAGGTAAATATAAGGCCTTGTCCAGAGGATACAGGAATCATGCTATGAGTCAGAGTGAGCAGCAAACACTGGAACGGTGGTTACCTGGCTATTCAAACCCTTCACTGCCACTGAAGTGTCCTTTAGAGTAAAATGATAGACAAGCCATGAAGGAGCTCTGCTTTATTTCCCTGATTTCCACCTTCCCGGGTGCCTCTCTACACAGCCTTCTAGCTGCCCCGTCTGCATCCCGAGCCTCTGGCCAGGCTTGCTGTTGCTTGAAGCATCCGCTCCATTCACACGGGTGGGGCCTTTGCCAAGGTCTCTGCCCTCCACGCCTGGGGCTGCTGCAGTTCTCTGGCTCTACTTCTCCGGGCGCCGGGCAGCCCCATGGGAACATTCCTTCGCTGTGATGTCACTGTGACCACTGCGTCAGGCCAGCCCGAGTCTCATGTCTGACCACCTGTGTGCTCACTGAATCCAGGGCAGCTCCCTGGTGTCAGCATCTGACAACTGTCTTGGCTCTTCTGTCACCTCTTACCCAAGCCAACATGTGGCACTGGGAAGCCATTCTGTCGACAAATGAGCTCGCAGCCTTCCCTGACTTCCCATCTCTCCCAGCAGCGGTCTGGTCCAGCTGTTAGCTAGGATGTTGTCAGAGTTCGTGGGTCCAGACGAAAAGTGAAATCCACACCATGTTGTGCAATGTGTTCATGATGCCTTCATTCCTTTGGATGATCGTCAACATGAACGTCTACCAATACCCTCCTCTGACCTCGGAGGGCTTCAGATGGATGCCATGGGATGTAGGAAACAGAGTTGGAGACAGCGCAAGGCCTGCCAATTCTTGGCTAAATTGCACCGTGTGTGCTTAGCTACCACATTAATTGTAGGCACTAATCAAGCATACCTAAAAATTGAAAATCCCAGAGCACAGGCCAACATCATGGGTTTCCCATGCTGGAACAGTCTGCGGGTGTGGCCTATACCATTGGTAGCCTGAGCTGCAATGCTTTGGCCTGTGCGCCATGGGCTTAGTTGTGTTCAGTTGTTTTCAAAAAGCAGTGAGTTGGAGGCATGCTGTCAGGTTCCCAAACGCCGGGGTCCCTCCGAGGTGAGCACGCTGTTTTGTGGAGCTCTGACCTCAGGCATGTTAATGTTCGATCACAGAGCACAGGACTGAGGCAGCTGTGATGCTCAGCCCCACGCAGGTCCACAAGTTAATCTCTTTGGTAAAGGGTAGCTCCTTGCTGCCTGATACTCGAATAGAGGATGGCAGTGCCCAGCAACTCAAGAGAAATTCAGGAAGAAACAGGTTTGAAAAAAAATATATAGGATAGTCTATTGGTAGATCCATTTCTGAAAAGGCAGTGGGGATGAAATCCTGGCCAGCATTACCACCTCGTGTCCACATACACTATGTGCTATTTACAGCGCTCCTTCATTCAGCAAACTGGTGGAGCGCCATTTATGTGGACACTGGGCGCTGAGCTCACCCATGGAGGAGTCACAGTGAGAAAGTATCCATGGAAAGAGTCGTGATGCGACGAAGTACGGGCTATGTGAGCTCACAAAGCATGACTGACTGTTCAAGGACTAATGGAGAGAGACAGAAATACGAGAAAAAACAGTACCTTAAAGGTATAAAGGAAAGGGCTTGAATGTGGTAGAATGTTGTGAAAACGATGACAAAGGGGTGAATTCAGGAGCTTCACTTGGACACATTTTGTTAGTTCTGAGGGAGACAGAAGAGTCAAGAAAACCTCTGCATTTACTCAGCACGTATTTTGAATGCCCACCCTTACCAAGAACTCGAGACACAGACCTGGTCAGCAAAGTTCTGTCTTCCTGGAAAACAGGAGTGACTGTATTCTAGGGAGCCAGTGACGCCCGTAACTACAGAGAAGAGTAGAGGCGGAGGGGGAAGCAAAGTTTAAAGAAGAGACATGAAAGCCAATGAGTTCCATTTGGAACATGCTGAGTTTGAGGTGCCAAGGGGACCGGTGGAGATTTCTAGCAAACTGCTGGCTCATGGGTTTACAGATCAAGAGAACGGACATCACAGGCACATGGAAGGTGGTGGAAGTCTGATGGGAATGAGATTGCCGACAGAGCAAAAAGAGGGCCTCAGAAGGAAGCCCGAGGAAGAGTAACGGCTGACATAACGGAGGAGCATCCAGCAGAAGAGGGTGTGACCGGGAGGGCTGAGAAGGTAGATAAAATCTGGACTCAATGAAGGCATGGAGCTGAAGGGACGAATTTTGTTTTCTGTAATTCCTGTTTTCTTTGAACTCTTCACTGAATAATAAGCACTACATGGGCAATGACCATGGCCATCCTGCTCGCCTTGTCTTCCCAATAACTCACATGGCACCTGGCACCTGGGTGGCACTTTATGTTTTTGAGTGACTTAATAGAGGAGTGACCAGCAGAATGACATGCCACAGACAAGTGAAATAAGACAAGGACTGGGTTTGGCCATCTGGAGATTTCTGGTAGTGTGCGGAAAGAACAATGACAGCGGCTGATTGAAAGAAACATAATATCCAGGCTTTAACACTGGAAGTATAAAAAACTCTCACGAAGAACATGGCAAGAGTTTCTAGACAGTAACCCATTTTTTTAAACAACAATTTCTTTAAAATGGAGTTGCAATATATTAATTACTTGTTGATTGCCAGACAGATGTGAAAATATACAGGATAAAACAGTTATAATAAAAGCATAAAAACAAAACAAAAGAATAAAACACTAGGGCATCCATCCATCAACATCCAACACCGTATCATTTTAAAATCCTGAGGCAAATAAGCTTCAATTGTTTTTCTTAACCTGAAACTAGTTTAGAAACGAGCAGTCCAGCCTTGCGCACAGTGTGTCTTCATGGACCAAGTGGACGCCTAGTTACCTCCAGCTTCAGCAGCTCACATCTGGCTCTTATCCACAGAAACAAAAACTAATGAGTAAAGGATTGGCTGATTATTAAAAAAATGAATCAAGTGAATCTTGGACTTTAGTGTGGACTTAAGAAAAATTGTTTCTAAACAAGCACTTAGAAGCCCTTGGAAAGCAATAAAATGAAAGGCAATTTGCACAGACTAATGGAGCAGCGAAAGGAGGAGGGAGTGGGGAAGGTGGACTGTGTGATGGAGGAAAAGTTTGGTTTGGAAATTTTGTTGTAAAACAGTCTCACCCCATGATAAATCACTGGCTAACGACAGCTAGAATTTTCTGTTGGAGCCATAACTTCACGTTTGTGTGACTGAACATTAAAATAGAAAAATATACAACATAAAATCAAAGCCATATACTGAAGTGTTGTATTTTGGGAAGAAGCCTATTTTACAGGGCTAAATATCTCTCAATTAAAAAGCAAAACAAAACAAAAACACTATTTATGGGTAATTTAGCTCAGACATTTAGTGCTAAGTGCTAATTCAGCTCATGAAACATCTTGACAGTTTTTCTTTTTCTTTTCTTTTCCTTCTTGTATAAGAGGTAGTTTTATTTTCCTAGTTAAACAGAACAATTAAAAGAGGCAAAACTAAGATTAATAAGGTTTACCTCAACATAATCACTCAGACATTTATCAATGCATACAAATGTGGGTCACTGTTCATTCAAATCCTTCGATCATATATGTACATATCTATTTTTATTAGATTGAAATAACACTAAGGTCAAAGTTCTGTCTCATTCACTTTTGCCTGAGCCCTATATTTTATATTTAGTGCCCAATAAATATTGATTTAATAAACTGGATACAATTTAAAAAATGTTGACCTTTCAGGTGCTTGAACCCCTAGACAATTTAGTCTCATGAAATCCACACTAGGACTCTAAATCATGCTTATTATTATCTCTTAAATAATCTCATGATATTTTCCCAATTGAACAATTAATAGTCTAGGATTATCATATTTACTCCCCAACTGAAGGAGCATAAAAACCTTATGTTCTTGGTTATTTAAATTAGACCAGGGGCGGAGCTTAAAGAAGATGTCCTTGGAGACCCTCTGTGTTCCCAGGGCTCTAGCCCAGAATTTGCACAAGCAGAGATGAGACTGGGAGCACGGGGATTCTGCAGGGGCAGGAGGATGACACACAGTACCTGAAAACGGACTGTAAACTATTTACTTCCAATCTGGCCTGGGATTAGTATTAGAGAATCAATTTCCTCACACATTAACCAATAGTGCCATAGGAAAAGGAAAAGTTAGGTAAATAAAAGAAAAAGAGAGTAGATTTCAGGTGCTCTCATCACATACACACAGTTATCATTGTGTGTATGTGATGAGAGCACCTGAAATCTACTCTCTTAGCCAATTCCCAGTATTCAATACAGTGCTATTAACTATAGGCATCATGCCACACGTTACCTCTTTAGACTTACTCATCCTACATAACTGCCAACTTTGTAGCCTTGACCATCACTCCCCATTTTCTCTACCTCCCACTCATAGTAACCACCATTCTACTCTCTGCTTCTATGATGTGACTTTTTTAGATTCCAAATAAAAACCCTTAGAATGTGTACCTCTAGTAGATGCTCACGGAACATTTGTTGAATGAATGAATGACTTCTAATGATTTGATTCTTAAGCCACTGTGATGTTCAACTGGCTTACCCATTGTTTAGCCTCACTCATCTGAGGCAACAGCCCAAAGAACGTAGTGACACGATGTAGCCAAGGCTCCCTTGCAGAAGAAGAGGCGGAGGGGGAAGCAAAGTTTATGACCACAGGCAAGTAGAGCTAGAGGTGAAGTGATCAACATTTGTGTTCACTGAATTTTAGTGGCACGAATGTTTCTTATTTTCTACAGTCACATTGAAGAGGGACTTCTTTTTGCTTAAAATGATCTTGGGTTAGCCTCAAGACTGTAATTCACCGAACATGTCTCTGGAGAGTGTTTCCAGAGAACATAATTAGTCCCCTACTGTATGCTCATGTGAAGTAGAACATACTAAAGGTTCATGGTGTCAGCTTGGGACATACTATTTATTCTCCTCTTACCATGCACTTTGGGATTGAAACATGATGTTTAAAATTATTTTTAAAAAATATTTTTATTGATTATAGAGAGGAAGGGAGAGGGGGAGAGATAGAAACATCAGTGATGAGAGAGAATCTTCGATCAGCTGCCTCCTTTACACCCCCACTGGGGATCGAGCCTGAAACCCGGGCATGTGCCCCTAACCGGAACAGAACCTGGGACCCCTCAGTCCACAGTCCGACGCTCTAACCACTAAGCCAAACCAGCCAGGGCTAAAAAAATTTTTTTAATTGATTTTTTAGAGGGAGAGAGGAAGAGAAACACCGATGTGAGAGCAGAACATGGATCGGCAGAACATCTCCCCGCAGGGGATCGAGCCTGCAGCCCAGGCATGTGCTCTGACCTGGAATAGAACCAGCAACCTTTCAATGCACGAGACAACCAACTGAGCCACACAGGCCAGAGCAGAAATATGGTTTTCTTAGAAATTGTTAAGGCAGGTATTCACTGATAAGATAAAATGTACATCTACTTAGAGTTCTACCACTTTCTCACTTTCTAGCCTTTCTGACATAGATGTAGGTCCAGAGGCCTCTCCCACGCTGCCACCTTCTCTCGGCACGCATGTCAACTGATGGTGACCCATTTGTGTTGTGTTAATCCTGCCTGATGAGGAGACAAAAAGTAAAAGAAAAAAATCTCTACTCTGAAGTCATCCTCCACTTAAAGAACATCTACGACTGTTAACCTAAAAAATAACTCCTAAGTCCAGAATATTCTAACACACACACACACACACACACACACACACACACACACACACACACACACACCAATGAATGTTTTGGATCCGGGGTGGTGTAATTCAATAAGCAGCCTCACTTTTCAGTATTCAAAATAAAATTCAAGTACATAAGCAGAGTCATTTTATTGCTCTCAAATAACAAACCTGTATTTTTCTACTATGCTGGTTCTCACAATATAGGGGGCGTTCGGCCCCCAGTCTCAGCTGTGAGCCGTTATGCTCTTCACTTTGCAGGGCGAACAGCGTCAGCCTGGAGGAAGGGCGGTAAAGGACTATGGATTTCCCACGACCCTGGGGAAACCGAGGGGCTCATTTTTCGGTGCCTGCTTATTTGTTTGCTGGTTTGTTCAGTGGCTCCCACCTAGTCACACCGCAGTTACGTAGGCAGGCAATTCAGAAAATGTTCTCTACAGATTTTCTTCCAACCCAATTATGTGAGCTGCAATTAATATGTGTACCATCATTTCCCATTTGAAAAGTTTTCCCCCCACATCGTTATGGAATTGACAGAGCACATTAATTCTGGGAGGTAGATACTGCCATCTTGCTTTTAATGGATGGAGAAACTGAGGCTTGATAACTCGCCTCAGGTTGTGCATCTGGTAGACGTAAGAGCTGGGGCGCACACCCAGGTCTCATGACTAATTCATGTGAGCTTTCTGACCAAGCTGGACAGAAGGCAGCACTGTGAGGATGAGCGCTGAGACTCTCTGGCCACACCAGAGCGCGGCCTCCCCTTCCTCCCGTCTTACTCTCTTGGCTCAAACCCTTCCTGAGACCTGCGGGTTAAGGCTCTGCCGTAACTTCAAGGGCATGTTAAAGACACTGTACAGCCCTAGCCGGTTTGGCTCAGTGGATAGAGCATCGGCCTGTGGACTGAAGGGTCCCGGGTTCAACTCCGGTCAAGGGCACATGCTTGGGTTGCCGGCTTGATCCCCAGTGGGGGGTGGGGGTGTGTGTGTGTGTGTGTGTATGCAGGAGGCAGCTGATCAATGATTGATCTCTCATCATTGATGTTTCTATCTCTCTCTCTCTCTCTCCCTTCCTCTCAGAAATCAATAAAAATATATTTTAAAAAAAGAACACTGTACACATCACACTGACGGAAGAAAACAATGTCTGCCTAGTCCATTAGCCAATCGCTCTTAACAGCTGGGTCTTAATTTGGCTGGTAGCTCAGTATCACATGTGTCTGTACATCTGGAATGCTTCCTGCAAATTAAAAACTTATTTTAAAAATTAAACTCTATATTTTGAATTTAATAAGATCCATTAGATAAATTAAAATAATTAAAATGAACACAGACTCTCCAGACAACGACAAGTTCTGAAAAATCTCTTTGGAAATAATTTCGTGGTAAGATATATATTTGGGGGAGGTCCGTTACCATTGCTGACCAAACCAACATCATGATATTTCCCACAATATGGCTGATACTATGATGATTCAAGTGTACTCCCTAAATTAAGGTATAACAATATTTAGAATGCTGAATTAGATCATTCATTCAGTTACTTGATCTTACATTTATGTGATGTTCAGAGAATGAACCAGATTTTTACCTATATAGTAAGGTTTTGTTTAATAGAATATAATTTTCTCTTCCTTCTATAAAACAAAATATAACTGTAGCTTCCTACCAAGGTAATAAAAATGAGATTCTCTATTAAGAGTCAAATGAAAAAAATAAAAAACTCGCATAAGATTCTCCTTTTCAGATTGCACTTGGTTGTCAAAGAATATTATTTTGTAGGTACAAAATGTTCTAAAAATGTCTGATTAAAGTTAATTAAGGAAGTAAGAAAAATATACTTGAAAATGTCTGCTACAATTATGTTTTCTATAAATAGATAAACCACATTTCTCGTCAATACCTATTACCGTAATTTGTCTTGTAAGGGTTTTTTAAAAACAACATACTGTTCTTTAGACATCTATCTATTATTTAGTAGCATTTTACAATTGTTCTATCTTGACGTATTAATGCTGATGAAGTTTGTTGTGGAAATTTTAAAAATCAATTTTAGAAAAGGTTATTTAAATGCTCTGTGATAATCTAATACAAAAAGAATGCTGTTTCACAGGAGTACCAAGTGCAACCAGCAGCTATCCTATTGCAAGAGCATACATCAGATTTTGGTAGTCCGCCAGTAATATAATTCCAGCCACTGTGAGTGAAAAACATCAGCACTGGCTTTTTAACAAGTCCACTTCAGTTTTTAAAAGTATACACATACTTTTCGGTTTGTTAAAAACAAAAATCATCTGAAAGAGAGCCTTCCTTTGGGCCTCGTTCTCTGAAACACAATGAAACAAAATGCCTAACTACACTGTAATTAAACAAACCACCTGTGAGGAAAGGACATGCTCGCAGGGAGGTAAGGGAACTCTCTCATTAGTTTAATTGAGATGATCTCAAGCAGCATGGGCCAAAGAACTCAGAGAGGCCCTCAGAGCTTGCGGGAGTGTGACAGCCTGGCAGATGCTCATGGTGATCTTGCTGGGGGGTTCTCCTTTTTAAGAGAAAAACCTCCTCAGTCACCCTCGAACACCCTCCTCCTATAGAGAGCTTAGATTAAAAACTCAGTGCTAATGGGTCAAACTCTCGAGTATGTGAAATAAAGTTAGGAAGAGGCACTTACCCCAGACTTGAAATATAAGAAAAACTTATCAGAGGAATACAATCTTTACTGCAATTGGAAAGATGAGTAAGAATTACTTGAGGTTGAGAAACAGGGGAAGGCTGGGCCGGGTGAACCAGGCAAAGAGAATTGCACGTGGAAGTATCTGGAGATTGGAAATGCAGCCCACTTGAAAGAATTGGAATAAGCTTATAACGGCCACATATAAAGAGAAAAGAAATGTTGTGAAATATATGTGAGCTACAGAAGTAGGACAAGACACTAACAAGGACCTTGTAAACAAATAATAAGATCACAGATTTCAGCTCAATCATATTGATAATTATATTAGATACCAGAGGCCTGGTGCATGAAAATTCATGCACTCAGGGGGGTCCCTCAGCCCAGCCTGCTCCCTCTCGCAGTCCGGGATCCCTTCTCTCTGCCAGCTTAGGCCCACCCAGAGCGGATATCGGGCCTAAGCTGGCAGTTAGACATCCCTCTGGCAGCCCAGGAGCCCTTGGGGGATGTCTGAAGCTGCAGTAGGACATCCTTAATGCTGCCGAGGAGGAGGGAGAGGCTCCCTCCACTGCCACTCGCAGCCATCAGCCCGGCTTGTGGCTGAGTGGAGCTCCCCTGTGGAAGCGCATTGACCACCAGGTGGCAGGTCCTGCATTGAACGTCTGCCCCCTGGTGGTCAGTGTGCATCATAGTGACTGGTCATTCCTGATCATTCTGCCTTTAGGGTCAATTTGCCTATTACCCTTTTATTATATAGGATTATAGTACACTATGTACAAACACCAAATCAGCACTAGAACCATATATACTTCGAGATGCTACCCAATGTGGGAATGTCTTCTACAGAATCCCTGAGGTCCTATATCTAGATATCGGTCTGCCAGTATCTATATTTAATAGAGGCTCCTTTCTCCCTATGAGAAAGAGCATAAGGTTAAGAACTGGGAGAGTTCCAGGTTCCAGCCTTCACTCTAACTGCGGGGCTGGGTTGATATTGGAGAATTGTGTAATGTCCATCATACTGTAAAAAACCCTAGATTCACAATGAAGTAAAATGGTGTGATTTCCAGCTCTTTCCTAACTCCAAGAGATGCTGGGAACTCAATTTGTTTATGTTGCTACGTCTGTTAGAAAATCTTATGAATTTATTACTTTAGGAATAATAAAATATATTCTAAATATCAGAAATTATATTCTATGATAAGTGTTCTAAATATACGAAATAAAAGGTACAATTCTTGGGAGAAACCAAGATGGCAGCATAAGGTAAACATCTATACTGCTGCCTTGCACAACAATTTTAAGACTGCAACTGGAAGACAGAGCGGACATCGTCCAGAACCACTGGAAAGCTGGCTGAGTGGAAATTCTACAACTAGAAGGAAAGAGAAAAGGACACTGAGACCCAGGAGTTGTGGAGGTGCGGAGACCCGTGCATGCGGAAAGGGCGGGCGGCTGAATACTCGGTTGACTTACTCGCGGCGTGCGGAGAGGGCAGGCAGCAAACACACGGCTAGCTTTCTCATTCGGGAGGAAAACAAAACCTCCTGATTGCACTGAAATCCAGCTCCGGGTGAGACTTTCGGTACCAAACTCATTAGGGGAGAAACTGGACAGTCTGGCAGCAGGCAAAACTCGAGAGCAGCCTTCTCTCAGAGGTGCGTGCAGCCATTGCCGCGGGGCACTGAGACACAGGGCCCTCTTAGGGCGGGGCTGACGGGAAACCAAGGCTGTCTGCTCCACCCTGAGACTCCGCCCCATCCAAGCTGAGCACAGAAGCCCTCCCAGCGGAGACACTGCTAATCCTCAGAGCCAATTGGCCTGGAGGTCAACTCCACCCAGTGATACCAACAACAATCAAGGCTTAACTACAAGACTGCACACACAGCCCACAAAGGGGTGCACAAAGAGTGTCTACCACAGGTAACTGGGGAGGCTGAGCTACTGGGCCCTGCTAGGACACCTAGCACACAAAGCAACTCCATCAACTCAGGGAAGCAGCTAAAATGCGGAGACAAAGAGGCAGGCCACAATTGAAGGAAATGGAGGAAAGCAAAAGACTGGATATAGAGTTCAAAACCACGGTTATAAGTTTTTCAAGGATTTCCAAGAAAAGGCCGATAAATTTAACGAGACCCTCAAGGATATGAAAAAAGATCAACTAGAAATTAAGCATACACTGACTGAAATAAAAAATACTATACAGAGACCTAAAAGCAGACTAGAGGATCGCAAGAATCAAGTCAAAGATTTGGAATACCAAGAAGCAAAAAACACTCCTTTGGAAAAGAAAAAAGAAAAAAAAAATCCAAAAAGTTGAAGATAGTGAAAGAAGCCTCTGGGACAACTTCAAGCATACCAGAATTATGGGAGTCCCAGAAGAAGAGAGAAAGCAAGATACTGAAAACCTATTTGAAGAAATAGTGACAGAAAACTTCCTCCACCTGGTGAAAGAAATAGACTTACAAGTCCAGGAAACACACAGAACCCCAAACAAAAGGAACCCAAGGAGGACCACACCAAGACACATCATAATTAAAATTCCAAGAGCAAAAGACAAAGAGAGAATATTAAAAGCAGCAAGAGAAAAACAGTTAGTTACCTACAAGGAAGCACCCATATGATTGTCAGCTGATTTCTCAACAGAAACTATGCAGGCCAGATGGGAATGGCAAGAAATATTCAAAGTGATGAATAGCAAGAAACTACAACCAAGATTACTCTACCCAGCAAAGCTATCATTCAGAATTGAAGGTCAGATAAAGAGCTTCACAGATAAGAAAAAGCTAAAGGAGTTCATCACCGCCAAACCAGAATTATATGAAATGCTGAAAGGTATTCTTTAATTACCTAAAAAAGAAGAGGAAGAAGAAGAAAAAGATAAAGATAAAAGTTATGAACAACAAATACGTATCTATCAACAAGTGAACCTAAAAACCAAGGGAATAAAAAATCTGATGAACAGTATTAACTGGTGAATATAGTAGAATCAGGGGCATAGAAAGGGAGTGGACTGACAATTCTCAGGAGAAAAGGGGAGTGGGGGGAGCGGGAAGAGACTGAACAAAAAGCGTACACCCATGGATGAGGACAGTGCGGGGGTGGGGTGTAAGGGCAGAGAGAGGGGTAGAAACCTGCTGGAGGGGACCTATGGGGGAAAAAAAGAGGAATAATAATTGTAATAATCTGAACAATAAAGATTTATTAAATAAATAAATAAAAATAAAAGGTACAATTCTCAAATTGGATTAAAAAAAAAACAAACAAGACCTAATTATAGCTGTCCACAAGAAACTCATTTTAAATATAAACACACAGTTAGGTTAAAGTAAAATAATAAAAAATATATTCTGTGCCCTGGCTGGGTGGCAAAGTTGGTTGGAGCATTGTCCCATGCACCAAAAGGTTGCGGGTTCAATACCCCATCAGGGCATATACCTGGGAGGTTGTGTGTTCAATCCCGGTTTGGCTGCATAATGGAGGCAACTGACTGATTGTTCTCTCTCTCTCTCTCTCTCTCTCTCTGTCTCTCTCTCTCTCCCCCTTCCTCCCTCACTCCCTCCCTCCCTCCCTCCCTGTCTAAAAAAAACCAAGCAAACATATCTTCAGGTGAGGATTAAGAAGAAAGATATTCCATGCAAACAATAATTAGAAGAAAGATGAAGTGGCTACATTTATAGTGGAGAGAGTAGATCTCAGACCAAAAATATATATATATTACCAGAAAAAGGGAATGATTAATGTGTGACACCATAAAGGTTCACCTCATCAAAATGACATGACAATTCTAAATGGGTAATGCTTAGTAACAGAGCTTCAAAATACACAAAGCAAAACCTGATAGAGATAAGACCACAACTATAATTGAATATTTTAATACTTCTCTTCAGTAGGAATATAGGACTAAGGACAGACCAGTAAGAATGAAGAACTGAGGATGGAGAAGACTTCAATGATATTATCAATAAAAATGAACTACTTGACAATTCTAGACCTCCACACTAGAGCAGATATACACTCTATTCAAGTGTATATGGACCACCAACCAAGATAGGTCATATTCATATTCAGAGCCATAAAAGATACCACAAAAAATTTTTAAAAATAAAAATCACACAAAATTATTCTCTGACAACAACAGAATTAAACAACAACAGAATTAAATCAAAGAAAGCACATGAATATGTTGGAAAAAATCCCCAAATACTTGAAACTTAAACAACATACTCTAAAATAACTCAAGGGTCAAAAGGGAATTCACCAGAAAATTTAGAAAATGTTCTAAATTGAATGAAAATGAAAATGCAACATAACAAAATCTGTGCAATGTAGCTCAAGGAGTATTTGAAGGAAAATTTATACCTTCAAATACCTTTAGGAAGAAATCAGAAAGGTTTCAAATCAATGATCCAAGCTTTCCGCTTAAAACATTAGAAAAGAGGTATTAAATTAAGCTGAAACAGATAAATAGAAATGTTAGACAAATATCAATGACATGCAAAACAGAAAATAAATCCATAAAACCAAAAGCTGTTTCCTGGTAAACAAAAATTTTGATAAATTTGCAGCAAGGCTAACCAAGAAAAAGAGATGTAACATTATGAATGAAAGAGAAGATATCACTGTAAATTCTACAGGCATTTAAAAAAAATAGGGAACATTAAAAAGATAATAAGGGGATTACCAATAAATTTGACAACTTAGATACAATGAAAAATTCCTAAACCCCCAAAACTACCAAAATTTACTCAAGAAGAATTATGTAACCTGAACATCCTTTTATCTATGTAAGACTTAGTAAAAAACTATCCACCCCTGCCACCACCCTCCTTTCCCCCCGCCGCCACTCAAACAACCCAGGGACCAAACCAATTAATTGGTAATTTCTAGCAAACATTTGAGAATGATAAAAAAACAATTATGTACATATTCTTCCAGAAACTTTCAGGAGGGGACATGTCCCCACCCACTTTATAGCCAGCATTACTCTGATGCCCAAATTGCACAAAGACATGACAAAAAATAAGAATTATAGATCAGCCTACCAAATTAATATAGAGACAAAAACAGAACAAAACACTTTTTAAAAATAGCAATTTGAATTCAGCCATATATGAAAAAGATAATGTCATGACTGAGGTTAATCCCCAATTGTCAATGTCAGTTTAACATTGGAAAATCAACCAACTTAATTTACCATAACCACAAACTAAAAAGTTAAACCATGAGATTATCCAATGCAGAAAAATATTGTCAAAGGTCAGCATCCCACCTGACAAAAATTCTTAGCAAACTAAGAATAGAAGGAAAGTTCTTAAATCTGATAAAGAACATTTTGGAAAAACCTATATTTAACATCATACTTAATGACAAAAGACTGAATATATTCCTCCTAAGATCTAAATAAAGCAAAGATACTGGCTTTCAACATTTCAGTTCTATGGTGTATTCAAAGTCCTAGCCAATGCAATAAGGTAAGGAAAAGAAGTTATACAGATGAGGAAAAAATAAGTAAACTTCTTTATTTGCAGATGACTTGACTTTCTACATAAAAAATCCTAAGGACTTTGCAAAAAATGTATTAAACTCAATAAGTTGAGTTTAGCAAGATCACAAGATAAAAGGTCAATATACAAAATTAATCTTATTTTTAGTATACAATGGCTACATACAATTGGAAATTGAAATGAAAAAAGCACCATTTACAATAGCATTAAAAATGAAATAAGTACAAATTTAACAAAATATTTCAATACAAAGCATTGCTGAGAGGTTAAAATAAGCCTAAATAAATGAAGACATAGTATCATGTTTATAAGTTAGAAGACACAAACTGTTAACATGTGAACTTTCCCCACAGATAATTCAATTAAAAAAGTTGATTCTAAAATTCACATGGAAATGCAAAAGACCTAAAATAGCCAAAACAAATTTGAAAAAGTACAAATTATGGGATTCACACTACCTTCTTGAAGATTTACTATAAAGCCATAATAATCAAGAATTTATGGGACTGGCATAAGGATAGATATATCTATATCCATATATATAAAAGCCTAAGTGATTGAACGACCGAAAGACCGTTTGACAGGCCGCTATGATGAGCACTGACCACCAGGGGTCAGACACTCAATGCAGGAGCTGCCCCCAAAGCGGGAGCGCTGCTCAGCTGACTGACAGGCACAAGATGCTGGGCTCACAGCTGGTGAACACCACTGTGGCGGCGCGAGCCTCTCCCCCCTTCACGGCCGTGGCAGCAGGCCCAGTGGGGCCGGGATGAGTAGAAGCCGTGTGGCGCCTGGCCCCAGCTCCTCCCTGTCTGCCTGCCACTTTGCGCCCTACTACATCCCTCAGGGGATGTTCGACTGCCGGTTTCGGCCCGATCCCCGCAGGCCCTGAAATTGGCTATCTAACATCCCCCAGGGGTCCCCGATTGCGAGAGGGTGTAGGTCAGGTTGAGGGACCCAACTGGTGCACAAATCCATGCACCGGGCCTCTAGTGTATCAATAAAGCAGAATAGAGTGAATCAATAAACTATATATAGTCAATTGATCTGAAACAAAGCAGCCCATATAATTCAATGGGGGCAAAGAATGTGCTGGGACAATTAGGTTACCTATATGAACAAAAAGAACTTGACCCTTACTTCACACAATATTAAGCAAAAACCAAAATAATACCCAACAAAACAAAATCTCAATAGAGCCTGAAATGTAAGAGCTAAAGCATAATACTTCTAGAAAGTAAAAAGCATGATTCATAAAAGAAAAAAACCCCAATAAATTGAACATCATCAAAATGAAAAACGTCTGTTCTTCAAAAGATACTCATAAGGAAAGGAAAAGGCAAGTACAGACTGAGAGGCAATATTTGCCAAACACATCCTATTTAATAAAAGGCTAATATGCAAATTGTCCCCTTGGAAGTTTGACCAACCAGGAGTTTGACCACTTGCTATGACGTGCCCTGACCACTAGGAGGTGGTAAGGAATAAAGGAAGGCCCCAGCCAGCAGCTGGGGGAAGAAAGGCCTAGACTGGCCCTGATCACCAGGCCTAGGGACCCTACCCATGCACAAATTTCATGCACCAGGCCTCTGGTATATAATAAAGAACTATATCCAAAGTATGTTTTTAAAAATCTTATAATCCTGCAACTTAATAGCAAGACAAACAACCCAACTGAAATTGGTTAAAAAAATAGAACTCTACCAACACAGTTATACAAAAGGCCAAAAAGCAAATGGAAAAATGCTCGACATCGCAGTCATAAGAAAATGCAAAATCAAACCACAACAAGATACCAAATAGAATGGCTACAATTAAGTGTTGAAATGTAGACCAACTGAACTTCCATAGATTGCCGGTGGGAATGTACAGCAGTTGTCTCTTTGGAAATGGTTTGGTAGTGTCTCATTAAGTTAAACACATGCAGTCTATGGTCCAGTACCACCCCAGGTGTTTATTTAGTTAAGAGAAATGAAAAAGTGTCCACAAAAAAGAGCTACCCATAAAGTTCATAACAGCTTTTCCCCCAGTAGCTTCAAACTGAAAACAAAGTCCATAACCTGATGAATAAATTACAGAATGCTTATACTAAGGGATCCTATTTATTCACAATAAAAAGAAAACTTTTCTTCCTAGCTCTGGTTTAAATGTGCTACAATGGAAAACAAATCATTTTGAAAACATTGCTAATGTAATTTTTACCATGATACCAACAAGTTAGCAACATTTTCCAGCTAATGTCTTTCTCAAGTGTAGTCCATTTAAACTAGTGCTTGGAAGGAAAAACCAAGCTGATGAACACACTGGCATATAAATTGTAGTCATTTTTATTAACATCTGCTTCAGTCTCTCATTATTATTACTTAATAAAAAGTAATTGCTTAATAATTCATACAGCAATGATAAACAATACAACACTAGATGATAAAAGGTACTATTCCTTCAACCTTCCCCACCCAGGAAAAAACAACAACACTCAAAACTAGGGTGCCTATAATGTAAGATAACCCTTTAATTAACTTGGGAAATTAAAAGCAACTTTTATAAGGCAATCCTGGTAACAAGACATGCTCAGACAAGCACATAAGCACACAATAACAAAGAACAAGAAGCTATTTCAGGTTGTCACTGAATAGGCATTTATATGCAGTGCAAACGAAGCCCAAACTAAAATTTGTTAATGCTATTAACTAGATAAACAATACAGTCAAAGCAGTATAGCCCTTAATTCTACATTTTAGTATGTCTTTATTCAAATTGCAATACATATTGATTGTGCAATGAGCATACTCGTAACTGTGAAAAGGCAACCAGCCACACTCTGAGAAGCCTGCCGCCCTTACCTGAGTGGCTGAGTTGCAGATCTAAATGCTAGTAATTAAAGGGCCCAGCTGCTGTGTTTCTTTGTATATCCTGGTCAATTGGCAATAGTCTTCAAAATATTTTTTTCAAGATTTTCTGGAATCTCAGCAAAAGGAATCTTTTTACTAAAAAAAAAAAATTACCAGACACTTGGAATTCAGTGTCCATGACATGGACTTAAAAGTATGTATGCACATAATAAACAAATCTATACTAATAAAAGGGTAATATGCTAATTAGACCGATGTTTTCCAGACAAAGCCATGGTGGCAGGGCCAAGGCAAAGGCGGTTAGGAGCAATAAGGCCGGCAGGGGAGAGCAGTTAGGGGGATCAGGCCAGCAGGTAGGTGAGCAGTTAGGAGTCAGCGGTCCCAGATTGTGAGAGGGATCCCAGATTGGAAAGAGTGCAGACCAGGCAGAGGGACTCCCCTCCCGTGCACAAATTTTGTGCACCGGGCCTCTAGTATACATATATATGTATGCACAACTTCGTGTGCCCCTTGGATTCCCAGATGAAACTCTTAAAAAGTAGGCAAATTCATGCTGACTCAGAAAAACAAAACAAAATTGGGAGTATTTAAAAAACTTAATTTTTTTTCTGAAGATTTGGCTCCAGTGCTTATAGAAGAGACAGCTAAATTAAAGATGTTTTAAAAATTTTTAATATTAAAGGAAAAAACCCCAAATGCTAAGAATAGTCAATTGTAGCACTTACTATGTACCAGATACTATACATATGAACTCATTTAATCCTCAGAGCAACCTGATATGACAGATGTTATTATGATCCCCATTTTAGACATAAAGAGAGAAATACGGAATTAAATTGTCCAAATTCCCACGGCTCGGAAGTGGCAGAATCAGAATTCAAACTCAGACAACCTATTTCTAGAATATACTTTCTTAACTATTAAGTGATACTGCGTAGCAAAATGTTTTATCGTAATCATTTAATGAAGTAATGCCTTTTATATTAACGGTGGTCACTTTTGGGGATGGCATAGCTTCTTGGTCAAATTTGCCTGAAGAATTAGGAAACTTCATAGAATTTTTAAAAACCTGTGCAGCTTTAATTTATTCTGATGAATTTTAGTGACTTGCAACTGTAGCGTGTATTTATTCTCGCTGGCCACCCCCACCTCTCTCATTTTATTAATTTCCTACAGGAAATTGCGAGTTAATAGAAAAAGCAGCCTGGAACTGCCTCACATCCCATAGTTATTAATTAAAGCGAAGTCTGGTTCAGTAACTGTGGATACTAAAAATATAGAGTCAAACAAAGCTGACTGCCTCTTGAAATGAAATTTCAACTTCAGTAGTCTGTCTAAAAAATTTATGCATTAAAACCCACATCTCCCCTTAAAGAAATTCTCCACAAAATGTTTAGTGAACAAAGACACTCAGTATTGTCTGACCGTTTCTCCGCAAGACTTCAGAAGGGAAAGGAATCCGAGAAACACTGGAATCAATTACTCAAGTTTAAATACGTGTGTTTTTTTTAAAGGCAGTTAGTCACATCATTCTACTATATTGCCATCTACAGGCTATTACCCACAATCAATAAAGCAAGAAACTGTACAAATGATCTTATTAATTTTATATAATAGTTAGTAAACTTTAAAAGACCGTACTATAAAACTTTTAAATGTCTCAAGTGGTTTTAGATCACACTGGATAACTTATCATGTGATGTGGCATAACGTGATAGGTAAGTGGATCTCATGCTGAGAAAATGCACATAGTTTCTGAATGTGAACATCCGTTCCGCTGCAGAGTTTTCTTGTATGATAGGAGGTTATTATTGGGATGGCTTTTAGAGTCTGGGTCTGTACAAGTCCCTAACTGACTAACATGCTAGCTTTGTCTTGAAGCCACAGGCAGACTGCGCACCCCATCCCCCGCCGCCCGCCTCCCCACCCTGCAACTGCTGGAGGAACCAGGACCCTGTCTAGTTCAATTGCTTTTTAGTTCTGTCATGTTACTTAGAACTGAATTCCCTGAAAATCTCCCAACCCACCTCCCGAAAGGCAGAGGCAGGTGGGCGATGCTGCCTTGGAGTGAAATACATGGAAAAAAGGGTGAGTAGTGAATGTCTGACTTAGCACAGCTAAAACGTGAGTTGTAGGTAGTTCTGGATGATCTAACCATTGTTGTATGTATTTATAAAATTTATAGAATCGTAAATTGAGGGAGAGAGAGGGACCTGTTGAAGCAACTCTTAAGGTGTAAAGCAGGTGTCCTCAAACTACGGCCCGCGGGCCACATGCGGGTGTTTTTGCCGTTTTGCTTTTTTACTTCAAAATAAGATATGTGCAGTGTGCATAGGAATTTGTTCATAGTTTTTTTTAAACTATAGTCCGGCCCTCCAACGGTCTGAGGGACAGTGAACTGGCCCCCTGTTTAAAAGTTTGAGGACCCCTGGTAAAGAGAGGAAAGAGGCACGGCCCTGTTCAAAAACCGCAGCATCTTGAAACCAACACAGTTCGCTCTCACAGGAGAGTGAAGAACCAAGAACAACGTAGGAGGTGGTTTCTGGGATTGGCAATTCCTAGATATGGAACAGGATGGATCAATAGGATTGTCGGTTAGGCTGACTGCATTGCTGGGCTGAGCATCCTTTTCTCCCATTTCCATGGAGATGGAGAATGGCTGGGTGTGGAGCCTGTACCCCCTGGAAAAGTCCCTCCTAGATGTTCACAGATTTCCCTCGAGGTGTACTCTACTGACCTCCATCTCTCCCACCAACAAAGCACGTATGACACATACACAGAACTTGAACACTTTTAAAAAAGATTTAACCTATACTTTACTAGATTGACCTATAAATAAACCTACAGTTACCCTAACCTTCTTTAAAATAAACTGAGATACGTTCCCAAGATGTTGTAGAAAATAAATCCTTTGCATAGCGACTATTTTCAAGTTGACTCCCCTGTAATTTCAATGTTTCCCACTTGGAGGATGTGTGGGAGGGAGGAAACCTACCTCTACTATGTAATATCACAACCCACTCAAAGAGCTTGGGGCTTTCATTTCAAGATTTCTGTGCTTTTGTTGTTTGTCTGTAGGTCCCAGGGAGACAGACATTAGTCACAGGGACATCAAACAATTGAGTGTGAGGGCAGAGCACCTTGGGAGGAGCAGACAAACCGATTCAGCCCTGGACACCTTTCAGCCGCTCTGTGTCTTGGACAAGCTGTTTAACCTCTCTGACTTCAATTTTTGCTCCTGCCTCAAGTAAGGGTGGCAGTGGTTCCTGTAAGAATTTAAAAAGATAATGATGTGACATGCCATGCTGGTCACTTCAGGCTCCCACAGCAGAATACCATAGCTGGAGGGGCGACAGGGGGGAGGGGGTTTGACTACAGACAGACATTGCTCCCAGTCCTGGAGGTTGGGATCCCGGTGCCAGCGGGTCAGCCTCTGGATGGGGGCCCTCTTTCACGTTTGCAGAAGGTGGGGTTCTCCCTGCATCTTCACGTGGTGGAGAGAAGTCATTGGTCTCATGTCTCTTCTTTTAGGGACACTAATCCCACTCACTCCACCCTTAAGACCTAATTACCTCCCAAAGGTCCTTCCTTCAAATATCATCACATTGGGGATTAGGGCTATGGCATATGAACTGAGGGGGAGGGACCCAGCCATTCACACACACTCCCCACAGTCCCTGGCACACGGTAAAAATGGATTAAGTGTCAGCCACAGGAACTGCCACATTCACTTAAAATGCGCATCAATTATTAATGATCAAAAATGTATTTCATAGTTCGTAACATTGCATTATAATTATACTTCTTGTCAAGGCCACGGCCCTAAGTGCCAAGGAGATGTCCCTAACTGGAGAAAAATGCAAGATGTCAAACTGGAATCAGTGGGTGTGTACAGACTGAGGCACACCCGTCCTGCCCTCACCCCATCCTGATCTCGCTCTGGGGAGGGTCTATTCAGATGTTAGCAATATGGTTACCATTTCCATAAAAGGAGAAAAATTACCTGGAGAATGGTCCATACAGAGAATCTCATGAGGATTAATCTGTAGTAAAGATTGTGCTTAATCGGAAAGGTACAGAAAAAGCTCATTCATTTATAATGGAAAATTACATGACAGTAAAAAATTATGCCCAGTAAAGCCCCTGCCATCTTTCTCGTGGAAAGTGTACACCAGGGGAAACTAAAAATAGAGTGAGAGTCTATTTGTTCTCATGAACAGTTTTATCTGCAAGGTCCCATAATATCATAAATGTCGTCTCTGTGAAAATGTCATCTGTGCTCATGTTTCAGCAATGGGTTAATTCTTTCCTTAATAACTATGGGTAGAGTCACGTGCTCGCAATATATTACATCCTTCAGGAAAAAGATGATGCACCATTTAAAAATATTAACATATAAATTTCATTGTAAGAGGATTAGGTCCAAAGTAATCCTGCCAAATTAATTTAGGTAAGTATACTAGGTAAATAAATCAGCATCCTTTTACTTTTAGAAAGCACTCTAAGCAATTTCAAGTCATTAAAAATACTTTTAGCTGCCACGTTTTGCCTTTTAGTGCAGTCTTAATGGTTACATGACAGCATTTCTGCTCCTCGCTGGATGGCTTTTAGGCCCTGAGAGCAGCATTTTAGAAAACTACAAGGAAAACTAAAATCAGGAGTCATTTTTGAACAAGTCTTCTAAATCTGTTCAATCAGAAATGACATCAATGTTGTCAGCTCTTATAAATTCTAATTCCATACATTCTTCTTTTTTTTTTTTTTTTTTGCCAAACCTTCAGTGAGAGGTGAACCCTGCCTAAAAGGGTAGAAAGAACAGGCAATGCATTCCAAAGGAGTAAGGAGTCCCTTGGTAGCCTTTGGGAAAAGTTTTACCTAGTTGCTGATTTATGGACTAGTCTTCTAGGCTTATGACTTAATTTCTCTTAAGTCTACAAATGTCTCACACAGATGAATGTCAGTACGTTTCATATCTATTTAGATTAAAAGCCAAGTCCCAAAAGGCAAGAGACAGTCAATTATTTTCATTTTATACGGTTACTATGAAATATTGCTGTTTTTAAAATGTACTTGCGGAGAATAAGAATTGTTCACCAACATATTCTAAAGTGACTTTCAGGTGTCTGAATACCAGTGAGAAAATAATTTAATCTCAAAATGTAACTTCAAATGATTTCTATTTATAATGATTTGGGTTTTTTTTCCCCACTGTTTTCTCTGACAGACATGATTAATTCTTTTTTCAATTCCTGTGCTAACTATTATAAGCTTTTGGCAGTTAGAACACCTTTTTTTTCCACAGAAATTTATGATGCTTCCAGAGTCTACAGGATAAAAATAAGAGGTTGCTCTTTCCTGGGAAAAATTAGACCTCTAGTTTAACTTCATAATCCTGAGAAAAAATAGTGAATATGACTCCCTTAAAATATCAACAAACGAGGCTTTGAAAGCCTGCTGTTGCTTTCCATCACGAGGGAGACACTTTTAATAGTCACTCAGAGGAGGGAGGGCAAAGACGGGATATTTAAGGCTTTTTTTAGAGGGAGTTCAAGGTGGAGGTTCTGGCTTAAGACAGATCTTTCATTAGATGAGGGCTTGGTTGGGAATGGCTGAGGATTAACTTATAACAATTTAGGAGTGGTGGACAGGCAAGGTGAGGATTTCCAAGTGCATTTTGGAGGCTCCGAAGCCATCTATTGAAAGTTGAGTAGTTTAATAGTCCTTTAATGGATTTGCAAAACGTCCCAGAATGAAATAAGAAAGTTATTTGCAATTTTGAGCTTCCTGGGTAAGAGTTTTTTGAAATAGTAAAGATCATGTTGAAGAAAACAGTAGAGCAGTAGAATCACGGTAAGGAAGAAAACTGTAAAGTCATGTTAATGTAGACACTAGAGCAGTCGTTCCCAACCTTTTTTTGGCCAGGCCCCACCTAAGCATCTCTAAAATCCTGATGCCCCCTCTGCCTGTGACATATAATTCTTATTCAAAAAGTGAACTCCTATTAACGTGGAGGAAGTTTAAAAGGCCATTAACTCGGTCTAAACAAGCTTCCAAAGAACATGGCCTCCATGAAAGGGAAAAATAAAAGAACAAAAGGACAGTTGAAGTCCTGAGGAAGAAATCACTAAGAAATTGTTTAAAAAAATAGTAATATGAAGTGTTATGAAAAAATAGCAAATAAAGTTTCAAAACATATAATAGAGAGCTGAAATGCATAAATATATCACAATATATACTTTTATACTGTACATGAGGCCCCTAGAACCATAATAAATGCAAAAAATTCACTGTTAATAACTCATTCTCGAATTACTCCCCTTAAAAATCAAATTAACCCCCTGTGGGGCGTGTACCCCACGTTGGGAACCACTGCACTAGACTGTGTTAGTGTAGACCATTTTGGTTCTTACCCAATAGCATCCACAAATTAAATAATTGAGAGTTTAAAAAGTGAATGATAGCTAACCACATAATTTGCATTTCAGAGAGTAATATTCCAACACCCTTAAACAAATAAAGGACAGAATGGCTTATTAAACACAATTAGAAACATAATAACCCACTAAAACTTCAGAACCTTCTGCACCAAAATTGTATTTCTCTATTCCTTTTACTGATATTCACTCTCCTCCTTATTTGTTTCCTCTGTGGGGAAGTGCCCTAGGCTACCTTAAGGTTTTCCGAGTGGTTGTAGAGATTGTACATCCTAGACTCTAGGACCTAGAGTACTTACAATTCCTCAAGTTTGAAGCGGGCAATCATTTCAAATCAGACAAGACAGAGTGGGAACAAGCTACCATCGCCAGAGGTCGGAGCTACACCCTAATGGAAAATACCTGGCATTAAAGCAGGAGAAAGGGCTGGCCTTTCCCAGAGATAAGGACCAGACCTGGACTACATGGATGGGCAAGTTCAGGTGCAAACAGTCTGCCATCTCCATCAAGAGCTGCAGAATGAGGAGGGGAGCCTGCCTCTTAGGTGAGCCAAAGGCCTTTCATGTGCATTTTTAAAAGGAATAAAAAGTCACTGTCTTAGCCCACTCAGCTGCCATGACAGAAAGACCACAGATTAGGTGGCTTACACACCATGCAGTTGTTTCTCACAGTCCTAAAGGCTGGGACAGCTGAGATCAGGGTGCCTACAGGGTAAGACAGGCTCTTTCCCTGGCTTGCAGGAGGCCGCCTTCTTGCTGGGTCCTGACACGGGTGGGTGGGGGGAGAGGCTCCCTGACCTCTGGTCTCTTCGTGAACAGCATTAATCCCATCAATGAGAACTCAGGCTTACATTTGATTCTTACTCAAGTCTGCCACTTACTTAGATCTAAAATCTTGGGCCAGGGACTTTTCTGTTCTTAGCATCAGATTCTTTACCAACAGCATAGAAATATCAGTATCTACTACCTTACAGGGCACTCTAAGGATTAGGGATAAAGCATGTAATCTGCCTGATAGTATCTGGTATATAGTAAGATCTTAGAAAATGATATAATAGAACCTTGCCATAATACAATCAATGGTGTCGACTCAAGACTGAATGTCCCTCCACCACCCCTAGTTCATATGTTAAATCTCAATGCCCATTGTGTTAGGAGGTGGGGCCTTTGAGAGGTGATTAGTTCATGAGGGTGAAGCCCTCCTAAATGGGATTAGTGCCTTTGTGAAAGAAATCCAGAGAGCTCTCCAGTCCCCTAGAAGAGACCATAGAAGACAGGGAAAAGTGTTATAGCTTAGTAAGAATGAATGAATGAACAAATTTCCCAGGAATGATGCAAAGAAATACAAGTTTGTTCCTGGGATAACAAGAACTAAAAGGCAACAAGGCCTGATATTTCAGAATAAAGCCTCATTTTTTTTGTTTCTGTTATGTAATACTTTATTCCAAACATAATTTATCTTCATTGTATTATGATTCTTGCATTAACTATAATTTTTAGCATATATAGAGCTAATCCACTTATCTGTATTATGCAAATGCAGGAGGTAAGACCTCATTCTGATCACCTACAATTTTTGTTCCTAATAAAAATAAAAGCTGTGTATCTAACATTGCTGTTATTAATTTGAACTGATTTATTTTTAAATCATAAAGTTATCAGCAAATTGTATAGAGGAGGCTCAGCCCCTGTGAAAAAACACAAATCCATTTTGTTTTGCTCTTCCAGAAATACCCTCTTTGGAGGACAACTGGCAAAACTATTAAAGATTTACCTTCCTCTCTGCCATAAGGCTCAGAAGACTTTACCCAGATCATTGATAACAGAGAATGCCTGGAATTACATAAGTTCTGGGCTTCCAACTTGGATAAGGTTAATTAAACAAGCATTTATTGAGTTCCTTTCCTACCTCTATGTGTCAGATACTTTGTTAAGAGCTGAGAATTAAAAGATATAAAAAAACGTGGCTCCTTCTCCCACATGTCAAGTTAAAATATAGAAGCATGGAACAGACTGATGAATTTCAGAGGGAAGGCAGGGGATGAGGGTAGGAGGGGAGTGATTAACTGGGGAACTTATATGCATATATGCATAACCCATGGACACAAACAATAAAGTGGTGAAGGCCTGGGAGGGGCAGGTTTGGGGTGAAGGAGGTCAATGGGGAAAAAAACCCCACAAACAAACAAAGGGGACATCTGTAATACTTTAAAAAGTACACACACACACACACACACACACACACACACACACACACACACACTATAGGCCCGGTGCATGAAATTCGTGCATTGGGGGGTGGGGGTGTCCCTCAGCTCAGCCTGCACCCTCTCCAATCTGGAACCCCTCGAGGGATGTCCGACTGGGATCGGGCCTAAACAGGCAGTCGGACATCCCTCTCACAATCCAGGACTGCTGGCTCCCAACTGCTCGCCTGCCTGCCTTCCTGATTACCCCTAACTGCTTCTGCCTGCCAGCCTGATCACCCCCTAACCACCCCTCTGCCAGCCTGATTGATGCCTAACTGCTCCCCTGCCAGCCTGTTTGCCCCTAACTGCCCTCCCCTGCAGGCCTGGTCCCCCGCAACTGCTCTCCCCTGCAGGCCTGGGCCCCCCCCCCAACTGCCCTTCCCTGCAGGCCCAGTCGCCCCCAACTTCCCTCCTCTGCCAGCCAGCCTGGTCACCCCTAACTGCCCTCCCCCACAGGCTTGATCGCACCCAACTGCCCTCCCCTGCAGGCCATCTTGTGGTGGCCATCTTGTGTCCATATGGGGGCAGGATCTTTGACCACATGGGTGCAGCCATCTTGTGTGTTGGAGTGATGGTCAATTTGCATATTGCTCTTTTATTAGATAGGATGATAGAGGCCTGGTGCACAGGTGGGGGCAAGCTGGTTTGCCCTGAAGGGTGTCCCGGATCAGGGTGGGGGTTCCCTTGGGGTGTGGGGTGGCCTGGGCGAGGGGCCTATGGTAGTTTGCAGGCCGGCCACGCCCCCTGGCGACCCAAGCGGAGGCCCTGGTATCTGGGGTTTATTTATCTTCTATAATTGAAACTTTGTAGCCTTGAGTAGAGCCAAGCCTCCTGCTCGCTCGGTGGCCGCAGCCATTTTTGTTGGGATTTATGTATATTCTATAATTGAAACTTTGTAGCCTTAAGTGGAGGCCTGGGCCGGCCAGGGTGTGTGGAAAGCTTGGCTTCCTCCATTGCTGGGGGCAACCCTAGCCTCCTGCTCTTTCCAGCTCTGTGGCTGCTGCCATTTCTGTTTGGGTTTATGTATCTTCTATCATTGAAACTTTGTAGCCTTGAGTGGAGGCCTAGGCCGGCAAGGGCAGGCGGAAAGCTTGGCTTCCTCCATTGCCGGGGAAACCCAAGCCTCCTACTCGCTCCATGGCCACAGCCATCTTGGTTGCGTTAATTTGCATACTCGCTCCTGATTGGCTGATGGGTGTGACTTGTGGGTGTAGCAGAGTGATGGTTAATTTGCATATTATTCTTTTATTAGATAGGATATATATATATATAAAATTATCTTATCTCCTCTCCCTTGCTATTATGTGGGGCAGAGCAAGGGGAGGTGTCCAAACCAGGGGAGAAGGGAAGCACAGTGTGCCAGGACAGGGTATGAGAAGTCCCAGTGGAAGGAGGGGTCCTCTGTACCCAGAGTGCTGGTATGGCATCAGCACTCAGTGGGGTGAAGAGCATCCACATGTAAGCATGGCCTGGGACAGAACATCCACATGTGAGCATGGCCTGGGACAGAGCTGTCTCAAACAGAGTGACAAGGTCACAGTCACAGAGAGGCAGCCTAACCTGGGGAGTCACAGCCCCAGCAGCGGGGGAGGACACTGCCAAGTGCGGTGGCTCAGAGCCTCCTTGGAATGAGAAGCATATCCTGAGGGTGGGATGAGAAGAGGGGCAACTCCATGGAGGGACTGGAAGTTGGAGCCTGGAGCACAGCACAGAGAGAGGGAGTCCAGATGGAGGTGTGGTCTGGATTTCGTGTGAGAGTCTTAGCAGGTGAGGGGCATCCCGGTGGGGTTGCTGGAGACTGAGAGAGGGAAAAGGGTTTCTGCACTGGGGGGATGACAGCTAAGAGAGGAGACCGATGCATAAAAGTAAATATAGTAGAAATAACGGAAACCAGGTTTACCATCTGATTAAGGAAAGGAGTTATTAATATGGAAAGAGAAACGAATCCTGCAATACTGAATTGGAATTACAGCTATTGGTATGAATCTCATGGTTTCCAATAGAGTATTATCAATAGAAAAATTAACTTACATGTAAATGTGTATATACATACAAATATCTTCTAGTTCTTTCTACAGAGAGGCCTGGGAGCAGCACCACCTCAATAGCAAGAGCACACCTTGACTTCTACTTACCATTCTCCACCCAAAGGACTTCTGGGAGCAACGACCGAGCTGAGAAAGAACACGAGGAGACTAGAACATCTTATTGTGCTAGAAAGCAAGGAAGTACTCAAAGAATGTGGAGACATCACAAGGACACAGAAGTCACCTTAAAGAGGTTCTCAATGCCCATATTTTAGGCAGTTTGAGTTTCAAAATATTAATAGCAATGGGTTATTATTCACTGAATAAAATAGGAAACTGTTATATAAATAAGTCAGTAATAAACTGAAAGTTTGATGGTGAGTGTGAAGTTTTTGTAGTTTCAAAGTACCTTCTATGAGATACTTATTAATTATAAAAAGAAAATGAAGTAAACTTTATATTGGAGACACCCTGCAGGTACCATCTTAACCAGATGACTGAAAGTGACCATCATCAGTAAGGGGACAAATTGAAATTGTGCACATCCTGGTACGAGGTAGTATCGGATCACGTCTGTAACATTGCTGCTAAAGATTCCAATGCTGAATGTGACCATGAGGAAAGTGGGAAAATCCCAACTGAGGGACATTCTAAAGTCCATTCTAAAATAATTCCTCAAAAGTGTCAAGTTGGTAAAAGTCGTGGGAAAGACAGGAATGGCTGCAGCCTGAGGAGGACTAAATGCAATGCATGGTTCTACTCTGGACTCTTTGGCTATCATTTTGCTATAAATGATTGAGACAACTGGTGAAACTTAAATGAGGTCTAAGGATTAGATGGCAGTAATAGACTGATGTTAATTTCTCTATTTTGATGGCTCTATTGTAGTTAAGCAGGAGACTATTCTTATTTGCAGGAACTATGCACTGATGTACTAGTATGTATTGGGAGACAAGGGTTTCTCGTGGAAATGGTACTCTAAAACAGTACTAGAAAAAAATTTTGACCTGTACGCTTTCTGTAAGTTATATTATTATTTTTTAAAGGGTCATGTGTTGCTAGGGCTGAGCTTTCTTGCACATTCCGAATAGACCAGACACTGTTCCCAAATCCAAGTGGTCACCTTCTTCACAACTGCCTCATTAACTGATTGATAATAGTCTAGCTAGTCAACATCGCTCAAAGCCAACATTATAATCAATTTCATTATGGCTTTTTATCTTCCATCAATAAAGCATTTTTTTCCCCAAATAGCTTTATTGAAATACAATTCACATACCATAAAATCCACCCATTTAAAATGTATGTGCATAGTTCAGAGGTTTTTAGTATATTCAAAGTTGTGAAAACATCATTACAATCTGATTTTAGGACACTTCTATCACTTCCCCCCAAAATACCATACCCTTTAGCAGTCATTCTTCATTTCCATCCTTACTAATTTTATTTTTAAAACTTACTTCATTTTCTACAGATATAGGGAGTGCTGGCACATAGTAGGTTGTCAATAAATTATGAAAAAATGAATTGCCAACTGATTGATAGAACAGCTGTTTATGACTGGCATCTTTTTGCTTGCTTCCCACCTGCTACTTTCTATATTTTCATAAAAAAATAGTGACTTGCAAGCACTCTGTTCTAAAATAAAGACGTTTTCAGCTTATTGAAAATTAGTTTATAAAATCCATGGTAGTTGTATTATCTTTATTGTGGTCTCACAGAATGTGGATGATGAGCTGCTATTGTGTCAATATGTTTTGGAAAGGGCTGAGGTCACTTTAACATAGATAATAACAATCAGCATTGTTGAACTCACCACCTTTGCCACATTAGCAACCTACCATTAACTTTTATGATGGTAGACTAAATAAAATTCTTCAAATGCAGGACAACTATTACATGATTGAGCTGGCGACAAACACAAAAGAAGATACTTCCTCCATCGTAACCTTATGACAAAAAAGTACTAGGAGCACAGGTTATGCATAACCATACAATTACTTTTTTATAATCTATATTTTATTTTCATTGAAGGCTGTCAACAAGATCTTTTTCACAGGCAATTCAATGCAGAACTCTCAAAAATGGTCAAGTTATTATTTTGTGGGCATGGTGGAAAAAACATTTCAGCCTCCAATTTAAAGTAGCTTCTCAAAATTTTACTACTTATATGGATATAATCAGTTATATGACGGTATTCTTCCAAACACTACTTATTTTTAAATGTTTGGCAGGAATGAATCTCAAAGAAATGGACTAATTAGCCACAGAAAATAGGTACGATTTTTAGAAAGAATAATTTTGGTATAAATACATTTCTGAAACTGAAAATTGATTCTTCAATTATAGTATTTGAAGTGTGGTGCTTTTTGTGTGTGTTTTAGCCTATTTAAACTTCGGTTTATTAAACAGAGGCTATTATAATCGCAGCCATCACTTCAAATCCTGTTATTTGAGGAAATAAATGCAAAAATATTGAAGTTAATAAGAAGGAAAAGTAAATAAAAATTACATTTTTTTCATATAGAACTTTCCTTTTTTATTTTATTTTTTCCATTCCCAACAGAGTGCCTCGACTATGTATGAATATGCTGTTAAACCACAGCTTTTGTTTCTGGTAAAATGCTGCCAATGTGCAGAGAAGGAAGAACACTGATAAAAGCTACTACAAGGGGAGTTAGTTTAGATATATACTATTACACTAACTGCTTGGAGAGGTAAAGTTGCAATACTCTCAATAGAAAATTTAGGTGCTTCATCTAATCGATGTTGGCAGTGTAGTGATTGCTGAATCTAAGAATTCATTTCAAAGGCCAGTGACACAGTGATTGCAGCTATTGTAGGACTCAAATTATGGTTGAATGATACATCTAATTCTACCAACATAAAAAGAAAATGAGCGCTGTTCTCTGGACAGCATACTGTACAAAAGAAAGGCGGACACTGTTCCACTGAAAACTCTGCAGAAGAGAATAATAGTAACTTCAACCACATGAGGACGAAGGACACTTGCAAACAGGCAGAGGTCCCAATGATGATGAAGTCTCATTTGCATAACCTCTGATTACACATTTTGATTGTGTGTGAAATGATTGGGAATTATCAAAACAAAATGGGATCATCTGTGAAGCAGTGTGCTTGCCGGACTCTGGAATATATTGAAATGAAAATTGTGGCTTGTCCATGTGTAACCCTGAGCAAAGCAAAATCACTTTCAAGATTGGACCGGAGAATAAAGAGAATTTGGCTGTCAAGACCAGCCTGAGCTTTCCAGCTACTACAATCGGTAACAACTATCAGAAACTCTATAACCACTTAAGTTTGTTTCAGGAATGAAAAGAAGAAAATTAAGAAATTACCTGCCATTTTCCCCAATAAGTTCTTTGGATTTTGAGGGGTGAATTATTTTCACTAAAATTAGATCGCCTTGCCTGGCCATTATGGTTCAGTGGTTGAGCGTTGACCCATGAACCAGGAGGTCAAAGTTTGATTCCTGGTCAAGGCACAAGCCCAGGTTGTGGGCTCGATCCCCAGTAGGAGGTGTGCAGGAGGCAGCCTATAGATTATTCTCTCTCATCATTGATGTTTCCATCTCTCTCTCCCTCTCCCTACCTCTCTCTGAAATAAAAATATATTTAAACATTAGGCTATCTTGGTCAGTTGATTTTGACCTAAGTAAAAAATGAAGATTGTCCTCTTAAGGAGATTGGGAAAGAATCTGAACATCTAGGTAGGGTAACTATCAGAGGTTGAAATAAATGCAAAACTAGGGGATAAAATTGGGTGGATGGGGGAGTTTGGGGATGAAACAGATATAGTTGAGATAGCTGGTGAAAGAAGAGGCAAGTTGGTTAAGCTAAGAATGGATTTCAGAAATTCACCAGTACAAAAAAAATGCCAGGTATCTTGGTCTCTTATTTTAACTACCAGAGGCCAGTGCACGAAATTCGTACAGGGGGGGAGGGGGGGGGGGCGAGGGGGTGTCCCTCAGTCCGGCCTGCACCCTCTCGCAATCTGGGACCTTTCGGGGCATGTCTGACTGCCGGTTTAGGCCCAATCCCATGAATCGCAATCCAGGACAGCTGGCCCCTAACTGCTTGCCTGCCTGCCTGATTGCCCCTAACCACTTGCCTGCCTGCCTGATTACCCCTAACTGCTCCCTGGGGGGGGGGGCCAGCTGGGGTGAGGGGCCATGGTCGTTCTGGTCTCTGGTCGTTCTGGTCATTCCACCGTTTTGGTCGCTGGGCTTTTATTATATAGGATAATAAGTAAATTATGTATTATTATTATTAGTGTATGCATACATAGTTGTTAAAACATAAAGAAATGTAATTAAAACAAAGAAATGTAAGGCAATGATTAGCAAAAAGTCAAGATAGTGGTTACCTCTGATAAGAACACATGGGGAGTTTCTCATTCCTTAATCTGGTTAGTGCTAATACAGGTGTTTGTTTATCCAGGTGTTTGCTTTAAACTGTACATACATGTTTTATGCACTCTCCTGGATGAATGATTTCTTTCACAAATAAAATGAGATGCACATGTAAGATGATGACAGGTACTATAAAGAAAAGTAATGCAGGAAGGGTGTATGCGGACACGGGTAGAGGAAATACTATGTTAAATGGGCAGACTTGGCATAGACTCACTGCAAAGGTGAGTTTTGAGCAAATACTCGAAGCAGGCGAAGGAGTGAGCTACGCGGAACTCTGGGAAGAAAAGATTTCCAGGAAGAGGAAACTGGAAGTAAATGACCCTGAAGCAGGACAATGTCCTAAATTAGTTTTCTTAAAGTGATGGTGGCTACTAGTAGTCACCTGACACCGAGTCGGAGCTTCACTGCTGGTTTCCACTTCTTTGGGCTGCTTGTTGCAAGTCAAATAAATTGCACTTGGTTGGGAGGTGGTGGCCTAAGAGGGACCATGTCCAGCTGAAAACCCCCTAACATTTACTTCTTTAAGTACTAATGGCCTTTCTACATGAAGTATGAAATATACGTGAGGTGAGAACCTGAGAGTAAAGAAAATAGGTGCCTTTCATTTTTTTCTACTTTAAACTTACTAAAATAAATTAGTAGAAGATAAGAGAAAGAGAATATAGCTAAAAAAGTAAATGAAATACTACCTTTAGCATGGAATTTCTAAAAACAGATCCAGGCTAGGTCTCTCTAACACCAACATATTCCGTTAAAATAAAATACAAAATAGTCAAGTTACAAGTTTTTACACCTAAATGAGGTTGAGTATTTCATTTTCCCTCCCTCTTTTCCACCCTCATCCAGTTTGAATAATGCACCTCTGGTTGAATATGTTTAATTGAGCTACTATTTTGCCACTGTTTAAGAACAGTTAGCTGAAATACAATGGTGGAAGGAGTGCCTGCAGAGGCCTGGAAATCAGGAGGAAAAATTCAGCACACGGGCCTTTTAAATCTGGAAGGTTGCCGACTGTATAGGGTCAGACCCTTCCTGTGGCAGCTTTGGGAAATGGAAATGGGACTGGTGGGTAGAAGTTACAAAGAGAAAGTCAATTCAAAGTAAGGATGCTCCTTCACATGATAAGAGGATTTTTTGGGGAAGCTAACAAGGCTGCTTTGAGAGTCACTGAATTCACTGTTAGGTAGAGACTGGGTAGTTGCCATCTTAAACCACACCTTCTGTGTCTTAAAATCCATTTGGAAAGTACACAAGTGTACACACTTACAGGAGAAATGTTTTGGAAGAAATGAAAGGAAAGCAACTCTTTCATGGAATGAAAATGCCTTTTCCCTCTGGGTAGCAGGACTGTTTACACCACCTTGTCTGCTTCTTCTTTATCTGTTGGGTAATGAATGCCCTTAATCCTCCCCCTGTATTATCCTCCCCTCATTGCTAATTAAAAAAATAACCCCTTAGTTGTGTATTTATTTTGGACACAGTCTCCTGGATTTTCATCTTCAGCTGTGCTTCATTTGCATTTGTTTTGACTTTTACTTCCAGGTAAATGTTTTCCATAGCCTGGACATTTCCCCCTGCTGCCAAGGCAGGAGGTCCTGACTCATGTAAATGAGTGGGACTGGCAAAAGAAATGATGGAAAAACACAGGGGAGGGCAAAGAGATTTAAAAATAGGGGGCAATGACAAAGATATTTTTCTTCCAGCTAAATCATTCACTCTCCTGGCATACTTGTTCTATTTTATGGAAACTTTGACCTTAGCCTCCTTAGCATTTCCAGGCAACTTGAACCCTTTCAGCGGTAATACCTGCTGTGGGCGGAGCTCCCAGGCTATTATCACCAGCACAGCAAGCACCTTGTAATTTGTGCCGCTCACACTGCTCTGAAATGTGACAGGAGAGGGACTGATTCAGGTCTTTTCATTTCTCTTGACAGACTTAATATTTTCAGGTATTTAGAAGAACAATCTTCTCAACACTTTTATTTTCTTGTTACCCGAGAGCTAAATTGTTTGACTCGCTGTCAGATAAAACCAGTTTTCCTATTTCTCCCCCTGCACATTTACATGGAGTCACTAGTTTAAGAGTAGGGAACAAAGGACACAGTCAGAAGCCTCATCGGGGCATACAATCTGCAGGGATCTCAACAATGAAGCCAGCTCACCTGCTAAAGGTGAATCCTCGGAAACAGGAGACTGAGGGCCGGTTACCCCAAGAGCTGGTCAGGTACAGTTGAGAAGCAACCGAAGACAAAGGGATGTTCTCCCAGGACCCCTTAGTTTACAACATGTGAAAAGGGGGTGCAAGGGGGTGCTGGCAGCACACAGCATCAACAATTGCTACTGCAGAAAGAATTTCACAATGTATTAGTTCCAGAAATGGAAGACCTTTGGAAGATGCCAGTGGTCCTGACTTGGATATACGTTCAAGTCCAAGTTTTTTGGCAGGTTAATTGTTGGCAACAGGGAGACTGCCCCAAGTGCAGCCCTCGGCCAGAGGCAGAAAGGCTGTTCTGACAGCCCCCTCAGTGCAGGTAGGTCTAGTTCGTGGTTTGTTTTACTGCCTCTCATTATGAGGCGGCCAGATGCATTAAGTCTCCTATCACTTTCCAGAGACTGGTTTTCTGCCCAGCAGACACTGCTACCATTTTTGTGGGTACAATTTTCACTTCTGTAATTAGTCGTGGGCATTACTAATTGCATTTGTAATTACCTGCTTGAGGATGCCAATAATCTCCGTGCCCCCACACAAGCATATGCCATTGGCTAATTAGACCTTCAAGTAGGCAACTAGAAATATAATTAGCCATTGGAGAGAACAATTAGTTGTGCCATCAATTTTGCACCCATAAAGGAAGCTTTGGTTTAATTTGTAATTTGTAATGTGAAATAAAAACTGAACTTGAGGCTTTAGAAAGACCTATGACTGTCTCCATAGAAGGAAATATGAACTATACCAGTCCGGTGGGGAGAGAAGATGTCACTGAATTAGTCTCCCAGTTTAAGAAACAATTCTGAATGGAAGTTCAGGGTTAGTTTTGATAACCAGGTCAATGGGGAGAGCTGTCACTGAAAACTCAGATCAAGTGCTGACATAGAACTGAAAAACAATTATTATAAACTAGTGACCCAGTGCACGGATTTGTGCACATTGAAAGAAAATTAATTAAAAGGTGGCCAGCGGGGCAGGACTGGGCTCAAGGAGCTGGACACGCCCTGAAGCCAACCTTCCGCAGCCCTTCCCCAGTGTCTGTGGAGTGAGCGGGTCCCTCAGGCAGGTCAGGTCCCTGGGCCTGGCCTGCGGGGATCAGCTGAAACTGGTTCTCCAACATCCCCTGAACGGTCCCGGAGTGGGAGAGGGCACTCTGCAAAGTTGCTGTTGTACAGGGGGTGGAGTGCAAATGCAAGTGTGCAGTAAACCAGATTTGGGGCAACAGTGCCCCAGCAACAACTTAACCCATGGCCAAAGGTGGAATCACACAGCCCGTGAGGAATCGTGCTCTCTCCTCTCTGGTTTCGGGGTGTGTCACCTGAGAACCGCCACTGCCAAGTCACTGCAGCTTGGCAGCTCCTGTGTTGAGCGTCTGCCCCCTGGTTGTCAGTGAACGTCATAGCGACTGGTCAGACGGTAGGAGGGACACTTAGCATATTAGCTTTTTATATATATAGATATTCAATAACTTATGTGTTTGGTAGGTGTATCTCATATCATCCATAGGAAAATGTTATATGCTTGTATTAGTTTCCTAGAGCTGCTGTAACAAACTGACTGCTTAAAACAACAGAATAATCTTCTCTTATGGTTTTCAAGGGCGGAACTTCCAAATCAGTTTCACTGGCTCCAAATCAAGGTGTTGGCAGGGCTGCATTCCCTCTGGAGACTTGAGGGGAGAATGTGCCATTTCTCAGCTTGCATCTGCATTACTCCAATCTCCCTCTCTGTGGCCACATTGATTTTCCTCTTCAGTTGTTAAGTCTCCCTCCTGCTCTCTCTCTTCTAAAGACACTGGTGATTGCATTTAGGCATCACCCAGATAACCCAGATAATCTCCCATCTCTAGATCCTTAACTTAGTCACATGTGCAAAGGCCCCTTTTCCACATAAGGAAACATTCCCAGGTTCAGGGATTAGAACGGGAATTAATTTTTATCTTTTGGCAGGTGGGAGCGTGTTAGCCCATAACAATAGCTAAATAAAATAGGGGTTTTGAGCATGTGTCATCAAGAACCTTAAGGAACATCACTCCAACTTTAACTAGTATGAGGTGGAATTTCTAAATATAATATCCCTGGTACATGGATTGCTATGAGATAAGACAAATAAAATCTAACAAGTGTATTGGTGAGAGAAGAGGCTTTCCTAAAACAACAACAAGAAAGTACTGCTCCATAGGTTTCAAATGATAAAATGGATATATATTTTCTAGGAGCCCAGCAGTAAAACATAATATTCTTGGAAGTAGCTGCATCGTGTGAAAATAAGTAAAGCTCTGAGCATCCGTGCTTAGGAGCCTGTGTGGGTAAAGCTCAGCTACACATTGATGCTGCAAATCTCTACTCTCAAGAGCTTAGAAAGTACAATGAATTTACAGTCTTAGATATCTTTTTTTTCTTAAAGAATGACCTTCAATTACAAACAAGGTACGAGACTATTGAATATACAGATGCTTTCAAAATTACTAGCAGTTTACACATTGACTTTACCATCGATTGATATGTTAAAGCAACACATCCCAGGCGGGGTAACCATGGTAGAGTATGTATTAAATATCAATTGAGAGAATCAGTTAAAGAACCCTTGATATTTTCAACTGGAGCAAGTAATTAACTATGAACAAAAACAAAGATTGTTACTGAAACACAGTCAGTAGCAGGTGGACATGTTTCATCCAATGAACTAAAAACAATGCTTTCCTGTTCGTGACCTCACCTTGGCCATTTTCCCACCTCCAGATAAACTTAATGTTCCTCTTTCTCAAAATATTGCCATCAGTCTGTCAGTTTAAAGATTTAACGTTTAAGAAACACAGTTTGAAAAGATAGGGGATTGGAATGCAGACAGTAGGTGAAATGAATAAATTGTCACTAATTCTGTTAGTACTGTCAACCAAAAGAGAGGATGAAGGGGAATCAGGGATCTAAAAGAAACTGTTCTGGGTTGAATAGTGTCCCTCCAAAATTCATGTCCATCTAGAACCTCAGAACGTGACCTTATTTGGGAAGAGGGTTTTGCAAATATAATCAGGTAAGAGAAGGTTCTCCTGAATTAGGGTGGACCCTAAATCCAATGACTGGTGTCCTTCTAAGGAGATAAGGAGACACACAGGGAAGAAGTTCATGTGATGACAAAGGCCGAGATGGAAAGGATGCAGCTACAAATCAAGAAATGCTGAGGACTGCCAGAGCCATCGGAAGCCAGGAGAGGGGCAAGGAAGGATTCTTCCCTAGAGCCTTCAGAGGGAGCCTGGCCCTGGGACACTTGGATTGCGGACTTCTGGCCTCCAGAACAGGAAGAAAATACATTTACCAGTATTTTGGATTAAGCCACCCAGTCTCTGGTCATTTGTTATGGCAGCCCTGGGAAACCAACACAAGTTCTGGTCCTGGGAAGCCGTGCTGCTATGACATACATATGAACATCTGCAAGTGAATTTGGTGTTGTGTAATGAGCGGAGCTGCAAGAATTTGATGTACATGATAGAAAAAAAAAACAGATTTTCTTGAAAAGACTGAAGGTAGATAGATGGACATTAAAGGTGATGGTAGTAAGAGCTCAGAAAGAAGTGTGGGGAGCAATGGAGAGAAGTCCCATTGTCTTAGAGAATACCTTATATTGTCGTAACAGAACACTGTGAAATACGAACGTTAAAGTGTTTCTGGTGAGGTCTCCCATGAAAAGGAGGAACATGTGCTTGGCAACCGGATAAAAGGCCAGCCTGGTTATCAGGTGGCAGAAAACTGAGGTGAACTGAGTTCTACCGTTGGGCAAAAGGTAGAACGTGTAACTGATAAACTTGGATAATGAACAAGTGGAGGTTTCCAAGCAAAGAATGGAAGGTATGGTCTGGTTTCTCCTTGCTGCTTATCAGACAATGTGAGAGGAAAGAGATTACTTGAGGCACAAACTGTAATAAACAAAAAGAAATCAGCACTTGATAATCTGGAAAATTCGCAGCCTACCTGAATGCTGCAAAAGATGAGAAAGCATGTTCTGGAGAGAACAACAAGATTGCAAATAAACCGTATTTTACTGAGGAAATCAGGGGAGTGACTTACGAATTCAACCAATCTTGGCAGAAGCTAGCAACAGAGCTCAGGTTCATCTGTGGAGACCCTCTGGTGTGATGGCATGAACTCCCCTGCATTGCAAGGGAGACCCACAAGATTTTTGAGAATTTTATATCAAAGGAAACACTGCCTGCGGAAACAAAGGGACAGAGATGGGATACAATAAAGAAAGAATGACTCTGAGGGCTCAGCCACAGGTGTTGAGGCCCGAGAGGATGACCACAGGTACAGAAGACAGAGCTTTGAGCCAAAGAGGACTATTCTGAGGCCTTTAAATCTAATAGAAGTTGCTCTGATGGGTTTCACACTTGTTTAGACCAGTAAGCCATTTGTTCCTTCCATTTTCTCCCTTTTGAAATGGGAATGTCTACCCTATGTCTGTCCCTCCACTGTATTTTGGAATTAGATAACTTGTTTTCTAATTTCACAGGTCCACAGATAGGGACAAAATTTTCCCAATTCCAAATTGTCTTAACTTCCTAACTTTTTTAAGGAAGTGATGTTCTAATGTAGTCAATCTAAACTATTTTCTGATCTTTAAATTTATTTAAGTATAAAAAATTAAGTTGTAGTGATAGAGTTCAGGGGGGAGGAGTAAAAATCAATTCAAAATCTCTCTTATTGAATTATTTTTCAAAATCTCTATGGTATTTAGCTTTCAAGCATCAATGATCTCAACTGTAATATTGCTGGGACCTGAAAAGGAGGCAATTCAAGGTGGAGATTTCTGGCAGGTGCCTCTAACTGTACATGTTCTGAGAATTGTTTGGCTTCAGATCCCTATGCTTTAGAGACCAGATACGTGGGTGATATTGTAGATACTCAGTTATACATATCATAGTCGTGAAAGCTAGATGCATTCCGCTGGCCTTAGTTGCCACCTCTAAGCAAATGAGACCCCAATCGAGATCTCTACCTTAACTCTTCAGCAGAGCTACACCCACTCTCGCATTTCTAAGGTGGGTTATTATCACTGGATCATCCCACCAGTAACTCTTAGTTACCATGTACAAAACTGAACTCATTCTTACATCTGCTCTTCGACCTTCCTAATTTCTATTTCTAGTCAAAGCCCTCTCCAACTCACAGGTGTTAAGCTTAAACCTAAGAGACTTTCCACTCCCATGCAGTGGCAGCAAAGGTGGGGGCAAGTAGGAGCAATCTTCCAGTTGTGCGTGCAAGCAAATCTGTAGAGATTTTAAGAGCAATGATAACGCTGACTAAAAACTGGTCGGCTTTTTCTTACCAGCATTTATTGGCAATTCTAAACAATGTCAATATCCCACTGCATTCACTTGGGTACACTCTGCTGTCCCCATGCTCTTGACATTAAATTAGCTGCAAGGTCATGTCCTTTTATCCACTTCTCCATGCCCCTGGTCCAGACTTTTATTGCCTCCTGATCATTTTGCACCTGGCTTTTCTTTCTCCAATCCATCCTACACAGGCTACCAGATTAAAAACCAATAACAAAAAGTTCTGTACAGTACATGCCCTTCCCCAGCTCATAATCCTTTAATGGCTTCTATTGCCAGCACAATCAAGTTCAGAACACTTAGCTTGGTATTCAAGGCCGTGGTGGTGTGGCTCAATCTCCCGCTCAGACACCTTTCTCTCCATAGAGTCTCCAGAAAGTCACATGCTCTGTTTCGTGAATATGCTTTAATTCTGTGCCTTGGTTCATTCTTATTCTTTTCCTTACTCGTTCACTGCATCACTACACATTCTACTCATTCCTCTTCAAAGACCAACTCAGAGCTACTTTCTGCATGAATATTTCCCTTATATGTCAAGTGCAAGAAAACCCTCTTCTCTGAATTCACCTAGCATTTTCCCTGGTCTTTTCCATGGCATTTGCTATTTTACACTTTGTATACATAGTACAGATTTTTTTCTTAGCTCTTTCAGCCTGGCATACATTTAGCATTTAATAGATAGCTCTAGTTATTGTCACTTGTAACCCCCATCAAATTAGGGCCACACTTCATTCATATGAGCCTGCAGTACCTATCTTAATTCTTTATATCAACTAGACAGTAAGTAAATGCCTCTTGAAATGAAGGAAGGGTAATATTCATCTTGTGATTATTATTAAATATTCTGTTCTCATTGTTCCCTCCTGTTTATGATTCCCCAGGGAAGGCCCATCCTGAACATGACTATTCAATTGTGGTTTTGTCTTTCATCAAAACGACATGTTCTCAAAAAGTTATTTTTGTGTCCCAAAGGGCTTCAATAGGCATAGAATCCCCAAAACTTTCACTTCAAGGCCATAATGAGCTTTTTGTCTCTCTTCTGAACTCTCAGCACATATTATCTATATTATTCATTTGGTTCTTCATCATATACTTCTTTGTTACATGCCATATTTTTATCTCATGCTTTGTTCTTTTTTCCCAAGGGCTGGATATTTCTTCCTAACCACACTGAGAGTCTTTTGGGGATAAAGGCCTTGTATTAAGTTCCATTTTCTCCACCCCCAGCATCTAACATAGAGCTACTTTTTGTTTAATAAACTGTTTTGTTGAAAACAGTATGCTGGTAAGGATTTTATACTAGATATTGCCTCCTTTTTTGTTAATAAATTAGAGCTAAATTTAAATTAAATAAAAAGTAAACTTAAAATACATCAAATGCCATGAAATTCATGTACATTAATTTCCCTTAATGCTATAGAATTATTGATGATTTAGAGATTATTTGCTACACAAGAACTTTACATTTCTTGACATAATAATTTAAGTCATAATTCCTATATTGAAATTAATATTTTACATTTAGAAGGATTTTTAAAGAAAATTAAGATGTATAAATAATTTTATTTTACTACTTACTAGTAGACATTCAACTAGTAACAACTACAAATAATTTTTAAATGTTTACTAGGTATCAGATACTTCACATACATTAAGTTCTTACATCTACACTACACAGTACCTATTATTACACTACTTTTACAGATGATAAGTGAGCTCTTAGTGATTACATGAACTTGGCCATGGTCATACAGGCACTATGTGGACGAACAGGGATTCAGTCTGGTCTGTCTGACTGCTGTGTTGGAGTCTGTAGGTTGAGTGCCTTCCCAACGAGAAAATGGATTGTTCCCCTTTTCTACTGATAAATGTCTTCCCCAACAAAATTTCATAACTAAAATCTTTAAGCATGAAAAATGTTGGAATAGTTGTATTATAACGACCATATAGAGACTTTGACAGTGGTTAGACACTCAAGAGACACAATAGGAATGCTCTTGGAACTGAAGAATTCAGGATCCTCCTGAGATCAGCTCAGCTGAAACTTCAGAGGGGACCAGGCCCCAGAATCTTCATTTTCACAAGCATCTCCCTGGGGAGCATGATTTCAGTGGCCTTTGAATGCCAGCCTAAAGAGTATGAACTTGACTAGTAGGGTCAGGTGGACCCTCTGTGAGGACTGGATTAAGAGAATGATTGAATGCCATGATAAAAATGGCATTTCATATTTTTAGGAAGTAGTAATTGGAAGACGAGGGCAGTTAGGGTACTATTTAGAGAAGCTCTAACTAGAACAACACAACAGTATCCTAATTACCTTAACCTTCCATTGGTACACTCCAATAAGTATGCGTGCGGCACTATTCTTGATGTGGGGCAAGACCTGTTTTAAATACTTAGTGCAGATGCACAAGTGTATAATCACCGACCATTCAAGAGCCGAAGGTGTGACATTCATTCTGCCTTTGTAAGAAGAGACATTGTCCTGTTTCCCAATCTAAAGAGAAACTGAGGAAATGTCTTAACAAAAGATGAATGCCAAGGATGTACATACTTTTGTCTTCTCAAATCCTCTGTTCTTTCATATCTTGGTTCCTTACCTCTCAGGCATTCTTATGTTGCTAACTACTGCTGCAGAGGTAGCAGTCAATCCCAGAATTCCCTGATGCAATTAAACCTGTAATTTGGGCAGGACTTGAGGGTGTGGGTGTGGGGTGTGGGGCGTGGCTTATCTCTGAGGATCTCTTCCATGATTACTCACTCACATGGCTGGTGAGGTGGTCTATTCAGCTATCAGCTCAACATGGCCTGTCAGCTGGGGCCTCAGTTCCTGTCCACATGGTTCTCTCCATACATTTGGGTATATGAGCTTCCTTACAGTATGGCAGCCTGTTTCAAAAGCAAATATTCCAAGGAACAGGATGTTGTAGCCTCCAGCCTCTTCAAGCCTGTAGCCTAAAACTGGAAAGCTTTACTGCCACTACATTCTATTGGTCACAGAGCCTACCCAAATTCAAGAGGAGGAAACCTAGATCCCACCTCTTAACACAGGTATGTCTAAGAAATTGAAGCTAACTTTAATTTACCAAAAAGATACAATCACTGAGCAACTGTACATTATTATGAAAGCTTCTTTAACCTTAACCAGTTCTTAATCTCCCAGAGAGGTCAAATGGCACTTGTACAATAATACTCAATGTCTAGCTACAGATACTCCAAATCAGAATGAACACATGCCTCAGATAATTGGAGGCAAAGGTCCACTTTGGAGTAAGGCCTTAGAGACTGACTTAGTGAATTTACTTTCTAGGTAATATACTATTTAGACTTGAATTATTTCATTTATTTTAAATATGTGTTATCCTGTCTTTGTTGTTAAGGAGGTAACTGACTAGATCACAGGCTAAGTGGCCATGCCATCAAGAAAGCATAAAACTTACAATGCTGCTTTAATCACCTCCAGCAGACTGGAGTTCCTTCAATACAAGCGTATTTGACTTTTCCATAGACTCACTTTCTCTCTCCTTCTAAATACTCTGCCGTAAGCAAATTATTGCACTGGTTTCTCCAGATTTCTTATATGTTTTGAAGTTCATATACTACATTTGTCTTTTTAAGTTCAAACATTATAACTCTTTGTATTTTGTCACAGAGCGTTAGTTTTATGTTTATTATGTTACTAGAGACCTGGTGCATTCTTGCACCAGTGGGGTCCCTCGGCCTGTTCTGTGGGATCGGGTCAAAACCGGCTATCCGACATCCCCTGAGGGGTCTCAGATTGCGAGAGGGCGCAGGCCAGGCCTAGGGACCCCACCGGTGCATGATCGGGCCAGGGAGGGAAGAGGGAGGCTAGCCAGTAGGGGAGGGACAGCAGGAGGGCTCCAGGGCTGTCAGACCCATCTTGCTCAGTCCTGATAGGCCGGACTCCAGCAGCAAGCTAACCTACTGGTTGGGTATCTGCTCCCTGGTGGTCAGTGCACGTCATAGCGAGTGGTTGAGCAACCTTAGCATATCATTAGCATATTACACTTTGATTGGTTGAACGGACGGCTGGACAACCGGGCACTTAGCATATTAGGCTTCTATTATATAGAATACTAGATTATAAATGAAAGCCTATAAAATCTTAAAAGGTTCAGTTCAGAAGAATAATCCAACACTATAAAATGACACTTAGTAGGTAAACACTTTCTGATAGAAGAAAAAAATATTATTAATATTGTTTCCTAAAGACAAAGTAATTTATTAATAAAAGGCTGTATATAATGCTTTGAAAATAAAATAGCTATTTTATTTAGTTGTTTTCTTTTTTAAAAATATAATAAAACTATTTTTAAAAATAAGACCAAGGATTACAAAAATGATTGAACATTTTTTAATGAAACTATTCAAATTGACTTGCAAGCAAGTTGACAAGCCATGGTTGTATGTTTGAGAAGAAAATACTTGGAGGTAAATATTTTAGAAGTATGTACTTAAAATTGCACTAGATATAATTTAGTTATTCAATATACACATATATTACTTTAAAAAGAGTTTTTAATGGTCAACTCTCATCAAAAGTAGGATTTTCTAAAGTGTAGCATTAAAAATTAATGGCTGATTATTCAAAACTTCAATGCTATTCATTTCTCATCTAATGTCTTGTGATGATTAGTCAACATCATAAAAATGCCATTATTTCGTTTTAACTTTTCTTGATGATGAATTGGGGCTGGGAGAAAGAAAAGTCAGCCTTACATGGAGAGAATGGCCTCATTTACTCCAAACACAACTGAGTAAGAGATCAGAAAGTCAGAAGAGTTCCATTGGTACTTGATTTTGAAAAATAAAAGAAGAAAATGTGGGGCCTCTGTCAGTGGTGAGATGGATGTGATAGTAATTATAGTGATGTGTCAACAAAAGATAAAGAGTGAGAATTTAATAGTGGAATCAAAAAGCCTGTGTTGGACTGTACTATGCTAGAAGGAAAAGAATATTCACTTACATAGCAGTTTACTCAAATCTGAATGGGAACATTCTACCCAGAAGTGCTTTATACTGTCTGTGACCAAGACTCCTGTAGGCTTCATTTCCCTATTACCTGGAATCTTAGAGAATCTCGCCTTAAACTATCCCTAGCTTTATTAACATCTAGGTCTAGGTTTGGCATAGACGGGTGGCATCCTCAAACCTGGGGCTGGGAAAACGGCTGGTTATTCTAGGATGAGTGCTGTTTGGGAGGGTATAGGGAACAACCCTTGGTCATTTGCACCTTGACTTAGGAATGGTAAGTGGAGACTAATCTTTTGAACCTCAGGTTTAAGGGTAAGGGCAAGGGGTCCAAAACTGAAATGATAAGGTGGGAGCTCATGAATCCTAAACATCCCCACAGAAGTCAAGCAATAAACGAAATGCAGGCAGATAAGACAGATTTAAAAAAGGATAAATGTAGACAGGGAAAAAATGTTATATTTGGTGATTTCTAAAGCCCAACTTAACCTAAACATAATTTGGTTTCAATTTCTTGGTATTAATGTTGATACTTCACAAGTCAAAACATTTAAATATCTTCAATGAAATATTCTCATTACCCAAACTTAAGAGTTCACCATTTCTACTAATATACCGAATGTGATAAGGGTTGACTATTCCTGGGCATGTGGCCTGTGCAGTTGCCAGGGCCCCACACTGGGTTAAATGCTCTGCTGAAATTCTCGAAGTTCTCCATCTAAAAACTTTCAATGTTTTTTGAAAAATTTAAAATTTTTAAAGGGGCTCTATATTTTTATTTGCACCATAGATTATTATAGTGGGTCCTGAATAAAATCCACCAGGACTGAGTTATATGTCAAAAGTGAGAGAGAATAAACCAAATATTAAGCAAAAATGGGGTGTTGGCTAGATTAAGACACATAGTAATCTTTTTAAAATATCCCACCCTTGTGATGCCCAACCTCCCCAAGCAATTAGCTTGTGTTCTCCTTGTTTTAAGCCTGGATGGGACGTACCAGGTACAGGAAGATTTTAACTCCTTTGGACAGGGATTTTAAAGGCAACCAACGAACAAACCCAATGAAGAGATTTAAAAGGAACGCATTCCTAATGGTGAACATGCAGGGGAAATGTTTCTTTTTATACAAAATATGCACCTGATTGACTTTGAAGGCCAGAGCTGAAAACTATTACGTAGAGCTGGTTACCCTGCGCTTGCTCCCAACCTTGTCTTCACTTCCCAGAGCAAAAGAGAGCCCCACTTTTCCTGCCTCCCCACAAGAGTGTTCCTTACTGACTCTTTCCTAATGATTTTCGTTAGCCCTTTGAATAAAGGGTGGCAGGAAAACGTTGCCTCCCTATAAAATACCAATTGAAATTGCCTGGTGGCTGTGGTTGGTTTTTGCCTCAGTCACTAGCCACAATTTCTAGGACAATTTCCCTTTATGCACTTTAGCCCACCCTCAAATCTCCCCTTTCATGGCATAATGAACCTCAATGCAGCTGAATCATGCAAGTCTGATTTCCTCTGCAGAAATGTCAGTCAAAGCAAGCAAAATGTACTTTCTGGCCTTGAGTGCTCTAAGCTGATATGAATCACACGTTTAGTTTTTGCCAAATGAAAAGCAATTTCACTTGCAAAAAAATATCTATGGGGATATGAGCTTTTAGCTCATAGGGAAATATACCAAAATTTCCCGGGACAAGGAGATTTTGTGTGTGTGTGTGTGTGTGTGTGTGTATCAGCTTTTATAAAACCAGAAAAAAAGAGGAGGCAGAATTTACTCCATTTGCTTTCAATTAAAATCTTCATTTCCCAGCTTCATCTAAGAGGTGTTAACAGTTAGACTAATAAATTGCATCTTCAAATGGACCATGTCAATGAGTTACATACTTAATAAGGTTCAAATTTTTATAAGGGAGCAATTCAGAGATTTGTGTAATTAGTTTCCAAAATATTGAACAATCTGATATTTTCCTCTACTTCTTACATATAAGCACCAGGCTTAAGTATAAAACTGGCTTTCTGAATATGGTTTTCAATAATTTAGGAAAGTCTATTCTTGGCAAAGAATTTTATAGAAAATTGTTAACCTCCTCTTTCACCTCGGAATCCAATTCCACAAACTGCAAACTCTGTTTGTGTGGGTGTGGGGCTTCCTCTCTAGCCACAGAACACCTATAATGACCAGGAGAGCCTTCGTTTATGGGGACTGTCCATCCTGGTGTCTACAGTGCAACTGAAGAAGACACTGTGCAGTATGTTCAGAGGACACTAGCCTTCAGCCAATCCAACTCCTCTAAGCATGGCTATCTACTACAGTGGCGGCCCCATTAAGCTGTCTGACACATCTCATCGTATCTTTCCTCCAAGATTATTCTTGTTAGGAACAGTTTTTGTAGTGTAGAAAAGAATCACAGAAATGTAGGCATTTCAGATAAGATTTCAGGTTAGGTGATTACAATAAAATTGAGATCCCAATCAAGTCATCGGGCTCCAACACGGATTCACTGCTCTTTTATGTGTTTCACTATTTGGAAGAGACCAAAAACTACAACTGATTTCTCTCCTGAAAGTACTCTCAAGGAAGGAAAGCACAGTAAAGAATAAAGCTGGTATATTAGATTCAAAATCTGCTCAAAACATAATAAAAAGGGCATTTTCTAAAAATGCTGAGAGATGATGTGATTTAAAAAGATTAAGAGATGGACTGCAAGCAAGCCCTGGTTGCATCAATAACCTTGGGAAAGTTATTTAATTCTGGTTATTCTTCTATTTCTTTGTTGTAAAATGGGAATGGTGTTTCTTATCAAAATTCCAGGGTAACGTATTTCATAAAAAAAACAGTAGATCTTTTCTGTTACTAAGTGTGATTAAATTTCTCTAAGATATATGGCTTCCGAAAGAGTTAATATCATTTTTTATTAGATTGAAGTTTTGTATTTTTTAGGTAAAATATTTAAAATATAATATACACTTTTTTATTGTTGAAACTATTACAGATGTCTCCCATTATCCTCTCCTTTGCCCACCTCCACCCAGCCTCCTACCCCCACCAGCCTTCACTTATACTATTGTTTGTCCATGAGTAATGCATACATGTTCTTTGACTAATCTAATCTCTTACATTTTTTAAAGGTAGGGCGCACATTTTAAAAATACCTGACTGTAAATCAAGAATATTTTTCTGAACTCATTTACATTATGTTTTTCATATTTCACACCTACTGAACATGTTGGTGTATTAAGAAAATCATCCATAAATTCTTTTAAAGACCAAAATAAACACTATTAATTACTAGGCATTTTCAGTGGTTTTATTCAGGTTTTATTCCAACTCACTAATTAATGTCACCAGAAAGATCTCAAAGTATTTTTTCTCAAAGTTTTGAAGCTAATCATTTAAAATTGGAATATATTTTCCCTGTACTGCAGCTTACTTTTATATCAGAGTTTGTTTTATTGATTTCAAATATGTAATTTTCTCAGCTTCAATTATTGCATGTGTGAGTAATAGACATTTAATTTATAATTCGTTGGAAGATCTATGCCTCTTGCTTTTGCCATGCTCTGACTAGAAGAGAACTGGTATTTATTTTGAATAAGTTCAATCAGTTAACTTTTTCACTGATCTGTTAAAACTATTTTCCTTTCTTTTTTAAAAACAGCTTAGAAAATATTAAGTATAAAAAACTCGATAATTCTATATCCTTGATTAAAACTTCTTTTGAGTTTTACTACTATCCTCAAGTTACCTTTAATTTTCATTACTTAATATGCCATTTTTACTTGCAGCATCATTTTGAAATTGCATGTACAATACAGAATTTATGAAGTTTGGGTTTAAAATAGTAATTTCGTATACATCGATTTGTTCATGAGATGGCATACATTTTTTGGACTTCCTTACAAAGACTTTCCTTTGAATTTTCCAGTTAAAAAAAAGAGTAATAACAAACCCTTCAAGACAAAAAGAATATAAAATTAAGGAAACAGTATTAAGTACCAGACTTTGTAAGGGATCTATTCAAATGAGGGGCCTTTAGGTTTAAGCCTTTTTAGCTTCAAGTCAACGGTCTTCTGGAGAGCAGGGGTCGGACTTTTCCATATATTCAAAGGCTTGTGTGCAAAGAAATTCAAAACCCTATACGACACTATATTTCGTAATAAGAATCAGAGTAATACAGTTACTACTTACGGAGCTTTAAAAACAAGTACGAGGTACTGGAAAAAACCCTTATATACATGATCTCATTAGATCCTCAGGCCCACCTATGAAGCTGCTGTTATTTATTTTTATTTTATTAACTAAATTCCGAGAAGTTATCAGCCAGTTATCAGTTGATAGATTTGGAATGTAAAACCAAGTATGAATAACTCCAAAGTCAGTGATACTCAACACTGATCTAATCAAACAGCTCCCTTCCCCATCCCCCTACCCAGTTAAAAATCCTACTTGAAAGAAAAATCCTGCCTGAAGTCCACTATGAAACAGAAAAATAAAGCCTCTTGAGAAAGACTGCAGTTAGGGTTACTCACCTCCCTACATGATCTTTTCAAAATAGCATGTTCCATTACTACAGTGTACGAAGCAACAACCTTGTGCCCTGTCCCACGTTGTGTATTTAATTCTTTCAACAAGCTGATGAGGCGAGTGTCAATATACCCATGCAACAGGCAGATGCAAAATCAAACATACATCTGTCTGACCCCATAAATCTGTAAGAAGGGTAATTCACTTTTTTTTTTTCAAATACTTTAACTCTGAGCACTCACTGTTGTTGACATCTATAAAAATTTCAGCTGCAGGTGTGTTGGGAATGGGTACTCGCTGGCAATGCTGTTTCTTCTGGTTTGACTAATTTATGGGAAAAGCTTGCATGACTAACAGGCATTCCAAATAAACTTACACAGTTTGTAGTTCTAGTGCAAGAGGGGATGAACTCCATATATTATTTTTACAACTTTGAAACTGAAAAACCAGGATAAATGTCCCTGGTTGAAAAAAGGGTTTCCTTCACTCAATTGCTCTGGAATCCCACCCCACCCCCGTTTTATGGTTGACAATGTGCCACTCTGGCTAATTCCTTTGTTATTGTTTTCTTCTAATTGGAAACAAGTCAGTATCTAATATTTATTTTTTCATGTCTACAATTATTACTTTGAAAAATATACCATTTGAATTTTTCCTTAGTAAGAAAACATGAAAATGACTCATTAAAAAATAGAAATTAATAAACGTAATTGATATAACAACTATTTTCTGTTAAAAACAAAGTACGTTGTTTTCTTACTAATTCTTACAATACAATAAATAGTTTCAGTCTAAATTTAATAAAATAATGTTATTCTCTTAATAATAAAATCAAATAAAACAATATAAACTGTGTAATCAAAGTTTGCTAAATTTGCAAATAAAAATCTTCCATTGTGACTGTTGAATGGATACAGAGTTTCTGTTTTGTGAGAAGAGTTCTGGCGATGGATGGTGGTGATACTGCACAACAATGAGAATGTACTTAATGTCACTGAAATGTGTACTTTAACAAAATGGTCAAGGTGTTAAATTTTATGTTATGTGTATTTTACCACAATAAATTTTTTAAAAAATTCCCTTAAAGTGCAGTTAGAAGGAAGAAACAGCCACCTGACAATGTTAGGCTGCACAAATTTACAATGTTCATGACAAGAAAAGGCTGCAATGTGCCTCTTCTCTTATAACCAAGGGAACAGTCAATAGATGGATGGTTAAAACATGGGACACTCATTTACTTGTTCTTTGAAATAAAAAGAATGTAATTAGAGTTAAAAGACAGAAAAATTGCACAGGGATTTGATAGTACCTTGATGTTTGGTCTTCTTAATTCCAAAAGAACTGTAGATAAGCAAATCTACCAAGTCACAAAAGAAAATCTTCAAGCAAGAAGGAAAAGGATGTCCCTGCATCTCCAGAAGAGAAAGAGGATGTGTTCTATTAATACTAATAAAAGTGGCCACTACTTATCAGTTATTTAGCTATGATGGATGATTTATGTGCATTAGCTCTACTTCTCAAACTTTTAGAAACATAGGCCTTATTATTCTCATTTTACATATGGACATACCTGAGGCTAAAAGAGAATATACAAAATCATGGAGCCAGGAACTGGAAGAGGTAAGATGCAAATCATATGTTTTGCAAAAAATAAATGAGAAACATTTTCAAACTAGCATTCTTACCACCAAGGTATTTATAAATCTTTAGTTAGAAAGAGAAAAATGAAATATTAATATATCCATGAGAATGTTCAACTACTCAGTTTATGACTAAGCTCCTCCAAGACTTAAGAGTCTCCAAGGGTGGCCTTGGGATTATGAATCAAGATAAGAAACAAAACCCTCATAAAGTGAAATTCAAGATAATACAGTATGTGAAACTGGCCAAGAAGAATTAGAGTTGAGTGATAAGGAGATCAGAGAGAGAGAAAAAAAAAAGGAGAAAAGGGGGACATGCAGTAATGGGAATAATATAGGCCTTGACAGATGTTGAGAGGTGAAAGAGATGAAGCCTGGCCAATGTGTCTCAGTGGTTGAGCATCTACCTATGAAGCAGGAACTCATGGTTGGATTCCTGGTCAGAGCACATGCCTGGGTTGTAGGCTCAATCCCAAGTAGGAGATGTGCAGGAGACAGCTGATCAATGGTTCTCTCTCACCATGGATGTTTCTATCTCTCTCTTCCTCTCCTTCCTCTCTGAAATCAATAAAAAAAGAAAGAAAAAAATGAAGAAAATTCTAGGGAAAAGAATAACATGGACAAAAACAGAGATGCAGGAATGAGCCTGAACCAAAGAAAGAAAAAGTAGTTAAGAGACTGAATTGGTGAAAATAATAAGGAGTGCCAGTAAGAAACTATTTGGATTTGATGTGGCAGCCAACAGGGGATACCCATAAACTATAATCAAAGGGGGGTGGAAACTGAAAAAAGTGGTATTCTTTCAAAATAAGTCTGGTCATGCAGGATCAATAGGACAGGGAACACAAGAAGGTAGATGACTACACATTTCCTACTTTGGGACTAGACTCATAATGGCACTGACAAAAATGGAACTGTTGGGAAGGAAAGCCAGCTGGGTGCTTATTTGGTGTGCATTGAATGAATGAATGAATGAATGAATGAACAATGACTATATCTGGGACTTACTATCATGACTGAAGACTACAGATACAAAATGCCTATGTTCAATAAATAAATGAGTGAGAACAGTTTTATGGGATTACTGAAGCACTAAAAAGAAATAAACTCTAGAGACACTATGAGTCATAAGATAAAGCAGTGGGTCATAAAACCTTCATAATAATTATCCTAAGCCCTTGCAATTGTGAAAGGCTTAACAATCTAAAAAATTAATTCTTGTAATAACTCAGTGATGTAGAGAGTGCAAGTGTTATTATCCACAATTTTCATATGAGTAGATTGCAGCTCACAGCTTATGTAACTTCCCGAAGGTAACACAACTAGTAATTAGGAAAACGGGCACTCAAATCCAACTCTTTTGACTCCAAATTTTGTTGATTAATTAAGGCCAATTTATATAATTCTAGAGAAGATTCAGGATATAAAAGCATAACAGTCTGAAGATTAGAGAAGATTTGTAACATTTAAATATTTTAACAAACACAAAAACGGGCCAATAGCACTTTTTTTCTAGATGATTCTAGATTTCATATATTCACTCTATTTGTTTCCCTCTACAAGGAAAAAAACCAAACGTTCCCTTCATCGCTACAGTGTGCAATGCCAGGGATTCATTATACCAAAGTTTTATTAAAATGTGACTCTTCATTTGCAAATTAAAACTATAAGATACCAGTTTTCACCATCAGATTTCAAAAAGCAAAGTGTTTACGAAAGTATTGGCCAAGCTGCAGGAAACAGTCATTGTCGTAATTGTTGGAGAGAGACTAAGACAGTGTAACATCCACAGCAGTCCTTCCTAACAGGGAACATTTGTGACGCCTAGAGACACTTTCTGTTGTCACAACAGGGGGATGTTAGAATCTAGTAGTGAGAGGCCAGGATGCTGCTAAACAGCATACAATGCACAGCCTGTCACAAAAAAGAACCATCAGGCCCAAAATGTCAATAGTGCCAAGGCTGAGATATCCTGCTCTGTAAAGATAAATATTTATCAAAAGGACAAACACATATTCCTATTGAACTAGTAATGCTTCTTTTACTATTTTTTCTAGATAATTACGCACGTGCAAAATTCTTTCATTTGACAAATATTCGTTGAATATTTATTCTAGGAGCTCGGATTCCAGCAAGGAACAAACCAAAGGAAAATCTGTGCCTTTTTGAGTTACCAAGCTAGTCAGCGTGGGAGTGGGGACTGCCAATGAAATGCAAGGAAAATACATAGGATATCAGATGATGGTAAGTACTTTTGTAGGGGGGAGGTTAATAAGGAGAGATGAACAAGAATACTCACTGCAATGCTCTTTGAAACAGCTAATGATTTGAAAAAGTCTACCTGTGCATCAGTGGGGTTTAGTTAAATGAATTACAGACCATGGAACACTAGGCAGCCATTAATAAGGTAGGCCCATAAGTGCAAATGCCTAATTATCTAACAAGGTGGAGAACACTGCTTCTAGAAAGAAGAGACCACTAATAATAGACTTGTATGTAACATTTTGTAAAGAAATGCAAAAATCCTGAAAATGGTGTTACCTCTTAGGAAGACAAATAGGTGGTGAAGGGGTCAAGGTGGAAAAACAATTAATTTTCATTTTCACTATATCCTCTTTTGGATCTTTTGAATTTTGAACATGAATAACAGGCATTTAAAATCTACTAAAACAATTCAATCTTTTTTTCTAAAGGTCTCTTCATGCTATTGAAGGTTTTAAAAAAATAAACATACTTATGTATATGTGCCTCTATATGTATAGATGTGTGTGTGTGTGTGTGTGTGTGTGTGTATCTCCTATATAATAAAAGGCTAATATGCAAATTGTCCCCTCGGGAGTTCGACCTCCTGGGAGTTCGACCTCCTGGGAGTTTGACCACTCACTATGACATGCACTGACCACAAGGGGGTGGCGTGGAATGAAGGAAGGCCCTGGCTGGCAGCTGGCAGCCGGGGGAAGGCCCCGATTATCCCTGATCCCTGGCCAGCCCTAGGGACCCTACCTGTGCACGAATTTCGTGCACCCGGCCTCTAGTACATATATACACACACACACACACATATATATGTGTATGTATGTGTGTGTATAGTATATACATATATATATATATATATATATATATATGGTGTGTTATATGCATATATATATGTATATATGCATATAACACACCATACACATGCACGCATTTTCTCAACTTATTAAAGATAAACATGAAACATAATGGTTATGCTGAGAAGCAAATGAATCAGTCTGTAGTGAGTTTCTTTCTGGGCCAACAGTTCTTTTGAGTCCCAATTTCAATGTCGAACAGTTCCTTATGTGTACATGTCGGCAATGATATTTCAGTTCTGGGTGGTGGACAAATGGTAGTGATGCAGGTCCGACTGTCTCTGGTTTGGTCCTGGGCATCCTTCAGCGGCATATAAGCCTAACCAGTGGTCATGGACAACAGGGGGGTGGGCGCATACGTGGGGAGGCGTTTGGGATGGGAATAGGGGGATGAGGACAATTATGTGATACCATAATCAATAAAGAAATTTTAAAAAAAGAAAAAAAAGATAAACATGAAACAAAGGTTTACCTAGAAATCACCCTTATTCTGGATAAACAATGGAGGTGGCGTTGGGAAAGAGTCCCTGCAATCTTCCCTGCCTAGGATTCTAAGTTCAGGATCGCAGGAATTTTTTGTCTGATTTTGCAATGCTCAGTCTCTAAAACTAGAATAGTGCCTGACACATGGTTGGAAATCAAATAGTTGCTGAACTGAAGAATAAGTGAATGAATAAGAAGTCTCTGTTTACTCCTATTTCTTTTCTGCCCAAACTGACAGCCTCCTAACACCTTTCTCTACCTGCTGTCTGTTTCTCCCGACGTATTCCCCATAAGACCACCAGAGGGATTTACCCAGAATACAACCTGGGGCAAACGGGTATATGTAATACTTCAACAATAAAGGTTAAAAAAAACACACCAGAATACAAATGGATTGTGCTTTAAAATTTCTCCAGTTCCTCACTACCCCCAGGACTAAGACTCGGTGCCCCCCACGATGACCTGTCCTTGCCATTGTTCTTGAACTCCGGGTTGTAACCAGGGCAACCATCCCTTCTTGCCTCTCTTTCTGGACTGCCCTCTCTTCTCCAGAGGAACTCTTACCCTTTCCTCAAATTCCTGCTCAAGTGTTGCTCTCTCATTGAAACAATGACTTCACTTCTCCATTCATCATGAGTTCCTCCTTTCTCTCTGTCCCCAGAGAAGAAGTACCTCTCCTTATTATTATGTCACACAGTCAAGTGTCTGTGTCTCTCCTTCCATAGACTACATGTGCCTCGGGGGCGAGAGAGTTTATTCTTTCAAATGCAGCCTTAGCATAATGCCAGGCTAGTCAGTCAATATTCTGGAAAGATAAATAGTTTCAGTAATTCACAGATGAATTTTAACCTTTCATACAAACTGCATACAGTTATAGGACTAAAATATATACACACAAAAATCCCTCATTGTTGAGAATGAGTACATTATATTTATTGTATTATAATTTTTATGATAACCTATACAAAGTATTTAAACCTGCACAATGTTCCTGAAATTTTATCTAATATTATATAAATGCCATAAAAAGTAAAGAGCATATTTTAATATATCTTTATATTTTAACTATTAGTGTTTCTACAGAGCTGATTTTTACTTAGGTTAAGAAGGAGTATTTCATTAATTATACAAAAGTGGGTAAAGACATTTAAACACAATTTAAAAACCATAAGCTTTCATTTTCTAAGATACTGAAGACATTCATAAGGTGTTAGAGAATGATTACTTTAATGATTAACTTTTCACATTTTTCTCTGTAGTTGGAATCTGTCAATATAAATTATTGATAGTTACTTTCTAAAGTATGGAGAATTTTTTATTATACTTTTATATAGTATTTTTGAGAGACTTAGCTTTAGATAAAATATTAAAGCACCCTTCCTCCCCAACTCATGGGACAATGAAGGTAAGTTTCAGTCTCCTAAGTTTATCCTTAAAAGAAGAATTTATAGCCCTGGCTAGTGTGGCTCAGCTGGTTGGGCGTTGTCCCCTGAACCAAAAGGTTGTAGGTTTGCCCCTGGTAGAGGGGCATGCAGGAGGCAACCGATTAATGTTCTGCTCTCACAACTCTTCCTCCCTCTCTCTTCCCCTCTCTCTAAAAAAATCAATAAAAATATTTTTAAAAAGAATTTGTAAGTCCTGATTTTTTTTTTCAGATGGATGAGTTTTATACCCCTGCAATGTTTCTTCTCACATGTGACTATCCCATCAACAAACGCTTCATCTTGAACTTTTCATTATTACCTGGGAAGTACTAGTTTTTCCACATTCAATTAATCCATCTTCTCTGCATGTTTTCAACCATCATGGATGCGATCATACAAATCTTGGCAAGTCAGATGAAAGATTAGGGAGGCTTCTGAATGAACACCCTGTAGCCAGCCAGGAGGAATACATCTCCCAGGCTTAATGACATGTCTAAGCGTTTGCAAAATTTTCAACAATAAAGATAAATTTTTTTAAAAGTTTGCAAAACAGGAAGAAAAAAGGAAATTGAGAGGGGTATTATTCCTTTCTCCAAGGGGCAAAGGTCCTTCCTGCCGGCTGGGCATTCCGAATGCTTCTCATCTCCTCCACAGTTCAGGGCAGGCACCTGAGCGCAGGTGCTCACAGAGAGTTTAATGAATAAATGAACGCATGCTGCCAAAGGCCAGGTCCTTCCATACAGGACGTCAACACTGCGATGACGGTGGTGTTGGATCCTTCAAAGATAACTTTTTGATGGAAGAGGGAGGAAAGTGCCCATCGGGGCAAGCTCCCCGAAACCTCCATCTTCCCGGGGAAGAGAACAGCAGAGGGAGAGGAAATGCTCTTCATGGAGGCCCTGCTTTGTTCCAGGTATTATGTCGGTGTCAGGTATTTTACCTATTTTAGCTCATTTAATTCTGACAAAAACCCTTACGTAGTCATTACTGTGCCTGCGTTTGTTTAAGGAAACCAAGTTCAAAGAACCCAACTGACCTGCCCAAGAGAAATAGAATGTAAGAGAATGTAGGAGGAAAAGCTCGAATTGATACCAAGCCTGTTCTCTCCAAAGCTTATTCTAATATATTGACACTCTTTAAGTACGTAATTAAATATTCTAATATATTGACACTCTTTAAGTACGTAATTAAATATTCTAATATATTGACACTCTTTAAGTACGTAATTAAATAAATCCACCACCAACAAAACTTTGTTTTTATTTCGTCATCCCTTTCATTGTAAGTCACCTCAATACTTTGTTGAAAATTGGAGAGAAATAATAATAGTGAAAAATCCTAACGCTTTGAATAAGGACATTGCTCTTCGATCTTATTTGCCCGAATATTTAACCGGGGGAAAGTATATATGGTTTTGGTCTCATCAACGTATTTACGGATCGCCAGGTACTGAGCCCTTTTTATGAAACCGGGCCACACACTACTAATGAATGTGTGTTTGAGCTTCTGTTGTCCGCGTCTGTGTCCTCCCCAGCTCTCCAATTGTTTTACTAGATGAGACAGGGCACCTACAGGCTGGCAAACTGAGAGGGTGTGATTGCTGATGCCTTTAATATGTGCTCTAATATTATTTGAGGCCAATTTTAAGCAATTCGGGTAATGTTCTAATAGAAACAAGTTTTCCTAATGGACACAGCTTTTTGCTATCATTTTCAGCTTTCTTTTGATTATGGGAATTGATTTTTTTAAAAGGCTCCAAAGGCACCGTCTTTGAAACTCCACCTGAAATAGGTCAGCGGCTCACTCCCGAGGTGCGAGGTGCAGCGTGAAAGGCCGACTCTATTTTCTCAGGACTTCCCTCCTCGGGGGACCTCCCACGGATCATTTCTCTTAGTAAAAAAGAATCCATTGACCGAGCCTATCCGAAAGCTAACAGACTGAGCTTTCCGTGGGGAAGCAACGGCAAATTGAGTACAGCTATTGACCGGCCTTCTGTAGTTAAAAATACAACAAACTGTATAGCGTGTCTGATTGATTCTTGAATTACTAGCCATTTTCATGCTCCACTGGCAACACTTCCTACTTGATAACCTTTTGGACAGGACAAAAATTGCAGCCACTATCGCCTCTCTTTGTTACCTGTTATCCACTATATACAGATACATATACATATCCTGGTACACACACACACTATACATATACATAAGTATATTCCCTCTATCAGAGCTAACAAGAAACTGTGATGTTATATATATTAAAATACATGTTTTGTTTCTCCCCAAAAAAATGTTTAAAATTCAGTGGCTTAATTACAGTGATAAGCCAACATTTATGTTTATCTTTCTTTCTATCAAGGATAATAATAGGGATTGATATGCCCTAATAAACAATATAATTAAACTATAAATTATTTTATTCAATATTAAAAATCTTCTACATGTATTATTTAGGAGTGCTTAAATATAGTTATGAATTATTTTAACTTAAAGGTCAGTATCAATGAAATTATAAAATAATAAACATATTTTATTCATATATTGGTGTTTTTTTAATAAGTAAAATGTCATGTAATTATAGAAAAAAATATCTATGGGATAGTATTGCATGCACTAGAGCAAAAAAATTAACTTCTTCACTCCTAAAATTTAATTGGTATTTGTAAAATTAAAAACAAAACAAAACTGCCCTAGCTGGTTTGGCTCAGTGGATAGAGCGTTGGCCTGTGAACCAAAGGGTCCCTGTTTTGATTCTGGTCAAGGACACATGCCAGGGGTTGCAGCCTCAATTCCCAGTAGGGGGCGAGCAAGAGGCAGCCAATCAATGATTCTCTCTCATCATTGATGTTTCTAACTCTCCCTTTCTTCCTCTCTAAAATCAATAAAAATATATTTTTAAAAAATTGGAAAAAACACACAAATATATTTAGTAAAAATGTAGCCTTTTCTTTTGTAAGGACAGTACCGTAATGAGCAGTGTTTTTGTGGAAGCTTAATTGAGAAAATTACATGTAATGAAGTCTATAGAAATAATTATATATAAATGTTTCCCTTTCTTGTGACTAAAATTCACATTATTATTTCTGTAAATTTTCATCAGAACAATTTCATATGTTGAAATATTTAGTGACTATATTATAAAATACCTTAACAATCATCATGTTTGCCTTTTAGTATAAAACAGAATAGATTAATCAGAACCTAACTAATTAAAACTTGGCTATGCTGACGTTTAAAGCAGTGGCTCCCCCTCACTGGTTCTCCTTTGCTCACACAAATGGCCCCTGGTCACCCCCAAGCAGACATCTGACAACGTTCGGAGACATTTCTGGTTGTCACAGCTGGAGCAGGGGTGCCTCTGGTGTCTAGAGGGTAGAGGCCAGAGATGCTGCTGGACATTCTCAAATTCACAGAACAGTCCCCTTCCCCAAAACAACAACAACAAATCATCAGCCCATGATGTCAACAGTGTCAAGCTGAGAAAACCTGGTTCAGAGATGGAGGGAAATCGAAACAGAAGTGCATTTTAAAATGCCAATTTCCTCATGACAGGGCGTATTGTCTAACTGCCCAGAACATGGCATCTGCATAAGCAGTGCAGCATAAGGAGGGTTAATGTTCAAAATGGCGTGTCTGCGCTCATTTTATGCCTCTCTGAGATGGGGGCAGTGTCAATGCCTATCTCGTTGGGCTTCTGTGAAAGCTGAATAGAGCATTCTAAACTGTAATACAAATAATTTGTTATTGATATTATCACAATAACACAAGAACATAAAAATAATTGATTCTGTTACAAGTGTTCTACTTCATTAAGTAGGAAAATGAACTAATTTATTTTTAACATACTTGTACTTATGCTATGCCTATAAGAATTAAAATATAAAAGGGCTTATAATTACATTAACCTGAAAATTTTTACTATTGATAATAATGTCAATGATAACATCAACAACTACCATCTAGTGTGAGGGCAGGTGTCATTTCCCCTGTTTTGCAGGGGTAGGGAACCTTTGTTCTGCCAAGAGCCATTTGGGTATTTATAACATTCAAGGGCCATACAAAATTATCAACTTAAAAATTAGCCTGCTGTATTTGGTCAAACATTTAAGTAACTCACCCCTAAGGCCTTGGCAGGGCCAGACCGAGTAGTTTCGAGGGCCTCATAAGGCCCACAGGCCGGATGTTCCCACCCTGGGACAATCTAGATGAGGAAATGGAACTACAGGTAAACTGACTCACCTAGGACAGAATAAGGTTCAGTGAAAGGCGGGGGTCCCCATGTTTATCCTTCGCCTTGGACCAAATTCATACAGATCTGGGCATCTCATTTTACTAGAGTATTAGACATTTTCTGTTTCTATGGAATTTCATTGAAAAGGATGACCACCATATAGTTTGTTGAAAAGGTAGCTCTGTTCCCAGTAAAGACCCCCGATCTGTAGGCCAAGCACCAGTGGCACTGGGGTTTATCTAGCACAGAGTTTTGGGGAGGAGTCTAGGAGTTCTTCCATCAAGCATAATCTGTAGATTAAATAAATAATACAGCTTGCTCATATATGTTTTATTGTTTTTGAAGTGGTTGGGTATTATATTATCCACGTTTATTCTCTAGTGTCTAGCAGTGTTCCTTTCACATTGAAGGTAATCAATAAATCATTACTTAAAATGTGTAAATAAAAAAGTTGGACAGTAAATCACTGCTAGAATACTTTAAGTTCAGATAGCAATGTTGAGTTTGCCATTTAAAGGTAGCAAACCTTGTCTGATCACCAAGAACTCTGGGTGCTAGATATAGGAGGTATTTCTTACCTCTACTTTATAAATATGGAAACTGAGGCTCAGAAATGCGTAGGTTATTACTCGAAGTCACATAAGTAAATAGAATTGGAACTGGAATTATGTGTTCTGACTTCAAATTTAATGTTCTTGACATTAGAGGTAAAATGACTACACGCCTGGCCTTGATTTTATTCCTCATTTTTCTTTCAATTCTAAAATAACATTCATCCAAGAGATGTACAAAGTCTAACCCTGATTAATAATGACATGAACCAATTATTCTCCACCAAAAGGAATGAATAAGAGCTGAAATAACATTTTCAAAAGACCAATTTTTAAACATTATTCTGAAAGTGATAATATAAATTTCATGTCAGAAAGTGATATTAGATAATTAAAAAAACACAAAGTGAGATATTTGTTCAACATTTTTAGTGCCTACATGCCTTTTGTTATTTTTATACTTTACTTATATTTTTGCCAAAAAATTGTGACACCTATTTGAAATACACACACACACACACACACACACACACATACACACACACGTGTGTATATATATATATATATATATATATATATATATATATGCCTATATGTTCATATACTACCAAAAGGCTATACACAAAAGAAGCCCAGGAGTTGGCAATGATGTTTGTATGTACAATTAAGAGCACACAAAAATGAACAAGAAATTGGAATTCTTCGTTCACTGTTTCTAGTGAGAAAGGAGGAAAGGAAATAAAATAGATATGACAAAAAAACAAATATTAAATTATTGTAACAATATGGTTGAAATCCACTGTTCTCACATTTTAAAAGTATTAGCAAAGTTGCTCCCCTAATAAGGCAATGTGTTTTAATTTGTTTGACAATATATTAACTGATTGATTAATTTAAGAACATCAATTTCAAAAATTGAGCTCTGTGGTTCATCTTGAAAGATTCACTATAATATTTATAGTTTAAATAAGCTTCATTCTGATTATATTTAAACTCACTGATGCTAATAAATTGCCTTACAATTTTATTGTTACACTATAGATCTATCACTTAAGTATGTTTTATGTAAACTAATATACATTTGTATTTAATAAATGAACATTCTGAATCTAGATGGCATGCTCATTTCCAGAATTAAGGTTCCTAAGGGAGAAAACAAAATGTATGCCTGTGGAAGCTAAACACAATGCTGTATAATCGATTGGTTCACTTAAAGGCATCGGCCATGCTCCCTCTGATGACAGATTAAGTAAATATGAGAGTAGACAGCACCCGCATTATGGGTATTATACCGCGTATTGTAGGGAGGATTATGAAAATTGGTCATGCTCTAGAGCAAGCCATGTGGATGAAAATGCTTTATGAGAAATGTATTTACAAAGAGATGGAGGGAAATGTTTATATTAATTCCATAAGTGGTGAATAAATAGTGACATATAGAGTAAATGAAAACCAAAATAGTATTTAGGATTTTCCAGGAGCAGAAAAGAGTCCTGACCTTTAAGAATAGCCCAGATTTTCAGGTAGGTTTATTCTTTATGCAAAGAAAAATTTCTATTGGGCTCATAAAATGGGGGGGAAAAAAAGTGAACAAGAAGAAACTATAAACCCTAACAACGCACAACAGAGAGGCAAAAATGATGCCGCTTATGCTAAAACACCGATCAAACGAATTATAGGTCAGATGAGCAGCGGGACCTCTAAGTTCTCCTTAATTGTATAAAACAGCCTTGAAGCTGCAGGGAGGTTAGACTGCGCTTCAACAGGGCGGACTGGCCCAACGGTAGGTTTCTGGGTTAAACCACACCAGGCGATCAATGAACACGACATTGTACGTGATTCACAGGCTGGACTTACACAGCTAGTGGGGACAGCCCCTGTCGGAGTGGCTTCGTGCAGAGGGGCTACAAAGAACAGAGAGCTGTCAATGGCAGCCTGTTCTCCTCTGATACTACTACTCCCACCGGTGACAGTCTCCAGTTCCGTCTCTTCCTCCCACCGTAAAGTAAAAACAAGGGCACGTCTAACACAACACAGGGCATGATGCTGGACGTGGGTGATATTCATTACACATGCCTTGGTTAACATCAGCCCCTTAATAAGCAGTTGGTGATCTTTCAGGTCGTTTGAATCTATTCAGAATTGGTACCACTGAGTTACTGATCTAGTTTTCTTGCCTGCAAGAGGGGATTAACACCTTGATTCCCCCCATTCCTTTTTTTAAACAAAGATGTGATAAAAATAAATAAGAAATACTGCTATCAGAGACAACGTGGGTGGACCTTGAGAATATTATGCTAAGTGAAATAAGTCAGTCAGAAAAGCTAAGAACCATATGATTTCACTCATATGTGGGACATAAAACTGAAACTCATAGACAACAATATGGTGGTTACCAGAGGGGAGGGGAGTAGGGGGTGGTAAAGGGGAAAGGGTCCAAATATATGGTGACGGAAGATGATGTGACTTTGGTGGGTGAGCACACAGTGCAATATACAGATCATGTGTCAGAGATGCACACTACGAACCTATATAATCTTATTAACTGTTGTCACCCAATAAATTTAATTTTAAAAAAAGAAAATGCTTACAATTGGGAAGAATGAAGCACTACAGAGATTGGAAAGAATGAAGCACTACAACTATTGGAAAGAATGAAGCACTACAGAGATTGAGGGTGTTCTAGCTACAGCTGTAAGATCATCATCCTGGCACCAACCTGGGAGAATGAACAGAAATGAATTTGAACCCAAAGCTGCTATCCATAGAGGGTGATATGACAATAGGAAAAGGCTGCAGGCTGTGTTTTGTTTCCTCTCTATCCATAATAACTATGTTCCTATCAAAGTGAATACCAACTCCTACTGCTCATTATGGCTGTCATGTTTTTCACAGTCTCATCTGCCTTATAATTGGAATTCTTATTTTAACAGCATTATCTTAATGTTATTGCTAGCTGTGGAATGTCTTGTGATGAGTGCAACATTAGAGTTAATTTGGCCCTACATCTTTGGTAATGGATCCTGTCTAGAATATAATTAACTATAGATACTCATACTTGGACAGAAATATGTCAAGGTTACTTCCCCAATTTTTGTAGCTTGTCATAGGTGGCCCCTACCATGTTTGCTTATCATTTCTCATATCTGACTAACCCCATTTTGCTCATGGTCTTTTCCATTAGAGTGGCAAAAATCAGAATTCCTAATGATGTCGAGTTTCTTTTTCTTTCTCTCTTTTTATTGTTAATTAAAGCTGGTTATGCCTTTCAGTTGAGCTTCCCAGTGAGAAAAATTAGTATTCTAATAAGAATTAAGAAAGTACTCCTAGGATTATAGTCAATGTGTAATTTAAAAATATAATAGAGTAAATAAAAAATAGATCAAATGACCTATATTGTTAATTTAAGTAGCACCTTCCATTAAGCAAAGCCTGCGGTTCTTATAATTTAAGGTCTCAGCAAGGCTACTAAAGCAACGATATACATAATATGCTAATAAAGTAAAACAATATCATTTAATGAGTTTTTATTCCCACTCAGGTGTGATGATTTCCTATTGCTTATTGAATAAATGCCTGGAAGAATGTACCTAGCAAATACTTTACAATTTACACAGAAATAGAATAAACCAAAAGAATAATAAAACCTTAGTGATAAATACAAGAAATTAATTTTTAAAATTTAAACATTTCAAAAGTTATTTTCAATACTAAAGTGATAAACCAAGAACTCTGAGATTCAATTAAAATTTAATCTTTGATGCCTGGGACTTGCTTCAAAATAATCACTAGGGGGGCGGGCGAGGAAAGGAGGGCAGCGATGAAACAAGATTAGCTGTGAGTCACCAATTGTTAAGGCTGAGAGAGATGATTCATTTCTCTTGTATGCTTATAATGGCCTATTAGAAACGTTAACAACTAATCTTAGATTTTAATATTTTATTTCTTATTTAATGGAGTCATTTAACTAAAAAGGGCCTCCTAAGCAGCTGGAAAAACACAACTATTTTATGAAGGTATTTTTCCAAAGCTGCATTTCCGGATTCTTGTTTTATAGGCACATATTAGATAGCCCCCATGCTCCCTGCCTTTTATTTTACAATATTCCTCAGTTAATGTCTATGCACATGTGTCTATGAACAAACCAACAATTGAAGATAAGCATACCTATAAATGGGTAGACAAGTTCCACCTACATAGAAATGTAGGCCTCCTCAAAACCAAATCCAACAATGATTTCCACGAAACACGTATGAGAATGACAAAGCAAAATACAAAAATATCAACAATACCTCATATATCATTTCTTTCCATGATGAAATATGGAAAGATGATACTGGGTCATTTTTGCTTTTGTTTCTTAAGATGTGTTGGAAATGGTAAAGGTCTTAAATAACAGTTTCTTCTCCATGAAAAAATTTACCTAAACTTTACCTATGTGATATTTGGTTTATCATATTTTTACATGTCATTAATGGTTCAACCAGAGCCTTTCGTCATGAACCAAAAATTAAGAGGCTTACAATAAATATCAACAAAATATAAGGTTTAAATATGAACAAGCATCCTCTGGTATAAAAGTGTAGAACTATTACTCTTGATTAAAAGAAAAGTGTATATTAAGACTTGAAGTAAATTTTCAGATTAAATATCCTAAATTTTAACCTAGCTGCTATTTTATTTTATTAGCAAAATAAGAGAACATATGAAAATGTTTAACTAGAGTATACCATTATTGGGTTTCTAAGATTCTACGTTTAAAATATCTCACACAATACTTCCAATATCTGGGATTTCACTTTATAAGATTTCTATTTGATTTAATGGTATTTTATAGAATTCTTACAGTCAGCCATTTCATTGAAGATATGAACCTGATCATATTATCTACTAAGGAACCTGATCATATTATCTACTAAGGAGTGTAATAGAAAGTAGAAAATACAAGTTAAATTACTAACCCATTTTACATGAAATGTAAGCAAATAAATAGAAACATCAACTTAGTGTAATAACAACTGTCACAGGGAACTATAGCCTAATAAAATATTTAAACAAAAATCATTAAATAACTATTATATGCTGCCACCACACAAGGATGCTCCAAGATAATCTAGAGATTAGGAAAAGGAGCCAAAAATATAACTACTTTTGTTGCTGTTAATACTGATTAACTAGTATTAAGATATTCATATTAGTTTGATGTTAACATAGTAAGCATTAATATTTTAACATACATACTAGGAATGTGTGGTAAGTACTTGACAGTACTCAATACCCTACTACGTTTCACAGTCTGTATGTTCTGCTGAGCAGTTGTGTTTTCATGGGTCCAATATACTTGTTTTATCTGAGGGTAGATGAAGGATGGGGGTGGGGTTGGAAATTCAGTCTTTTACTCAGAGTTGGAACACTGTCCCCAAGAAATGCTAAACTGTACTTACTACTTTCCAATAAATGATATTATAGCCTACTTTACATAGCCACTTCTTACTTGTAAGACTGCTGTATAAAAAATAGTTCATGCTACCATTGCTTAACTGTGATATCACTGTGTCCTTAAGTAGTGCATTGCTCTGCTGAATGACAGCCAATAGGAATACAGGTGATCAGGGTTGTAAGCCTTTTATAAATGTTTCTCTTTATCATATCAGACACTGAGAGATGAAACTGGGTTTATCCTCTTGCTGTTATTGTTCATTTTCATCTTTATATTCTTTATATTAGACATAAGAAGCTCAAAATAGTCCAGTGGGATAAAAACAAATAAATTTATGCTCAGGAAAACGATAATAAAACTACAGAACACCAAAGACAAAGAGATTTTAAGAGTTATTGGGAAGAAAAGCTGGATAAACTACGAGGAAATGACCATTACACTGTTAGAAGATTTCTCAGCGTGAGCACAAAATCCAAAAGCCAGAAGAATTTTCATATAAGCAAAATGGTTGAGTATGGCTCTCTCAATGCAACATAAGTATATGCTTAATAAAGTGCAATTCAAAACATTTCTTAGATTGTAGGCAACAAGGAGCTGCTCCAAGCCCTGAGTGAGACTGAAGAGGGGAGTGGTGAAAAAAACAACCACAGAATGTACTAGCAAAATCACATGGAAAATATGCTCTCCATTTTCTAAAATTATGTACATGCAAAAGGAAAATGTTACTGGAAGGAAACAATTTCTGGCAGTGCCTACTTATGGGTGGTAGAATTATGGAATACCTTAATTTTATTTATTTCTGTATTTTTTTCTATAGTGATGATTTATTACTCATATAATCAAAATATTAATGGTGTATGTAAATAAAATAATTAGAACACCAACTACATTACAAGACAGCTATAACACTCCGAAAAACAAGCAGCCCCGGGAAAGTGAACAAGCTGCTCAGACCAGCTGCTGGAGCTGCTGTCCAGGAAGGACGCGCCAGGGCGGCCCGGCTGTGGCCAGCTGAGGAGCAGGGCTCACACCGCTCCCAGCGTGAAGGCAGCAATGCTCCGCCTGCGAGGGGCTCACTGGGTCTGGCTTGGACTCAAGCAATGCACCTGCAAGTGCCAAGGGTATCCAGTGGGAATTCCAGAGGGAGAAAGAATAAAGAAATAGTAACCAGAAGTTAGCCAGAATTATACAAGGCAAAGGTCTGCAGGCTTCAAAAACTGCACCGAGTGCCAAATAGGAGAATTTATACATATCAGAGAGAAATTTACGAACATTGAAAAACAAGAGAAAATTCTGAAAGGTGCCAAAAAAAGTACAAAGAATCAAAGTGACATCAGACTTGAGACAATGGTGTGATATACTTAAAGTTTCGAGGAAGAGATATTTGATACTAAAATTTTATAAACTGTTATTTACATGTGAGGACAAAATAAATATATTGGTAGGCATTTAAGGTTTCAAAGAATATGCCACATAAAATTTCTCTTTGAAAAAATCTCATGAAGGATTTACTCTAGTGAAAAATAAAATAAATCCATGTGCAAAAAACTAGATATAGAAAGTTAAGGATAGCAAAGAGAGTTTGTTGTTATTTAAACATGTCATAATAAAAATAGGGACACTTATAATATAGGTATCAATTATTCCAAGTACTTAATAAGGGGTGGGAGGAATGGTGAAAACTGAGAGCATGCTAAAGTATAAATTTTGCTTGAGATGGACTAGGCAGGAATGTTTATTAATGAGCTTTAGACACTGATAGGGAAAAATAAGCAACATTATGAATCTTGAGAAAGAATAGCAAAGAGAAACACAGAAACAATATGAAATGCTCAGTTTAGTAGAAGAAAATCAATTTACCCAAAAGAAAATAGAAAAAGAACAAAAAAGAAGCAAGGCTACTAACAACAACAACCCTACCACCCTCTACCCCCCTCTAACCCCCCGACCCGACACACAAAATGGAGTTGCTAAAATAAGCAGAGGTGGAATAATAATTATTGTCAATGTAAACAGATTACGAATTAAAAGACAGACTCGCAGAGTGCCTAGGGGATTAAAAGCTAAAAGTTTTTTCTACAAAAAATAGGTGTGAGAAAAAAGGAAAAGAAGATGAAAACAAAGGAATATAATAAGGACTAACAGGGAAATATGAACTAAAAGAAAGAAGAGGTAGAACACTTAAAACTCTACAAAATAAAATTTAAGATTAAAACCATCACAATGAAAACAAAGGAAATAAATTTATAAAAAAACCTAGAGAGAATAATTAGGAGCACATATACACCTAAAATGCATCCCTGAACACTATTAAGCAGCAATTGACAGGTATATGTATGTTAACCACATTTGTTCCTTAAATTTGTGCTTTCTAGTTCTTTGATTAGTCCTAGTCCTCCTTGGCCTGTGTGTGTCTTATTTACATTCATCATTGTTCTCCTTACTTGAGCTTTAGCACTGTTTGAGAATGTTGTAAACAGTTGAGGTTGAAAAAAGAAGTTGCATTCAAACAGTCCAAGTTTTGTTAAAAGATTTTTACTAAAGTTACTTGAAGACGGGGTCAAAATGAAATGAAAGTACTTACTATAACTTTCATTTAACCATTCTGCCTCTCTTCTCATTTCTCCCTTAGTAATGGGAGACATACACACAACCTTCCTAATGTTCCAAGCTTCCTTGTAATCTGTGAGCTACAGAAGTTAAAAATCAAGAACACAAAAGCTAAAAAAATCCACAGGCAACTGTCCTCTAAATACTGACCTTTGTATAGTGCCCATGAATCAATTATATTTATTCCTAAATATTTGAAGGAGTCTATTTTTATATTCCTTGCTTTTCTTGTAGAAAGCAAAATATCAAAATAGCAACATGAAATTAGTCACATGAGGGCATTTTTATAAAAGGGAATAAAATATTTCCACTCTACATTGTGTCTTAATCTTCCTACTTAATCAGCTTACTATATATAAAATATAAATACAAAAGTAATAAACATACAAGCAAATCACTCGGCCTCTAAATGCTTTGATTAGTCACTAATAACAATCTGTGGAGTTTTCCTCTTTGGGGATTATTATTTTCAAAAACCATTTCATGCCTTACTTCAGGATCTTAATACCACATTTACTTGCACATAATGATTTCTCCTTCACCATACTCTATTTCTGCATTTGCAATAAAATATACTAATACTGTCATTACCACAAGTAAAAATATGCACTGTATTCTACAATTCTCAACATTCAAAAGTGAAACTATTTAATTAAAATGCAACCATCTCCACCTACCTTTTATAGTCAACTTTGTTAACATAGAAGTGAATCATTAATTAAGGGGCCCTGGGTATTCCAAGGACTAATATAGTCGCTTTGTTTCTTCCATCATTATATATATATATATATATATATATATATATATATATATATATCTATATATATCTTAATATATTATATATATTATCTTAAATTCCTTTGGCTCCTATCTGTTGGGAAAAGGCTGTCAGGTGACCTAGGCTAATAGATTCTCCAGTGGCTTCTGTTACGGCTCATGTCATACTATTAAAACCATGTGCCTTGAAAATGGCATAATATATGTAGCGGAATCCTGTCAACTCTAGATAATCAGACTCCGTTTGGCTTCAGGAGCTGATGCAGATTAGAGAAGAGATATAAATATGCAAATCACAGCGGCCCCCTTTCAGCACCACTGTTCCTACCTCTAATGGCCCTCGCAGAAAGTCTGCTTGCTCGGCTCCTACTTCCAGTGCTACGTCCACAGAAGCAAAGGGACGGCTGGCCATCTGCTGTCGTTCTCGAAGCAGTTGCTGGAGAGAGTTAAAAATGATTTGTTTTAAAATAGGTTTATACACATTAACTTCAACAATACCTTGTTCTATTTTTAACAAATGGCAGTCAAAATTTAAAAGTCAGCTAATGCACATATTCACATCTACATCACTCTACATGAAAACTGTTTTTTCTCCGTGGCCTGGATTATATGCCATAGAGGCTTTCAGTGAATGGCCTGCAATGAACTTCTCCCTGACCTCCATCCAGCAGCCCTAATGAAATGTGCTCAAAAGCATTTTGAAAACTTCCAGTAAGAGGTGTTACTTAAGTGAGAAGTGCTATTATGATAATGGCTATGCCAAGTTTCTCCCGTTCTAACTCATGCTTTTGTCTTAGCTGAAAGCAAATAACAGTAAAAATGTTTAAGGAAAGTTAATGAAAAGTTGTCAGAATGCGTTAATAGAGATGAAAGGAACATATGCCTTCCAAGACTAAGCCTGGTAAGTCAGCAAGGTCCCCTGTCCATTGCTAAGGAACAAGCAGTTGTTACTGGCAACATTTACAACATTATTCAAAGCCTCTATGTTCATGGTTTGAAATGAGGAATGAGTATTGTCTCGCAAAAAATTTGTGCCAGGCTTCACCCCCAGATATTTGTTTCTTTCCCCATTTCCCTATCCTGGGCTTTGGCCAAGCTAACACCAATGAACTAGCAAGTCCCAACCAATATTCAAGCAAATTTATATTTCTGCCTGTCCTTGTAATTATAATATTCATTAAGTCATGATAAGAAAAAATTGATGACTGGCACTAGATATTGCAAATTGTGCCCTTCTTATTCTATACAGCTAATACAACTATTATTAAATATTAGAAGTGGATGAGCAATGCAATTAAATACACTTTCAAATGAGAAGAAAAGTGTATCACTGAAGAAAGGCAAAAACCTTCAACACAATGAAGGGCTTCATCATTCACCGCGATTTTTTAAAATTCACTGGCATTAACTTAAAGTGCTAACTGGCCTCTGAATGTGCATGTACAGAGTACTGAAATGCATCATTCATAAGATTCCCTTTTAGATGATGAAGGGATGCAAGGCAACGCCTGATGGCAGTTCATTATTTAAGATTTTGTTCTAACACTTGTGGCACAGCAGTGACGCTGGTCATGAAATGTGCAGGTAAAGTAGAACTTAAGGCCTTGCTTTGTTATTATTAAAAAGAAACCATCCATATGCCAGTATGGGATAAAAATAATACAACTATTATGAAGTAATAGTTTTTCTTTAAAAAAAAAAAAGGTAACGAGCTCTAACCGGTTTGGCTCAGTGAACAGAGCATCGGCCTGCAGACTAAAGGGTCCCAGGTTTGATTCCGGTCAAGGGCATGTACCTTGGTTGCGGGCACATCCCCAGTGGGGAGTGTGCAGGAGGCAGCTGATCGATGTTTCTCTCTCATCGATGTATCTAGCTCTCTATCCCTCTCCCTTCCTCTCTGTAAAAAAATCATTAAAATATATATTTTTAAAAAAGTAATGAAGGAAGATGTACTAAAACATTTAAAGTAAACATAAATGTGATCTTAACCACCAAATTATTAGCTTTCCTATAAACTCAAAATTATATTATTTAAAATACAGCTGCTAGCAAGTAGAGTCTTATTTGTGCCTTTCTCAATGGGAGAGGCCAACTGATCTGAATGTCTATGCAGAATGCAAATGTAATGTTATTTCACACTAGAGGCCTAGTGCACGAAATTTGTGCACAGGTACAGTCCCTAGCAGCTGCCTGCCCAGGCCTCCCTTCCCTGGGTTGTCTGCTGCCTCTGCCCCCTGATGGAACTCCTGGTTGAACTCCCGGTAGAGGGGACAATTTGCATATTAGGCTTTTATTATATAGGATGCCAAGGGATACCAACTATAGACAACACCATGCGCTCTGTCTCTGGTAAAAACACAAATGCATGCGCACACACACACGCGCGCGCGCACACACACGCACACACACACACACACACTATATACAAAGTAACTTTCCTATAGTAATATGCAAATAGCTTTGAGAAAATTGTAAATTATAATTTAGGTTTGAAAACAATTTTCTAACATTTGTATTTAAAAGTTTATTAATACTAGTTGTCCTGAGTTAACAAATGGTAGCTCATACAGTTACATGATTGTTAACAAAATGAACAGTTTCTGTTTCCTCATCTTACCTTTCTCCTACACTTAAAAGGTCTACAAAATGCAATTAATGAATAGTCAATACCACAAACTGTAATATAAATCTATAAATATTCCAAATTCACTATCTTTGACAAAAAATAGTTTCTGGAATATAATATATTATTGTGACCCTAACATTCATAATAAAGAAAAATCAGTGACAGTCATATTTATTGTTCATCTTTTTATTTATTAGAATACAAAAGTATTTTTTTAAATTCCCGTTTGTCTTCTGAGCTTTGCTTTTCCATTATTTTATATGAACTGAATGCCTAGTACAGTACTCTTTATAAAGCAAGAAAAAAGACAATATTCTTGCCCAGTACCTAACCCTATAGTTTGTAAACAACACACGTTAAGATTAAAAAAAAAAAAAAAAAAAAAAAACTAGGGCAGAAGGTGATATACAGTGAAGGATACAAATAAGGAATTAACCGGGTAAGTTTACTCCAAGGTACTCAGCAGAGGGCTAGTTTTTCTGACTTTGAGAAATTAATGCAAATGTTCTGACTGGGGAACTTTGAGCTGATGGACTAAAATTATATAATGGGACAATATTATCCGCTACAAATTTCTGGCCCTTAGTATCCTCAACTATTGTCCCCCCTTTTGCCGGTTAATATCTGTATACATTACTTCCCAATTTTTGCCCCTTTTATGTCAAAACAAAGAAAAGGTAAACAGCAGGCTTACAACTTAAATTTTGTCCAAATTTAATATACATACTGACAGGTGATATAGCTACACTTGATTCAGAAAGACCTGTGTTTGAATACCAGTTTGTATACTTGTTAGCTGTTTCAGCTTAACCGAATTATTGAGACCTCTCGAAGCCTCAATTATTCCCATCTGTGAAGTGGGGACATTAACATTGCCTATACCTACTCCTATACCTCAGAGGGTTGTTTTGAGTCCCAGTTTCTCCACCCACTACCTATTGGGCCATAACCAAATGAGCTTTTAGGTCTTTCTCCTGCTTATTTCCTCTGGATGAAAAGGAAATAATAATATAAGGTTGGGACTAACGAGATAATGCAGTCGGGCTGCTCACACAGAGGCTGGCGCACTGTGCGCACTCTGTGACTATTCATTGGTACAATTATGATGTCAAATTTCAAGCACTAATTTGGTCTTTCACGATGGCACACTAATTACCACAGGCCCGTTTCCTCCAGCACTAGTGACACATTTAGCTCTACTGGTCTCCCTTTTAACAAATGTTGCAAATTCATGTGACAGTTGGAAAATGTCATGATAGTGGTAAAATAAATTTAGATTTGGAACTGCTTTCAGCCAATTGCAACTAAGAATGATAAAAACTCAACCTAAACATTAGAAGAATATAGAGTACTTTTTAAAGAACTTTAAAAAATAATTTATTTTGTGATTATGGTTTTTATATAAAATGAAGCCTAACATTTTCAACATCCATATAAGAAGCCATATAACAGATGATCTGTTTTATAACTAATCTGCTACTGCCAATTATTCAACAGACAAATAAAGCCAGAAGAACAAATTGATCGTAATACAATAGATAATAATCATGCTGCCATAAACTCTGTTGGGAAGAAAAATTAAAAATTAAAGAGATGTCCTTAGTATCATGTTTGTTGTCCATAACTGTTTTACTATTCAAACCTCTTACAAATCCTGAAATTAAAAATAAAATAAAAATCTATGCTTCAATATGGCAACCAAGAATATTAATTCTATCAAGTGTATATATATATAATTCTCCCACTCAATATTACTACTTCAATTATTGCAGCATTCTCCAATTTTCACACTAGCCAAATTTTCAACCACCCTAAAGCCATACAAACAACTCTCTAATAGATTTTAGGATAATAATCCATAAATCACACACACACAACAAAATAGTAATTAACTCTGTCCCCAATTGCTTCATATCTCCTTCTTCCTATGTTTAGGTTCTAGTCATCCTTCTCCCACTTCCAAAAGTCCTGCACCCCACCCCAAGCTTGAAGTGATTATGGTTCTTGCGAATTACTTATTAGACTAGTGTGATACTCTCTCTTTATATCTTCATGCTTCTCAGAAGTCTTTAATGCACATATCTGTTTATTTGGTTTTTATTCCCTACAGCACATAGTTGGCAGTCAACAGTATCTGATAAATGAACAATGAATGAGTGGATTAAAGTATAAAACTCTGTATCATGTGAATGTAAGTGAAGACAAGTTATGAAAAAACTAATTTTGATTATGAATTAGCCTTTAAAATTATGATATGTCCTTTATTATTTTAGAATTTATATCTTATCCTCCAAAGTAAGTGGATATTGATTTTTTTAAGAATGGGACAATTTTGTGGACCTACATCTCAAATCAACGTCAAGTTTCATATTGCTCCTCATCTACCTATTGCAATACTGAGATTATAAAAAATACCAGCATAAAGTCATCATAATACATTCTTTTTAAAAAATATTTTTATTGATTTCAGAGAGGAAGGGAGAGATAGAGAGATAAAAACATCAATAATGACAGAGAATCATTGATTGGCTGCCTCCTGCACGCCTTCTACTGGGGATTGAGCCCACAACCTGGGCATGTGCCCTTGACCAGAATCGAACCTGGACCCTTCAGTCCACAGGCTGATACTCTATCCATTGAACCAAACCAGCCAGGACTACATTCGTATTTTTAATAAAAATTATATTCCCAATTTTTTGGAAAGGTATAAAAAGAGCAATCAAAATGATTTATTGTTACTCTTGAGTTTACATTATAAAATGAACAAAGTGTTTGAATTAGAAATTAAGCAGCATTTAATAAAAAAGAGTATTTCTCTTACTAAAACAAATACATTTAGAGTAATATAAATAATCAATTTTGTTCTTTTGGAGGAAGTAAAGAGAAGTTGCAATATATTTAGTGTCATATAATTGAGAAAGTGTGAAATTCTATCATTTTCTATAACTAGATCTGCAAGGCACAGTCCTCAAATTCTTACTTCGAATATTGGACATCTTTGGCTTCTAGACTTCTAGTCTGAATTGGTTTTTATAGACAATGATGCTAGTACTTTATGGGAGTGGCTTGTCATAGCATTTTGCTTAGGTTACTTCAATTACTCTTTTCCAGGCTACGTTTCATAAGGCTCCAGATGCCATACAGTGAGTGTGCTGACAGATCTGGGCAAAGTGAATTGAAAACAATCTGGCAAGGATTCGCTGTTCTAGATGCCAGGAAGGACATTTGCGATTCATGGGAAGAGGTCAAACTAGCAACTTTAATAGGAGTTTGGAAGAACTGTCATGGATGACGTTGAGGGGCTCAAGACTTCAGTGGAGGAAGTAACTGCAGATGTGGTAGAAACAGCAAGAGAAAGAGAGTTAGAATTGGAGCCTGAACACGTGACTGAATTGCTCCAATCTCACACTGGAACCTTAACAGATGAAAAGTTATTATAGATAAGTAAGAAAGTTTCTTGAGATGGAATATACTCCTGGTGAAGATACTGGGAACATTGTTGAAATGACAACAAAGAATTTAGAATACTGCATAACCTTATCAAAGCAGTGGCATGTTTTAAGAGGACTGACTCCAATTTTTAAAAATGTTTTACTGTGGGTTAATACTATCAAACAGCATCTCATGCTACAAAAGCATTGTTCAATATGGTAAACATAATTGTTGTCTTACTTTAAGAAATTGCCACAGCCACCCCAACCTTCAGCAATCACCACCCTGATCAGCCATCAACATCAATGCAAGACTCTCTAACAGCAAAAGACAATGACTCACTGAAGGCTCAAATGATGGTTAGAACTTTTAGGAAGAAAAATTGTGTTTTTTTAGACAATGCTATTATACACTTAACAGTCTACAGCAACTTTTATAAACACTGAAAAACCAAAAAAATTGTGTTACTCATTTTATTGCGATGAACTGGAACCAAAACCCACAATATCTTTGATGTATGCCTGTATTTATGTAGCCTGGATTTGAAAGCCTTATTATCTATTCCTTTATGGGCAAACCTGAAGGTACGTAAAGATATTGCAGAATTTTTGGAAGGTTACTTCAGGCAATTTTGAAATTAAAATTTGGATTTGGAATCCTTTCTTTGTTGACATAGATGGCATCATTGATTTAGTCTTTGCCAAAGATGATCTCACTTCCGGATGGAAGAAATCATACAGAATGGCTTCATCTAGAAGAGTAAAAAACGCAGCGATTGCTTGATACAAGACCATCCTTTCTGGTGAGCAATAGGAAATACAACAGACCACTGTAGGGTAGCATTTCATTTTGATTTTTTTGCACTTACTGAAATTGAAATGAAAAGTCAAAAAATTAAATGCTTATTGCCAATTTTAAAGATTAGTCGGAGCCCTTAAAAATCATAATTAATAGTACATAGATGTCATATTTATCCAACATATTCTTACATAAACAAATAAATAAAAATATTACAGAAAAATGGCTATAGGAGACATGAAATTGATGGAGGACAGGGAGGCAGTGCTTTGATCACAGACCTCTGAGGAAATTGACCTGATTCCTTGGATACTCAGTCAGTAGAGGCATGCGTCCCCCAACTCAGAAATTTAACATAGAGAAGTGTATTTCTTGCTCATAGAAAATCTTCTCTAGGTCCAGGCAACTCCCGTCTGGCAACTCAGCAATATAGACTGCCTCGCTCTTGAGGTTCTGCCATCGCAACCCAAGAACTGCTTGAAAGTGAATGAAGAAAAGACAATCCTGTATGAACTCCTCAATGCCTCAGACCAGAAGCGACATATTTCACTTCTCAGAAATAGTCACATGGCCCACCGAACTACACAAAGGCCAGAAACAACAGGGAACAGTGGAATGCTGGGTAAATGAAACAAAGGAAGCCAGAAAAGAATATTTCAGGCAGAGGGGTCAGCAAATGCAAAGTTCCTGAGGCAAGTCTGAGCTTCAAGTTTTCAAGAAACAGAGAAAAGTCTGAGTCTTATTAAGCAAGGTGGCAAGGCGCAGAATTGTCAAAGGATACTTTGGTTTCATCAAGGTTAAGAGAAATTGGCCAGCCGCTGTGGCTCAGCATTTGAGAGTCGACCCAGGAACCAAGAGGTCACCTGTTCCATTCCCTGTTGGGGCACATGCAGGAAGCAGCTGATCAATGATGTTTCTCTCTTAGATGTTTCTATCTCTCTATCCCACTCCCTTTCTCTCACTCTAAAAATCAATATATTTTTAAAAGACTAAGATAAATAGAAGTAACATATATGAATCATCAAGCCCCAAAAGGATCCAAATGAGTGCAATTCATTTTTTAAAAAAAAAACATAATTTCTCTTTGTATTGCTCAGAGAGTCCATTCCTATACTGTGAGAAGTAGCTTGGAACAAAAAGGCTAAAGAAATAGGCATTACTATCCAAATACAGTTATTTTAAGACATAACCCAGAAAACAGCAACAGCAGTTAAGCTCAATACAATGAACCTACCTCTCCCAATAAGTATCAAAAGGTCAATATTGTATGTAACCTTCTTTAATACAAAAGGCCAGGTGGTTGTAATTTATCTGAGCAAATCAAAATGAGCAAAAAGATGACTACTGAAAAGGTCATTTAAAAGCTACATCCCCAGGATGGATGCTTAATATATATTACTCCTCAAAGAGCAAAATGGAAAGCTCGATAATTTCAAATTTTGAAGCTTGCACTTAAAAAAATTTTTTTTCTCCATATGGAATACAATACCCTCACTGTCCTATTGTGGTGTCTATTACTTTCCCAAGATAGAGGTCTAAGTTGTAAGAGAAACTCTCAGGAAGAGCAAATTAATGTATTTGACATCCAAGAGGTACACAATATGATCAAGTCAACCTTGATGAGTGGAAATGTAAAAGCAGCTGATTACAACAGAAATGACACATCGACTCCAACTGTGCATCAGAAATTTATGACTGGAGGTTCCTGTTACAATAAAACTCAGATCAATTCCTCGGTAGTTTCTCCTTCACTCCTTAAGAAGTAATTCACTAAGGGGAGATATTTTTTTCTTCCCTGATTCTGGGAATCCATACAAAGTTCAAGATTCAATTCTGAACCCCAGCATGCTGGCTTTTAGGTTAAATTCTAAATGCAACCTAATCCGTTTAGCCTTTTCATTTAGTGTATAAGGAGTTCGTGCTGAACGTTTACGTAGTTTGTGACAGTAATTTGAAAGTTCTTCAAGAGGTACTTAAGTCTTCCTGGAGACATAAATAACTCAAAAACCCGCATTTTCATCTTAATCAATATTTTTAAAATATCTCTTTCCTTTAAGGGAAATGTGATTATTTTGCTATTAGCTAATGGAGTCATTTTCAGTTCTCTGTTGAGAAACTCAAAAATGGTTCTTTTGTAAAATGTTTCTTTGTGAAACAAGACATCTGCTAATTATATTTTTTTAAGTCTGTATTTGGAAAGTACTTATGACATCCATTGACTAATCAGTGTAATAGATTAATATGCAGTTATTTTTTCAATCTTTTGTGAAAGAAGATATACATATTTTTAAAAACGAATTTCAATCCTTTTTAACATTTTAAATCTGAAGGACAGTTTAAAAGTAGCATAGATTACTCATGACTGATATAAACTGGCTTTCCCATATGCTTGTAACGGTGTGTTATAACACAAAAATCAGAATGTAAGAAAATCAATGGTCATAACAGACTCATTGGAATAACTCATTCTCGAAGCTGGAAGGAACCCTAGAGGTTACTTAGTTCAATTTTCCCATTAAAGGAGGGTCAAAAGTGCTATTCCTTTTCTGACAGTAGGCCATCTAGCACCCTCGGATATATACCAAAAGAACTACTTTTTAGCAAGGCAGTATTTCCTCCCAAAGACTTATAACACTGTTCAAAACTTCAATATACTGAATGAAAACTTATATTCTTGGGCTCTTTTTGGACCATTAAAGTTAAATGGAATCCTTATAATCTCATTTACTAAAATTTCTTTAAATACGTATTATATATTTGAAACTTTTCTCATGTCTTCAAATTAAACAATTCGAGTATCTTTTAAGTTTCATTCATTATTTATGTAAATGTTCTGAGAACAAGACCAGACACTGACATTTAAGAGATAAGAAATAACAGTCCTGTCCTCTAGGTCCTAGGAGTTGACTCATAGTCTCACAAGTAGAACAAAACTGTTTCTCATGTGACATGGCTTTCAGCATTATTTCAATGCCCTCTCTTAAAATGTAAAATGAACACAATATTCTACATGAGATCTGACTAATATAGAAGTTGGTAGAATTATTTCTAAATTAACATGCATTTAAAAAATATTTTTTTTTGTTTCATTTTTAGAACCACTCAATCAACAATTCCAGGTCTTTTTCACATGAACTTTGATCAAAAACAAGTGTTCTCTACTTAACACTTCTTCGGGTAAATTTTTTAAATTTAAATTAAGAATGTCACATTACATTTGTTTAATTGTTCATGTTTTCTTATTGTTGTTACTGGGGGTTTTTTTTGTTATTGTTTTTAATCTATTTTTCCTTAATGTAGAATTCTCTTTGATCCTTTGAACTTCCAACTAACAGTTTTCTGGCCCCACCTTGCCATTTGTGTTGAGCCCCTATACCCGTGGTCAGCAAACTGCGGCTCGCAAGCCACATGCGGCTCTTTGGCCCCTTGAGTGTGGCTCTTCCACAAAATACCATGGCCTGGGCGAGTCTATTTTGAAGAAGTGGTGTTAGAAGAAGTTTAAGTTTAAAAAATTTGGCTCTCAAAAGAAATTTCAATCGTTGTACTGTTGATATTTGGCTCTGTTGATTAATGAGTTTGCCGACCACTGCCCTATACCATTCCCTTGACCAGGTCAACACTACTTGATGGCAAAGAAAAGAATCAAGATGGTGAGTTGCCTTACTTGCTAGTAATCCAAGGCTAAACATAAAACCCACGAAGAGAATGACTTTTGCTTTTTATATTCCAGAGCTTCCTCCACATAGTGATGTGAACAAATAGAACAGATAAGGTATATGGATTTAGAAACATTCGGTTTATTTTCACAGGCTCTATCCATAGATCCTCTCTGAGAGAAAATAGATCTAGGAAGTTCCCTAGTTTGCTGACTAAAAACACTTTCTCTTAGTGTCAAACTCTGTGAAATCATCCTGTGTCCACTGTAAAAATTCATCCACCACATGCCCTTCCTAGACCTTCCCCTGAAGTAGTATTTTAGATCATACGTTGCTGAATCCTAATTTAAGTACTTTGTATACATATGTTCAAGGAATGGGTCACATACTTAGGACAATGAGAGAGAGAGAGAGAGAGAGAGAGAGAGAGAGAGAGAGAGAGAGAGCGAGCTATCCCTGCGTATGTCAGTCTTAGCCGGTTCTTCCCAAACGAAGAATAAACAGTGTTCTTAACTCATTCAATCTCAAAGTCCAAAAATGTTCCCAAGAACTCAATTACTTCTTCCTATGTATCTTGTCTGCTTCACTTATCAACTGGTAAAGATTTTCCTGAATTTATACCATAAGCCAAATTGCTGATCTACTCCCCAAAATGTATAACCATTCCCATGGTTGACCACAGGAGGTGGAATGACATTCTATTTATGAATTGGGGTGTGTTCCACTCAGGTCTGCATCTTTCCTCTTAGGAGCTAAAATGCCTACAGGTAATGTGAATTCTACTCTGATCCTTCATCTCATAACTTTTTTAAAAAAATATATATATTTTTATTGACATCAGAGAGGAAGGGAGAGGGAGAAAGAGATAGAAACATCAATGATGAGAGAGAATCATTGATTGGCTGCCTCCTGCACACCCCCTACTGGGGATCAAGCCCACAACCCGGGCATGTGCCCTTGACAAGAATTGAACCATGACTTCCTGGTTCATAGGGCGACATTCAACCACTGAGCAACACCGGCCGGGCCATCTCATAACTTCTTATCTGGTAAGGTTCCTGCAGAGGAAATCATGCCCTAGTTGAGCATTATCCTGGCAAGTAATAAAATCTGCCTAGTTTTGAAGTTCATAATTATCAAGCTCATTAGGTCTGTAGACTCAAAGCCATTTAATTGTGGAGTTCACATTTGTTTAGAATCCAAGCAGAGAAGAGAGTGCTAATGATTACCTCCCCACTCAGAAACCACCAACAGTATCTATACTATGACCCCGGTCCATTTTTCTATCTACTTAAAAAAAACACACAAAAAAACACCAATCCCAGCTATTATTAAATAACTAGAGGCCTGGTGCATGAAATTTGTGCATGGGGGGGGGGGCGTCCCTCAGCCCAGCCTGCACCCTCTCCAATCTGGTATCCCTCTCACAATCCTGGACTGCTGACTCCTAATCACTCACCTGTCTGCCTGCCTGGTTGCCCCTAACTGCCCCCCCTGCCAGCCTGATTGCCCCTCACTGCCCCCCACTGCTGGCCAGGTCGCCCCAACTGCCCCCCGCTGCCGGCCAGGTCGCCCCCAACTGCTTCCTCACTGCTGGCCTGGTCGCTCCTAACTGCCGCCCCCCACTGGCCTGGTCACCCCTTACTGCCCCCCCCTGCTGGCCTGGTCACCCCCAACTGCCCCCCCTCTGCCGGCCTGGTCACCCCACACAGCCTGCTTGTTCAGTCATGTGGTTGTCCCTCACTAACCCCCCTGCTGGCCTGGTTGTAGGCAGCTATCTTGTGAGGGTGCAAGGGTCAATTTGCATATTACCTCTTTATTATATAGGATTGGCTGAAATCAAGCTATATCGTATCTGCAAGATAGCCTTGCTGTATCAGCCAAGTTATCCTAACAAAAAAGGAGTGTTCAGTTTTGAAGTCTTAACTCACTTGCAGCTTTAGACTTGCTAACATGCCTGCTTTTACTTAGTAAATGAATAAATGAGTGGATGTTTAATGAGGATACCTCACTTTATTTTAGCATCTGCTGCCAACTGATCAAACATAGCTTTTCTGTAAACATCTGGAAATCTGTTTGCTAAAATCTTGGGTATGTACTTACCTCCTCTATTCCTTTTCCTTACTTTTGTGTACACTAAAATGACATAATCAATTTTCCCACTCTCAGGATTTCTACATCCCCCAACATGGTTGGTAGTTTTGTGTTGTTTTTTTCTCACTATTCTCTCTACCTTGTGAAAGTTGAAGCTGTCAGCAAAGCAAGTCAAGAAGTGATCATATCTTCAGCTTTCAGCGGAATGTGGCATCTAGCAGATATACACACTGATTCTAGTCCCCTACATTTACTCTGCCTTGATTTCATGCCAATTTTGTAATCTGTCTTGGGACAAAGACAATTCATCACAGGTCATACAATGATGACGGTACACACTTGCAGCCCATATGTTTTGGGATCAAATAAAGTACAGTACTCATTACAACAAATACCAAATACCATCTCTAAAATGTAAATAATCTGATTCGCGTTTTTATTGATTAGATCCTTATACTGATACTATCTTGCACCAGTTCTCTATCTCAGGACTATTACATAACCAAAAAGAGTAACTAACTGGTATTGAACTACACATTTCAAAGCTTCTAAATTTCACCCATGTCTCTGTATGCTTCCAATGCTATTTTATCTTTTTTCTCTTAGCACAGGGTGAGTGACTGCCTTTGGTGAAAAGTGTAGTATATTACACTCAAGCACCTCCAGAATAATAGGGCAGAGAGCTTGTCTTCCAGATGGATATTCTACTTGGAATTGAGATTTAAAATATGGAATGTTAACTTACAACAGAAGATTTTAATGACATATAAGTCAGAAATGCAAAAATGTGTGATCAGTTGTCAAGTGAGTGGCATAAACAAATGTTTTCAGAAAAAGACAATCTGACCATGGGCTAGACTGGTAGTAAAGGCCTAAAGAAGTCCGTAAGATAGAGCTGACCCTTAAAGGATGTGTAGGACTCCAATGAACCATAATATGTTCATCAAATAATAATTTGGGTCAGAATAACTCTTTTATTTTGCAATTATGCTTTATGAGAATAAATGGAGCCCTTCTCCTTCAATATACACATCCCTGTATAGTATTCCTTCATATTTGTCAAACTCTATACTCATTGTTTTACTTTATTGCCTCCTTTTTGCCTGTACTCTCTCAAACTATCTCATCTGCCTTCTTATTCCTTTTTAGGTACAGTAACCACAGGAAATACGTTTTTACTCTTCAAACACACGGGAATAAGTCTGTGATATCGGAATTTGAAAAACAACTACACTTGCATCAACTATTTCTTTGACATAAGCTTTGCTCACTTACACTGCAACATAGAGTATTTGGACATGCAAAGTATCCAAATGTGTGACACATCAACAAATACCAAACCAATTCTACTGCTGTATTGTTAAATAAGAAAACACCTTATATCCATGGACAATTTGAAGGCCAAATGGGTCAAAACTTTTTTAAAAATTAGACTATTGTCAAAGGAATGAATTTTTATAAGTACTATTAAAATGGGCCTGAAAATTTAATTGGTCTCTGCTACTATTCAACCAGCTCATCTCTCCATCAATAATAAAAGTAACGGATGGAGCATAAATTATTACTCAATCCACTGAATGTGACAGTTTTCAAAAACACATGCACGGTTCCCTTCTGAGAACTCTAAGCAAACAATTGTAAGTTATTTTCCTAAATCATTAACTACTTGCTTCAAAAAATGAGGTGATTAACTAAGCAAATGTTACTCGAATTTAAATGTTGTATTGAACTCAAAAAAGAGAGAGACCAAATACCATATTTTAATTCAAGTTAGAAGTTACTGTAAACTCATCAGTCTAAGTAACATATACCACAGACATTAGCAAATACACAAAGCCAGTAAGAGTTTAAATGCTACCCTTTAGCAATTCTCTTGCTAACATTTCAGCTTGAACTTATAATAACATTTATGATAATTTACCATAGACTGCTGACTTCAAACATTTAATTGGAAATGATGCAAACGTACCTTCAGAGAATAATATCAGCTCTGGCAAGATTTTCTTTAGTGCAAACAAAGAGGAACACCAAGTAAAATGTCATTGGAAATAATGCCCTCTTACTATAAAAACAACAACCCTCTTAACCCTTTCAAATAAATAGCATAAAAAAAAGAGCAAGAAATTATAAATGTTCAAATGTATATTACTATCTATTGATATACTTTTTATTCAAACAATTCCTTCAGGAATGTCATGCTTGAAAGTGACTGTGTCCTTATAAGGACCTTGTGAAGCCCGACTCCAATTTTCTCAGGGAACAGTAAGTCACAAAGCACACATAGAGCAGCTGAAGGTCACAAAACAACTCTAAGAGATCTACTTTTATTCTCATTGTCTTTCTTATTGTAGCATTGACAGCTCTGAGCTATTCAAAATAAGAAGCGAGGTTAGAGAAGCCCAGGCTAATAGGTAAAGAGTGTTATCATCCTATAATTCCATCCTGTAAGTCCTTCCATCTTTAGAAATTATATATCCTCCCAAATGTCTATTTCCCTTTGCCATTACTGGTACAGGAGGAGGAATAATTATGGTCTTTATATCCATTTTATTATATATGTAATTTAAATAACTTGAAAGATTAATAAGAGAGATGAATCAAAGAACTTATATGCATTTATGCATAGCCCATGGAGACAGACAATAAATAGACAGGGGAAGGCCTGGGATGGAGTGGAGCCGGGCAAAGCGTGGAAAATGGGGGACATCTGTAATAATCACAACAGTAAAATTAAATTAAAAAAAAGAAAATACCAAGGAATATTTTAAATTAACTCACAAAATTAAATAAATGTCAAACTTCAGTAACATATTAATAAGAGGCAATTGGTTTGGCCTTCTTGGAAAGTTATTTGCTAACAGATATCAAGAACATGAAAAGTGCAAATATCACTCAGCTGCGGTGGCTCAGTGGTTGAGCATCGGCCTATGAGCCAGGAGGTCAGAGTTCGATTCCTAGTCAGGGCACATGCCTGAATTGCAGGCTCGATCTCTAGTGTGGGGCAAGCAGGAGGCAGCCAATCAATGATTCTCTCTCATCATTGATGTTTCTATCTCTCTCTCCCTCTTCCTTCCTCTCTGAAATCAACTAAAAAAATAAAAGTGCACATATCGGCCAGAGGTCATGATTCGATTCTCAGTCAGGGCATAATGCTTGGGTTGCGGGCACAATCCCCAGTGTGGGGTGTGCAGGAGGCAGCCAATCAATGATTCTCTCTTATCATTGATGCCCCTCTCTTACTCTCTCTCTCTTTTGCTCTCTCTCTCTCCCCCTTCCTCTCTGAAATAAATAAATAAATAAATAAATAAATAAATAAATAAATTTGTAAAGTACACATATCCTCTGACTTAGTAATTCCACTTTATGACTCTATATTAATGAAATAATCAGACATACAAGCAAAATTTATAAAGTCCTGCCAAATTATATACACTGAGTGGCCAGATTATTATGATCTCTGAACTCATAATAATAAGGTCACTCAGTGTGTGTGTGTGTGTGTGTGTGTGTGTGTATGTGTGTGTGTATATATATATATATATATATATATATATATACACACATATATATATATATTAGAGGCCCGGTGCATGAATTCATGCATGGGTGGAGTCCAGCCAGCCTGGCCAGGGGGAGGGGACATGGGCAGTTGGCCGGCCTGCCTGCTGGTCGAGGGGACAATTTGCATATTAGCCTTTTATTATATAGGATATACACTGAGTGGCCAGATTATTATGCATTCAGAGATCATAATAATCTGGCCACTGAGTGTAGTTCACAATAGTGAAAAATTGCAGACAATTGGTTAAACAAACTGCAATATCAAAAAGGTAAAATATTATATGACCATTAAAATTATGTTTTCAAAGGATTTTTAATGACATTAGAAAACGTCAAGAACATAACTTTACATGAAAAATCAAAATTATATACACATATATATTATGTATAAAATTACATATGTGATAAAAATAAAATTTGGAATGATGTTTACTTTGGGTTGGGGGATAAAGAGAGACAGAATGGGAGGGCCAATAAAATTAATAATTTGCTTTAAGTGCAAAAGAAAAAAGATCACTGTAAAAATGATCCCAATTATATACCTATATTTGCATTATCTATATCTATATCTAGACCTATATCATTATACCTGAGAGGAAATAAAAGAAAGTTTTATCTTTAGAACATTAATTTTAACTCTTTTAAATTTATATTTTCCCCAACTTTTCTATAAGAGTTTCTATAACAAAGGAAGAAGGGGAATATTAGTTACTAGAGGGCCAGTGCACAAATTTGTGCCCAGGTGGGGTCTGGCCGGCCTGCTCCCATTGGGCGATAGGGCCAGGCTAGGCAGGGGGAGGGGCCACGGGTGGTTGGCCAGCCAGCCCTACGCCCTGGTCAAACTCCCCTTCGAACTCCCAGTCAAGAGGACAATTTGCATATTAGCCTTTTATTATATAGGATTATTTTGATGCCTCTGAATTGGTTGAACTGTCACTATAAGAGTGTATGATTTAGAAAACAAAAACTATAGAGGAATAAAGTAATAACTTCTGTTATTTTAGAAAGCTGGCTTATTTGTGCCTATTACTTATATTTATATTATATGATACTACAGGATTAAAGTGGCAAGGTTGAGTACTTGCCTGAGATAAAAGTATGGATGAAGCAAGTTCTAGGAGAAATTCTGTATAAATAATTATAATTAAGATAATAGTCAATTAAACAATTAAGAAATAATAGTTGTCATTTTTTAATCTTAATTCTAATTATTTATATATAAACTCTTAATAAAATTTAAGAAACTTAGAAGCAGTTTCTCTAAAAGCAAGTGAATATCGCATTGGAAGAATCTTTTGTTAAATGGAAATATGCTTAATTGTTGTGGTTAGAACTAAAGTAGTTATCTGTTTCAGTGGCCATTAAGGTAGCTCAGAGGACAACTTAAAAATATGACTGTGTGTGGTCACTTCCATCAGAAATGATCTAGGATGATAACAGTCCAAAAGACCAAGGATCTAAAACTGCATGGCACTGTAACTGACTTCAAATTGGCATACTGAACTATTTAGGCTGCAAAGTTAGTTTAGATCAGGATTAAGAATACAGTGACTAATTTTGCCATCTGGTGGTCAGTGTGATACAAATCAGATGTCTTCACTTAATGTTTCTATGTCAGAACTTTGAAGTAGGTCTAAAAATGTGAGGACAATTTTGGTGCTAAATAAATTCATGTATAAAATTAGAGACACGCAGAGAAGGTGTATTTTGTGATTTGGTCAGATAACATCTGTGATGGGCTGAATAATGTGCCTCCCTTCCACCATCCAGGTCTAATCCCTAGAACCTATGAAAGTTGTTGTTGTTGTTGTTATTATTATTATTATTGTTATTATTATTATTAACTAGAGGCCGGTGCACGAAATTCACGCAAGAGTAGGCCCTCGCAGTCCCAGCTTTGGCCTTTCAGTCGATTTGCATATTACACTTTTATTATTATAGGTATGGCAAAAGGGATTTTGTAGACCATGACTAAATTAAGAATTTTGAGATGGGGAGATTATCCTGGATTATCCAGATAAACCCTAATGTAGTCACAGTATCTGTAATAAGAAGGAGGCAGAGGAAGATGTGGCTGCAGAAGAAGGCAAAGGCGGTGTGACTACTATAGCAAGATGTGACACTCCAGGCTTTGAAGATGGAGGAAGGGGCCAGAAGCCAAGGAATGCAAGGAATGGAAAAGGCAAGAACAATGGACTCTCTCCTGGAATCTCTGGGGGGAAGGGGTGCGCCCTGACACCTTGCTTTCAGTCCTGTAAAACTGACTTTGGACTTGGGACCTCCAGAACTATAAGGGAAGGACTGTGTGTGTTGTAAGCTAGTTGTGCAATTTGTCACGGCAGCCATAGAACACTGATACAATAGCTAAATGGGAGGACCTGAGGCTGGAGTGATACAAGTGCTATAAAAATCGGTGGGAAATGAACTCTCTCCCTCCACTGACTGATCCTAAATCTGACCATGCATGTCAATAAACAATGCACTATTACTCAAAATGCTCAAGCCTGAAAAAAGTTTCCAAAATTATTCAGAAAGAAAGCAGAGATGATGCGCACACGCGCAGGCATGCACACACACACACATGCACATGCACATGCACATGCACACCCACACCCACACCCTAACCAAACAAAAAACCTTCTTTTCTGTCTAATCCCTGTGGTCTAAGTAACTCAGAGGAGTATAATAGTGAATGTATTTTACTCTACAAGTTTTGGGAGGTTCATCCTGAAAGCATGGCAGAAATATTAAAGTACATGCATATTTCACTAACCAATATGATGTGATATCTTTTACAATTTTAAAGCAAGGAGCTAACCGATGACCAATTGTCTTAAATGAAGCTTAAGACAAAATTCAGCAAGTTCAACAAAATGAAAAGGTATCACTGGCCTGAGAAGTAACATGCAGCATATTTCTTCCCTTGATCTAACTGTCCATCCCTGTCAGAAATATGGTGCTGCCTCAATTACTCTAGCCGTACAGCTTGATATCCTGAAAGGCAAGTAATTTAACCTTATTTGCCTTTGGTAAGAGTGTCTTGGATATTCTGGATACTTTGCTTTTCTATGCAAATCTTGAAATAATTTTTATAGTCTATACAAAACCTGCTGCAATGGTAATTTCATTAAACCTATATATCAATCTGAGTGGGATGTGTAACTTTACTACACTGCATCTTCCTATCCTAAAGATATTTCTCTCCATTCAGCTGGATCTTCATTAATGCTTCTCAATTAAACTTTATAAAACTTTATACTTTTATAACTTTATAATTGTTACATAAAATTTTGTACATCTGTAAAAACTGTTCCTTAAACAAGCTATATTTGTTGCTATTATAAATATTTTTAATATTATATTTACTATTTGTTGCTTGAGTATATAAATGTGACATTTTCTTTTGTGTAGTGTATTGGTTACGTGCTATTAATACTTCTATAAATTTTCCCATGGATTCAGTTAGATTTTCTATAGAATCACATAACCTGTACACAATGGAAGATTTGTTTATTTGCTTGTGGTCTGTATATTTTTTAATTCTTTACTTGAATTACTGCACTCACTAGAAGCACTTTTATTTCAAATAAAAGTGGGAATAGAGGCATCCTCGCCTGTTTATGATTTTAAGAGGCCTGCTTTGCATATTTCAGCATGGAGTTTCATGTTTGCTGTGTGTTGGACTTCTGTAGATACCTTTTATCTGTTAAAGGAAACTTCTTTGTATTCCCAGTTTGCTAAGATTATTTTTTTAAATCATAAATGTGTACAATTTTCTGTATCTACTGACATAATCATATGATTTTCCTCTATAAACACGATAAACACAAAAATCCAGAGGTTGCACAGTTGACCAATAGTGAGAGGGGATAACCACCGGGGAGGAGGTTAAAGAGCCCACACTGCACAAAGGTACAGATGCTCAAGAAAGAGCTCAGAACAGCAGCGGACATACCTGCTCCTGATTTTTATCTCTGCCCTTTAACAGCCCGTGCGGCTCAATCAAACTGCTTCTTATTCCTCTTGATATTGACCTTCCCTGGTATTAGCAACACTTTTACCTGATATACTTCACTCACGCACCCGTTTTCGAACATAGCTAGGAAACAGGTTTCCATTTAAGAATTTATTTTCTTCCATAATCATTTTAATTTTATTGGCCCTTTAATTTTCTTGGGTCTGAATCTGTCTTGTACTCCTGATAACCCAGGAGTGTAATAGGAAGGCCTTGGCTCTCTTCTGATAATCATTCCTCACAAAGAGGAACCTAAACTCTCAGTAGGTTTCAGCTGACAAGTGCCTACGAGATGTACTTCGCGGAGATGGCCTTCTCTAAAAGACTTTGCTTGTTGCCCACGTGATCTAGTGCCATTATCACTCCTCGTTTACAAAAACAAAAACAAAAATACTAACAAGCAAACAACAACCAAAAAGAAAGCAGACACTGCCCAGGAGAGACTGCGGCTTAGATTCGCAGTTCTATTCACATTGGGCAGCTGTGGAATGTTTGTGTTTTCGGCAAAAATTTTATTCTTGTAAGCTGTCACTTTCTGAGTGTTTCTGAGTCTGTGCGTAACAGGAGAACGCTGCTGCCTAATCTCCTGCTGAAAGGGAGCTCCTCTGTCTCAAGTCACTCTGTGCGCCAGCTGCCAGGTGCAATGATGAGCAGCCTCAGTGTAGCCCCTGGCACTTCCGCCAAACAGTAAAAGGAGTGAGAATATTACCTGGAAAACGTCTTAACTTTTTTTTCCTTGTTCCTCCGTGTTAGCTAGCGTACCCAGCTCATGGGAGCAGAAAGCACAGTCCTGTGGATGTGTGCTGCGGAAGGTCTTTCTGACATAACCGAACGGAAGAGCACTGGGCAGCATAGGGCTGGCAGTGGCCATTTCTGGGGAGCTGCTCTTTTTTGCCTTCTACTAGTAACATTGCTTCTGGACACCAGGAATGACGATGGCATCCTTCAGGTTCCGCTGACCTCGATCAGCATGCCATATGCCAGCGGCTCCTCCCGCTGAGAGGTCTGCACAGCTCCGCTCTTGTCAGCTCTGGCCTCTATCCTACTTCAAGGGCATTCAGATGCACCCAAACTCGCGATTCACGGTGACAGAAGTCCAGTATCTTATTTGAATTTTTTAATTTATTGTTCCCCCCTTTTAGAGTAGCTTGTCTTCATCACATTTAAATAACTGAAATAATAGTAACTTGGTAATCTCTACATTTCTTCCCTCCCTTCTTCCCTCCCTCCCTCCCTCCCTCCCTCCCTCCCGCCTTCCCTTCCATCTTTTATAATATTTACTCTGGTAGTATATTTAAGCTAGGTCCATTTCTCTGTTTTTGCATCCACATATACAACAACTATGGAAATATCCATAAAAAGTTAATTCCTGATCCTCTGTCACTGCAATGAATTGCTCAATATCAATGTAACAACAGCATACATCAAAATACTCTGTCTGGAATTTTAAGCTCTACTCAGTGGGTTTCAAAAGGAAAAGTGGGACAATTTCGAGTTCATCAATTACATCACATTAAATTAGCTTCTTTCATTGACTTGGCTCGACAGCCTTCATCTATTTTAATTTACAGCAAAAAGGACGGCCAAGTACAGGATAGCAGCAATGACACAGTCAAACACAGGCTTTGTCTTCTTAGTCATGGTATTCAAGTGAAGACCTCTAACTCAAAGGAAATTTCAAGAGAGCATAAAATATAATATACCCCATCATAGATACATTCATAAAACATGATTATAATATACTTCTATACCTAGAGCACTAATATTTTTTCATTAATTAAAAACATATGCTATGCTTGTGTTGTAAAGTACAAATCCCCATTGCATGAGAGAATACAACTAGTTCTTTAATATTCACCATTCTATCCCTTTGAGGACACGTACTTCTCATGTAACAGGAACAATCTTTTACAAGCATTAGTGGGCATCAGTCTACTCACAACACCGAACAAGAAGACGGAAACAGTTGTAGTTTCCTTAACTGGGATCAAGGCACCTGTAAACAGGAGCCACGGCAGGCTGTGCTGGTTGGTCACAGGGCTCGTGGCTCTGATGCTGAATAATAAAGGCAGTGAGGTGGGGAGGCCGTTATCATGTCACCTGGCAACTTCCACAAACACAGAAATCAAGTTCCTTTATGCTCTAGTTCCATGGTCGGCAAACTGCAGCTCGCGAGCCACATGCGGCTCTTTGGCCCCTTGAGTGTGGCTCTTCCACAAAATTCCACAGCCTGGGCGAGTCTATTTGAAGAAGTAGCATTAGAAGAAGTTTAAGTTTAAAAAATTTGGCTCTCAAAAGAAATTTCAATTGTTGTACTGTTGATATTTGGCTCTGTTGACTAATGAGTTTGCCGACCACTGTTCTAGTCCAACAGATTTGCTAAATCTCAGCCAACATTTGAAATACTGAGGCATTTATAGATATTGGGATATTGGTAAATAACCTAAATTTAAGTCCAGTTTAACTTATTCCCATAATAAATAAGATATTAAGAAAGAAATAGGTGTAAAATATTTTGAAATAGGAAGTTACCTTTCCACTATTTAAATAGTCACAAAGGTATTGCTATATATCATAAAAGCAATGGTTGACGATATACTCTTACTTGAATAAAAACCTTCCCTTTTTACTCTATTACATAGAAAAAATCCAAATAACTTGAAATGTATCAAATTTCAATGGCTTTGCTATGAATATGACAACTTGGAAGCAATAATGCATATATATGAAGAGGTACACTGCATCTAAATGAGGTCAGAAAAACACAAAATCTCTGCTTTACTCACAGATTATATCTATGGGTTAACTGATAATGGCCTGAGCATTAGGCATACACTGAATAATGAGTCAAAATGTTCTTTTCTAAAATATCAACCTTTTCTACAACTATTATTTGATTTTATAACTGCTTTCTAGGTTAAAAAAACACTATTCTGTGAACTTCTTCTGGGGCTATTTTTAAAAAGTGCTTTAACAATCTAATATCTGTTGTCAAGTAAAGCCTTCCAGGGCCCATTGGCTCATAAACATGACCTTCACCTGTAACATCTCTAGTGTGACACGTGACTAGGGTTCACGGTTCCCGGCTGCAACCTGCACACTGTCAGCGCCATATGGCAATTTATTGGAAAAGTTCCTACACTGCCTTGCGTACTGACAATCATTCCTGAACTCCTGCTTCCAGAGTCTAGTAATGGAAGAACGGTTCTGGTTGCAATGGATCCTTAGAGCACTAAGGTCCCATCGGACACCTGTCAGCTTCACACATTGTTAACCAGAGTTCAGCTACCTGTTAATAGCCAAAACTTCGCTCTACTGTCATTGAGGGGAATGGTGTTTTCTTTCTTTTTTTTAAAAAAAATATTTTTATTGATTTCAGAGAGGAATGGAGAGGGACAGAGAGACAGAAACATCAATGAGGGGAGAGAATCATTGATCGGCTGCCCCATGCACGCCCCACACTGGGGATTGAGCCCACAGCCCAGGCACATGCCCTGACCTGGAAATGAACGGAGATCTCCTGGTTCATAGGTCGCTGCTCAATCACTGAGCCACGCCGGCTGGGCAATAGAATCTTAATTGTTCAGGAATTAGGAATTTCAATTATATTATTTTATTCCATTCTAGGGGAGAGTCTCAAGAGTGTTACAAATCAAAGATGCTTCATTGGTGAAGTTCAGTATTTTATATTCATCACCCAGTAAGGTGCTTGGATAACTTTACATTCCAACTGCAGTAGTCAGGATTTCTATCAATTCTGTGAAATGTCCACTAAAAACTGGGAGGAGATAATTTGGATATCAAGCCTATGAGTGTAGAACTTGAATTAGAAGACTCACTTGAAAGTGACCTTAAAATGAATCACATATTTGGTCTGTGCTGGGTTGGTCAGTTGGCTTGAATATTATTCATTTCACAAATGCTCATTTAGCATCTGCTAATGCATCGTGCAAGCATCATACTAGGTACTAGGGATAAAAGATAAGAGTTTCTGCCAGTCCGACCTTATATATCGAAATATAATTTTTTATCACCGCAAAAACTGCAGATTAATGCAGTTGGCTCCCGCCAAACCCTACCCCCCCACCCCCGCCCCATTCTTTTGTGAGGACAAAGGGCAAAGCTTTCATATTTAGAAAATGTGACTGAGTTTTTGAAATGGACATGTCTCAAGAAAGGGTCAGACTAGAATCCTAAAGCCTGTGAGGGAGCAATGTCTTTCGCTGTAAAGGAACCGCGTGCTGTGCTATATATTCTCCTTGTCTTCAATATTCAAACATGCGGTCGCAGGTTTCATTTCCATGGCATGGCATGGCATTAATAATTCAAAATCAACACAATAGCACTTCCTCCCGAGAAAACAGAACAAATGCTATGCAAATTAAAGTTATGCAAAAAAGTTATCTAATTATTGTTTTTTCTCCTTGTGATGCCTTACAAGATTAGCAGAAAGAGTGAATTATAAGCACTGCTTTAATTTTCCCAAACTTCTAAAATAAACTATATAGAGTAACTCAATAAGAAAAAGGTGAAAAATTACACCTCATAATTGGCAATCATTTATTTTTATTTGCAATAAAACTATGTAGGCCTTCATCATTGTGTAATTGGTATGTAAAAAAAAAAGTACTGCTTTAAGAAACGCTAAACAATAAAGAAGAAAAATGTTGATAATGAAATAAAGTGCAAAATATAATATAGGCACACATTGGTTTGGGGGGCTTAAAGCATCAAAAGCCTAGTTTAATATATATATATTTTTTAAATAGGCTTTAAAAAATCACCAAATTATATATGGATGGTGTTCAATGACAATCTTAAACGTGTTGCTGAAAGCAGGGATATTTTGTAAAATGCTTTCACATTCAATAACAATCTCATATGTCTACAAAGACTATCTCTGGGTTAAAGGTATTATGTCATATGCAAATATAAGCTTTCCTTCCTTTAGAAGTGACTATGGCATAAGACAATTATCTAAATGTATATAGTGCCCAGCATATGGGTTCATGGACCAGTGATGATGAAAGTAATTTTGGCTATTTAAGGAATGCTTATTATGTTCCAGAATTTTACCAAGAATCTTGATGTATTAGCTATTTTTATTTTGATAATAACTCATGAGGTAATTCCTATTGGTGTTCGCATTGTACAGATGAGAAAATGATGCAGAGAGAGGTTTCAGTGGTGGGCAAACTCATTAGTCAACAGAGCCAAATGTCAACAGTACAATGATTGAAATTTCTTTTGAGAGCCAAATTTTTTAAACTTAAACTTCTTGTAATGCCACTTCTTCAAAATAGACTCGCCCAGGCCATGGTATTTTGTGGAAGAGCCACACTCAAGGGGCCAAAGAGCCGCATGTGGCTCGCGAGCCGCAGTTTGCCGACTGTGGCTCTAGGTCACATAATGGTGTCAAAGTTGATACTTAAAAGAAATGTGGGTCACTAACAGAGGAGTTACATCTTTATATTGCTCTGAAAGGATAATTTTAAAAACCCAAAATATCACTATTTCAGTGTAACTCCAGAGGGGATATCTTAATCACAACACAATTAGAAAGAACTTAATATTTCACTGGAATTAATTTAGCTTTATGAATAGCTTTATTATCCTTATTTTTCTAGTTGTGGAGTGAAAAGGTAGCCACAGACCAGTATCCATCCACAGATGGATGAGTGGGGATCACTGATGTACTCCAAGTAGTTAGTTCTGCCTACTGACAGCTACCCACTGAAAATTACTGCAAAAGAAGTATTATTGTGGGATATGCTGTATTTTGCAAGCAGCTATAAGGCAAATAAAATTACGAGGGAAAATGAGGAAGACTAACATTTGTTAAGTACCATTAGAGACTCGCCACTTGTACACATGGCACCTTAACCACTCTGCCATGAACACACTGTCATTCTAGCTTCTGCAGATGAGGAAACTGAGATTCAAGGAGGTTAGGTAATTAACTCAAGGTCATTGATATAGCACATAGTATAATTCTTCTGAGAAGTTTTAATCAGAAGCTCATGTTTAAGTTAAATTATACTTAATTATGAACAACACTCAACTCTATTTGGATGAAGACCTATTGATATTATCTATATATATAAAAGCTTAAGCGACCATTACGACCGAATGACCAGTTGACCAGTTGCTGTGACAAGCACTGACCACCAGGGGGCAGAAGCTCAATGCAGGAGCTGCCCCCTGGTTGTCAGTGCACTCCCATAGGGGGAGCGCCACTCAGCCAGAAGCCGGCTAACGGTTGGCAAGTGCAGCTGTGGGGTGGGAGCCTCTTACAACTCTGTGGCAGTGGCAGGCACAGCAGGCAGGGATGAGTTCGAGCAGCGTGGCACTTGGCACACTGCTACATCCCTCAGGGGATGTCTGACTGTCGATTTAGGCCCAATCCTAAATCGGCAGTTGGACATCCACCGAGGGGTCCCTGATTGTGAGAGGGTGCAGGCCAGGCCGAGGGACCCCGCTGGTGCAGGATTGGGGCCGGGAAGGGATGTGGGAGGTTGGCCAGCCGGGGAGGGACCACGGGAGGGTTCCAGGGTGTGTCCAGCCTGTCAGTCCCAATCAGCTTGACCCCAGCAGCAAGCTAACCTACCAGTCTGAGCGTCTGTCCCCTGGTGGTCAGTGCATGTCATAGCAACTGGTTGACTGGTTGACTGTCTGCCCCCAGGTGGTCAGTGCATGTCATAGTGAGCAGTTGAGCAGCCTTAGCATATCATTAGCATACTAGAAGCCTGATGCACGAAGATTCGTGCTAGAATGGGCTTTCCTTTCCCTGGCTGCCGGCACCGCCTTTCCACTCTGGTCCAGCCCCTTTCTGCTCAGGCCCCAGAGCCGCCTCTTTCCGCTCTGGGAGCCGCCTCTTTCCACTCCGGCCCCACCTTCCCATGCTGCCCAGAGGCCCTGAGAGACCGGGGGTGGGGCAGAACACCTGCGTCCTGCCCCCTTCACTTGGCACCTGTGTATGCAAATTAACCACCATCTTTGTTGGGTTAACTTGCATATCACTCCTGATTGGCTGGTGGTGTAGCGGAGGTACAGTCAATTTACATGTTTGTCTATTATTAGGTAAGATTACGCTTTGACTGGTTGAACAGATGACCAGACACTTAGCATATTAGGCTTTTATTATATAGGATCCTTGCCCAAAAGAATTAAACAAATACCTTAGAGATATAAAATTGTTTGGAGAAAAATCAAAAACAAAAGTTGTAAATTTTTTAAAATGTTTACTTGCAATACATTACACAAACACACACACACACACACACACACACACACACGACACAAAATCCTCACAGTGGGTGACTAGAAGAACAAAAAACATTCCCTGCTGTATTTTATCTTGCAACATATTCTAAAAATGCAATTACTTCAGAGGGCCCAAGATAAATTATTTTCTTGGAAACATCTTATTAGTATGTAAATATTATATAAAATATATGAAGGAAACAATATACTGCCAAGTAGTAGAAAGTTTAAATAAATAAAAACAATATTTTTTTACAGAAATTACCAGGTTTCTAAAAAAAGTTTCCTTTCAATTAAGCTACTATGTAATAATTAATATAGATATATAATATCTAAATAGGAAAACAATTATCATGAACAGTACACTAATATTATTCCTAGAAGAGCTTATAACACATTATTAGACAAAACTGTATGTATCAAATATCTAGATAAATATCTCAAAATCTAAGAGAACCAAGACACATAATGGTCAATGAGAATTTTCTTAGGTAGGACTTATATGCTACATCTGTATTTAGATGCTTATCAATTATAAAATTTATAGTAAATATTTTCAGAATATTGATGTTTATGCAAATATTAACCGAGGAATTTGGTTGCTAGGTTCTACAATTCCCTATGATCTATCTGGATTACAATTATTTGCACTTTTGGTGTTTTTGGAGGTAAATGTGGGTTGACTTTTCCAATGATATAGCTTATTCACTACATAATCTTAGTCAAATACTTTCATTGGTAAATGATCTAGTTGGTGGGCTTGTTGTGAGGTTAATTGAGTAAATAAATCACAACATTTTTAATGTACTAGGATGCAAAAACATGCTATCCCTATACCTATTTTTCTCCATACACCTTGCTTCCTTGTATAATTCTTTTTGATACAGAAAGCACATGCATACTCATTACGTCAGACTATCGTCACAAAAACCCTGCAGGTGCAGAGGTTACAAAGTATAATTTCCATACAGATAATGAAATTGAGTCTCAGAAAGGTTACGCAATAATCAATTCAATACTAGAAAAAGCTTCTTTTGTCATAATTAGTAATTACATAAGCAACAGTGTCTTTCTTTGGCTTTGTCTTCTGGCTCAGAGTCAAATGATAGAAAAGATGTTTTAACATGGAATAATGCATGTTGATAAAGTACATTTAAAATGTTGTTCAATTATTTACAAACACTAAGTAATATGCACCTAATAATAACCCTATGAGAAAATGACTATGATTGTCCCTTCATCTTTTTTTTTTTTTTTTTAACAGAAAAAGATACTGTGTCTCCTGAGAGGATAAATAACTTACAAAAGGTTACACAGCCAGCAATAGGCAGAGTCGGGATTCAAATTCCAGTAATTTCATTCCAGATTCTGTGCTTTTAATCTCATTTCTAATAGTGCCCCTGTTGTGAAAGTTAAAGAAAAATGTAGGTCCTATTCCATAGATATTTTAAGAAACAGTGTGACTTAGAAGTCTAAAGTCGCTGGGAGTTATCAGATGCCAACTATTTTGTTCTGTCAGTGGGGGATTTCCACTGGTGGAGGCATAAAAACAGAAAGGTAGGGAATGAGAAGCTCCTCTCACATAATAATAATCTTCACCATGATATCTATTACTATAGATTGAGCACTTCCTGTAGCATAGGCGTATTTCTACATCGTTTACAAGTAGTCACTCATCTAATTCTCACTATAATAATATATAAAGTATGTTTAACAGATTAAGAAACAGAGACACAGAATCATAAAGTAACTGGCCAAAAGTTACACACTGATTACTAGTAAGTTGTGGAGCTAGAACATAAGTCCTGTGTTTAGTTTATGCATCCAGCTATCAAGGAGAACACAGAGAAAACCCAAGAGACTTTCATTTTCCCAGCTGGAATAAGAACCAGTGTTAGAGTCTTAGACAGCCTAAAAATACTATTACAACAACCAAAGGCTGTACACAAAGTTCACGCCTTATTTGATCATGAATCCTTCACTCTTACATGTTACATTTCAGGACTGATTTATGCCAAGCCTCCCTGAGGCCAGAAATACCTACATGTCTTTTACATGCCACCTTTTTCCTTAAATAACACAAAATAGTTAGGAGAGCTGTGGTCCTCAACAGAGGTGGTGGGTAAGAAGGTGTATTAAAATCACATGAAAATATTATTTAAAGAATGCATGCACTCACTCTATGGGGATGGGTGAGAGTGGGGTAGGAGGGAAGAGTAGGAAAAAGATCTATGCAATCTGTCAAGCTCCCCTTAGCTGCCTATGACATGGCAACCGCTGAGGTGGAGTTGACCAACACAAACTCTCAACATGGCTCAATTCAGAGACCCAACACAACAGCAGCCTCTCTCTTACGGAGAGCGACGGCATGCAGCGGTAATTAAGAAGGTGACATCTGCAGTCAGACTGCTTGGGTTGAAGACCAACCCTACTTGCTGGGTGACCTTGGGGCAGCTGCTGAACCTTACCACCATCAGTTTCCTACCTCGCAGGATTATTATCAGAAACAACTGAGACAATACATATAACAGTCCTTAGCATGGCACTTCAATGAATAACACTTTTATTATAGGTTCTTAATCTGTCCAATATGTAAGTTATGTAAGATGAACTATAACCATTCATTTACTTTTTGTTTCTACTTTCTTTAACTGGAATTAACATAGATATAGAAGGAAAAAAATGTAAACCCAGAAATGAGTTCAGTATCCTACCTAATAATAGACAAATATGCAAATTGACTGTTCCTCGCTATGCCCACGATTGGCCAGGAGGCGGGGGGGGGGGGGGCGGGACTCAAGGTGGCCGGGGTGGCCGATTGGGCCGGCGGGACGCTGAGCTCACGTCGCCAGCGGCGGCGCGAGCTCAGCGTCTGCGCCATGGCTGTGCTGCAGCACAGAAGGGGCCTCTGGGGCAGCGAGCTCATGTCCCGCTGCGGACCATCAAAAGCGGGGGAGCTTGGTGCCTGTCCGCTCTGGCACCAGGCCTTTCGGAAGCCTCCAGCGCGGCGGAGGCTTCTGAAAGGCCTGGTGCACCAGCGGACAGGCACCCAGCTCCCCCGTGATCGAAAGCGAAAGCGTGTAGGGGACCCTACACATGCATGATTTAATCATGCACTGGGCCTCTAGTTTACACATATTGAACATGGAGGTTCCATGTGGGGACATCCATTTAGCCAAGTGCTGTGCATTATCTGATATCCCACTCCGCTAATCTGCATTTGTCTTTTTCCCTGATTCTCCACTGCTATCCTTTATCTCAATTCTCTCCCCTTCTCCATATGCTCCTCGCCTCTTGACTTAAGTTTGCCTTTTTTTCACCTTTCTTTTTTTAAGATTATTTTTTAGTTTTAGGTTCACAGAAAATCTGAGAGGCCGTAGCTGAGATTTCCCATGCTCTCTAAGTCCCCAAGCGTGCAGAGCCTCCCCATTCTCTCCCATCAGAGTGGCACATTTATTCCAATTGAGGAAGCCGCTCTGACACTTCCTAGCACCTTTCCATTTGACACTGGCACTTTAAAAAAATGTTTTTATTGATTTTTTCTAGAGAAAGGAAGGGAGAGCCATAGAGAGAGAGAAACATGGATGAGAGAGGAACATCAGGGATTGGCTGCTTCCTGGATGCCCTTTACTGGAGATCAAGCCCGCAAACTGGGCATGTGCCCTGACCAGGAAAGGATCTGCCAACGATTGGTTTCTGGGTCCACGTTCTACTGCTGAGCCACAGCGGCCAGGCCACACCGGCACATTTTAATATAGGATGGACACTCAGAGCTGTGTTCTCATTCTTGTGCGTACTAACTATAGGGAAGTGTAAGTATACACAGAGAGAGAAAGACAGATCTCCATTTCTCACCCCAGGTCACAGATAGCTAACCTGCCATTCTTTCCTTACCTGCACAGTCAAACTGCAGAAGTAGGATTATTTAAGTGAGTACATAATTTTACTGAAACGTGCATAAACTGTTGAGCCACACTGTTATTTAAATATATATATATATATATATTATTTATATATATATATATACACTTCTTCAGAAATCTTTTTTATGATCTTCTTGAATAGGTCAACCTGTGTTCTATCTTTCACAAAATGTATAATATTTTTATAACGATTTATTGTTCCAGCCATGATTACGTGGAAAACTTGCTTTCTCTCCTGTTTGTAACAATGATACATCACACCGACCTTTCCTGCTTGTCACTGCGGGTGGTTTGACATGCTAGAGTAAATTCCATCTAAGTTAAAAATTATCCTTCGGAAACTATAATTAAATGCACTGTTAAATTTTTGTTATTAGTTAATAATCACTGAAATTACTTTTCCTACAAGAATTTTTTTCCTTCCAAAAATATGGTTTGCTAAACTTTGCCCTGAATTATTTTGGAACAACTACTCCGGTTTTAGAATTTCTGCTTGCTTGCATCGCCAAGGGGGGCAGGCTCTGGAGACAGCCTGGGATCCCTGGATCCTGACTCACTGCTCATTGGCTTACCAGCTTTTTACCTTAGGCAAGTTACTGAACTCTTATGTGCCAGATTTCCCTCCTCCGTAGGAGGGGGATAATAACCTGTCTCAATAGGTTGTTACGAGAATTAAATTGACTAACATACGTAAAGCACTTAAAAGACTGACTGGCACAGAGCGAGCACTTGACAAATGCGAGCTATGACAGAGTGATTGACAGGTAGCCAGGTGTATAACCACAGTAGGTATCGGAGTAGAAGTCCTTTTTGCATTTTCCCACTCTTATTTGCTGTAATAAAAAGAGCTCTGGTGAATAAAATGAGCAGTGAGCCTGGGACATTAGTATGTCTAGAGCAGTGGTCGGCAAACTCATTAGTCTACAGAGCTAAACATCAACAGTACAACGATTGAAATTTCTTTTGAGAGCCAAATTTTTTAAACTTAAACTATATAGGTAGGCACATTGTTATTAACTTAATTAGGGTACTCCTAAGCTGGCCTTTGCTAAAAACTCAAGGGGCCAAAGAGCCGCAGGTGGCTCGCGAGCCGCAGTTTGCCGACCACTGGTCTAGAGGAACATCTGTTAAAAGGACCTGCATTATTAGCATTTCCAGGGGAACAAGAACTGAAGGCAAGACAGAAGCTCCTAAAGAGCCGTTTGGCTTAAGCAAATAAATAATATGGCCCCGAACAGAAAAATCACATTTTCAATCACAAACCAACGAACAGTGCGTTGTCTTTGGTTCACACCAAATGTTAATGTATTTTAACTGCCATGCTTTATTGGATTTCTGAAGTCAGCATAGATCATGTGAAACAGGAGACACTGTGATCATCATTGGAAAACAAAGTCCTTCACAAACACTGACCCTGGTTATATTCATTCAGTTTACTTTCACCTTAGCTAGTACTTGGTTGCATATAGTTCTTGATCTTAACCTGACTTAAAAATCACTGGTGCATATGAAGGGTCTCTCTGCCATCACATCACCTCTATCTCTGTTTCCTAGAAAATGCTGCGGCCACTGATCCTCCCAGGTAAATGTACTGCAGTCCAGCAACCTTTGCATAGCCGCTATTATTGTAATTGCTTCTGCTTCTAAAACTCCCAAGATGCTCATGGGGCCAACAGTGTCCTGGCTCCCACTAGTCACTCAGTAAGAAGATAAATGTCATATACATGTCTACTTGAATCTTGGCATACATTTTTCCAGGAGTTGTTAGATTCTGCTGAGCCATTTACACTATAATTTTTTAATTTAATATAAATTATTGAAAGATGTTCTTATATAATAAATCCCCTTATAAATATTATCTGAGAAAAATTCATTACAAAAATTTAAAACTAAGTTATAAATAAACACTTGGCAGTATGTGTATACTTCTATCATCCATCAAAATATAAATTCTATAAGAGCTGGAAATTTCTCTATTGTTCATTGCTATATTTCTAGGGACCTAGCTCAAATCTTAGTATACAAAAGACCACAAAAACTGTGTTAGAGTGAATGAATAAATCATTGCACCTATTACATATAATGTTCTATATTTGTAGTAGGTCTTAAATGATTTGAGGGAAAGTTTTAATCTCATAATCCTCTTTAATGCTTAGAAGAGTTGTGTTTTCTTTATTTTTTTAAATCTTTATTGTTGAAAGTATTACATATGCTCCTTTCCCACCCCCTGACCCCTCTAGGGGGCCCCTACAGGCTTTGCCACAGGCCTTCACCACACTATTATCTGTGTTCAAGTCCTGTGGTTGGTCTCTTCCCACTCACCCATCTCAGATGTGACCTCATAATGATAAATATGCATGAGAAAGAAACAAAAATTAGTGCTTAGGTCACTGTAGGAGAAATTAAAGTCACAGGCATCTGAAATAGATGTGAATGTGCAGGTGAAAATAGGGAATAAAGCATCTGACAATAGTTCAAAAGGAGTTCATTCCACAAACCTGTAAACCTCCATCACAAAAAGTTTTCAATCTCTAGAACCAAAAGTTGAGGTCTAAGTTGGACAGGAAAAGAAAGGCGTGAGATATACGATGTTTCCTAATGTGGGTTATGCATCCCTTAATTTTAAGTGTCTCAGTTTTTAAGAGCCTGGTGCTGAGTGCTTAATTTAATTAGCTTTACACAAGTTAGGAAGGAAATTGGAAATCTCACCATTGTTAAATTTTCATTAGTGAATTAAACCTATCCTGAGCTCATTGAGAATAGTATTGTCATTATTGGCTCATTTGTCTTTTTCTCTAAAAGACCTAAACCCCTTTATTGCAGAAATTTTATTTAATTCTGTTTTTCTAGACATTACCCAATGATTGGTACATAATCAGATATTCAGAGTACTAGTTGAATGATATAAACAATGCAATATACAAATATTCTTATATAGACATATAACCTAACAATACAACTCATTAAGTTATATGGTTCTTTTCCTCAAGGAAACTATGATTGATAAGGTAATGTCATACCAATAAAATATTATATGGTAAGTACCAGAAGAGAAAGATGTGTAATTTTCATAAAGGTTTAGGGGAGATGGATCATTTATTATATTTAGGATGATAATAAAACACTTCTTGGAAGAGGTGGCATTATATTCAAATCCTAAGAAATAGATAGATTGGGATAGGGAGATGAGAGGCCCAGAAGGTCTTCAAATTTTTCAATGGGATTTTAGAGTTTTGATTTTATTCAAAATGTTAAAGATATTTTAACTTTGGTTTCATAGCTTTATAAGGATAGGAATTTATTATGTCTACTTTAATATATACATACATACATATATATATATATATATATATATATATATATATATGCATATATATGTAAGAGAATAAGAAATAAATCTAAATAAACCTTAAGGTTGGTGAGTTCTTTTCTTTATTTCCTTCCAAGGTGGGTGTTATGTCGCTCAGGTTTGAAACTACTGTCTCAAATAAGTATTCTAAGCTCTGACCCGCGGGTGCCATCGCAAACACCTGCTAGGCTTCTCCTCCACAAGGCCCCCTAACACTTCAATAGCCACGTGCTTCCCTCAGCACTAGTAAACAAGGGACACAAATCTCCGGATAACCTCTGAGGTTCTTCTCAAAATCAGTAAAATAAAATGCTAACTGGACTGGAAATGAGAATAAAGTGCGAAGTGGCAGAATCTGTCAATAAACTAAGTTGCTGAAACAAATAAGGCCGCTGAAACAAAGATGACCACTTCATTTAATATGAACACAACACTTCAACAAGTGTGACTATTCACAAATGGGTTTTTCTTTTTCATTCTTCCTTTCTTGTTTCTCAAATGAGTAGGAACTTTGGGTCAAAAAAAATTTAATAAATACAAAAAAAAAAAGCCAATGTAACTAATTCAGTAAGTTGGGGACATTAACAATAAATGACTACAATAACTTTTTTTTTTTTTTAGTAATCAGTGTCTTACATGAAATGAATGTTTTCTAAAATAGAAAAAAATCATTGCTTTGAAAATCTAAGAAGCTTAAATTCTTAACTTCTCAATGTTCAGCTTAAATTTGCTTAAATTAATACTATTGCTTGGAATTATTTTTATCCTTTTAATCATGTTCTTTGTACCAGTCCAAATATGCTCTACTTTTTATAGACTATTCTCTAAAACGCTGTAATTTGAGATTCAAAACAGGAAATGACAAATCTAGAATCAGAGATGCTTCTAAAAGTAATTCCTAAAATCGGTTTATTCTTTCCAAAGGAACATGACAAGTTGGAAAGGAAATGGGCTTTTGGAGTCAACCTCAAGTACAATCCCAGCTCTGCAGATTTCCAGCTGTGAAACCTGGGCACATTGCTCCTTACCCAATGTACACACACACACACACACACACACACACACACACACTGCAGTATTATTCAACTGTAAAAAACACACACAGTGAAACAAAACAGGAAATCCTACCGCTTGTGACAACACAGATGTACCTTGAAGGCATTCTCCTAAGTGGAATTACTCAGATAAAGACAAATACTATATGGTCTCACTTATATGTGGAATCCCCCTGCCCTCCCCCAAAAAAACCACTAAACACAGACCAAGAGATGAGATTTGTGGTCTACCAGAGGTGGGCATGGGGGAAGGGTAATTGAAGGAAGATGGTCAAACTCCCAGTTGTAAAATAAATAATTACTAGGGCTGTAAGGTTCTACATGATGACACTGATTAACATTGCTGTATCATACATAGGAAAGTTGTTAAGAGAGGAGTTCTCTAAGAGTTCTCATCATGAGGAGAATTTTTTTCTTTTGTTTTTATTGCATCTATATGAGCTGGTGAATGTTATAAACCTAGTGTGGTAATCATTTCACAAGATACGTAAATTAAATCATTATGTTGTATATCTTAAACTTATACAGTGACTATGTCAATATTTCTCAATAAAACTGAAAAAAAGAAACAAAGGACATTCTTTTATAGTCAAAACAAGGTCTTACCCTATAATCAAGGTGAGAAACAGAAAAGAATTAACCATCACATGCTTAAAGAATATCATATGAGCACCCACAAAATGGAATAATTTTAACGAGACTACTCGCTTAGTAGTTAAGACAATAATTTGTTTTTCCTAGGTAGGGTGGGTTTAGAGTCTCTGGTAATAGAGACAGTACTCAGGCAAATTATTATTACATTTCCAATACCTAATATATTGTGAAGCATTCCAGGACAATTTCATATAAAAACATAAAAATATAGCTGAAAATATCAAATAATGGCTAATCCACTGCATTCTTTTTCACTGTAGAAAAACTGAAATAACAACAATGATCAGAATGAACTATGCTCCATGATTAGAGCGAATGTCTTTTCATTTTCTTTCAATTGCAATAATGATAGCAGACACAGCAAATTTACTATATGATATTCACAATTTTAAGCACTTTATACACATGAGGCCTTAATCTTCATAACAACCCTATGAGGCTTTACTCTCCATAGATCGATATTATTCCCATTTTTAAAGATGAAGAAACTGAGATGGTGAGAGGGTAAGTAACATGCACCAAGTTAAAAGTAGGTAAGGGGCAGAGCTAAAATTAAGAACCCAGACTGTCTGGTTTCAGAGTCTGAGTTCTTAACCATGTTAGTATAATCCCTCTCAAATTATTCTTTTTTTTCCATATATCACACATGAAAACTTTCAGGAGTATAACACATCTCTAAATCAAAAAAAGGGAAATGACAAGTTATGAAATCTGAGAACTGTTAAAAACACCTCAAGTAATAACACTTCCTGTTCTCAGTTTTTAAAGTCAGCTGAGAATACAGTTGAAAAACATAAAAATGTATGTATGAAGTTCAGAACATAATTATATATGGGAATTAAATACCTAAAAATTTACCAAAGCTTTAGAAGAAAGGGCATTTAATCAAAACTATCCTACTAGAATATCAATTTTACATGCTGTGTAAAATATTTGTGTGCTCCAGTGAATATGTAGATGATTTACTGCTGGTAGAATGTCTCTGGCCTATTTTTATGAAGTACTGCTTTGGGAGAAAACTTTTGCACTTGTATTATGTCAATTAAAGTCACTGTAGTTCACCAAGAAGAGATGTTCAGTGGTTGAGCCTTGACCTATAAACCAGGAGGTCAGGGTTCCATTCTGGGTCTGAGCACATGCCCAGGTTGAGGGCTTGATCCCCAGTGGGGGGCATGTAGGAGGCAACCAGTCAAAGATTCTGTCTCATCACCGATGTTTCTCTCTCTCTCTCCCTCTCCCTTCCTCTCTGAAATCAATAAAAATGTATTTAAAGAAGAAAAGAAAATGATGGGACTATGTCAGACACACAATGAACCTGAACACAGACTGTCAGTTACAAAAGTGACACATGTTGCAAAGTAAGCATTTACCTTATGATAAGTCATAAGGTAAGTCATAAGGTAAATTTTTACAGCTATAAAAAAATAAGATAGTGGTGTGACTTCAATAAAAGCAATCTAGTATTTTCTAACCTAAATACACTCCAATTGAAGTGTTTTCATCCCCACTTATAAACATCATATAGTCTATAAGCAGTTATTATATTCTACCAGCAATAAGAATAAACTAAAATTCAGACTTTCAATGACACAACAAATATTTTTAAATAGGTTAGCACAAATGTTCCTTAAGTCTTGTAGTAGTGTTTCATTTTAATTATGTTTGCTAAAGACTATTTTTCTGTAGATGGCCAATCTAGATAAGGGTTGTCCACTAGAACTTTCTGTGATGAAGGAAATAGTCTATATTTGTGCTATTCAACACAATAGGTACTAAAAACATGTGGCTATTGAGCACTTTACATGAGCTAGTATGATTAAGGAACAGGATTTTTTACTGCATTTAATTTAAATTAATTAAAAATTAAATAGCCATATGTGACTAGAGGCTACTATATTAGATGGCTCAAATCTACTCATCTCTTTAGGAGGAAAACATGGGCACGGCTATATAGCAGTGAGGCTGGTTTCTTATGTGTTTTGCCAATACTCTTTGAAGGTAGCTCCAAATAATACGTTTCTATTATATATTAACTGCAGAATTATAGACGTGTAGAATTGTAGAAATACAGATTTCCGAAGACACCCACCCAACTCGCAATAAATGGGAATTAAGAAAGCCATGAATAATACAATACACACTAAAAACAAAAAGCAACAATAAACTAGTCAAGTATGGTACAAAATGAACTGAATATAAACAAACTTTATTAACTAATCATATCATCCAATATATCGATGCCTGGTCAGGGCACATGCCTTGGTTGTGGGCTTGATCCCCACTGGGACGGCGGGCATGCAGGAGGCAGGCGATCAATGATTCTCTCTCATCATTAATGTTTCTATATCTCTCTCCCTCTCCCTTCCTCTCTGAAATAAATTTAAAAAATACATTAAAAAATATTGCTGATTTCACATTGGCAATGTACCTGGAGGTAAAATTACTGCTATATACGTTTCTCAAAACGTAGCTAACATCCATATAGACTAGCCAAACAGTGCCATAGAATTTGACTCAGTAGTCCCAATTAAAGACTTAAAGTGAGAAATGAAAATATTTAATTAGAAATCTTGGTTACATGTACTAAAATTTATTTTAGTCATTTAAAATTATGAATACATACATTTTATACATTTAAAGTTTTAAAAATTATATTAAGAACTCATCTTTTAGTTCAAAGGTAACAACGTTAAGAGTGTTTTGTATATTACTTCCACAAATATTGATGCATATGAAGGCAAAGGTGTGTCTGTGTATTCTTAAAGGCCCAAAGGATACTGGCTGAGAGTAATAAGATGGAGTTTCAATCTTGGTCAATTATTAACTGGCTGGCTGCTCTTGGGTAAGTCACTTGTTTTCTTTGTGCCTCAGTTTCCCTAGGAAAATGAGTTTTTTTACCAGGAGATCTTTAAGTATTTTCACAGTTTTAAAAACGTCTGACTGTAATATATTTCTAATAGAAATAATGCCTCAATCCCTCTCCCAAACCCCTGCCCCCACCGCAATCAGCAGTCTTTAGCTTCTTGATTACTCTGATTTTAATGCTGGCCCCCACAGCAAACATACTGCTTCTAAAGCTGCATTCTCTGGATTAATGAGAAACCAGGAGATGTTTTCCCATCTGGTCTCTGGATTCAGTAGCCAAATGACCAAGTACACATAACATTGCTTGGATAATGTTTCCAAGCTGAAGCAATTTAGCTATGGTGTTAAAATTAAATAAACAAGAACTCAGAATTTAAAGCCCTGTAACATATATTTTTAAATACAGAAACACTTTTTAAAAGTGCAGTAGTTTGACATAGAGCAAGGTGACCTTGATCCTGCAGACTTCACCAATAGATACAATTATAGTGAGGGTCAAACAGTAAAAGAAAATACCTACACATCGTTTGGATTCTGGTTCTAGTGGAAGGGAAAAAAAATCTGATTATTTTCTACATCTAAAAATAAACCTTAAAACATGAAGAGAACAAAATATTACATCAATTTATTTGTATGATAATTGTCATATATTGAGAAGTAATTATAAACCTTGGAGATGAAAATAGACTAACCTGAAAAATGCACAACTATTTTATGTCTGATTTTTTTTTTTTTTACTGCAAAACATGAAATTGTTTCAAAGCCGAATGCTTAATTTATACACGGTGACAGGACATAAAAATTAATAAGCAAAATAATGAGTCACTATCTTGAACAAAAACATTTTTTGCATAGATGCATTACTCATAGTAAATTAGAAATAGAAATTATCAAAAACCTATATATTATCCTCATAAACTATAATCATTCACATCTAATAGCTCAGTAGGAAAAATGACATGTGGGGTTTAAAACAGCATGATGAGCACTGCCGTACGTTGCCATGCCTTGCCATGGCAAAGCTGCTCCTGCCACCAGAACACAAGTTCAGGATGTCTGTGCCATGGAAAGCACAGCCCGTGTGGACTGTGAGGCTTACTACAGATTCGCTCAGGGAGTCAGCAAGTGCTTAGCAATTACCCACAGAAGCTGTTAAGGACTTAAGTCATCCCTTCGGTGGGGGAGCATTGGTAAAGGTACAGGAAGGTAAGCTCAATGAGAATGGAAACCAGGGAGGGAAGGATGCTATGGTAAGAAGGCTGCCTTTACATGGGAGTATTGTATAGTGGAGCAGATACTCCAGAATCAAACTCAGGTACGGTGGGAGTTATGGGGAAATGGGATGAACCACACAGAGAGATCTGCCAGTTAGCCAAGGTGGGTGCAAGGATTCCAAATAAGCTGGCTTGACTACATGAGAATAATATATGGGTTACTGTGCTAAAGGTACCTTCAGAGTGAGACAATGCATGGTCCTATCCGGTTTTGAAGGGATCTTAATCTGAAGGAGGTGGATTTCAGCAAATCTATTTTGTGTATCCAAATCAATTCAAATATTTTACATTCATTAATGCTTAGTTTTCATCTCCTCACAAAAGCTTTCCTAATGATATGCCATTGAACGCTTCTTTTAAAATTCCTATAGGATTTACTATCGCTAATGAACATAGTTTTTTATACCATACCATGCATATATATAAAAGCCTAGCAACCGAATGGTGGAACAATCAGAACGACCGGTCAACCTGCTATGATGCACACTGACCACCAGGGGGCAGGCGCTCAACGCAGGAGCTGCCCCCTGGTGGTCAGTGTACTCCCATAGCAGGCCAATCCCCGCAGGCCACGCCTCCCACCAGTGCACAAATCCATGCACTGGGCGTCTAGTTATATGATAATATAATGAACACTGAACTGAGTGGCTTGGGACCAAGAGATAATCTCCCCTCCCACAGGTTAGGCTGGCACCATCCCCAATGGAAGGTACCCTGGTCAGGGCATCAGGCAGCAGGCTAGGGGGAGGCATACCCTTGTAAGCCTCCCTTCAGGATATCTGGTGGGGTGCCACCAAGCTAGAATGTGAGCAGCTAACTAACTGGCCGAGGACCTGCACCCCCGCCCCCCCCCAATAAAGGTCGGCCTGGATTTGCATTCCCAAAACCTGCTGGCACCACCAGCCAAGCACAGAGCCTAAGGGGAGGAACTGCACATCAGAACTGGGACATCTGGGGCACCCTCTTGGAGGTCTCCATCGGGGCCTCTGCCAGTGAGCTGCACAGGTAGGGGAGACAACTCTTCCCTCCCACAGCTGGCACACCCTAAGTGGAGAGGGCAGCCTTGATCTATTCCTCCAAACCCCACCGGCACCTTCCTGCAGGTACAGTCTCACAGGGAAAAGGGGTCACAACACAGAACTCTGAAGGGGACCAAGCAGGTGTGCAGCTAGGAGAGAAACTACCTCCCCTCTTGAGGGCTAAGGATCCATGCCACCCCAATCGAAGGGCAGATTGGATTTGCATTCCCAGATTCTGCTGGACCCACCCTGCTAATGTCATATCCACTGGGGGAGGGGGTGCAGCAGTGAACCTGACTTACTCGGAGCACCCCATCGGGGCCTCCGGCAGTGCACTGCAGAAACAGAAGGAGGTGAGCAGCTCTCCCTCTCCCTTCCCAAGGGCAAGAACCACCCCAAGAGGAGGGGGCAGGCTTGTTGTCGTCACCTAGCTCCACAGGCACATCCATCCCTGCTGGTGCAGGCTCATGGGACAGAAGGGGCACAACTCAGAACTGGGTCACCTGATAGGGCACCAATGAGGTAGAAGGTGAGTAGCTAGCTCCCCTCTCAAGGTCTGAGGGCCTGTGTCACCCTAATCAGGATTGGGTTTGTACTCCTATTTCCAACTGGCTCCATCCTGCTAAGCTCATTTCTGTGGGGTGAAAGTCAATCCCACCCACAAACTGGACAACAAACATCAGTTCCCAATTACAACAGGAGGGTCACATAACCCACAGAAGGGACATTCCTGGAGCACCCATCTCAGGAGATGACGGAGGCTTTACCACTGTGTTCCACGGGGCACTTACGACGTAAGGCCACCCCACAAAGACTGGAAGGAGTCATAGCAGTCCATCTAACTCATAGACACAAACACAGAGAGACAGCTAAAATGGGAAAACAAAGGAACAATCCCCACATAAAAGTAAAATCTCCAGAAAAAGAACTAAATGAAATGGAAGCAAGCAATTATCAGAGTTCAAAATAATGGTTACAAGGCTGCTCAGATAACAATGGAACAGAACAGAGACCCCAGAACTCAAGCCACACCATTATGGTCAATTAATACTTGACAAAGGAGGCAAGAGCTTACATAGGAGTACAGACACCTCTTCAATAAATGGTGCTGGGAAAATTGGACAGACATATGCAAAAAAATGAAACTAGACCACTAACTTACACCAGACACAAGAATAAACTCAAAATGGACAGAAGACTTAAATGTAAGTTGCAAAACCATATAAATTCTAGAAGAAAACAGGCAGTAAAATCACCAACATCTCACATAGTAGAATTTTTGCCAATACATCTCCTATGGCCAGAGAAACAAACAAACAAAAAATAAACAAATGGGACTGCATCAGACTAAAAAAGCTTCTGTACAGCAAAAGAAACCATCCTCAAAAGGGAACCCTTGAGTATGGGAGAACATACTTGCCAATGAGACATCTAATAAGGGGTTATTTCCAAAATATACGAAGAACTCATACAACTCAACAAGAGGAGGACAAACAATTCAATTTAAAAGTATGCAAAGTGAATAGACACTTCTCCAAAGAGGACATACACCTGGCCATCTCCACCAATGACGGATCCCCTTTGCGGAAGTAAGGTTGGCCCGGCACACTCTGACCAGCACAGACATGGCTGTGAAAATGGTGAATTTGCAGGGTTCCTTTGAAGGTTTTCAACAAGTTCATTGCGTTAAGTGTTTAAGTTGCCCAAACATTACAGAGTTATATGAGGCCATTACCACCGAGGACAAAGTGTATTTGCTCATGGAACACGCAAGTAGAGGACACTTATTAGATTTCTTACAGCCCATGACCGAGGAGGAAGCGGAGCCAGGGTTCCTCCGGGTGCTCTCAGTGGGACAGTATTGTCACCAGCGGAGCATCGTACATAGGGACCTGAAGCCAGAGAACATACTGCTAGACGGCAACATGACCATCAAAGTAGCAGACTTAGCCTCAGTACAGAAATTGAGCACCTTCCATGACGGCCCCAGAGATCATGAAGCTCCTATCCTATTACGCCCCAAATACTGACATATGGAGCCTAGGGGTAATTCTCTACAAGATGGTGATGAAGAAATTTCCATTTGTGGGGAAGATATTTGGGCAAATGAAGAGAAAGATATTGAGTGTGCCACCCTTTATGTCTCTAGAATGCCAACAACTTTAAAAAAAAACACCCACACACAACAAAAAACTAATGACTGCCAACCCCAGCCAAAGACCAAGCCTGAAGATATGAAAAACCTATGGGTCAACATGAGCCAGGAGGAGGAACTGAGGCCATACAGTGAGCTGCCCTGGGGTGACTTGGACTCCCAGGTAACAGAAGTAATTAAGAACCTTAGCTTCAAACAGGACGAGGTTGAGCAATCGGTAAGGCAAAACGGCATGGGGCTGTACATAACGCTAGATACCACAAAAACCAAGAAGAAGGGCCACACATCAGGGCAAGACCCTGCCCCTCCTCTGACACCAACTGCGGTGCTTTCTCAAGCCCAGAAGTTCTGCCATCATGGCCTAATTCCATAGACCCTGCCAGGCACCCTGCCAGCCTGGGAGTCAGGGATGCCCACTCCCCCAACCAGCCCACTCCCCAGCCACTATGGAGTCGAGCACGCTCACTCCCCCAGACAGCCCGGAGTCAAGCATGGCCACTCCCCCAACCAGCCATCGTCAAGCATGCCCACTAACCCTTCAGCATGGAGTCAAATATTCCCACTCCCCCTGCCAGCCTAGAGTCAAGCATGCCCACTCCCCCTGCTAGTCTGCGAGCATGAGCATTCCCCCAGCTCGTCTAGACTCAAGGACCACCACCTTCCCTACCAGCCTGGAGTCAAGGACTGCCATCCCAGCCCAACCCTCCAGCATCGCCCTCAGGGCTCCCACAAGACCCGCAGCAGCAGCAGCACCAGCAGCAGGGGTGGAGCCCCGGAGGGACCCACCCCTGAAAAGAGCCTCCAAGCTGGGCAGCCTTATGGTGAGACCTCAGACTCTTCCTCTAGCCACAGTCAAGCGTGCTCCTCCCCGTCAGCCTGCAAGCGAGGATGAACACTGGGTGGTCAGGAGGGTCTTCCGGTTCTTCCTAAAATGCGTATGTTGTAGGTCATGCATGAACAAGAAGTGTATCAAAAGGACGAAAGTGAATCCAATATAATTTTTTAAACAGTGGACGGTCAACGCAGGGCCATAGTCAAAGATGCTGGGAAGGTCAAGCAGCACTGCCTGAATTTTAAAAGCTGAACTTGAAGATGCTGATCTCCAGGGAGGCCGGCCACGTGGTACGGAAGATGAGCGAGAGGCTGGACGCAAACAGCTGCGGTGAGAGCAATGCCAGAAACGCATGTGCGAGGTGAGAGGACTCGTGGAGAGCAGAGTTAGGATCACTAACTCCAACTTATCATCTGAACACATAGAAGTCTAGGCCAACGACCGAGTCCTGGGCTGCCAGCAAAAGGGAGGCAACCCATCCATATATATATAAGTAACTGATAACGATGACCAAGATCTTCATGGATGTTGCCCAATATTGTGATTTGGTCTTCGAGGGCTCATCTCAGAGACCACAGCTCATCTAACAAGTGCGGATGAAGGGAGACAGCTCCACAAGAAGGTAAAAGGGAAACTAAGAGCAGGGACACTTGCTCTTCGCACTCCTGAGAGTGAGCCGTGCTCACAGCTCATGTGTCTGTCTGGCTTGATGACCGTTGATTATTCCTGGGCTTTGCTGCTCGAGCTAGTTCATGGGTCTTCCCTGCAAGACGTGGGCCCCTGGACACCGAGGTGTCTGTGACTCCGACTGACCAGTAACCACTGCTCTGTGAACAGCCCGGGCAGGACATTTGAGACCTTGGATTTTCGGTTCGTTAACCCCCGATACTTGTGTGTGTGTGTTCTGATGTGTTTGTAATTTGGATTAAACCTGCAAGTAAGAAGAGTGAAGTCAGCAGCACAGTCACCTCTGTTGGCTCACTATTGTTACTTGGCGTCAGGAACCTAGAGGGCCAAGTGACCACCTAGGGTCCCGGCCTCAATCAGGCACCCCTGATACTATCTGAGGATCAGGACATGGAGTGACTTACAGGAGACTATACTCACGGCCAGAGTGCTGGTGACAGTTGGCGTAGTTGGCAGTTGAAACTCTAAATTCTAAATCAAGTTAACCTAATATTTTTTTAAAAGAACTTAAAAGCCTGACAGTTGATGTAGTCATCACTGGCTTATGACAGGTCTGAAATCTAAATTTAAATGTTAAAAGTAAAAATTTTAGCCTAATTTCAAGAGAAAAAGAAAATCAAGTTAACCTAATATTTAAAAAAAAAAATTAAAAACCTAACATGAAGGAACAAAAATGAGCCTGTCAGTTAATGAGCAATTGGCTGGCAAAACAAATATATAATTTGGCAGAGATGAAGGAGAAAAGACTGATGATGGTATTGCTCTTTAAGGTGGGAACTTGAACTAGGTATAGGTAAAGGCTTATATAAGGTTGCAACCGAAATTGCTTGAAAATAAACTAAGAAAGTTCACTTTGAAAAGAAGGACCAAGACTGTATTATCTATCAGCAGGGGACCTCTAGTTTGAGATGGAGGTGCAAGTTCATAAGAAACTGCCGGTATAAACGTGATGATATACAGACAGACTTCCCCATACCTAGAAATGTAGAACCCCTGGTGAGTAGGGCAAATACACAGGGAAAAAACCCTATTACAGGTGGATGCAGATAGACATAAAGGGAAAAACTTGGTCAGGAGAATTATTGAGAGGTAAGTCAGCTGACAGAGTAATAGATGAGGAATAGATGAAGATATAATGCAAAAAAAAGCACATCCGGAGGATCCAGGGGACTGTGATAATCCATTTGATGATGGATATTTTGCAAGACTAGTGGTGACTAAGAAAACTATTGATAATAATCATGGAAATGGCCCACCAGTATCATCCATAGAAGGCAGAGAATATACAAGACAAACAAGGAGAGTAGATTTTTGACAGGTACATTTGTCAGACATTGATTGGCTTGCTAGTATTAGGGACAAAGGAGCAAATACAAGTCTGCCGACAAGAAAAGAAATCATTTGACCATCAAGTTGATAATCCTATCTTTGGAATGACCAGGTAGTTGAAACTTATCTTCTCCTATCATTTAAAGAATAACTACATTTGATGTTTTAAAACTCTCTTATAAGGGACAGCATCAACATTCATAAGTCAGATGGTATTTCAAAATATTTCAAGTGTTTTATCAAAAATCCTCAAAATGTACTTTTAAGAATATGTGATATTCAATACACCTTAGAGAGAAAGGATGACAATACCCACAGCATGTGAATGATCAAAGAGTTTACATTATACTTCCACCAAAATAATGTCCCACGACCAATGATGAGATGAAATTTTATTTTATTTGAGTCATCAAAGCAAAGCTCCATGGACTATATCATGATTTATTATTATAGAATCTAGGTTACTTCTGATCATTTATTAAGTTTGAAATTTTGGTATGACAGAACCGTGTGGTTGGTATACAGTCTAATCTAATGTAAGCAGACTTGAGTCTGTTGGAATCAATAAAAAAGAACAGGTGAGCTATAGGGCCAAGAAATCAGAAGCTATCTGCACATAACCACTTTACTTTTACTACTGGGGCACATATATTGAGGAGATCTTTGTCACATATCTACTGATATCACTGTAGAAACAAGATAGGTTCTTTAGTTTGTATTTTATTAAACTTAACCATATTGATTACCTCATGTCTCACATTTCTCATTTTTTTCATTTAGTGCATATGAGAAGAACACTAAAATTATACACTTAATGCTAATTCAAAACTTTCAAAGCTGTTACTTTATGCCCAAGATGGATAATTTATACATTTTTATATAGATAAAATATAGTATATGTTTGAGTTTTTGAGGGTGAAATAGAATGGAAATATTGGCTAGGGATCTTGGAAAAGATCTGAGGTAATGAACTCTTTTGTTCCTTTTTTCCCTCCAACTAAAATACAGAGGACCCTGGTATTGCCTACCTAATGTTTTATGTGCTGAGGTTACGGAGAGATGTACAGCTTCTGTCTTTTCAGGGCTCAGGCTGGTAGGACGAGCAGCATGAAGTGATAATTAGGATGCTGCTCCTCTTTATTTTCTCATGAATCTAAATCTATATTCTCCTTTTCCTGACTCTTTAATGCATCATTTCCTGTGTTCATTACCATTTTAACTTCAAGACACCTCCATTAACGTACACACATGCATACATACTACATATATCTTTACAGATGTCAACTTGTATTTGTTTCTTTCTCTGAGATCTTCTCGGTCCGTACCTTGTCTTCTAAAAGCATTCTTAAATTATCCTCTTCCTGGCATGTGATACAATGATAGTCTTCTGATTTGCCTCCCTGGCTGCCCTATCTTAACCTCTCCTTCACTTCAATGATCACCTTATGTTGAGAACTTCTACAACCATATTGCCGATCCTCATCTCTCCCACAAAATGTGCTCTTTCCATAACAAGGTTGTAATATAAATGAGGGGGGGGGTTGAGGAAGAGAGAGGAAGAAAGAGAGAGAGGGAAAGGAGGAGGAAAAGGGAAAACTGAGTCTAAATTTAGAATAAAATGAGTAATATCACCTTAAAGGTATAGCATTAAAAGGATGAAATTTGTTTGTATTTATTTGCTAAGAGATGCCATAAAGGGAAATAATTATGTCATTACATAAGTTTGGTAACTTTTTTTTAGTTAAAAGAAATTATATGTGTTGTTAACCCAGAGAATTCAGGAAGCATGTATTGTCAGCAAGATGCTGGGGCATAGACAGAGATGAAAAAGAAAAGCAAGTGTTTAAAGCAGAAGTTTTTTTTGTTTTTTTTTTTTAGTAGTGCAATTTTTATTGTGGCTTTTATAAGAATACATAGTATTTGACTGAAACAGGAAATTTTAGGTAAAACAGTTAGCATTTTATTTTTATTGTGACAGTTTTAGTTTATTTTTTTATTAAGGTATTACATATGTGTCCTTACCCTCCATTACTCTCCTGGTTCATGCCCTCATCCCCCTGGTGTCTGTGTCCATTGGTTAGGCTTATATGCATGCATACAAGTCCTTTGGCTGATCTCTTCCCCTTACCCCCACCCTCCCCTACCTTCCCTCTGAGGTTTGAGCATCTGATCTATGCTTCTCTGTCTCTGGATCTGTTTTTGTTCATCAGTTTATGTTGTTCATTATAATCCACAAATGAGTGAGATCATGTGATATTTATCTTTTCTGACTGACTTATTTTGCTTTGCATAATGCTCTCCAGCTCCATCCATGCTGTTGCAAATGGTATTGAGTTTCTTCCTTTTTACAGCATTGTGTAGATGTACCACAGTTTTTCAATCCACTCATCTGCTGATGGGCACTTAGGCTGTTTCCAAATCTTAGCTATTGTAAATTCTGCTGCTATGATCATAGAGGTGCATATATCCTTTCTGATTGGTGTTTCTAGTTCCTTGGGATATATTCCCAGAAGAGGGATCACTGAGTCAAATGGGAATTCCATTTTTAGTTTTGTTTCTTTAAAAATATATTTTATTGATTTTTACAGAGAGGAAGGGAGAGGGATAGAGAGTTAGAAACATTGATGAGAGAGAAACATCCATTAGCTGCCTCCTGCACACCCCCTACCGGGGATGTGCCCGCAACCAGGGTACATGCCCTTGACCGGAATCGAACCTGGGACCCTTCAGTTCGCAGGTCGACGCTCTATCCACTGAGCCAAATCAGTCAGGGCCATATTTAGTTTTTTGATGGAACTCCATACTGTTCTCCACAGTGGCTGCACCAGTCTGCATTCCCACCAGCAGTGCACGAGGGTTCCCTTTTCTCCGCATCCTCACCAGCACTTGTCATTTGTTGATTTGTTGATGATAGCCATTCTACAGGTGTGTGATGGTACCTCATTGTCGTTTTGATTTGCATCTCTCAGATGATTAGTGACTCTGAGCATGTTTTCATATGTCTCTTGGCTTTCCTTATGTCCTCTTTCGAAAAATATCTATTTAGGTCCATTGCCCATTTTTTGATTGGGTTATCTTCCTTTTGTTGAGTTGTATGAGTTCCCTGTAAATGCTGGAGATTAAACCCTCTTAATTGGTAGAAGTGCCACCCCATAGAGGTGTTTATGGAAATGTGCTGGGTGTGTGCCATTGTGAGAACTGTTACATTGAATGGGAGATATGACTGGGCTGGCATATAATGGGCAGAAGCTGGAGATTCTGAAGGTCCTTCAATGCACAAGACATTTCCCTACCACCAACTGTCCTGATTCCTGCATGACATCCCAATGTCTTACCAAGCATCCATTTATAATAACTAAGCCCAACACCTAACTACATTATTATATAAACACTAAGTACACATTTTGGACAGTTGTTATTAACAATGAAATTTCCTGAATGCAAGTACCATGTATTTTAGGAGAAGACTGTTCTTGGCTTTGATCCTAACTTTACCATGAGTCACAAACCAATTCAGAAAATCACACCACTATATTGTAATGCTGCTCTTATGGATGAGTCACAGATCCAACAGCCTCTGTGGCTGCGTATTTGTGGTAATTCTATGAATAGATGAAAGTATCTGACTACTTCATTATGTTTTATTGCATAGACATATACAATCATTTATTAAAAAATATATAGTGATTTTTTATAAATTACTTCCCTTTCATGTTTCTTTCTTTTTTAAATAGGACAACCCAATTTTATTTTTTTTATTTTTAAATATTTTTATTGATTTCAGAGAGGAAGGGAGAGGGAGAGGGAGATAGAAACATCCATGATGAGAGAATCACTGATCAACTGCCTCCTTCATGTCCCCACCGGGGATCTAGCCCACAACCCGGGCATGTGCCCTGACTGGGAACTGAACCTTGATCTCCTGGTTCATACGATGATGCTCAACCGCTGCGCCACACCAGCTGGGCTTATGATTCTTTCACATTAGGGCATTTACCATTTTCTACAATCATGTATTCATGTAAGTTATATTGGTAATAAGTTTCATCTCATGCTAATAAAGGGGCCGCTATAAAATATTTGTTATAATGGCATGGAGTAGAGAATCACTGGCTTAAATTCTTGGAAGAACGAGGGTGGTATGAGCCAACGCTGTTGGAAGTCAACAAATACAGCAGACGGTCTGGCTAATATCAAACAGCAGAGGTGCTATTCCCAGTCCCCGTGGTCATGTGACCGACTCATGCTAATACACCGTAATGAGAAAGCCCATGTGCAGACAGAGAATATTTAGCACCAGCAGTACATATGGCCAGGCTCATTTCCCCACTTAGCGGAGGAGCTGGGGAGGGATTTGGGGAGGGATTTGGGGAGGGGTTTGGGGAGGGATTTGGGGAGGGATTTGGGGAGGAATTTGGGGAGGAATCTGGGGAGGGATTTTTGCAGTAGAAAAGGGATAAAATGACCAGGTGAAGGACTTCAGTTATAAATGAGAGAAAAGGTTTAATTGAGCCAAGCAGCTCAAAGTGTTCTTGCTCCTCTACTGACCTGCGCCCTGGCAGGGAAACAAACGAAGTTTTCGTTGATTCATATTGTCTCATCATGTTCAGTTTTAAACGTGAATTTGTGGAAGGAAGTCCTTGGTGTGGATTACAGGCCGTGTGCAGCTGTGTGCTGCCTTAATCGCTCTCCCTCATGTTGCTGCCACCTAAATAGTTTAGGCTCGCCCGAAGGTGTAAGATTAAGTCAGAACAAGAACCAAATGAAAGAAAGTGTTTACAAATTTTGTAAAAGATGAGATCGTCATCTTGGATTCTACTTTATCCCCTAAAATTTTATTCTTTAGAGCCCCTCAAATACTTTTCATGCTAATATTTAAAGAAACAAAACATAATTTTAATAATTTATTAATTATTGAGAACTATAAAAGGGAACTTTTGGCAACATATGACGGTCGCCAAAAAAATGTTAAAAGTATATTCATGATCCATTCTTCTTCAAACTGTAAAGACACTTGCAACAACGTGAGTGGCTGTCAATAAAATAAAATAATGGCCCTGAAAATACATTTCTATACATTTTATTCATAAAGTAGAGACTAAACTATGCTAAAATTTCCATGTATTGTCTAAAGCTATTACCCTTTGGCCTAACCCATTTGGCTCAGTGGATAGAGAGCATCGGCCTGCGGACTGAAAGGTCCCAGTTTCGATGCCGGTCAAGGGCATGTACCTTGGTTGTAGGCACATCCCCAGTAGGAGGTGTGCAGGAGGCAGCTGATTGATGTTTCTCTCTCATCGATGTTTCTAACTCTCTATCTCTCTCCCTTCCTCTCTGTAAAAAAATCAATAAAATATATTTTTTAAAAAATAAAAAATAAAGCTATTACCTTTTGTTCTGGTTATTCACTGTAGCTTAACAAACTAACACTTAGTTCACAATTTTGTGACTGGGAAATTTTGGAACAACCTGGACAGGTGGTTCATCTCTGACCCATCTCTTGTCACCTGTGGGAACTGGGACTAGACATTCCATTTCCAAGATGGCTTTTCAGTTACATTATCTGCTATCTTGCTTCTTGGTAGTTCTTTCTCTCCCTTCATCTCTCTCTCTCTTTCTCTCTCTCCCTTCCTCTCCCCACCACCTCGTTCTATCTCATGCCTTGAGCTCCTCACAGCTTGATGATCTCAGGGAAGACAGACTTTCCTACATGATAGCTGGCTTACCCTGAGCAAATATTCTAAGAGCAAGCATTCTAAGAGACAAAAAGGGGAAGCTGCCAATATCTTAAGGCCTGGGCCTGGGACTTCGCAGTGTCACGTCCACAGTGTAGGTTTAGAAAAATGATCACAGAGCCCACCCTGAGTTGAGGGGACATAATGTCACCTTTCTTGTTGAGTAATGCCGAAGAATTTGTGGTCATCTTAAATTCATCTCATCTCGTTTGAAGCATTAATAAAAATTATTCTGTTTCCAGCCAGTAATTCTCATACTCAGCCGAACATGAACACCAAGTACATGTAAGGCCCCATGCCAGGAGCTACATAGAACACAGTCTCTTACTTCAAGAAATTAAAATTTCACTTAAAAGATGAAAAGTGCAACTATAAATATTTAAACAATAGTTTTCCAAGTAATATTTTAAACTAGCCAAGGAGAAAATGAGAATGACAGGAGTGAGAAGCAGACTTATTAGAAAGCCACAGATTTTTATTCTGCCTACAAAAGCAATGCCATCTCTTCCATGTGCAAATCACAAAAATATTCACTATTTTGACAAAATGTCGATAATGAAGAAAATGTTTTAGACTATAAATTGCATTCAGTTCTGAGGATAAAGACATTTCCAGGGAGCCATACACTGGGCTATTTCATTGTCCCACAAGAGACACCAGAGATATTCATATTTAACATTAGTATTCAAGATACATTATTTAAACCCAGAAATGATGCTTATAAAAAGATGTGAACGTAGGCACATTTAAGATTGCATTTGTAGGTGGGCTTTATACATGATTTTGTTTGATAAACACTAATGAAACAAACATTTATTGAGTGCTTGCTATGTACCAGGGCACTGTGCTGTATTATTTTGGAGACAGGAAGATTAAAAAAGACATCATCTTTGCAAACACTGATTTGAGAGAGTTAAGGGGAGGGATGAGTCGACAGGCAAGTCTGTAACGGTGTGACACGTCACATACCGGGGTAGTGCAGACTGCCGGGGAAGCACACACAATCCTTAGCTCAGACTGAGGGCTGACATGCCCGGAAGATCGTCCAGGGGCCAATGCAACCTCACAGCTGAAGGTCCATTAGACAGCGGTGGCCAACCTGTGGTCCGCAAGGTCCAAAAGGTTGGCGACCACTGCATTATAAGGAAACTGTTGCTATTGTTTTAAGAGAATGGAGTGCTGGAGGGATTAGTAAACATTTAAACAGAGAGCTGCAAACAGATCTGGAAAAAAAGAAATCCTGGTGTGTTCAGGACAAAGCCAGTATGACTCTGGGAGAAGGTGGGGAGAATCGGGCAGGAAAAACATATTGAGCAGTAGGTCTGGGGGAGGTAACTATGATCACATCACTTAGTACCTTTGATTTGATGCTAATAAGTGTGAATCTCATACCGAACGCCACGAGGAGACACAAATGGCCAAAATAAATGAATGTAATCATTTCAGATGAATACTTACACGTGCATAACCTCACATATAAAAGCGTATTTGTAAACAGCCAGTATAACATTTTTGAAAAGGCATATATCGGAGCTAAAAAACAAAAGCACATGAAAGCTTTTCAATTCAGCGTCATAAATCTGAAGCGTTTTATTTATGAGCCAAATGTGTTTTTCAGTTGCTTGCATTTATTAGATTACCTATTGATTTAGTGTTTACAGTTTTAGTGTTATAATTATTTTACACAGTGATGAGCATAAACTGTTATGTAAATATGACTAAACAATAGCTTCTGCTCTAATTTTAAATTAGAAACTATATAATACAATATTTAAAGTGGTAGGCAAAGACTTTCTATTTTGCTAAATTGAAGGGAACTCTACATGTACTATATGCTTCTAATAAATACTTCATCTGTAATAAGTGACCAATGATTTAGAAAATAAGATAAATTCAGAAAAAGTCTATCTTTATCAAAATAAAATTTAGATAAACAAATAGAAAATATTTCTAATCTATTGGTTTTTAGGCTTTGTCAGTTATAATACAACATTACAAACAAATATTTAATCTATATGTGCTGTAAGTCTCTTAAAAATAAAATGTATAAAGGATAGTATACTTCCATTCTGAACCTTTAGAATATATGAGACCCTGAGTATCCTGCCTCTTTAAGGTTTTACCCTTTAAGAAAATCAGTGATATTTTATTATCAATTAACAGGTGTGGCTATATACATGTTTCCATTATTCTGGTTCACCTAAATATTTCTTCCATTCTGCAAGCCATCTGTCCGTGTTCACTGGCACTGGCCATGTGCATTTCACAAACCGATGGGGAAAGTACGTGTTTTATGTATTAGAGACAAATGTGCATTAGGACCTATTGCTGGTCAGTGCAGGACTTCTCTAGGCATCTGCCTGTTAGCTCACATCACATTCCGTGATCTTTTCTAGCAATTGAGAATGATGAACGATTTTACCGTCTCAAATACATAATAAAAATACAAAATATACATGCTCTAAATGTCCTTAGACTATATCAGTTACATGTTAAACAAATAATGATTTCTGGCAGGTTCGTTTGTATAGAGAAATGCTATCTTTAAAACTATAAAAATATTCAAAATGATATAAAAGGCTAAAACTGCAAATTATTTACTAACAATTATTAGGATTCTACTTTGTAGCACAGATTTATTAAAATCTACAACAAATTTGTTAACAAGATGGTCCCTGGGTGTCTAGAAAAAAAATAAATTCTTATAAACTATTTTATAAATCCTTTAAACAAGAAAACTGTAGTTTTCTTCATGATCACAAAGTAGATAACTGAAGAGTCCATACTAAACATCTATTTCCTGCTAGTATCATTTGGTTGGCCAATTATAACTTCCATGTGCAGTACTTATATACTGTTACCATGTAGAAGGGGGATAAATTCAGCACTAACCAACCATTGGTAAATGACAAGAGAACTAGAAAAGTCAACTTCAAAATAAAGCATATTGGCCAAAGGTACCATTTCATCCTCTCAATAAACGCCAACAGAAGCACATTTAATAATTCCTAGCAAGATGCTTATGTAAAGGCCCCCTATCTAATTTTTCATCATCTATGACTTTCATGAATGTGCTGGCCATCTTTCCAAACACACTTTTTCTTTTCGTTCATGCTGACTTTGGGGACACTGGTCTTCCCCTTATAAGCCAGGTGGTAGCCAATGGCTGAAGTAAGGACTCGGGTTCAGTGTTTTTCCATGGCAAGCCAAGACCACAGTCCAGCTGACCTCCCTCAGCCTGAACTAAGTACACTTACTGAGGCGCATGTGGAGATTCTTAGCATGTGTTCCACAAGGTTAGACTCAAAAGGCTCAGGGGTACACCTCAGGAGACTTGCTTCACTGATTGGTTCCAAGAGCCTGCTTACTGCAGAGAGAAACTATCCAGGTGGGAATAACCAACCAACCAAAAGGCAGAAAGGGGACCAGTTAATAAGGAAACACCCAAACATCACTCCAGTTGTCTATGAAGCAGCACTCGGTGCTTTTAAAATGGCTGACTTAAGTATGCCACTTCCTTTTAATTGGCAAAACAAAGAAAAATGACAGAAAAATAAAAAAGAAGACACAACAACAGTCCAATTCCTTTATAGTCTACTTTCCTCTTTAGTTTCTTAAAAAATCGTTTTAAATCCATAGTCCATGTTTTTATTCAAGCAAATATCTGTGCATGTGCATGTATATACACTCTATTGGGAGTTCCTTAATTGTTTTGCTCTGACCATTTCATTAAGTATCAAATAATGTCACCGATTTGATACCTCTTTAATCGTTAATAATAAATATATTAAGTATGTTATATTCAAACAGTACCTTGATTTAAAGAAAACAGTCTTCTGAACAATAAAACTGTATTTATATATAAATCATGAGAAGCAATGACAAGAAAACACAGCCTCCATGACATGAACAAATAGCATATAGACTGAACTACCAAGACATTCGGACAATAATGGCCAATTGCATCTGCTCTGCATACTCTAAGGTTTTAAAGTCTTTGAACATGTTGGGAAGAAGGTCATTGAACTGATTTATTCTGCATGTGCACAGCTTAAGTACTACAATAATGAAATCACGTTCACTTGGAAGAAAATGGTCCAGTGTTAAGTTGCCAATGGCCATGTTAATAAGGATCCCTATGTAATTTGGCTGATAGAAGCTTCCAGCTCAAATGCTATTAATTTATTTAGTAATTCTAAAACTCACAGTGAAGGAAGGAGAAGAGATACTTTCTAAAGAAACATAGATAATTCAGGAGGTCTATTGTTGTTCTTCATAACAATGGAGCTTTAAGTTCTATTCTCTAATTTACTGTCACTTTATCACTTTTATCTTCCACTTCAAGTCTGTTTCTTTTATTGGACTATCTATTCAGCTGATAATTCATTTAGGCTTTTGAAGTTCTGTGCCATAAAAATTCCATTTAAATGCTTCCTAAATGGTGGTTAATCTGCACAAATTTTAAATCTGACCTTAATGGAACAGCTTATTCCTGAAGTTATTAGGATATTGGAAAACAGATCATGTCCTTAAAAGTATACTTATTGCAAAGTTTATTTTTTATCATTCACAAAATGAATTTTGCACAGAGAGATAGTTGCAAAGTGCCTCCTTTTACAATAAAATGCAGAGTCATTTTCCCATTTGAATTCTGCTCCACATTCAGAATCGCACTCGGGTGTCAGAGGAGGTGTCAAAGAGCTTTGTTAACAAACTTATTTCCCAGATGTGGATGGAACTGGGACAGAAGGCTCAAATGCTCTAACATACCTAACAATTCAATTACAGTTATCTTATGGTGCCATCACATATTTTTCTTCAACAATCAAACAACCTCAGCTGGAAACCTCTAGCAATAACATAAATAAAGGACCATCTGGCTGGAATAATTAAGGAAGGCTGGAAATAAAACATTAATTAGCACAGTATTTCAAACGACCTTCAGAGGCCTTATTATAAAATTATATCCAAGCAGGTAATCATTTATTTCATGTTGCGGTTAAATTTAACTAGGCATGAATAAATACAAATACAAAATCTTTGCTCTTTTGGCGAGGACAATGGACTTGAAATGATAATGACATTATATTTCATTTAAATGAAGGCCACAAATAAGTGAAACAAAAATAACGCTATACACATTTAAAATTTGCATAACTCAGATATCAGAGAATTTTAACATTGAAAGGACCTTTGCAGATCTAACACCCCCTCAATTTATAAATGAGGAGGTACAGGCTTGGAGAGGTTAAATAATTTCCCAAGGTCACACGAGGAGAGAGTGGTAGATGCTAGAGGCAAACACAGCCCTGGTTCGCATGCTAGAAAGACTCTTTGCACTATGAGAACTTACACAAAATAAATGTCCTATACAAAGTGTGTTGGTTGCTGTTTTGCGGCTTCACTAAATTAAAACAAAATTTCACCAAACTTGCTAATGTACCAAATTGCAAGGCCACATAATGAGAAAAGACCTAGAGTGATAAACTACCTTAGAAGAGGCTGTGCCAGAGATGACCGGCTATCACTAATGGATGAAGCTACTCTTGTAGGGCAGTTTATTACTATTTCATGCTAATGCAGCAGATGAGGCTGTGTATCAATTCAAGGCCAATGTTTTAAAGAAGCAGGTGTGCCTTCTCCATCATACATTCACCATTCTGCTCTGCAGATCAGGGAACAGGAAGCCACAGATGGAAGGAAAAGGGACCTGGACTCACTAGATGGAGAGAAATACTTTACTGGCAGGAGTGTCTACATGAAACTGGTCCATGAGAGAGATACAAATTCCTTTGGTTACTAAAATTTGCATCACTACATTATTTTTTAAAATATATTTTTATTGATTTCAGAGAGGAAGGAAGATGGAGAGAGAGACAGAAACATCAATGATGAGACAGAATCATCAATCGGCTGCCTCCTTTACACCCCACGCTGGGGATCCAGCCGGTAACCCGAGTATGTATCCTGACTGGGAATCGAACGGTGACCTCCTGGTTCATATGTTGATGCTCAACCACTGAGCCATGCCGTCTGGGCACATTACCACATTATTTAACTAATAAAGGATCCCAAACAGGCCTGAGAGACACAAATGTTCATGCTACAGCAGCCATTATTTAAAAAATACCCATGTACAGTTTTGGTCTGTGTGGCGTATGTGGTGCTTCTGGGGCCGCCACTGGTCCCAGCGAGCAGAGCCGCGGAGGTGGAAGGGATCCCCCACCCCTGGGCCATCCCTCTCTGCGGGACAAGGACATGGGGCTATCTCACTAGTGGTGTCTCCGGGCTGCCTCCAGGTCTCTGTGTGAGGAGGATAGTCTTCGACCCCACAGGACAAAGAAGCTTCTAGAATGGTCTCCCTGTTGTGACTGGATCCTTTTTGCTGATCACCTGTCCATACCAAATACTTTATAAAATTATTTATTAAAGCAGAAAGTATAGAAATGTCCATAAATCATAAGTATGCCACTCAAGTGATTTTCCAAACCAAGTCTGAACATACCTGGGTAACCAGGATCCAGAATAAGAAACCCTATAGTGGCAGCACCCTAGAAGCCCCTTTATTCCTCTTCCAGGAAAAAGGCCCCTTAAACAGACACCACTAACCTGACATAACATATGAATTAGTTTTGTCTTCTTTAAGTTTAAATAAACTGAATCATAGAGTATTTATGTTTCTAGGTTTGTTTCCCCCTGAGTGGTCATTACACTTATAAAATTCACATATATTGTTATATGGAATTGTAGCGGATCACTCATTTTCCATCGTGTGTGCGCCACTGTTGGAATAAACCATTACCAACTTAAAAAATTCTAACTATTGATGGGTACCTGATGACCTGAGTACCAGGTTTTACTAACTGTTATGAGCATTCTTTCATGCATTTTCACCAAACTGATGTTTGCCAACTGATATACTGGATATATATCTCAGAGTGGAATTTATCAGTCATGAGGTATGCATATGCTCAGCTTTAATAGATACTGCCAGACAGTTATCCAAAGGAGTTATAGCAATATACACTCTTGTAGCACTGATTAAGGGTTTCAGTAGTTACACTTCCTTCACAATTGGTACTGTCTACCTTTTTCATTTCAGCCATTTGGTTAATGTGCAGTGTCATCTCATGGTTTTATTTTGCATTCCCTAATGACTAATGAAACTGAAAAATTTTACATATGCTTATGGGTATCTGGATATCCTCTTTTGTTAAGTATTTATTCAAATTTTTCTTTTTTAACCCATTTTCTACTGGGCAAACTATCTTATTTTATGGATTTTTAAAAGGTTGTTTACATATTCTGAATATGAGTCATTTGCCAGATTTATGCATTGAAAATATATAGTCTCATTCTGTACCTTATTTTTTTTTTTACTATCTTAATCAGGTATTTTGATGAAGAAAGGTTATTAATCTTAATAATTTTAATACAGTCCAATCCATTACTTTTTTTTTATATAGTTAACTAGAGGCCTGATGCTTCAGCCCTCACAGCCCCGGCTTCGTCCAGAAGGTCGTCCAGAAGGACATCCGGTCTAATTAGCATATTACACTTTTATTATTATAGATGATATTTATGTCCCACGTAAGACATAGTTGTCTAAAACATCATGAAAAGATGTTTTAATAAATAATAATTATATTTTTCAAATTTGGATGTATAATCTCTCTAGAATTGATCAATTGCATCTACATTTTAAACCTGTGAGCATAACGATTTCTTGTATACAGTAAAATAATCAAGTAGTTTTATAATCTTTTAGATCAAGCACTTCTCTAAATTTTATTAGAGAGTAAAAATTGATGATGATTATCTATAATACAATTCTGTTCAAATCCTTTGGTTTATGTGGGCTATAACTACATTAGGCTTAATGGACTACTAAATTATACAGATTTTTGACATCTTATTTGCTTACTGTCTGGTGGTCAATTAAACTCATTGTTCCAGTATGAATTTTATCATCCATAAAATATTTTTTCCAGATTCTGAGACTATCAAAATCCAAATATATGCATCACTATTCTTTGAAAAATCCTGGAAATAGGTCAGTGTTTAATATGGTTGATTGAATTCAAGTCCCATTATGGACACTAATAAATTGCTACTGTGTAGCATAAAATGGAAAATCTGTTTCACTGTAGTGACTTAGAAATGGTAAAGATAATTTGGCAAAGAAAATAAAAGTGCATAATAACCAGGTTATATGTGTATATCAAATGTTGAATATATTTAATGTGTTTTATGGGATAAATTTAGTTTGGCTGATTTTCTCATAGATAGCAATTTTAATTTTCAGATCTTAATTATCATTAATATTTCGTTATCAAGATATTACATATCATTCTAACCCCACCCTCTTTTTCAGTATTATGGTAATGATGATAGATTTGAGGATTTGAGGATAGATTTATTTAAAAAAAGACAATAAAGGTAAAATTTTTTATGTTACCCACAGCTAATATCAAATATAGATCTTCTCTCATTACTCATGTCCTAAGGCATCAGTAGTGTCAAAGTACTACAGGATCTCTATGTTTGATTATTTCTAGAATATAAAGGACTTGTTGCCAAAGTGTTAATAAGAAGAAAACATAATCGCTCCTATTTGCAATATCTACAACTTGAAAATGCATATGTCACACACCTAAATAGGATGGCTTGGGGGTCAACACTAATATACTATTATTCCTTCTATTTACCTCAGAAACAATTAGAAACAAGTGCAAGTAATCGTTTATTAGTAATACTTACTGAGCTTATTTTTTAATCAGAACCCATGACTATATTCTCTGCTACCAAACCATTTCAACTCATGCCTTTGAAATGACTCTAAAGTCCTATAGAAGAAGAGAATTAAGCTTGCTTCCTAACAATGTAAATCTATAGACCAAAATCATACAAATAGAAAAAACAATGTCCCAGATGAGTCCCAAAACAACCAAATCTACAAGCTTATTTAGTGATAATAATAGTCATTAGCATAGGCAAAACTAGCACTCACACATCTTCTGTTTTTCATGATAAAAGTGGTTTCCCATTAAAGATATGTGCATTTTTGCAATGAGTAATGGACAAGAAGATTTTCTCTTGAAATGTTAGCTTTACGGCCTAGGATTTATATTTATAATATTAACTTGGTGTTTTAAACCTTGGTTTTACATTATTTATATATTGTGCCTTATCAAAAAATTATGTTTATATAGTCTCAATATTCTCTACCTATTAGGATTTTCTAGTATAATAAATAACAAATAAATAATGGAGCTTATTCCATCACCAGATAAATATTCCCTTCATAGTATTGGTTTTTTTTTTTATCATTCTCAAGGTATACCAAAATTATCACAACATGTAAAAGTAGATAGCTTGATAAGATAAATAAAATCAGCAACATATTTAAGTGAATGAGAGTTGCTCTCCTATGCCAAAAAGATTCTTTAAAAGCTCTCAAATGCTTTCTGATCTCTATTTTTATTTTTAGTATAGCAGGTAAGAAGTTCATATATAAAGGCAACTTGCTTACTCACTGAAGATCCTAGAAAAATCATCAGGCATTAATATTCTTTGCTTTCTTTATCCCATTCATAAAAATATGGTGGTACTTTCCCTGGATTTTAGACAAATACCAGATTGCATAATTAAGGCACATATTTCTCAGAATCCTATGCAACTAGTATTTAAATTCTGAACAGGGGAATATGAACAGAGTGATCACTGAAACTTCTGATACCTATTCTTTAAAAATGAATTTGAGACCACTCAACCATCCTGACAAACATGTTTATTATTGGAGGAATTAAGCAGTCCAAATGTCCATCAATGGATAAACAAACTGTGGTATGCACATTCAATGAAGTACTGACATGGGATATAGCTGGAATGAATCTTGAAAACATTGTACTAAGTGAAAGAAGCCAGACACAAAAGTTGTAGTTACATTTATATAAAATATTCATAATAGGTAAATCCATAGAGACAACTTAAGTGGGTAGCTGCCAGGAATCTGGTGGTTGGGGAGGGGCCAATGGGGAGCAATTACTTAATTGGTGCACAGTTTTATTTCTTTGGTGATGAAAAGTTTTGTAGCTAGCTAGAGGCGGTGGATACAAATCCTGGAGAAAGCTCTAAAAGACACTGAATTGGCTGAAACCGGTTTGGCTCAGTGGATAGAGCATCGGTCTGTGGACTGAAGGGTCCCAGGTTCGATTCCGGTCAAGGGCATATACATTGGTTGCGGGCACATCCCCGGTAGGGGATGTACAGGAGGCAGCTGGTCGATGTTTCTCTCTCATCGATGTTTCTAGCTCTCTATCCCTCTCCCTTCCTCTCTGTAAAAAATCAATAAAATATATTTAAAAAAATAAATAAATAAATAAACAAACAAATAAATAAATAAAAGACACTGAATTGTTTACTTAAAAATTGTTAATTATAATGAATTTCACTTCATTAAAAATTTTAATCACCTAATTTATCTGCCTAATCAGCCAAGTATAAAGTATGAAAGTTATATGAAGGTAAAAAACATGTTAAACATCAGGATATGAAACATATATGTGCCAAGGATTTTCAAGAATGGCTAATCGTGAGAATTCTATACCATATTTGTTGATGATTTCTATATGAGGAAATGACTCTTATATAGGTGCTAGATGATATATTCCCTCTTATTCATATATGTAAGCCCAAAATAATGTCATAAATTACGCTAGGGAAATGTTTTTATAGCTATGAATCAGTAACAAAATATTTTCCTCTGTGACAATTTACTTATTTTTGTTTCAGTTTGGACTTAATTTATTTTGTCCACTCTTAGAAATTGATTTGTAAGTTCACTGCTAGTATCAAATATGAATAACTTAAAGAAATTTGAGAACAACTTAAAATAATTTGCTGCCTAAGGGAGTAAGTGTATTGAATATTGTCAGAGGACTGCTTAGAAAATCTATGGCCTTATCTCATTATTGTAACAGAACCAAATATGCCAAACACAAACAAGAACATACTGAAACATTATAAACCTAATTCACAGACAGATGCTTAAGCAGTATAGAGACCAAAAATAAATTATTTGAGTTAAATTACTGTTAACTCTAAGTACAATAATTACCAGAACAGCTGATGTTTCAAATGAACCTATGGTGCTTTGGCTACTGAGAAACTTATAAAGGGTAACATTTCTAATCCTTTTTATTCCCCCTGAAACAACAAACACTGGGAAAAATTCAACCCACATTTTATAGGTTATATAAGTCATCATGTTTATGTTTTCCTTAAATATACTCAATATGTTCTTAACAAAAGTAGTGTAGTGTGTGTGTGTGTGTGTGTGTGTGTGTGTGTGTGTGTGTAACTATTGAATTATATAAATCCAACCTAATTAAGAAGGGTCAGTGCTGTTCGGTATCTTGTTTCAGGTCCATCACTAGTATCAACTGGAATGGAGAAATACCATGTGGTAGGAATTATGAATAAGATATTTGCTCAGCAAGGCAGGCTGGGACAAATTCTGGAGGTGAGAGGGAAGGTGTGGGGATCGGTTAAATAAGGACCATAGGGCAAGTTGGGGCTGCTTGAGGGGCTTTGATCTAGGGACACTGAAGTCTCTTTTGCAAGAGGTTGTTCTTTGAGGTAGGAAATATAAGCATACAGGGTCATCTCCATCTCCCTCAGCATCCACAGCCTCAATTCTTCTGGATTAAATTGCTCTCAGAAGCAGGAATGGAGTTCTGGCAAGTCAGGGACATAGCAACTAACTTCTGAGCCCCAATTCTGTTATCACAAAGTGGGAAATACTACAAATGGTAGAGCAAATAATGATTGTTAGAATATCAACCCAACAGGCAAAACTGTCATCAAATAATACATGTATACAGGGTGATATTAGTTCTAGATACTTTGCATAAGTGATTGTTTCAAGGAGATCCCAACTTTAATATTAGATTGTGCTGCATTCCTTTGATATTGTCACATTTTTGTGAGGCTGAATTTTCAGCAGTTGCTCTGATAAAGGCAAGACCACAGAAATCAAGATGGAACAGGGAGTCTGCATAGCATGATCTGAATCCAAGGTTGAAAAGCTGTGAAGTGTCCCGCAGACAGATATATCCCAAGTGATAGGGGTTAGTTAAGAATGAAATACTTTTCTCTTGTATTTTTTGAACAGGTAGTTAAGTCATAAGGTTAAAAATACTTGTTAAGCTATTGGTGAGTGTCTTCATACTTTTTAAGCTATTTAATAAATAAAACTGTTAGGTACTTCTTTGGGGCGAGGAGCAACTGCAGAACAGTAACTGAGACAGCAAGGATGCAGGTGCAGACAAAGTTTTGGAACCATTTGTTTGGAAAATATAGCTCTCATGAAAGTCTCCAAAAACTAAAATTGTCAATTTAGTTTCTTGACGCTTTTAAGAAATTTTCAAAAGTTTTACCTAGTACTTGAAAATCCTAAGGAGAGTTTGCTCTCATTAACACATCCTATAGAAATCCCTATATCACTGGCACGGACATCCCTCTCACAATCCTGGACTGCTGGCTCCTAATCACTCACCTGCCTGCCTGCCTGGTGGCTCCTAACTGCCCCCCCCCCTCCCGCCAGCCTGATAGCCCCTCACTGCCTCTGCGTGCCAGCCTGATCGCCCCTAACTGCCCCCACTGCTGACCTGGTTGCCCCTAACTGCCCCCTCCCTGCCGGCCTGGTCGCTCCCAACTGCTCCTCTGCCAGCCTGGTTACCCCTAACTGCCCCCCCTGCCGGCCTGGTCGCCCCTAACTGCCCTCTGCTGATGGCCAGGTCGCCCCCAATTGCCCCCTCCCTGCTGCCTGGTTGCTCCTAACTGCCCCCCTGCCAGCCTGGTCACCCCCAACTTCCTACCTCTGCCAACCTGCTCATCCCTAACTGCCCCTCCCTGCCAACCTGGTCGCTCCCAACTGCCCCCCCCACCAGCCTGGTCACCCCTTACTGCCCTCCCCTGCTGGCCTAATCATCCCCAATTGCCCCCCACCAGCCTGGTTGCCCCCAACTGCACCACCCCCACTGGCCTGGTCGCCCCTAACTGCCCCCCTACCAGCCTGGTCGCGTCCCCTCCCTCACTGCCCTCTTCTGCCGACCTGGTTGCCCCTCATGGCTCCCCCTGCCAGCCTGGTCACCCCACTCAGCCTGCTTGTTCAGTCGTTTGGTCATCCCTCACTAATCCCCTTGCCAGCCTGGTCATAGGCAGCCATCTTGTTAGGGCTTGAGGGTTAATTTACATACCACCTCTTTATTATATAGGACTAGTGTCCTGGTGCATTGTTTCATGCACATTGAAAGGAAATTAATTATAAGAAATATTTTAATATCGCTATTCGCATCTTGCTAATGAAAAGAAAATAGGATTCTACTGAGTCTCCTATCTACCTACTCCAGGACTTCTGTGAGGATCAAATGAGATGAGGCACAGGAAAACGCTTCACAAACATTTGTTAAACTGTAAAATATTTGCGCCTGACTATAAAGCAAGTCGGATTCCTGGGCTAAAGAAACTCTAAGGAGGCTAGTCGCTAGGGAGAGAAAACTGGACGTTGCTCCGTGACGTCATTACCTGGCGCCCACAGAGACCATTTCCAGGTTGGGTTGGGCTCTGGGCTGCATTTTGTGCCATGGGGTCTTGGCAATGTTGGCTGCGATTTGGTGGGGTGTTGCTCTGGGGTGGTGGCTGGGCCTGTTTCCCACTTGAGGGAAGCTGAGTGTTGGTTTGTTGGTGCCAGGTCCATAGTGCTGTTTATTTTTAAATGGCCAGTGTGCATCATGGCAGCTCCTATGTCTGCCCCCTGGTGGTCACTGCACATCATAGCTACTGGTTGGACAGACACTTAGCCTTTTATATATAAAGATGTGTATTGGAATATAAATACTTGAAAAACAGTAGCCTGAAATCCTTCATGAGTATACCTAAATTGATTAAGACATAAGCTAAACTTATTAAATTATATAATCCTAAAAGACTATTCCATAGCCCTTCTATCAATATGTACTTTCTATTATGTCCTCCTGTTTTTTCTTTAAATGCTTTATTCTTATAAAAGCCACCAAATGATTTGTGAAATAGAACATAACCTGATACAAGTAAAATTAAAATTCCTCTCCAAAGTACACATATTTCACAAGCCCAAAAATGCAACCTATAATTAAGAATTGTACAAAGTAAAACTTTTCCAATGTTCTTATTTTTCTTCTTTATGTTACTTATATTAATCTGCTTTCTTAACAACTCAATCTCATGGACAATTAAACAACACCCACAGAGGAATACAAATGTCCAATCTAATCAGTTCCACCTTATTAAGCTATTCTTTCACTTTTTCATTTTATCAGGATGTACATAGTAAAATAGTCCTTTGAAAATATACTGCGCTATTTGTAGAGAATTTATGTTTTAAAACTCTACATTTATGTACTATATCATCTCTACATCTGATATTTTAAAACAAATTTAAATGAGTATATTTATTTTCTCTTCATGGTAATCTTCTTCATTAATTCAAAATATTACAATGAAAATAGTCTTCATTCTGTGAATGCTGCTTAAGTATATAATCAAAATTGATACTTTCCAAAAAATAGAACTAACCTTGGATTCCATAATTTTGACATGCATTTCTGTTTAGCACTAATTGCTAATTAAATAACTTAAATCCTCAGCAGGAGTGCCCACATATCAGTAAACTCACATCACCCAACCAATTAAATTTAAAAATAATCCCTGGTAAAGTAAACCACACAAAAGCTAGAAGTAGTTTTTTTCAAGGTTATCTACTTAAATGGTAAACTACTTGAGGAATTCATTATTTGCCTCAAAATTTACAAAGTGCCTAATAAACTTAATAGACTAAGATGGAAAATACTGATTAATAAACAAATTGTTGAAAAATACAGGTGAAGCTCCTTATTTTGACCTTGAGTAAAAAGTCATTGGAAATATCATCACCACATTAGTACATTTAGCAGAGCAAGAAGACAACGTCCCTCAGCCTTTCTCACGCATCACTGAGCTGTAATAAATGCTGACAGTTAGAGAGCACATCTCTAAACATTATGACACCATCATAGTGACAGCTACAGAAGAAAGCCGAGTACAAGCCCTGTTTCATTTACTACCACATGCATGGCCTGAAAATATCAAGTAAGTTGATTTAAAGCACTTGGGTAAACATCTTTAATTCTGGCACTTTAGGGAGAACAAAAAGGTGGGTGCATTTGTTTAATCTTTGACCACCAGCAATTTATCTTCAGGTCTTATGTATAATACTGCCATAGACACATTTTAAATATTGTCATAGAAAATGTTATCTTCCATTTCAAAAAATTTTTATTTTTATTTTTATTTTGACACTCTTCAGGTATCCCCATTTTGGTTCCCTTGGAACAGACTGACAGAGGTCAGAGGGAAAGAGGGAAGGGAGACTGGATGAAAGAAAGTGAAGGGATTAGTCAAAGAACATATATGCATAACACAGAGACACAGACAACAGTGTGGTGATGGCCAGAGGGAAGGGGGGAAGGGCAGGGCTGGGTAGAGACATCTATTTTAAAAATAGTGCTCAATAACCTTGCTCCATTACAAAGAAATTCATGACAAGGGTCTTTTGCAATAGCAATAATATTTGCATAATAATTGCAAGCACAGAAACGAAAATGCTTGAAATGCTACAGCCACATTCAAAGAGTTTTATGTTTCATAAATTAAATTTTCCCAAAATGAACTTCAAAAGTCAGTATTTATTCCTGAAATGTGTTACTTAAACATTCATTTTCATTGGGCTAAAATATCCTCTTGTTGTACCTTGAAAATAAAAAGCAAGTAGGAGCATTTCTTAATGAATTTTTTGATTGACTATATGGAGGAGGAAAGGACATATTTCCAGGGGAGCGCTGAATTAAGCCTGCAGTTCTCATTAACAGTTTTGGCAGCTGTGCGTTTAATTCTATGAGTACCATGCTGAAAATGTACATTCCTCGAATCAAATATGCAAAGCCAAATCTGCATAACTGCTCTCTGAACTTTTGCCTCTCAATTAAAGGGTCTGTGTGAAAAATATTTCTGAAAAACCACAGCATCATACATTTACAGAATGACAATCCAAGCCACCACTAATCCATTTCAATTTCTCTCAGAGCAGGCATGTCAGGAAATAGATCTTGGACTTTAACACATGGGTATAATATGATCAACTCAGATAAAATATCCTCATTGTTCTTCTTTTTCTCCCTCCCTTTTTGTTCAAGCCATTATGTCTATATATTGCTTGCGAACATAGTAAAAACATGACACTCACATTTTTATTTGGAAAAATTACATTATATAGCAACTCATTCTGTAGAAATTAAGATAAAAATAATTTAGAAATAGCATAGTATAAAAGAATATCAATTCGAGTCATTGATATTTTGCCTGTGGATTTCTGTATATGCATATTGAAAGACATGACTATTTTTTTAAAACATATTTTTATTGATTTCAGAGAGTGAGGGAGAGAGAAAGATAAAAACATCAATGATGAGACAGAATCATTGGTTGGCTGCCTCATGCACATCCCACACCGGGGATAGAGCCCACAAGCTGGGCATATGCCCTGACTGGGAATCAAACCGGGACCTCCTGGTTCATAGGTCTACACCCAACCACTGAGCCATGCTGGCCAGGCAAGACGTGACTATTTAATTATTCACTGCTCTAACATAAAAGGTGCTTGAAATACAAAGATGAGAATAACTGTATTTAGTCTATGTAAAGGTGTATCATTAAAATATTCTCTTTCTCTTTCTCACATATATTCAGGGGTGGGGAACCTTTTTCTGCCAGTGGTCATTTGGATATTTTTGACATCATTCATGGGCCATACAACATTATCAACTTAATAATAAGCCTGCTATATTTGGTCAAACATTTAATTAACTCACCCCTAATGCCTTGGCAGGGCCAGACCAAATGACTTCATGGGCCTTATATATAGACCGCAGGAGGGACATTCACCACCTTAATGACACTACAGGGCAATCAATTATTAGTAGTTACATGTGTACATTCCTCAAGAGGTAAACCTAATCCATCACCAAGACCTAGCACATTATTTGTCAGTGTTACTAATAGCACTTATTATCAGTTACTAATAGCACTTATTATAATTCAGATCTGTTTTCCAGTTAGAAGATTACAAAAAAAATTAATGCATAACTTAAAAGACAGTGTTATTTATCCTTAGAATTGTGTTGTGGTATTTAAGATCGGTGACTGATATATTAATGAAATTTTTAGCCCATTCATGTAGCTTCACAATAAACATACTGACATTTTGATTTCAAATTCTAATTATCAATCCTAGTGCTTCACTATAATTAATTCTAACCTTTCAAATTGAGAGCAAATTGTAACACTTCCAGTAAGGAATAAATCAATTCATAAAATGCTGAGTTGTAAGTATAAAAACCTGAACGGTCACATTGATATTTTCATGTTTAAAATGAATCAAATGTTATTGTGACAGCTAAATCTTAAGGGGAAAAAAAACACACAAATACTTTTCCTACTCAATAAAATGAGTGGTAAAGTAATACATAAGTGCTCAAGGAAATGAAGAAAACCCCTATTTTTTTTTTTTGTATAAAAATTGAGCTCTTAACTACTTCCTTCATAATTTTCTTAACATATTAACCAATAATAACATAAATCTAAAAATGAATAAAGTACTACATGAAAGGCATTATGGCAACTTTTAATAGATAAAATGTAATATTATAAATCTCATGGAGGTCTATACTCAGACCAAGTAGAAATACATTTCCTTTATACTCGTATTTTCCATTTGGAAATGGATGATACAGATTATATCAGTGTCTCATATTTGACCTCTTTTAAAGATAAAAAATAGAAAAGGTGGGGGGGGGGAGGAAGAGAAAAATATTTTCAAACACCCAGAGTAACCATAGATAATTTTAATTAAAATGTCATAATATTCATTATTTTGGAGAGGACTGGGACTGGGAGGGGGCTGAGTGGTCCTTCTGTGGTTTCTTGTTTCTTTCTATAAATATATAAAACTAGAGGCCCAGTGCACGAAATTCGTGCACTCAAAGGCAGGGGTCCCTCAGCCAGGACTGCACCCTCTTGCAGTCTGGGAGCCCTCAAGGGATGTCCGACTGACGGCTTACGCCCGCTCCCTATGGGAAGCAGGCCTAAGCCATCAGTCAGACATCCTTAGTGCTGCCCCGGAAGCGGAAGAGGCTCCCACCACCACTGCTGCGCTAGCCAGCCATGAGCCCGGCTTCTGGCTGAGCGGTGCTCCCCCTGTGGGAGCACACTGACCACCAGGGGACAGCTCCTGCATTGAGTATCTTCCCCCTGGTGGTCAATGAGTGTCATAGCAACTGGTCATTCTGCTGTTCGGGCTATTTGCATATTAGCCTTTTATTATATAGGATTATATAGGATAATGTATTATGGGCAAGGCCTCTAATTCAATTTTTTTTTAGGTAGTTAAAAGGAGGGGCAGAATTTTCACTTAAGCCTGAAGCTAAAATTGCCCTTAGCTCAAAAATCTGCATACCACTGAGACACATCTTGGTGAGGCTCATTCTGAACCCCCACACTGTTCTATTATGAGTATAAGTATTGGGAACCATTTTATCTCTTTGGTATAAGGAACATTTTGTTATGTTACAATGACTAACTTTACCTCCGGAGTTGTGTTTTGGCTTCAAGCCTGTATCCAGTATTCATGCAGCAACTTCAGCTCTTCTGTTCAATATTTATCTGGCATATCTTTTATTTTCTCTAGATCTTTCTAGATTTTTATGTATTAGATAGGAATAGCCCATGGACACAGTCAATAGTCTGGCGAAAGTCTGGAAGGGGCGGGTGCAGGGTAGAGGAGATCAATGGGGAAAAAAAAACTAAAACAAAGGGACATCTATAATACCTTCAACAATAAAGATACATTTTAAATAAAGGAAAATATCTTAGTTGAAAAGAGTTTTATGTGAAATAATATAAGTAATTGCTCTACACTGTACTTTATATTCTCAACTCCTCTCACAGAGGTATTAATTGACCCTATGTTCACTGACTGCAGGACTGACTTCCGCCACGCCGACCCAGCACTGACTGCCATGGGGGCTGAGATCAGACTCTGTTTTCTCTCCAGACCTCTCGCAGCCATGGCGACCCAGCACAGCACTGACTGCAGGACTGACTTCCAGTATTCAGTTGAGCCTTCGTTTGGGACGTTATGGACCCCGGCTCTTTATATAGAGAGATGGTGATTACACAGGAATCTTCATTCTTTGAAAACATATCAAGGTATATACTTCTGACTTATTTGATGTTCTGTATACAGATTCTGTCTCAATAGAAATGTGGCTGCCTAATTTTAAAAGGATTTTAAAAAATCAGAGAAAGAATAGCTAAGCTTCCATGACGAGAGACTTAAAAGGGAAGATGACTCAAGAAGGCTGACAAACTTTGGAGCCTAGAGGATATGGTGACCTCACTGAGGACCTAGAGAATTCCATGGAGATAGGATTACTGGAGAATTTCTTCGTTATCTTTTAATTCCTGGTAGGGAAATGCAAATTAAGAACCATCATATTCACACTACCTAAGATTCCTCATCTAACTCAAAGTTTCAGATTCATTAAGCAATTACTGAAGCAAAGGTGAAATTTTCTGAGTAAAAATGAGAAGGCCCTAAAATTGCGAAAATTTAGCTTAAACTGTTCAATAACATATCAATGATTTAATATGTAATATTTAAGGGAAAATATTTATTTGTAATATATAATTCAAATATAATCTGTACATTGTATAAATGGTATGTGTACATATAGTATTTTATTTACAATATATAATTCATATGTGATATTGTATACACCCATATATAAAATATATACATAATATTTATAATCTTGAGACAATCGTTTCAAGTGCTTCTTCCTCTTACAGGAAGGTTTATAAATCACTCAGTCATATGAAAGTATAATTTTATTCTTTCTGAACCAATAAACACAAATACCCATGGTGTTACAGCTGATATAAATAGATAAAAAACAAAGATATCTGGAATCTTACTGATCTAATGATATGATTTAGGGCTTACTTCCTAAAACATATTGTGTAATTAAAATAGACTGTTTACACAGGAAGTCCCAAAAAATGTATACACACACTTTGAATAACTATTAAGGCAGTGTTTATTAACATATATTTCATTTTCAAAATTGAACTATCAGCTGTCAAAGTATGCATACACTTTTTTTGGGACACCCTATATATTTAATCACATATTGCCTGGGGAAAAGGTAAGATAATGAAATCTTCACTATAAAACATGGTAATATAATTATGAGCAAAATCTTTATTTTACAGAACAAAATTACTCATTTAACAACAATCTCAGAATGATTACAAGGAAGTGCCAATACCAACTTTGTTCCAACATAAATTTTAGATATAATTGTTAAAACTCTATCATTAAAATAGAGATATGTTGGAAATGTTCATAATATGTTGCTGGAAAAAATACACCTAGTAGTATTTTTTCTGTTCAAACCAAAGTCACTTGATTTTCTGAGAAGCTCTCTGGAATTCAAATGAAATTCAGATCAATTATGTGTCCCTAAACCAAACTCTTTGCTCAATAAAGTTTATGGACTGGTACATATTCAAATATTTGTAATAGTCTAAAATGGCAAATGAGCTAATGTTTCTTAATGGGTCTCAGACAAGCTACATTACAAAAAAATCATACTGTGTTTGATTCAGAAACTAAATTAATTTCAAGAATATTGATTTTCTAGAGTCCCAATAATCCCGTCATTTTTGGTGTTTTGCTGTCAATATATCAGCCTACGTGTAAAATAAATATTTAATTCCATGATAGAAAAGGAATTATTTTTCTTGTAAGACTATCAAATAAACCACACAGAACACACTGAAAGAGCTATTCTGAAAAAGCTATTTAGCTGCTAATCACTTCATTCATTTTCTTTAAAAACTGTTAGTTGCTCATTGTTACAAGGGGGAAAGAATAATGTTTTCTTCCTACCACAGATAGAATTATTGGTCACAAATACGCCTCTTACCATTCCTCCCCTCAAGCGTCTTGGGAGTGTTCTCCCCAATCTATTGATTTGGGCTTGATCATGTTACCGGCTTTGGTCATTGAAGTGTGTGGAAACATGATATATGCCATGTCCTGACAGATGGCTTGACATCTCTGTTATCATTGGCCCCTGTCCTATGATCCTCTGAGGATCCTCTGAGGAGGGGGTGGTTCCTGCATTCAAGGTTTTAGGATGAAAATAATGTAGAACAGACTCACAGTCCACCTGCTGCCTGAAGCAGGGCCCCGGCCAACTGCCCCAGCCATAATATAACAGCTTTGTTAGCTGCTACAACTGGGGACAAGAAAAACTGGTACCTGGAAGTTGGGTGCTGCTACACTAAACTAAAATATACAGCATGGGTCTCAAGTCTATGAGGTAAATAAAGGGCGGTGTTATGGAAGACTGGAAAAAAGGCAACCCTTGTTACTCAATGCCAGATCAGTTGGTAAATCTATGAACGTTTAATGTATAATAAACTGTTTAATGTACAATCAACATGTGGTTGTGGACAATCAGTTCCCAAAGGACTACAGTACTAATGTGAACTAGTTATTATTGCTAAAAACGAGAACCTGATATAATAAAGAAGTGAGCTAAAAAAAAAAAATGCCTTGTTTTGAGGAAGGGATAAAAGAGAAAATAGCTCAGAAACTCAGTGACTTGGCATGCCTTCGGTTAAAGTCTGTTTGAACTAGGTTGGGCCCAGCAAATCCAATCATGGGAACAAAATGTCCTAAGAAGACAGATCAAAGATATGGTATCAAAGAAGCCTGAGAAGCAAAACAATAAGTACCTGTAGTTAGATAGGGAGGGGGAGGTAGAGAGATTGCAGACACGCATTTTCCTATAAAGACTTGCGAGTAGGCACATGCGGCTAACTGTAATCAAATAAATAGGCAGTAGCAACAATGCAAACAACTACATTTACAAGGTCCTTGTGCCATCAAAAGTGCCACCATCCTGAATGAAAAGAGACTATGACCGCTGAAGAAAGAAGAAGACTGTATGTAATGCTATTCAGCAGTAAACAGGAAAGAAATACTGAAACGTGCTACAACATGGATGCATGTTGAAAATACCAGGTGAAGTGGAAGACATCAGTCACAAAGGACCATATATGGTATGACTTCATATATATGAAATGTCCAGGATAGGTAATAATCCATAGCAACAAAAAAAACAGGTGATTGCCGAGGCCTGGGTGGGAGAAAATGCAGAGTGACTTCTACTGGGTGTGGGGTTTTGATTTGGGGATAAAAATGCCCTGAAATTGTGTTGATGGTTGCACAATTTTGTCAACATATATAAAACACTGAACTGTGTCCTTCAAATGGGTGAATTATATTGTTATGAGTTATATTTAAAGAAAGTACTTATTTAAAAAAGGACTGTCTTTGGACCCTGAACCTTCCAGGCAGGAGACAGGCTGAGAAAATATCTCAATGTCACAAGACAATGCTCTGGGAATATTTTCTCGTTTCAGCATAATCAAGGCGAAAACCAATCATACTGGCAATCTTGCTTAAAGGATGATTAAATAGCAAAGAAATCTTCAATTTAAAGATGGAGACCTCCAAGAAGAGGTATGAATCATCATCCAGAGATAACTGTCCTCATTCTACAACCAAGGCCCTCTTCCCCAGATTCATCATTTCTCCTGTGGTGCGAACCCCACTACATGTGCAGAACCCATCTGCTTCTCACTGTGGCACCCTGTGGGCATATGAGGCACAGGGAAGTGGCACAGGCTCCTATGTGAACAAATAGTCTTGTCTCTGAATGAGATTTCTCAGGATTCTGCTGATATATGTATATGTGCATGTGTGCTATAGAAATACATATGCATGTGTGAGTATGCATATCTGTGCAAGTATAGAAATAATCTATCAAACTCGTCTTAATTTCAGATTCAACATTCAGATTCAAAAGAAGGAAGATTCTGCAATGCCCTCTTCAGATGCATGAAAATGAAAACAGAAGGATTTCCCACAGAAGCCAGAGACAACGGCCATGAGGGGAGGACGAAGGGGAGGCTCGGAAACCTAAGCAAAGATCTCCTACTCACAGGGAAGGAGATGGTAAAACATTTCACCAACAGGCGTTCAGAAGTGCTATGTTCAGGGACTGCTGAATACCTTCCATTCTTCCATGTCAAATGGAAGCGTTTAGCATGGTTATCCTGCCCCATTCCCCCACTGAATGTTGAGGGTGAAACAAGAGGCTGCTAGATAACTGACATTTTTACTTCAAGTTATTAAACAATGAGATGAGGCCTTTTGAGTTTATTCCTGCAGGAGGGAGCTGCGCAGTGAGTGTATTTTATGCACAAAAGCAAGGCAAGTCCGTGTGTGTGAGAAAATGGACCGGAGTAAATTGTAATATTTTTCACTATTATTCCTCGTCTCCCTCCCCCACTTGGTAGGGGTATATGTTTATATTCACTTATTGTACAAGCAATGGATTTATAACAGACATAATGGAAAACACAAGCAGAAAAATATTAATTACCTACCAAAGGAAACAATCATTAGGCAACTAAAGGTTAATACACACCAAGAAAGCAAAGTGCTCAGCAAAGCACTTGAGACCATGACAAAAATAGGGTGATGCTAAAGATACGAGCCTGTCCAACATGAACAAAAGTACAATTCATGTGCCAGAATAAGCCTACTAATCTTGTTAGGATATGCATCCATGTAAAAGTAGTCTTGGCATCTCTGTCTGAGAGTTAGGTCAGTCTAATTATTTTTGTCTATGGCAGTAAATTTCTGTAGTCATTTGACAATCAGACTTTTTACAATTCAGATTTAACCTTAAGGCTGGTAAAGTCAATAATTTCAATTTAGCTAGAACTACAATGAATTCCTTTATTTTGCTATAGTATATTCTGTACCGTGAATTTTGCAATAGCAAACTGGCATATTAGAGCTTTTCTTTACAAAGAACCAACACAAAGCTGTGTCGGCTATAATGTAGTTTCACACAGAAAATGATGAACAGCAGCGAAGGCTGTCTGGCCTATGGCCAAAGGGAGTTGTCTGACAAGACTATTACTGAGCATGGCCCCCTGACCTTCCCACTGGAGGGTTAACCGCCTCATCTCTCATCAATACCACCCTGACATTTGATTCAAAACACTTTGAAAAAGATTAAGTGTACATAAATTGAATTCAAAACAATGTCATGCAAAATTAAAATCAACATTAATGACATTTGTTAATATTTGTCATAACTTATTGCCAAAATCTACAGATATGTATAGATAAACTGGGCCCAGAAAATATCCTAAACATTCAATAAAGACAAAGAAACTTCATTTCTGTGTGTGTGTGTGTGTGTGTGTGTGTGTGTGTGTGTGTGTGTGTGTGTGTTTAAATATATTTCTATTGATTTCAGAGAGGAAGAAGGGAGAGGGAGCGAAAGATAGAAACATCCATGATGAGAATCACTGATTGGCTGACTCTTGCACAATGCTGGGGATAGAGCCTGCAACCAGGACATTTGCCCTGGCATGGACCCTTACCAGGAATCGAACCTTGACCTCCTGGTTCATGGGTCGATGCTCAACCACTGAGCACCACTGGCCGGGCTGCATGTGTGTGTTTTTTAAAGCATTTTGAGTAGCCTTTATACAAGGAGAATTGAAGACCAGCTGTGTGAGTTCTGGAGCTCTTACCCAATTACTGTCAAAGAGCCAGATATTGAATACAGTCCCTATGACAATTCAATGTGCTTTCTTTATTAAGCAAATGAGAATCCAATGACAAAACAAGGATACAATGATAAAAGACTGTGAATAAATATGATAATCCCCATACTGATATAGGTTGTCCTTTTGAAAGATAAGGACTTTTTGCCCAAGATCATTGCTGAAAGAGTAATTGATTTTAAATAGATCACTTAAATAGTTCTCCAGCTTATGTAACTAATTACCACTGCACACAATTATTTGATATTAATGGCAAAATTTAGCTTATGCTTTATAGATCATAAGCATGCTAATAACCTTTAAATATATCTTAAGACATTATGTTAAAGCCATGGACTAATTTTATTCTACATTTTTTTATTTTCCCAGTACTAACCATCACAACTCATAGAGTCAAGCACCCTTCCTTATATTTATCTTGCTTGCCATTTCTCACAATGACTGTTCAGTTTCCTATGGGCTGGAATGGCCCACAACTTCTCTAACACTCAACATCCATGGTCTAATCGTCTGAAAAGGCTCTCCATGGCAAGTGCTACAAATGTAAGGAAATCTCTTGCAGTTGTTCAAGTCTACCTGAATTCTATAACTAGGATGTCTGCAAAAATATAGTCCTAGCAAGTACACGTCATTAACATGCAGAAATGAAAAAGGTTCCTCACACTTGAAAAACACTAGCAGGGTTGGAAAATGGCTATGTGATCAACAGTGAAAAGAGAGTAAAACGCATTGTAAAACAAGTTGAAGAACACTCCAGATGTCAACAGCATTAAACCTGCAGACATTCAGATAATAATAAATGCAACAATGTACACAGAGCTTGCTTCTCAACTTAATCCTAGTTAGGGCCAAATTCTGACACTATTCTTAGCTTCACTGCAAATGAACATGAGCATTCTTTAATGCAATTCATTCTGTATAAAGGTTTTACTACACACATAATTGCTCAGATCTCAGTTCCAGCTTAGTAAACAAAATTATTTGAAAGGAGATGGCCCATTAACAATATACATTTTCTAAAAATCAACATTAAGTGGGAAAAGATAAATATGTGTTATATGCTCTACCTAAATCACTGATGTTTTAAAATAGTATAATTTATAAATTCTTAAGATTAAGCGTATTATAACAATGAGTTTAACAGGTCTACAAAAAAACCCAGCAATGTTTATTACAATACTATTTTCAAGTGTTACCTATGGGTTACAGGATTTATTCTCTTTAAAACTGAGTCAGACCTAATGTACTATATATTGTTTTGAAGTATTATCTCAAAAAGATTCCAGAAATTAGAAAATTATTCACATATGCTTACTAAGCAATTAAAAATAGCACCCTGGCCCTGGCCAGGTAGCACAGTTGGTTAGAACGTCATTCTGATATGCCAAGGTTGCAGGTTTGATCACCGGTCAGTGCACATACAAGAATCGAATCAACCAGTGAGTGCATAAATAAGGGAAACAACAAATCGATGCGCCTCTCTCTCTCTCTCTCTCAAAAAAAAAAAAAAAAATCAATCAATAAAACTTAAAATCGTGCTTCCATACAACCCAGCACAATTCCATTTCTGGGTATTTATCTGAAGAAAACAAAAACACTAATTTGAAAAAATATATGCACCCTCTATGTTTATTGTAGCATTATTTACTAGTACAATAGCTTAGATATAGAACCTAAGTGTACACCGAAGGATAAATGGGATAAAGAAGATGTGAGAGAGATATATCTTCATATATATGTATATGTACACATATGTTTAATATGTATGCATGTATACACACACATATATATGGGAAAACTATTTGGCCATAAAAAAGAAGAAAATCTTGCCATTTGCAACAACATGGATGGACCTAGAGGGTATTGTGCTAAGTGAAATAAGTCAGACAGAAAAAGACAAATACCATATGAGTTCACTTACATGTAGAATCTAAAAACAAAACAAACAAACAAAAATACCACAAAATAAATGAACAAACAAAACAGAAACAAACTCATAGATACAGAACACAAAGTGGTAGTTGCCAGATGGGAGGGAGTGGGGAAATGGGCAAAAAAGTTGAAAGCAATTGAGAAGGACAAATTGCCAGTTATAACAATAGTCATAGGGATGTAAAGCACAGCATAGGGAATCCTATCTAATAAAAGAGTAACACACAAGATGGCTGCCCCCATGTGGACACAAGATGGCCGCCACAAGATGGCTAGTAGGGGAGGGCAGTTGGGAGGGACCAGGCCTGCAAGGGAGGACAGTTGGGGGCGATCAAGCCTGCAGGGGAGGGCAGTTAGGGGTGACCAGGCCAGCAGAGAGGGAAGTTGGAGGCGACCAGGCCTGCAGGGAAGGGCAGTTGGGGGGGACGCAGGCCTGCAGGGAAGAGCAGTTGGGGGGGACCAGGCCTGCAGGGGAGGAGTTGGGCATCAATTAGGCTGGCAGGGGAGTGGTTAGGGGGTGATCAGGCTGGCAGGCAGAAGAAGTTAGGGGCAATCAGGAAGGCAGGTAGGCAAGCAGTTGGGAGCCAGCAGTCCTACCAGGATTGGGCCTAAATGGGCAGTTGGACATCCCTCGAGGGGTCCCAGATTGGAGAGGGTGCAGGCTGGGCTGAGGGACACACCCCCCGTGCACCAATTTCATGCACCAGGCCTCTAGTATAGTCAATAATACTGTAATTAATATGTATGGTGTCAGATGGCTACTAGACTTATCAGGGTGATCAACTCAGAAGTTATATAAATGTTTAATCACTCTGTTGTGTACCTGACACTAACATAGTTTTGAATGTCAACTAAATTGAAAAATAAATTTTAAATAAATCAACAAGCAATCAGAAAAATAGACTAAGATCATGAAAAATTTGCAGAGAGAAAAATATAGCCCGTAAACATAGGAAAATACTTGATCTTACTTAAGAAGTGCAATTTAGAACTAACTCCGACATACCATTTCTCATTATCAACTGGCAAAAACAAAGTTTAACAACATACTCTGCATGCAGTTGGTTGGAAAATAAATGGCAAAACTGCTTTCTGGTTAAAGCTATAAATATTACAAATGTGATTACGATTAAACCAAGAATCCCATCTGGAATTTATATTGTAGTTATACATGGATTAAATTTAAAATAGCCTATATTTCAGTTTTCAAAAACTAAAAAAAAAAAAAAGCAACTGTTTATTCACAGGGGCTAAATATACTAGGGTCCAATCATGCTATAAAATAGCATGTACCTGTCACAAAGAAAAGGTCTGCAATGCAAAGATATCGAGATTATGTTGTGACAAAAGTGATGTGTATCAGAAGATACATATTTCTTCACCCTAAAATGTGAATTTTTTCACCTTTTAGTATTTCTGACATTCAGATGCACTTTATAATCACTGTCATGTCACACTTTAATTGCCAGCAATTATTTTTTTCTTGGTGATAAATAAAAATGCTGTGCATTACACTGCATAATATTGCAGGTTTGAGAAATATGAAAATATATGATTCTTGTGTAAGAAATGAGGCAAATGAAATTATATATTTGTATTTGTTGATATTTGCATTAAAAAAAACCTTGGAATGACACATAAGAAACAACAGAACCAGGGGGTGAGGGGTGGGCATGATTATGGTTACATGTGAAAATACTCAATTTATAAATTTTTATTTTATTCTAACTTTTGAACTATGTAAATATATTATTTATATAAAAATTAAATATATTTAAAATAAAAACGTACAATGCAAAACTGATTTTTAAAAATCATTCTAAAGAGTCTGCATTTGGCCCAGCCGGCATGGTTCAGTGGTTGAGCGTCGACCTATGAACCAGGAGGTCACAGGTTCAATTCCTGGTCAGGGCATATGCCTAGGTTGAGAGTTCCATCCCCGGTGTGGGGCATGTAGGAGGCAGCTGATCAATGATTCTCTCTCATCACTGATATTTCTATCTCTCTCCCTTCCTCTCTAAAATAAATAAAATTATTATTTTTTAAAAAGAATAGCCCATATTAAAAAAATTCTGCATTTGCTTTTTACTCATCACATCATATTCTTGCAAACGTAAAATCTGTGTTTGGCTAAACATTGAGAATTTGCTTTTATACAGTGTGTCCCTAAAAAAAGTATACACACTTTAACAGCTGATAGCTCAATTTTAAAAATGAAATGTATTTTAATAAACACTGCTTTTATCATTATTCAAAATGTGTGTATACATTTCGGGGGGGGACATCCTATATTTAGGATCTAAATTCTGGCCAAGAAACTTAGGGTAAGATCCAATCCCTCTAGGCATGATCAATGTGTCTTTATGGTCAATACTAATTGAAAATATTGCCACTGATGTGATGATGCTGGAATTTTAAATCTGTACTAAAACAAAATACTAGAACATGACTTTAGTAATTATATATCCTATCTTCAATGGCTATGCTTTATTTTGTTTAATGCTTCTATATTTAAATTTTTAAAGTAACTTTCAATATTAATGTTTTGGCGAAAAGAAGATGAAGCAAATAGAATGTGTTCCCTTTCTTGTGAACTTCAATATTAAGAAAGGACTCACACTATCCTTCTTCCTCGAGCGGGGTAATACATATCACCAAGATGTAACAGCCTGCACAGTGTGCCGGCCACTCACTGTGTAGACAGTAACCTCCACCAGGCGTGAGTCTATGCGCCCACACTCATAAAAAGTTATTCCACTGTTATTGCTAACAGCCAGCTTTCAGCACCAAAGTCACCTTCATTTGCAATCCAACAAACATTTATCTGAAGAAATGTAAAAAGTAATTCTAAACACAATAATGAGGCATGTTAAGTAGAGTAACCACCAGATAAAGGATGACAGCATATGCAACTGCCACCGAATATTTCACTCATCACGTGGCAAGACTATAAAGGTTTTATAAAGGTTAAACAAAGAAGAAATCACAGACATTGTGATTGTTACTTATCATGCATTATTCTCCTTGCAAGCACTTTCTGGAGAATTTATTTGGTTTTCGCCATCCTAATTAAACTCACCGTCATTAAACTATCTTCTAGTTGTTCACTAATGAGCAGGTAATTTGCTAATTAAAAGATGTGAAGAATGAATGTCTTAACAAAATAAGGAAAAAATATGTTCCAGCATTAATCTAAAACTATACCTTAACAGAATTTGAATCAGCATATGATTACACTTTTGAATTAAAAATTGACTAACACTGGCAACAGTGATGTCAAAGTGAAATGAATCTTGATTCTTGATCTTTTAATAAGTTGTTGGCAATTCACCTAATACATACTTTTATTTAATACTAGAGACCCAGTGCAAGAAATTCGTGCATGGGTAGGTTCCTAGTTGCTGTCAGCTGCCGGGTGGGCCTTTTTTCATTCTGTGCTGCCCGCTGCCCGCTGGTGGTCAGCGCACGTCATAGTGAGCGATCAAACTCCCGGTAGGTCGAACTCCCAAGGGGACACTTTGCATATTAGGCATATATATATATATATATATATATATATATATATATATAATATTTTTTTGATAAAATAGGTCCCTCAAAATTATATGGGAAAAGTTTAATTAAGAGAATCCTAATTTTTAATTAATCTGTGAAACAAAATGAGATGTTTATATATGGAAGAAATTATCCCAATACATTTCAAAGAATTATTAAAAAACAGTAGTCCACTTTACCACAGATATTAAAGAAAAAAAGGGATAGCAGTCTAAAACAACATTAACTCTATTTGTAAAATGTTAAGATTATTAAACTATGATTCAAGATATTATAATCAACTAACCACATGTTTCCAGCCACCACAAGTTTCTACACTCGATCTTTTAAAACCCATGAACTTTTCAATGCTCAGACTGATGGACCTCAGAGGGAAGGAGGGCGGGGGGGCGGGCAGAGAGCAACCAAAGAACTTATATGCATAATCCATCGACACAGATAATAGTGTGGCAAAGGCCTGGGGTGGAGCAGGAACCAGCTGGAGGGTGGCAATGGGGGGAAAAAGAGGGAACATCTGTAATACCCTCAACAATAAAGACTTAAAAACAGTGAAGTGTAACGTAGTTTTCTTTACTTAATATTGGGTAGTTGCTAAACAATGTGTGTTAAGCAAACAAGACATTCCTGACAAATAAAATGTGCATGAACTTGCTGACAGGTATACCGTTTACCAAAACTAGATTTCAGCTGCCAGTCATTGAAGCATGGTTCACCAACTAATGTGCAATTAATGGGTTGCAAATGTGTAGATGCCTTCATTATCTTTTTTTTTTTTACATTTAAAAAATGTATTTTTATAGATTTCAGAGAGGAAGGGAAAGGGAGAGAGAGATAGAAACATCAATGTTAAGAGAGAATTATCGATCGGTTGCCTCCGGCACGCCCCACACAGGATGGAGACGGCAACTCGGGCATGTGCCCTGACCAGGAATTGAACCATGACCTCCTGGTTCATAGGTGGACATCAACCACTGAGCCACACCAGCCAGGCAATGTCCTCATTTCCTAGGCAGCTTCCAGGACACAGTGTCAGAGGCCCTGCCCAGGAGGCCTGCATTCATAATCAGCCTTACCCACTTATTTTAATGTGCCTTACAAACTTATCTTTTTAATGTGTACCTTGACATGAAATAGCATAGGTAGCATAACACGGTGATAATAGCATTATTGCTAAGTACAGTATATATTTTAAAATGCACTACTCTAAGTACTTTGGCAGTTCCACTTGTTTCAACTGATTGATAAGATAACCTACAGTAGTCCATAGGGGTTATAATTTAGCTCCTTACACTCCATTCAGATTCCTCAAAGATTCACAGTAGTCTCAATAGTATCACTTAGTAACACAATTGTCCTAAAATAATAGTGCATTTTAATTAGATTTTGCATTTCAAAGCATTTTCTATGCAGAAAACAATTTTATGCAACTTATATCAATACCCTAAGATAAAAGAATAGCCAAAGGTTATATGTAAATTACTAATTATCTAAAGGAAGCAAAACTGATTCACTGCTTAATTCATGTTAACTCATCTATTAGGCAAATAACTATTCTGAAAGTAATAAATTGTTCACATCTATTTGAGATTTTTTATATTCAGCAATATAATATAAAACCATCTTCTAAGAATAATGAATTTTTATCATTTTGATTAGAAAACTATAGGCCTTCAATATAATTGCTTAAACAATTATGCATGGTTTTTTGAAAGTCAAGATAATGTTTCAATTAGAAACCCTACTAGAGTCCACAAGGGCAGTACTTCAGGATGTATTAAGAGAAATAAAGGCAATATTTTTAGTGAGGCACCTTTACAGAAATACACTAAGTAGAATCTTGCTAATCTATATTTTATTGAAACTAATATTATTCGGCATTTTTAAGAAAAATAGACTTTGATACTAGTAGCAAAATTTGATAGAAAACAATAATTTAAAAAATAAAGACAGTCAATATTAGCATAACCAATGGCCACAGACACGGCAGTGGGAGCTTGCCCGGAGTGGAAATGGCTGGGGGGTGGTGTCCATCGGGGAAAGGAGACATATGTAAAACTTTAGACAATAAAAAAATTACATTGATTACATATTTAAATGACAATTGGGATATATTCAATTAATTAAAATATATTCTTAAAATAAAATAAAGACAGTCAAAAGGAAAATTTCCAATATAAATGATGACTTCTGGATTTTTAATTATAATCTTATCTATTTTATTTGAAAATACTGACCCTGTGTAGATTTTAAGTTTGGATGCTACTGTACTTTAAATTATTAGCAGTTGGAGAGACTGTGCTTCAAATCATTACAAGTCAGCATGAGAGGGGGTGGTGGGGTGGAGGGGTAATGGGGCGATAAGGACACATATGTAATACCTTAATCAATAAAGAAATTTTTTAAAAAATCATTAAAAGTCAGTTTCCTAATCAAGGAATTAGGACAAAGGCAGGAATTGCTTATGGCTCTAAATGTACTATGTGGAAGATTAGTGTCTGAGTACCGTAAGTCTGTAACAGACTTGAACACAATGCTCTGGTACAAATTTATAATTGCATGATATAATGACTATACAATTATAGAGTCTTTCTACACCAACATAAAAATTAGTTACTTATACATAATACTTTTTACATTTAAATGAAGGGAAAAGTAGCAGAAGCCAAATTTTATTATTACTTTCCATTTATTCATCGGCGTACAGCATAGTCTAAAGCAGTTTGCCAATATTGGAATTTAGCTCTCTGAGATTATAATGTAGGTTGGTGTGCCTTAACTTTTTTACTGGACTCCTTAGTAATTTTCCCTATGTGATTATTATAAACTTGAGTAAGAGCCATGAGTTTTTAAGAGGCACTACACTGGAGCTGGTTTTCTCAGAATTACATAGCTAGAACAGTATCCTGGAATTCTTACAAAAATCTCTTTGAAAGAATATTCTTAGTGCATGATTCCACTGTAGAAATAAATAGTAAAGAGAAAAAATATTTAACAAATGGCCAAAATGTGATATATCATGAAACTATTAGCTTATATATTTGATACCTCATTAATAGACATAGAATATTATTTTTAAGATGTAGTAACAATTTATAATTACAAGGATTTATTAGAATTTAAAAGTTAAAATACTAAAATCTTCCAACAGGAAGTATAGTGTGCTACAGCTAAAGTAAGTAATGTGGAAAAGAATGTGTGTTCACATTTACTTGTATATGGGTAAAATAACTTCAAAAGAATATCACAAAAAACTGATAACATTGACTGGCTCTGGGGAGGAGAGAGCTGAATAACTAGGAAAAGGGGTGCAAATTTTCAACTTTGAAACACAGATATATCACCTATTAAAATAGACATGAAAACAAAATGCAAACAAGTAAAAGGAACAGAAATCATGCTTGACTTGATAGCAGTCTGCCCATGTGTACTTCTACAGGAGAGAAGAATGACTTCTAAAAATCTCTTCCAATACAAGAATAAAGGTTTGTGATATCAAATTACCAATGAGATGGGAAATGTGTGTAGAAAAAAAAAGGGAGGGGAAAAAATTATGTCTGTCCTTTGGTGTCCAAGGAACAAGAACAAACTAATCACACAAAGTGAGTTTAAGTGGGCTTTTGGAATCCTATATAATAAAAGCTTAATAAGCTAAGTGCCTGGTCGTCCCGTCATCCGTTCAACCAATCAAAGTGTAATATGCTACTGATATGCTAAGGCCGCTCAACTGCTTGCCGTGACGTGCACTGACCACCAGGGGGCAGACAGTCGACTGGTCGAGCAGTCGCTATGACGTGCACTAACCACGAGGGGGCAGACAGTCGACCATTCGACATGATGTGCACTGACCACCCGGGGGCAGATGATCTGACCAGAAGGTTAGTTTGCTGCTGGGGTCCGGCCGATTGGGACTAAGCAAGACGGGCCAGACGTGCCCTGGAGCCCTCCCGCGGGGTCCCTTTCCAGCTGGCCAACCTCCTGAGTCCCTCCCCAGCTCTGATCATGCACCAGTGGGGTCCCTCGGCCTGGCCTGCGCCCTCTCTCAATCTGGGACCCCTCGGGGGATGTTGGAGAGCCAGTTTCAGCCCAATCCTGCAGGCCAGGCCAAGGGCAAGAATTCGTGCACTGGGCCTCTAGTAAAGAATAAAGCTCTGATTGCCAGACCTTGTTCAAACTATTGGCACTAATATAACAGTGGATTTCAGATTGAAAATAATTAATATACCAAAATAGCTAACATTTGCAATATTAGATTCATGATCTAATGGCATGCATGTTCAATATATTCAATATATTCTAATAATCTAAATGTCATGATTAAAATATATGAATCATTTTAGTGAATTATAATAAATCAAATTAGATCATAATTATGCGGATACCAAAGTAATTTAAAAATAAATAAATACAATACACTATACAGCAAGAATACCAGATAATTTCTAGATAACGACAGTACATGTCAACTGTCAATTTGACATTACTTTCAGTACAGCTGTGATTCTTGGGGATGAGAAAAAAAGGTAGAATTCCTTCTCTTCAGGGAACATCAAAATCAACGTGTCAGCTTTTCCAAATTATACTATTTTGAAATGTTCTCTTTGGTTGAGAATCCTTGTTATAGTGAACAACTACTAGTGATGGAGGGTGCACAATATCTGGATGGTTCAATTTATTACATATTTAATGCTCCTTATAATATAGTTTAATTATTGAGAAAACCAATTCTTCGGGATATTACTGAGAGAGCATGTTTATTCTAAAATTAAAATACAAGGTAAATGACTAAGATAACTACATACTGTTGGATGACGAACCTAATCTTTGGACAATTAATAAAAATTAAAGTCATAGTAGAAGCATTTTGCTGGGAGCAGATTGTTCTTTCAAATTAGAACCCACATAATATATTTTAAAAGTTCACACTACTGCTTGTAATACTTTAAACAATAAAATTAAATTAAATAAAGAAATAAAAAAGAAAGAAATTTTAGCTCATAAAATTATATATACTGTTAGGACTATTGGGCAATGTGATCAAATTAAGATTACTGACATACTGCTTAATTCTGTATTAGTATTAAATGTCTATACATATTCCCAAGTGTTAACAGTATGTGGTTAGGAAAAAAAAGCACTGTGTAGGGGGCCCGTGGTGGTAGGAGGTTGGATGCTCAAACACAGAAGTAAAACATATGGCACATTCTTTAAATGGGGGCAATTCTGTAATTTAAACAACATTTTACAAAATATGAATGAATATGGAATGTTGATAACTTTATTACCTATACACTCAACTTTCAATGGGTCAAACCCTATATGTTACTACAATTCAGAAAAATTAGATTTCTGTCATTTCACAAAAGATAAAAGACGCTGCTTTGCCGAAGATATTATTTTAACAAAAGTAATTCAAAGTAAGATAACATAAAAATTCTTTCTAAACATAAATGATGAGAGAGAATCATTGATCACCTGCCTCCTGCACACCCCATACTGAGGATCGAGCCTGCAACCCAGGCAGGTGCCCTTGGCAGGAATCAAACCCAGGACCCTTCAGTCCGCAGGCCAATGCTCTATCCACTGAGCCAAACCAGCTAGGGCCACTTCATCTGTTATTATCACTTATTATTGATGATATTAGTTAATACTGATGACTACTGGTAATAATTACTGGTGAATAATAACATGCATTATTACTGGTCATAACCATCCTAATAGGTGTAAAGTGGTATTTCAATGTTTTTCTATTTCCCTGATGCTTAATGTTGCTGGGCATCTTTGTATGTGTGTAATGGCCATTTATACATCTTATATTGTGAAGTGACTATTCATAATCCTTTGTCTCTTTTTAATAATAATTTTTTATTATTGAGTTGTAAAATTTCTTTATATATTTAGATACATGTGCCTTTACAGATAAATCATTTGCAAATTACTTATGCCCATTCTTTGGGTTTTCTTTTTACTTTCTTGTTGTTCTTTGATGTACAAAAGTTTTTAATTTTGATGAATTTGTTGATTTTTTTCTTTTGTTGCTTAAGCTTTTTGTGTCATCTTAGAAGACCTTGCAAGGTCAGGAAAATTTATTCCTGCCTTTTCTTCTAAGGGTCTTATAGTTAATCTCTTACATGCAGGTATATTGATCCTTATTGACTTAATTTTTATGGATAGTGTAAGATCTGGGTCCCACTTCATTCTTTTGCATGTGGCTATCCAGTTGCCCAGCATCATTTATTGAAAGAGTAATCTTTCCCCTATGTAATTGTCTTTGTACCCTTGAAGAAATCAATTGACTGTAAATGTAAGGGTTTAATCTCTAGGCTCTCAATCCTAGTCTATTGATCTATATGTCCATCTTTATGCCAGTGGCAAACCAAATTGATTAAGCTTTGTAGCAGGCTGAATTCTGGAAGAGAATCTTCTGACTTTGTTCTCCTTTTTCAAGATTGTTTTGGTTATTAAGAGTCCTTTAACTTTGACAAATAAATTTTTATTCTCTACTCATCAATTTCTACAATGGAGCCAGTTGGTGTTTGTATAGGGATCAAATGAAGCTAGAGGTCAGTTTGGGAAGTGCTGTCATCGTGGTGAAGGAAGAGAGCCTCGGACCTCAGCAGCTTTTACCTGGAGTAGAAGCTCTGAGATACAAAACTGGGCTGGGTTGGGATGGAGGATGTGAAATGCTGGATTGAGAGGAAACAGGCAGAGGGCAGGTCATAGCTCCAATACTACAGACTTTTCTTTAAACTGAGATTTAGTAGAATTTCTTGAATAATTTTTTGTTGGTTATATACACTTAGAACAGTTCCCATAGATTTAAAATAGGTATTTGTTTTAAAAATACTTTTCACCAATTATGGCTTTTTTTCCTGTTATGGTTGCACGGAGCTTCTCCTGCTGCCAATCTGGAAGTCCGCACCTCCATTCTCTCTCGTTTTTCAATGTTATGTTTTCTCTTTACATTTTATTTTTGCTGGCGAGGAAGTGTAGAAAAGGGAGCCCTTGTGCACTGTTGGTGGGAATGCAGATTGGTGTCCACAATTATCCATCCACAGTCTATTTTCAACACAGCATCACAATTATCAATTTAAAATCAGATCCTTACTCAAATCACTTAATTTGTGGTTTTCCATCTTTCTAAGAGTAGAAGCCAAAGCAGAGTTTCAATGCCAATGGTGCATATTAGAATCAATGTGGGCTGTGAATATGAACACATCAGCTGAGGCTCAATTCTGATGAACAGGTGTGGTGTGGGTGAACAGTGACGGGGAACTCAGGGATATAGAAATATGTATTTTTGAGATCCACAGGTGATTCTAAGGACCGACTAGATTGAGAATTACTGTGTCAGAGTCAATATAGAGAAGGAGAAGACTCACAGACATAGGAGTTGCTCTTACTAATAAATTAACCAATATAACTAAAATGTTAACCATTCTTTATATTAGATATCGATAATAAAAACAGCTACATTTGTTAAAGTATGGCAAGTAAAAGGCAGCAGGGAGAAAGCTTTGCATGCATTAACTTATTTAGTGCTAAAAACCTTATCAAATAGGCCCTACCACATTTTATTGATTATAAGACACATTTTGTTTTCACATTTTAATATCTCTGAAACCCAATGTGTCTCACAATCGATGAAATTGTACAACCACTATTGGCCAGATGGCAGCTATGATGGAGTTGTCATTGCCGGCACACACACAAACTTGATTACTGTAGTCAATGATAACATGTGAAGCACACAAAACATTGTTACCTGAGTCAAAAAGTGATTTATGAAATGTTGGACTATGAATGTGAACAAGTTTTATTAATATCTTAACTAATTTATTTTGCTTCAACTTTCCTTTCAGAGTATATATGTGAATGATATAATAAAATCTGTATCTAAGAAACTCTCTAAAAGTCCTTTCAATAAGTATAAAAGAAATATTCTTAGTGATAGAGAGTACAGTGCCATAATTTAATTGGCATGGTTTGTTCTTTCTGTTACATCGAATAATGATCGACTGTGTCACAATATTAGATAAAATACAGCATATTCCCCCTGCCACAAAGAGATTCATGTGCTATACTACAAGTGCTCAATTATTGAATCAAACCTGTTGAAACTCAGGCTATTTTTTATGATCTTCATATGATTCAGAGAGCTTGAATTTTGTGATTTAACAGACTTAATTTAAAATCACAACTCTTCCATTTACTAATTATAAGCTTTGAGGCACTGCAGTCAAATCTCAAATTTCTTACACATAGCTAAAAGGGAAAAAAAAAAAAATATAATAAAAATATATATATATATATATATATACATATATGTATGTGTGTGTGTGTGTATGTATACATACATATATATATATATATATATATATATATATATATATATATATATATCTGTGAGAATTAAATGCTATTTTAGTAAAATGCCCAACTGCAAAATGTTAGATCTTTTCCTAAAATTTAGTTATTTGTTTGTTACAATTATGAAATAATACAATCATCCTTCTTTACCAAATACCATTCCCAGAAACCAGAGATAATCCTGGTGATTCTCTTAAAATTGCCATGTATATAATGCATGTGTGTGTAACGTATGAGTAAATGTGTGTATGTGTGTGTGTGTGTGTGTGTGTGATTTAGACAACTGGAAACATATAAATCCATGTCAATTATTACCCACTAAGAAACATATCTTTAAGATCTATAAATTCTTTCTTTTTGTTGTTGTTAATCCTCACTTGAGGATATTTTTTCCATTGCTCTTCAGAATGGAGATTGAGGGAAGGGGGGATAGAGAGAGAGAAACACCAACTGGTTGCCTCCCACGTGGGCCCTGACTAGGGGTGGGGAGAGAAACGTCAACCGAGGTACCAGAAATCAAACCCAAGACCCTGCAGTGTGCAGGCCAATGCCTTAACCACTGAGCGACACCGGCCAGGCAAGATAGTGTGACCTTTTGAGGGCCATGATTTTTGTTTAATTTGTTCACTGCTGTGTTCATCTAAAAATGTGCTTGAAACAATAGAAGTTGTTCAATAAATATTTGTTGAATGTAAGATCAAATGTTTCATTTACACATACTACCTCATTCTTGTTTTCAGTTACATAATATCCCATTATAACAGACTTATTTCAAGAACCATTCTGAATGCCATAAATTGTTTGGACATGCAAAAAGCCCTATGTAAATATCTTTGCATGAATATATTTTGAAAAAGAAGGTAGGCAAATGCATTTAGGATATAGTCCTAGAAATCAAATTGAGTCAAAGAGTTTTTCTTTTAATTTGATAGATAATACTCACAGTAAACACCTTTTCTTTTTGCTTACCCAGTATAAGTCTCCCTTGTTTTAAAAACAAATCAAAATTTTACTTTGGAGAATTAGTCCTTCCTCCCCCTCTCATCCATGTGGGTTTTGTGGGGTTGAACCACTTCTCAGCACCAGGGTATTTGTGTTGAAAATAGGATTGTCAAATTGGGCAAATACATAGGATGCCCACATAAATTTGAATTACAGATTTAAAAAAATACTTTAGCATAAAATGATACACATATACTGATACATTTGTGTGTGTTTCACATGTGAAATGTTATGGTTAACCAGATTAAAATTTACTGAGAGGAAATTCCTCACATTTATTAATCTAGATAAAAAACTGGGTATAAATTAAAGATAAGGACATATAATAAATTAAAAATTATGATTTTAGGCAAATTTTTACATTGCATATATAGTAAAATCAACTCTACAAATTTTCTTTTTTTAGAAATTAATTCTATGTACAGTTATGCAACAATTCACATTTATTTTCATTACTAATACACTTTTCAGAAAACTTTTTAATATACTATCTCTCTCCCTATGCCACCACAATAAGATAAATTGAGGTGTTCCCTTGAGAACTGTATAAATGTTTGTGTATCTTATTGACAAAACCTTAAAGCTATAAAGTCCCTAAAACTGGAGTGCATGTCTTTTCTTTATATCCACAGCACTGATCAATCTTTCTGGAATATTGAAGAGATTAATATACCTTTCTTTAATTGAGCAAAATGGAAACATTACATCTACAATAAGATAGCTGGGAACAAGTTTACAAGCAAGAATCAGTTAACTTTCAAATCTTATGCTCTTATACATACTTGACTTCTCAGCTCAGATAATTTTTAAGTAGATTTATGCTAATTTTTAAAACGGTGATAATATAAATAGGCATGCTTAACATCTGTAATCTTTAGTCTTACAGAATAAAATGAAAAAATTAAAACAATGGTAATCATTATATTTTGCAATACAGTAAGAGAAAATTATAAGAAAAAATAAGTTAACAGTGAGGCCATTAACTACCAAAGACAGACATTTATATGAGCATATCCTATATAATAAAAGGCTAATATGCAAATCGACCAAATGGCAGGACAACCGGTCGCTACGACACGCACTGACCACCAGGGGCAGACGTTCAATGCAGGAGCTGCCCCCTGGTGTTCAGTGCACTCCCACAGGGGGAGCACCACTCAGCAAGAAGCCCTGAGCCAGGCTCACAGCTGGCCAGCACAGCGGCAGTGGCGGGAGCCTCTCCCGCCTCCACGGCAGCGCTAAGGATGTCTGACTGCAGGCTTAGGCCCGCTCCCCGGGGAGAGCGGGCCTAAGCCGTCAGTTGGACATTCCCCGAGGGCTCCTGGACTGCGAGGACAAATTTCATGCACCGGGCCTCTAGTTATTTAATAATGGTTTAAAAACTTGCTTTTTGTTAAACAAAAGAACATATTTTGAGGAAAGCTTTATCTAGATATTAAAATGCTAAACATTACAGAAAATGATATTCTTAAATCCAGAGATATTGTAAAAGAAGTTTCACACAGTACCTAATTAATTTTAGTTTCTCCACCTAAAATAATATTTCTCATTACTCCCCTCACTCTCCTAAGCTGGGTGTCTAAGAGATAGAGTAACTCACTTTGTAAAACATTGCATTACATTAATAATAGTTAGATGATAACCCAATTATCACAAATATAGCACTGCAGATATTTTATTAGCTCAGGCATTTCCTTCGTAAAGTATAACTTATTATGACTTCTCTGATTTTGTGCCCATAAAAAAATATAGAAGGAAATCATATATTTGCCTTTAGAAAATCCTACCTATAGTTTGTAAGATTTAATTTATTAATTTTAACTCAAATTTCAGGTTCATAATGCTAAATCAAAATATAGGTTTTATGCTGTGTGATTATAAAATGTGCAGGAGAGTTGTAATACATCTTAAAAATAAATTTCCATTTAAAATGAATATTTTAAAGCATGACAATATTTTAAGTGAACCCTTTTAACATACACTTTCTCCTAACAAATGTATTTGTAATGTAATAACTATTTACCTAAAATTGAATGTGGCAATAAAAATGAATGTTTTCAAGCTATAAAAATTCATCCTTCTACTGTATTGAAATATTTCCAATAGTCAATATTCATTTATTTGTCGATTAATTAGCACTGTCCCTTACACCTCCCAAATTTCATATTCTTTATAGAGTTATCCTAGAAATGAGTTTGGGACTCTTATATGAAATGGTAATATTAAAATTGAAGTCCTTTGTAGTTTCATTTTTGTGTCTTGAAGAGACACTAAATACTCAGGGGTGCTATTCAAAAGGCACATAACATTAAAAATAGCTTCCGATATTAAAATTATACCACAGAAAAGGCATTTGTGTGTTTCTGAGAAGCCAAAACTTCAATTTTTTAAAAAAGCAATATGCCTGGTTGAATTAACACAATATATTTTAAAATGTCCAGAGATTATTTTCATTTTAAAATAGTCCTTATATTTAGAAATGCAAATAGCACAATTCCTGTTATAAAATTACAGAAATACTAAGAAGAAAAATACTTTAAATAATTTTCATTTACTATTACAGGTAAGTTATCCTTCTAACTAATCACAGGGGCCTCTGCGGTTTACAATAATTGGTGTGCTAAGGCTGTGGAGAAAGTTAACATATCCACATTAAAAAAAACACACAACAACACTGGGATATTTTCCTTTGGGGAATATTATAGTTAATCTAAATAAAGACAAGATCAGATAAAAACACATTTTCACTTCCATCCACATCAAGTCTATAACTAGGATTATCATATAAACTACATCTAATGTAGTTAAAAATAAAATTCTTTTGTTCTCTAAAACCAAAATGACAATCTTTTAATAATATAAAAATTATTACCTAATACTAGATCTCTGCTAGGCATCTAAATAATGACATTTTTACTTTGATTATCAATATACAAATGGTTTTCTAGACATTAGAATTTTGTACTTCAAAGATTTAACAAAATTAAATTTGAGGAAACTCCTCATAATATTTTTTAAACATATTTTTATTGATTTCAGAGAAGAAGGGAGAGAGAGAGGGAGATAGAAACATCAATGATGAGAGAGAATCATTGATGGGTTGCCTCCTGGGGATTGAGCCCGCAACCCAGGCATGTGCCCTTGACTGGAATCGAACTTGGGACCTTTCAGTCTGCAGGCTGACGCTCTGTCCATTGAGCCAAACCAGCTGGGGCCTCATAATATTTTTTAACATATTATACTATTAGTGGCCTGGTGCACGAAATTCGTGAACATTAAAAGGGGATTAATTAGAGGAAATAATTTAATATTGCTATTTGCCCTTCCTCTATAATAGAAGTGTCAGAGATGAAAGAAAATTAGTAAAATGTATATGAAAACCTTCCTCCTGTTAGAGTCTGGGGCGCACCACAGGACCCAGAGTCAAGTCCCTGCCCACCCACATGCACCTCAAAATCAGTGAGACCCAGACCTGGCCAACCCCTGCCCCCATTGGGCTAGATCCAGACCTGGCCAGTCCCACCCTTGTCAAGCCCGGCCGGGCAGGGGACGTAACCTCAGGTCCCCTGGCCCGGTGCTGGGGTGGGGGGCGCGGCCTGAGGTCCCCTGTCAAGACCCACTGGGCAGGGGGTGCGGTCTGAGGCCCCACAGCCTGGTGCCGGGTTGGGGGGTGCAGCCTGAAGTCCCCTGTCAAGCCCCACCTGGTGGGGGGGCGTGGCCTGAGGTCCCCTAGCCCAGCACCAGGACAGGAAGTGCACCTTGAGGTCCCCTGTCAAGCCCCGCCGGGCGGGGGGCATGGACTCAGGTCCCCTGGCCTGGCGCCAGGGTGGGAGGCGTGGCCTGAGGTCCCCCAGCCTGACACCAGGGCAGGGGGTGAGGCCTGAGGTCCCCTGTCAAGCACTACCAGGTGGGGGATGCGGCCTGAGGTCCCATCAAGCCCCACAGGGACTGGGGAGGGCGTAGCCTCAGGTCCCTGCTGATTGCTCGTTAAGGCTCCTTATGGGAACTTGGCCTCAGCTGTGGGTGCAGCCATCTTTGTGATGGAGTGATGGTCAATTAGCATATTCCCTCTTTATAAGATAACATGGGATGACCTCTCAACAAGACAGTTTTTCACAATTTTGTATTTCAGTAGAGGTAGCAAATTAAATGCAAACATTGCCATATTCTTTAACAAAAACCAGATGAGTTTTGGAAAGAAGGGCATTGAACTGACGGAGTATCAAGAGGACATGGAGATATTTAGAAGCACAGATTAAATGGGCCCAGTGGTCCCTAGTCTAGTTCTCTCTTCCTATTTCATCCTTGTTCTCTCCATATGCAATATGTATTTGGAGAGATTTGGACTTTTAATCAAAAGATAAATTCATATTTTTATTTTTTACTTAAAGTAATATCAGCTTCCCAGAGCTTCTGATAACATACAATAAATATCATCACTACATTGAGTTTGTATAATATTAACCAAAAGCAATTAGTCATTTTGAGAAGTTTGAGTTTAATAGGAAAATAAATTTTTCATATTAGTCTTCTCAAATATTTAATACCATTTCTAAACGTTAGTTATCACGTACAAACATTCCTAGAGTTCCAAGAGCCTCCAACTGGGAATTAGTTATACAGTGCAATCCTTTCTCTTTGGCGAAAACAAAGTTCAATTAGACAACGTACCCACATAGAAGCTACTTAATGTCAGAGTTGTATACTGATCTTTTCACAACCCCACAATTATTACAGATGCATTTGATAAACTTTAGAAATCAGATATTCAAATGTTGCTACTCATAATGAAGTGGAAACCCAGGATCCCTAATTGATCCTGAATTCTTTTCTAATGATTAGAGACATAAATATCACTTACCTTATTCCTTCGAGAAGACCTTCATTAACACTTTCTGCCTACCAACTGTTTTTCCATTCATGAATCTATAATTTCACCTTAATAGATGGTCTAATATGTTTATTCCTACTGGTTATCTCCACACAGAATTATACTTCTTGCTAAATATTTATATGTTTATATTTAATAAGCTCCTTTTCAATTAGATTACTTTTATCAGAGGGTCATAACTGGCCAATACTCATTGATACTGCACCAGCCACATATAGAAATCAGAGAGGCAGAGAGGGTTAGATGAATAATTAATTTGTGGTGCAAAGGTGTCAAGTTTGTAGGCACTGATCTTTGATGGATGTTTGAAAATAAAAGAATAATTAAGTAAAACTCACTAATTCTATAACTTACAAAACTCTGGATTGCTTTTAAATAGATGAAAATATAATCTTTCAGCATGTGGAAAAAACAAGTAAATATAGGGCCCCTTTATATTATTACACAAAATTATACATGCAAAAATATACTAGGAAATGCAATAAAGAGAATACTAATAATAGAAAACTAATATTAATACTAATGTAGTATAACAATACTGTTAAAACAGAAACCTTTTTATTATATGAAGTACAGAACAACAAATCTATTACATACTTACTTTCCTCAGATTGTTACATTTCTTTTTTCCTTTTAATTAGCCAATAAGAAACTGTATTTATCAAATTTATTTATAGCATTAGTTGTTCTGAAAGAGTAATAGGATTAAATTAAATATAATCAATTCTTACACAGAAATGGATCAAACTGAGGGGCACTTCAAACATACTTGCACTATCAGATAATCATGAAATGGAAAAGGTTTGATTTCCAAAAACAAAATCTGGGAGATAAAAAACAAAACTAAATAACTGCCATTCAAATTTTTCTTTGAAACTGCAACAGACATTTATTAAAATCAATTATGGTTTTACAGTATACCTAATTACCCAAGTAAAAGAGAGTGCCGATCATTTTATCAACAGAATATTTGTATGCACTATACATGCTAACACGACTTAAAAAAAAAAACCACGTTTTACAACTAACTACTGCTTCTACACATACTGCCTTAAAATGACTGGTAAAGTTGGTTCTGAAGCTTTAAAAATAAAAGACTGACTTGTTCAATCTTAATAAATAAAACTGATGTGAAAACCTACATTTTAAAGAAGCATGTTAATTAAGCAATAGAGACCCATATGTTTGCTTGAATCTTTAAAGAAAAGATTAAATACTATTACTGATACCTCTCTCCGCCGAGAAGCCCAGCACGTCTGCTTGATCTTCCAGACCACAGCAGCCACCAATAATAATGACAAAAAACAACTGGAAAACAAAACACAAATAATTGCTGCTTAAAATCGTTAAGATATGTAATAAAAGAATATGCGGAGGATTTAAATATATACAGACTGGGTCAAAAGCTGGGTTATAACTATGAGTATGCAAAACACAGAGTTTATTCTTGTATTATTTATTAATCATTGTATTATCTTCCATACAAACAACTGTAGACCTACTTTTGCCCTACCCTGTATATACAGAAGTAATCACTTTGCCTTGGTAAATAATTCAAGCAAAAAAGGATAAATTAGGGTTGAAAACGTTCTCAAGTAAAATCAAAGTATACAGGTAGAAAAATTATTTACATTCCTTACTATATACGTTGTAGTCTACCTTAAAGATTCTGTCAGAAAAAAAAAGTAAATTTATAATTCTATTGGTCTTATAAAGCAACAGAAATCTATTTAGAATTGTTGAGTTATATCATCAGTTTTATAATAGTTACTAGCAACTATTTTAGATATGAAAATATTTCAGTGGTTCTCAACTGAAGATGATTTTAGCCCTTTGTCCACCTCCAGGGGACATGTAGCTGTGGCAATGTCTGGAGACATTGCTGATTATCACAACTGGGAGGGGTGCAACTCGTATCTAGTGAGTAGAGCCAGGGATGCTTCTAAACATCCCGCAATGCACAGGACTGCCCCAAGATAAAGAATTATCTAGTCCAAAATGTCAGTAGTGCTGAAGTTTAAAATAAGAAATTATTCAGTTGAACATGTATGCATGTGGTCTATACATATTAGGTAAAATATTCAAGAACCTATTCTGATACAGAATAATTGTATTTTGAGACTGACAAATCTATCTATATATATAAAAGGCTAAGTGACCGACCATACATCTGTCCAACCTTCTGACCGACCGGCCGGTACATATGACACACACTGGCAATTTAAAAATAAAGGTTGACTCGTGCATGCACAATATATATTAAAATATTTTGTATTTTAATTTTATAATGCTATATTATATATACTATTTTGACATGTAATTTTATGCAGTAATGTAATTACCGCACGAATCTTTCTTCTAATTAATTTCCTTTCAATATGCACGAATTCGTGCACCGGGCCACTAGTCTCTCAGTAAAAGATTTAGGTGAGTCCAATTAACCAATCAATGTTTATTTTCTCTTCCTTTGCTCTGTGGTCAGAGATTAAGCTGTACAAAAATACAGAAGCGAGAAGACCTGAGTCACTACAAATTGACTAGTCACTATAAAAATCCTGGTCTTTGTCCTTAATTACTAATCCTAGTAGTCATCAATTGATTTACTCATAAGCAGTGAAATTTTTGACACTTTCCACACTTTTCATGACTTTAATACATTTTTTCCTCCTTGTCTCACTTAAAGAAACTTTAGAATATCCTTCAATGATGATGACGGTGACAATTCTGGCACCTGTCCATGAGTGCTGAAAACTTTTCAGGTACTGTGCTAGATACCTTATATTGATCATTGCCTTTAGTTTTATAAGAACGCTGCAGATAGCATATATTATTCGTTTTTTAGAAAAGAAGAATCCAATGCTCAGAGTTCAAAGTAAATGGCTTATAGTCGCACAGAGAGCAAGTCGTAGTATCAAAATTCAAATGCAGCCTTACACTCTTTCCTCCCCATCTGTTGGGAGCTGTGAGCTTACCCACCATCTCACAACAGTTCTATTTCCATACACATTCTCTAATCCTTGCTTCAGTATCAAAAGAAGTAGATTCAAAAAAAAAAAAAAAAAAAAGCCTGTGACCCTAACCTTTCCAACCTCTGAGGTACCTTTTTATGCTTTATATCATTATCTCTTCTCCTAATATTTACAACTTGTTTTCATCCTAATTTAAATTTTCCACAGTGCTCAAGTCCCCTACCTCCAAAAATAAAAATACCCCTGCTTTACTGACCCTGTAGCTTCCTCTATTTTACCCAGTATGTGGTCAATACACCCACCTCCATGTCAAATGCCTCATAATTTAGTTTGATTTAACTCTTTAGAATCTGACATCTGGCTTGTGAGCTAATAAAAATGTTAAGATTAAGAATGATTAATGTTTATGTAACACTGAACACTTTATAGGACACTTTCCTCACCATCACTTTCAAATAATTAAATACGCTGGTCTTTTCTCAATCAACTGACTTTCACTTCTCAACTGACAAATCCCAACCAATCATTCTTTGAAACTCTGTCTGAATACTGTATTTCCCTGGTTCCCCTCTATCCTTCCTGACACATTACAGAATCAATGAAGGCAGGTTGCATTCCAGATGCCCTCTGCTAAAAATTACGGACATTCCTGAAAACTCAGTTCACAGCAACCATGCTATTATCTTCTCTTGCTCTCAAAGAGAGAGCTCAGTTATTTTCAACTATGAAAGCCTTCAACTGTGACCTCACTTGCAATGATCTTCAAATCTGTATCACTAGACAGAGCTGCCAAAACACGAGCATCTAAGAGATTATTTAGTCCAAACTCCTTCCCAGAAAAGAAATTCTCAGCAGAATTCTGAGAGTGACCCAGCTCCTAATTAAATGCTCGTGGCTGAGAAGCTGCCTTACAAGTCAATGCATTCTATTTTTAGCTTTCACTATTTCATAGTTCAAGCTATGGAAATATCCTCCTATTTAATTGTCTTTCTCAATCAGTGCTGCTTCTGTTTTCTGGGTTACACTGAGTCAGTCAGTTCCTTCTTCTATACTCGAAGAAGCCTGCCTGATCGTCTCTACTCCAGAAATTCTCAACCAGGAGCGTTTGTCCTCTAAGGGGCATTTGGCAGTGTCTGGAGACATTTTTGGTTGTTACCACTCGGTGGGTGTCCGGTGGGATGTAGGATACACAGGCCAGCTCCCCACCACCAAGACTTTTCCAGATCAACATGCTAACAATGCCGAGTAACCCTGTTCTAGTCTGAATTATTACCACAGCGCCTGCACTTCCCTGTAACTGGTATAATGTAGTCCAAGGGTCTATTCATCTGGAAATCAGCCCTACCATTGTCACCATAAGAATTTTAACAGCATAGATATAAATCTCACCTCCAACCTACCATGTTCAAACTGAACTCCTGAAAAATATTCATACAAATAAAAGCAACTAACATCTATGGACCAAGCACTAGGGTGTGTTACATGCATATTTCTTTAGTTGCCATAATTACACATGATAGGCCCTGGATACTGTTATGTACTCATTTAAAAGATGAGAAAGCTAACTCATGGAGAATTTAAGTAAAATGCCTAAATTAAAAAGTATTTGGTTACAAGTTCTCCCCTTTCTTCCAACTTCGTTCTCACCATTACTTTTCAGCTAAAATGTAAAAAAGTGCATTCAATCTTATCATCCCTCATACTCAATCAGACACCAAATTTTGTCGACTGATCCTTGAAGAACATCAGTAGTAGATAACAGTATGTATACTAAAAGTCACTTGTATTAATTAAGTACTAATTAAATAGCAAAAAATGTCTTTGACAATCTGAAATTCACAATATTTTTCAGTCAAAATAGTTACATGATAGAGATTCGACTTAAGATGAAGACTTGCTGAGTTTCTCTATCAAGTCTTCCTGATCTAAATTTCATGACTCAATGAAGACTTCCACTTTCACACTGGTGCAGAAATCCAGTATATAAATGTGCAGTTTTCATAATTTCAACCTCTTCCGAGGAGCGGATATATACTTTAGAGGTTTGCTGCTAACCCTCTCTATGCTAATTGATATTAGATTAGAGCTCATGATGATATAAATAAATTGGTTGGTAAAATCAATAAATAGCTTAAGAAAATATTCTAATAATCTCCTAAAATTATTTAAAACTCAATGAAATATATCTCAGTTTCTGGCAAGTAGTAGTTGTCGTTAAACTTTTTCTAAATGAATGGAATTGGTTCTTTAATTGATTTGAATATCTTATCATTTTTCTGACACTGAAGGTCTTATTTGGCATTATTAGCCTTATATCAAGATAATACTTTATAACTGTTCTTGATTTGTAATAAGTTACATTGCAAGTAAAAATTACAGTTCTTTTTAAATACTGACATTTAAAACGAGAACAGTCTATTAAGAACACTTGCTTCATAAAAAACAAACAAGCAAAATCGCTTGACAAGTTAATCCAGCATTGCTGAAAAGTTACACTCATCCTTTGGCGACTAACAGAAAACCCCAGTCTCCGCTGACAATCGGGAAGAAATTCTGAACACCAGACTTCCCATCAGTCTGAATTCCTCAATGGGGCGGTGCCCACACCCACTCTGTCCCTCCCACCGCCTCCTTTCTGACCACTGGACTTTACATGAGTAAAAAACTTGTATTACACAAAAGGACTGATATTTATGGGTTTATCTGTTCCAGTTAGCTTTTCCCTAATATATTTCTTAAGTCAAAATTCTTAGGGGCAATGTCAAGTGTTAGCATCCTACGATCTGGTATTGTGGCAAGTTTATCCAAGAAAAATGTTTCATCACTTTCTTTCAGATCTTTTCCTATTACTAGTATATTACACAGTGGTTTATAGCTCCTTGGTGGAGAAGTGGGGCAGGGGAGTAATTGAACTTTCTTTTTAAAAAGTGCTGTGTAATAGTATCAGAAGATCTGAAAGGTGTGTCATTCTTTGGTAAAACCCCCCAATGGAAATTAAATAGGAAAAAAAGAAAAGAAAGGAAACATTAAAAAGCAAGCATGTACACTACAGGGATAGAAAAGGAGAGCATGGGAACTTAGGAAGACATATTTCAATAATTTGATTTTAACCTTCATAAAATGGTCATTATGGAAGGAATTCTTAAAATAAAATAAAAACACGGAGCTCATTAGGTATTCTCATTCAGGGAAAATTAAAGAGAATTCAATAAAATAGCATAGTGTGAGAGAGGTTATATTGTAAAGCAGGCCTTGAGAGACAAAGAAATACCCTCTGGTGGTAATCTAGTTGGCCAAATGCAAAAAGCGATAATATTGTCACTATTTTACAGCAATGTGAGGTTAATTGAGCATAAAAATTAAGTCTTAAATAATATTTTAAAAGACAATTGTGGCATATTAATCTTTTATTTCAACTAAAAATATTACAAACTAGGGAATTGTGTTGAAATGCAGAAACATATTATTTTAAAAAGCAATTTATTTCCTAATAACTGCTACTCTGGAAAATATATTTCAAAGGTTTTAAAAATATCTTCCTAAACATTTGAAGGATTTTTTTTAAGTAAGTAAAATGTTAAAAAAAAAATAAATCACTAACTTAGAATGCAAAAAAACAAAACAAAACAAAAAAACTTGCATAGTGCAAAAATAAATTTACTTCTTTCAGTTATCAGACTGACAAAGATGAAAAACTAGCAAAGCCTCCTGGGTGGAACTGGGAAAACAATACGCTCACAACATATAGTGGTACAAACTTTCTGAGGGTTAGTGAGCAAGAATCAGCCAGACCTTAGCATGCTCTATCAGTTGAGATGATTTCAAATGCAACTAACAGAAAACTTAATGCAAAATGCTACAAACAATACTGGGACTAAATGGACTTTAAACTCCTTGCTATGACTGAACTGCACTGACCCAATTTGGATGTTGAAATCCTAACACCCAATGTGACTATATTTGGAGTCAGGAATTTAGGAGATCATTAAGGTTAAATGAAATCATAAGAGCGGAGCCCTGATCCACAGGAACAATGTTCCTATAAGAAGCCAGAGTCACCCGAGAGCCATAGAGCTCGCTCTCTCCCCCTCTCCGCGCACACACTTAGGAAAGGCCATGTGAACGCACAGTGACAAAGTGGCTGGCCACCTGCAAGCCTGAGAGAGAGCTGACATCGGAAACCAAGCAGGCAGGCGCCGATCTGACTTAGACTGACCTACCAGCCTCCAGCACTGAGAGGCAATACATTTCTATTGTGTAATCCACCAGTCTTTGGTATTTTTTTACAGCAACACGAGCAGACCAAGACTGATTTTGGTACCAAGAAGTGGGGGCCACTGTGACAATTACCTAAAAATGGGGAGGAAGCTTTAGAACTAGGTAATGGGTAAAGGTCGGAGGAATTTTGAGGTGCATGTTAGAAAAAGCCTAGATTGCTATGAAGAGACTGGGGAGGGAAACATGGATTTTAAAAGGTGATTCTGGTGAGAGGTCTCTTAAAATGTATCAGTGGCCTTATTAAAAACAAACAAACAAAAAAACTAAAGTTCAACATATTCTGGCCATGTTTTCTCTTAACAATGAGAAAACTGTAATACTAATTTACACTTCACTTCTGAAACAGGTTTAAATGATGAAAGAAACGTCAAATATATTTTATCTCACACAATGATTTAGAGTATTTTTTCCACTTTGTCCATGGTGACAACATAATAAATGAGACTTCTAAGACATGGCACACATTAATACTAGCTTGCTTTTATTTAATAGAAGAACTTTTAAATTTAACTATACACACAAACTGAAAAGCTTCCAATAAAACCTTAAATAATTTACATATATACTCAGCATTGTGAAATTTTACAGAGCTGAACTTCTCAGTATATTCCCTTCCACACTATTCTGCATCAGAAGCAGTTTTACTTTGTTGCACTAAATAATGTCCATTTGATTATAACTTCTAATACTTTTCAAAAATGTATTATAATTATAGCCTCGAAATCCATTTATGTTCAGAAGTACAAAGTCATCAAACATTATCTATATTTAAGATGTTTCCTCAAATTTCACTTTTAAGAGACATAAAAAGCATAAATAAATGGTACACACATGTTAGTGATATATATATGTGTGTGTATGCATTCAATTCTGTAAATTATAATTTCTCAAGGGACGTAGATAAACATGACTGTTTTCAGAGCAAAGTGACCACCATGGCAAAGGTGTTGACAACAGAAATGGACTAATAAGCAAGGAATGTGTAAACCTGAGAAAAGAATGTAGAAAACGGAAGGGCTGTAAATGGAGAGGAGAGATTCGACTTTCTATGTAATGGGCCCATATGGATGCATTAGAAGAGATATTACAGGGACACGGATTTCATCTCAATTATGAAGAACAATTAGCTATCTGGAGATAGGAAATGCTACCTCGGGAGATGGTGCGTGTGCTGTCATTAAAGCCACTCAGGCATAAGCTAGATCAGAGCTGGGCACGCGGTGTCCCAGGCAGTGCCCTGCCCACCAGCTGTTTTTGTAATAAAGGTTTGCTGGAGCACGGCCACCCGTTTGTTTCCACATTGGCTGTGGCTGTCTAGCATCAGAGCTGTGTCCCTGCAACAGAGACCTCGCAGCCCTCAGATGCTGAAATGTTTACTATCTGGCCCTTCACAGCAAGTGCTTGCTGACCTGTGTGGGGAGCGCATTAGAAATTCAAGCACTGTCTGGGTGTCTGGGTGAGATAAACAATAATGGCTACTGTGGTGTTTAGGAAAGTGCTTGGCATAGCATCTGTGTTGGGTTGGGAAGATTCTTATTGCTGTACTAGCCAGTACTACCAACTTGGTGAGTGAAGGTCAAAATTCATACTGCACTCTGTTGCCTGTAAAGTTGTGTGCTGTGATGAGGGACTGTGTCTGTCAGACAAGGAGACACATTTGTCTAGTTTGTACAACGGCACCTGATGGACCCACATAGTTGTGTATATCATCATCATGTTAACAAAAATAGCATTCCTCCCAGCCCAGACGATCCAAGATCCCATAACACGGAAACTCAACTGCTTCTCCTAACCCAGTGCTTCTTCATTTGACTCCCATGGAAAAGAGTTTCCATGTTTTGAGAAATCTTCAAACTCTAACCTCTTTTTTAGAAAGATACATTGTAAATTAGCGTATTAAAAACTCTGAGAAGCAATGTAAGCTAACAATAAACTAAAAGGGTCCTACTTAACCTTTGTATACATTTTCCAAAGTTGTTTAATTATGAAATTCCTTTCTATGAACCTACTAGAGGCCCAGTGCACGAATTTGTGCACCAGTGGGGTCCCTTGGATGGGGTGGAAACTGGCTCTCCAACATCCCCTGAGGGGTCCTGGATTGAGAGAGGGTGCAAGCCAGGCTGAGGGACCCCACCAGGGCACGAGGCCAGGGAAGGATATGGGAGGTTGGCTAGCCGGGGAGGGATCGCAGGAGGGCTCCAGGGCATATCTGGCCTGTCTCACTCAGTCCCAATCGGCTAAACCCCAACAGCAAGCTAACCTACCAGTCGGAGCATCTGCCCCCTAGTGTCAGTGCATGATATAGGGAGCGGTTGAGCGGCCTTAGCATATCATTAGCACATTATGCTTTTGATTGGTTGAACGACCGGCCAGTCGACAGGAAACTTAGCATATTAGGCTTTTATTATATAGGATTGTTGCTATCTCAAATAACTCATGTCCTAGGGAATGTTGCTCTATTCAGTTATATTTAGTACTTACAGATTATAAACTCTTTGAGAACAAAATACATTCTTGTTCCTATCCCCTACAAATTTAACACATTGTAAAAACACATGTGATAATTTCCTAAGAAGTCATTGAATTGATTTAGTGCTAGGAGATGTACCTAATCAATATGGTGAATGTACTGTTCTTATGTGACAGGGGAACCCGAAGGTATCCTCATTCCACTGAACCCACTTTCTATTAAATAGTCCAAAAGTAAAACAATCTCGCAAAAGTGTATTTCAAGGATGTTTCCTCTGCTCTGTGACATATATTTAAGCATATAAAACTATTCAAGGTATAATATATGATATTTTACAATTAAAGATTTGATAAATTACCTAACAGACATATATCAAAATATAGATTTAACAAATCAAAGTCAATTAAAACAAATTACCTGAAGAAGGTGACAAAGAACTGCACAAGATCCATGATTGTATTGTGTTGTGAAAATGCAATCTGAAAGATCAAAATAAAAGTAAGTTTGAATTTTACTGAATAAATATGGTAAAGTTTCATGGCATTTGTAAATAAAATACTTTTAAATGATTAAGACCATTGATCACCATATTATAAATCATTCATGCTGGAATCAAAATCAGTAACAACACCCTAAATCTGTAGTTTGGAAAGTTTCTCACCCTAAAATGTTAAAATTAGATTTTAATGTAGAAAGATTCCTATTGGCTAATGAAATGGCCCTTTACAGATAATCAACATGTACCCATTTTGGTCCTATGGTCATTCCCACGAAAAATACAACAAGATTTTTCAAGTCACATTTAAAGTGAATTTTAAAACTTTAGTCTACATAAATGTACCTTAGGCATTCCCTTTTCTGTAATGATTTTATTCATGTTATCCAATAATTATTCAAAAGTTAATCAAATCAAGAGACCAATTAATGGTAATATTTAATAATATCCTCATTTTCCCTGTTTTTTAAACAGCTCCCAAATAATTGATAAAGTAAGTACTAAAATACTGTGCTAGCTGAAACTACAGCAACAGTGATGATAATATATTTTGTCCATTTGAGCTTGAATGCAAATTCACGTTGAATACATGCTCAAAATCTAAAACCTGAAATTAAGAAAAGCTACGTTTTCCATTAAATAATAACAATCAACATTTTGAATTTGTGATTAAAATAAAAAGTTTGCATTACATACATTTGGATAGAGAAGTACATTAATAACTTGATATTAACCACAAAATAACAGAATTCTTATTTGTTTTGATTATGAAGGACAAGTGCTGAGTTTGTGCAAATGCCCGATTGCCATAAATTCTGATATATATTTGAGATAAATGAAAATATAAAGCTATGTGCTAAAATTATCAAACTAAAATTATATAAACGAAAAGGGCTCTACTTAACCTTAGTATACATTTTCCAAAGTTGTTTAATTATGAAATCCCATTTTATGAACCTACTAAAGGCCCAAAAAAGTAAAAAAGAGGTTTTCAAACAACTATTTAGATTATAGTCTTGCAAAATTCCAACATAATAGAAGTTAGTCAACTAGTAATATCTCAAAGACAATTGGATGATGTTTCAGACAAGCAATTCAAGATCTCATTAGGTTCTTATTTATTAACTAGAGGCCCGGAGCACGAAATTCGTGCACGGGTAGGGTCTCTAGGCCTGGCTGGCGATCAGGGCCGATCTGTGGGGCGACCAGCGGGGCAATTGGGGGGCCCCACTGGCACCCGCCTTGGCTGGTCTGGGGCCTGCGGGCAGCTCCTGCATTGAGTGTCTGCCCTCTGGTGGTCAGTACACATCATAGTGACCAATCATTCGACTAGTCATTCCACTGTTCAGTTGATTTGCATATTAGGCTTCTATTACATAGGATTTTTTTAAAGAATTTAAAGCAAACTGGAGATTAAATTACCCATTATTTAACTATGATAATATATTCCAATAAGCATAAGCGTCCTACAGATAATAACATACTGCTAATTGATATAATAATATGTATCATTCCTAATAAAGTAATATTTTTAAAATGGAGTTAAATAGAAAATGGTAATATTTAAAAGATAGAATAAAACCTATTTCTGGATAAAAATATAAAGAATAAACATACTAGCCAATTCTGTATAAATATTACAATGATTATAAATCCTTGAGTATTGTCTACAAAAATTTAGTGGGTTCAATTATTTTTAGAGCAAATAAATGCCTTACTAAGGGAACTTACAACTTTCCTCCTGGTTCAATGCAAAAACTTAACCGGTCTCCTTGACTTCAATTTCATAACATCTGGTCACGCTTCACCCAGCTAACAATAAGTTCTCTTTAAAACGGCAAGAATTTTCTGTGATTCCCCTCTTCACAGTCCTTCATTCCCCTGTGTAAATTTCCTCGATATTTTCCATCACTTTTAGCTTGGACTGCAACTTCCAAAATATGGCCCCTGCTTCTTTCTCTACCCAGGGCATTGACACAGCAGTCTGATTAGATAACAGTATTAGTAGTTTCCAATATTTGCCATCCTGTATCAACCTCTGTTCCTTGCTGGGCAGGAACTGTTCCAATGATTCACTGCCTTGCAGTTCCACCTTAGATCCTATCTCTTTGGTGGCCTCGACTGTACTACTGTTGTCCCTACCACATACTTCTACAGCAGGACCGCTAGAACAAAACACAACAAAAACCCAACGCAATGACTGCTGCCCCGGCACTTAGTATCCTCATTCATATTTCTAATTTATTTTGCCATCAGAATTATTACATAAAGTAGGTAATGTCATTAAATCCATTTTATAGATGAGGAAATAAAGGTTTACAGGTTACGCCAGCAATACGCAGTAGAGCTAAAATGGAAATCAATGCATTACAAACTCTAATTCTTATGTTCTACACTCTCCTAAGACCTGTGTACTGAGTATCACAGTGTACTGTGTTAATTAGCTTACCTTTCTTTTCTCTCCATCTGACTTCAAGATATTTGAAGTCAGGCATTACAATGTTCAGCTATACCTCCCTAGCTACTAGCAAAGAACCTAGAATTTTGACTTAACGTTTAGTAAATAAATTGCAGTAACTTCTGGAGATATAGATCTCAAAGTTCTAAATAGAAAGTCTTAAAACAGTTTCATTTTATCTAAAGGTCAAGCTGTACAAGAAAATAAGAATTACTTTTATATCAAGATTATGTCAGTTAAAATACGTAAAACTTTATATCTACTTGTATAATACTTGAAGTTAAAAGATATTATTTTTTCAAAATCATTTTGGTTGAGGCTAAAGGATATTGTTTTTTCAAAACATTTTTCAAAAAATTTTATAGCTCTAGCTGGTTTGGCTCAGTGGATAAGAGCATCGGCCTGAGGACTGAAGGGACCCAGATTCGATTCCAGTCAAGGGCATATGCCTGGGTTGTGGGCTCGATCCCCAGTAGGAGGCATGTAGGAGGCAGCCGATCAATGATTCTCTCTCATCATTGATGTTTCTCTCTCTCCCTCTCCCTTTCTCTCTAAAATCAATAAAAATATATTTAAAAAAAACACATTTGTAAATGCTAAAAAAAAAGATCCATTAAAATGACAGCATAAAGAGTTGCATGTAATGCTACCTGTTCTTCATTATAGTATTAGCATATTTATGAGGTTTCCTGAAGAGCCTCAAGTTTTAATTCATGAATCAAGACTATATAACAATAAGAGTAAAGGCTTTGATAGAAATCTATACTCAATTTATGCTTGTAAAACCATCTTTTAGAATCCTATGATTTGCAATACAGGTTGTAAGTATAAAGAGTTACAGTTTTGGTTTAAGAGGATGTTTGGAAAAATGGGAGAAATTATGGTTAACGTGAAAGTCAGGTTTACAAACGATGAGCTTAAGAAAATATATACATGCTGATCAGTCTCCAATCTATTTTCTACCTATATTCACATATACACAAAACTTAAAATTATGACTATTTATTACTTTATCTTGATTCACTATGAATAATTTATACATACTTTAATTTTATTTTGGTTTCAATGGGTTTTGCTTTAAGAATTTTAATGTCTCTATTGATTTATATTGTTTACTACATTCTTGCAGTTTAACCTCCTAGGAAATGACTCAAATAAAATAAGTCATGCATCCATATTTAAAATTGGCTCTTTAGAGATTATGACATTATGTGAAGGTACAGCTTTGTTCTGTTAATTCTTTAAATGAATATTAAATGTTTTTAAAGTTGAGAGGATTGCTTAATCTATAGTGTAATTTTCATGGATACCATTTTAGTTTTGGATTTCAAGCAAATACATCATATGGGAAATCTGAGATGAATGCAATTTAAATAAGAGATTTTTCTCTCTTGAAATGTTGCCATTTCTTAGATGTGGTGACATAAATACTCAAATATTTCATATTTGGAAAGATCATAACATTTGAAATACACTCATGATTATAGGCTAATAATATCTTCATTGAGGTATAATATAAACACAATTAAATTCCATTTTAATGCATAGTTTATTGAATTTTGGCAATATTTACAAAGCAACTTAATTACAACCACATGGAAGATGTCCTTTGCCTCTGCAATGGAGCCCCTCCTTAGACCCTAAAACTTCTATCTACTTTCTATCACGATAGTATTTATTTTTTATACAATTTCATATAAAGGAATCATAGGGTATGTAATATTTAATGTTTGATTTCTTTCACTTAGCATAGTATTTTATTTTGTTTCTTTAAATATATTTTTATTGATTTCAAAGAGGAAGGGAGAAGGAGAGAGACAGAAACATCCATGATGAGAGAGAATCATGGATTGGCTGCCTCCTGAATGCCCCCTACTGGGGATTGAGCCCACAACCCAGGCAGGTGCCCTGACCTGGAATCAAACCTTGACCTCCTGGTTCAAGGGTCTACACTCAACCACTGAGCCACACAGGCTTGGCCATTCAGCATAGTATTTTAAAGATTTGTCCATTTCACTACTTTGTATAAATATTTCATTTATCTTTATTGAGTAGTTTTACAAAGTATGTATAGAGCATAATTTGCTTATTCATGCTCCAATTGATAAATTTATTAATTGTTTCCAGTTTGGGGGTTTCAAGAGTAATAGAGTTATAAATGTTTGTGTTTAAGACCTTTTCTGCAGTCTATTTTCATTTATCTTGTGTAAAAAAAAAAAAAACACTAGGAGTGGAGCTGCCGGTCATATGGTAAATGTGGGATAAATTTTATAAAATAAGCAATATTGTTTTCAAAGTCACTGTACCATTTTACATTGTCACTAATGATGTATGTGAATTCCAGTTACTCCAAATTCTCACCAGTACGTGGCATTTTCATTCTTTTTATTATTAGCAGGAACTGTTTACATGCAGTAGACATGTAGTGGTATCTCATATGGTTTTATATATATGACACATAAGTGAAAGCATGCAATATTTATTGCTACGTTATTTTTAAAAAACTCCAAATTTCCAACAATATGCAATGGAGTTGCAGAACCTGGTTAAAATTATTTTAGTATTAAAAATGATAATGAATATTATATAGAAATAAAAGTGTTTGCTCTATGTTATATAAAAATCATTAGAAGTTTATACAATCAAAGTTTATAATGATGTCAAATATCTATGCGGTTATATGAATATTGAACAAGACTTCATTAATTTTTGTTAAAGAATTCAATTGGATTTAGGAGGGAAATTCATGACTTAAAAACTTGCTGCTGTGAGAACTTTACTACTTAGATTCATTTTACAAATGGAAAGACTGAATAGATGCGTTATAAGTCATATTCTTAGAAACCCATATTTTACACATAAGCCATCTTATCTAATTCTCACAATGTTATTGCTTATAATAAATGACATTAGTAGCAATATTTAAAACAATGAGTCAACAAACCTTTCTGTAAATGACCTGTAAATATTTTCAGCTTTGTCAGCAATATGGTCTCTGTTTTTATTACTCATCTCTGACATTATAGTGTAAACTTGATGATATACCTTCCTTTGCTTAATCTCTAGAACATTTGTTACCTATCATAACCAATCTTATATTTGAACTGCAATGCTAATAACTTGAAAAACAGAAAGACTGCATAGAGCTTAAATACTTGGCATTTTACAGTAGTGCTGTGCATTAACACTTATACATCACTATTTAAATTAAATTAAATTAGTTTGAATCTAAATTACTGTTTCTGAGTAACTGGGATTTGGTAACTCACTATTAGGTCAATCTGCAAGCTGATCATAAGTTAGGTGTGATTTTTTTTTAAATCAGAATAATGCTAGGAATCATTCTTCAATTTGCAATTTTGATTTCTGCATTAGACAGGTGATATCCCCATGCTAATAAGCTAATACAGAACAAAGTAGAAAAAGAACAGAATCCTAATGCTGCTGATGTCTGCAAATTTTCATCACAACTGTGTTTGCAATTTGAACGTATATGATGAGCCATTTGAGCACAAAATAAGGTGGTTAGCTACTAGATAAGTAGGTATTGAAGTAAGAGGAAGTTTTATCTTATGCATACTGTTTGAAAAGTAAGAGTTACAATACAAAATGTGCTGGTAAAGATATCCCTGTGTAATTTCCCCCCAAAATTACACCAAATTGTTGTAAGTTTGAGTATTTTATCATATATATGTTAAAGCATACTTTTTTCTTTTCTTTTAAGCTTCAATTATTTTGTAATCTTTATTGTTGAGAGTATTACAGCTGTCCACTCCTTTTTCCCCCATTCCACCCTTTGACCTGGTTCCTGCCCCACTCCAGGCCTTTTTTATCATGAAAACTAGGTTGGCATAAGTTTGAGAAGTAGTATTAGATATTGCTAATCAATTTTACCAATTACTTAACTACTACAGTAGTTACACTAATCAGAAAATATAAATATAAGGCAAATATTAGACGATACTTCAGAAACATTAATCTCTGATGAAAAGTCTTCGTAACTTTGAAAACCCATCTTCTTGTCTAGAATTCCCGCTCAGGCATCATGTCCCTGCTGAACTCCTGTTCATCCTTCAAAATCTTGCTTCAATAGAACTTTCTCCAAGAAGCTTTCCTACTTCACTATCACCTCAGTAGCAGTCACAGGGCTGGATATATCACCTAGCATCTCCAATTCTTAAATACCATTCACTGGCATATCCGCCAAAGGGAAAGGCTCAGACAACAGTTTATGAAGGAAACAAAACCAAGGTATATCCCTGAAACTCTGTATAAAGACTCTACAGAAGAAACACTAAATTAGGATGCAATAAAACTGACTAAAGTAGAATGGGGTCAACATGTGAAACAGAAACTAGAGACAGAGAAAGAACAATTACACCAACAATTCAGTAATTATTTGTGGAACTCGGTATAGGGACTGTAAAGGGATGACATTTTAGGTAATATGAGGAGATGCTGAGATCTTGAAGTTGCAAAAGACATTTTCTCTCTCTCTCTGATTTCTAAGCCTGGAATGTCCCTTGTTTTACTTTAAAGCTCATTTAAAGGTGGATTTCTTTATCTACAGAGGAAAAACTGCTGACAGTACATTTTGCGAGCTACGTGAGGATGAAGGCTACTTTGTATACTGTTTTATCCTCTAGAAAAATGACCTGTGTATGACTGAAGCTTTACGTCTGCTTGAAAGTGTAGCCAAAAATTTATATAAATGTTCCATTTCTGACATTTCTGCAAGAAGCACTAGTTTAGATTAGCATTTGACTGATGAAATACAGAAGATACCATTACTATAATTTTTCATTTTGCTCATTATTTGTACAAATTTACAAAGACCTATTATTATGCTAGAATGTTTCATCTCAATAGTCACATTAGACTGAAATTGGATCAAGACAAATGAAATACTTTTCTACTTTCTCATATATCAGCAAAAACTTCTCCTTATTCATGGGTATTTTTTAAATTGATCTCTTCAGTCTCAAGTATACAGAGAAACACTACAACCCAAGGTGCTCAAGAGAACAGTGATGGAAAAATTTCAGCATGAAAATACTACTGATACTAACTGAAGTAAAATCTGTGTGGAATGTTTTGCTTACAAAAAGGATATGATACAAAGATTTTTTACATAAACAACAAATAACTAAATATTTAAATATTCACACATTTTATGCTACAGCATATTTTAAAAAAAATTAAATTACAAGTTGAAAGGCCATACACATAACGGTCTCTCCCTGTGCAGCGACTCTACTGAAGCAAACATTAAAATAAATTAAGTAAAAATGGTCATAAAATTTAAATGTTAATTTTTATCACAAACCATGTTCTCACTTGTTGGAAACTCACTGAAAACTCTGGGGGGAGGAACAGTGGTATTTATTCTTGAACAGAGTATTCGTGGTATCTCAATGGTGTGATGGAAATTTTTCAATAGGAATTAAGTGTTTTTACTTTTTTATTTCAGCCACTTTTTAAGATAACTGCTTCCACATGGTGTAGTTCCTAAATATTTATGAACAGCTTCATCTATGGATTTTAAGATTTCACATAAGTTGCAGCTCGTTGGAATCTGCAATAGAATGTCATTATGAAATCTAAAATATATAGAAATATGTCTGCAACCTAACTACCATTTATCTGAAAAGTACCTGGAAGCATAAATCTAAGCTACTAAATGAAACAATTTGGAAGTAAACATAAAACCACATTTGCAGTAACTGTCCCTTTAATTGGTGAACTAGCTTGTGGCTACCATTTTTGTCCCATTTACTATTTGGACTCAACATTATGTAAGAATTCCATCTCCTCACAAAATGGAGTAACAGTGAATGGATTTATCTTCATATTTAAACAATTAGTAAATAAGACAAAATATCTGAAACACTTGTTTTCAGACCATGGAAATCAAGCAGTGCAGGACAATCACCCCTGAGTGGAAACAAATGAGGTGAGCCTTTAAATGCCACAGATCATTGTGGTGTTTGTTTGTTTGTTTTTTAATATATTTTTTATTGATTTCAGAGAGGAAGGGAGAGAGACAGAAACATCAATGATGAGAGAGAATCATCGATTGGCTGCCTCCTGCATACCCCCTACTGGGGATTGAGCTGGCAACCCAGGCATGTGCCCTGACCAGGAATAGAACCATGACCTCCTGGTTCAAAGGTCAACGCTCAACCTCTGAACCACGCCGGCAGGGCGATCATTGTGATTTTGAGGTTGCATCAAAAAAACAGTAAGCCCAGGTGCATTTCAGGAACTTCCCAATTTGAAGAGATGAAGCTGAGAAAGTGGTGGGCTGGGGCAGTAAAGTTTAGGGATGGTCTACTGGAGAAGAGAGACTCCCCAGAGTGCTCCAGAGCTTTGCTAAGGGTCCCTTGAGCCTTCAGGTGAAGACTACTTACTGGTGAAGGAACTGTCCGAGGCTGGGGGAACAATAATCTGAAAGGAGCAGAGAGAAAAATTCTCAAAACGCACATGAAGCTGGGAGCAGTTTATGATCCTACCAGTCTGAGTGCAAAACCTTGTAATTCAAGTGTCATAGAGTAGAGCACCAAGAAGGCAGTGCCTAGGAGTGAGGTGATCACCCCTGGACTACATGCTGCTTTGTTCCTAATAACAAAGCATAGAAATAAGCCTTGAAAAGTTCAAAATTTTTGCAAATAAATTAACTCCATTCCATAACCAAGCTAAAACATCAATATTAGTGAATATCTAGCACCCAAAATGGTTAAATTCAGAATGTCGGGATCTAATCAAAATATGAGCCATAAGGAGGAGCAAAATAAAATAAAAAGAAACGCAAAACTACACAAATGACAGAATTTATAGACAAGGACATTAATAGTAGGGTAACTGTAATCTATGTTTAAGAAGGCAGAAAAAAGATGGAGCATATTAAGTAGAAACATGGAAGATATTTTCAAAAAAACTAGTCAAAATTCTAGAAATAAAAAATATAATGTTTGAGTTGAAAAATACACTGTTTAATAATATCAGATTAAACACTATAAAAGAAAAGCTTAATGAACTTGAAGATATATAAAAAGTATGCAAAATGAAACCCAGAAAAAAATCATGGATTAAAAAATAAGAATAGAGCATTAGTAAGCAAAGGAATAATTTCAAGCAGTCTAATATACATACAGTTGAAATTTCTAAAAAAGAAGAGAGGAATGGGATAAAATTTTGAGACATAATAGCCCCAAGTTTTCCAAATATGTTTGAAATTATAATTTTGTGAATTTATGAAGTTCAATAAAACCCACACCAAAGAAAAAAACATGAAGAAAACCAAACCTACACACATCATAATCATATTGGCCAAAACCAATAATGAAGAGAACAAAAGTTTTTAATGCAGAAAGAGGAAAAAGACCCATTACATTAAAAAGCTACAATTTAGAATTATTTAATCCCCATGAAAGTAGAATAAAGACATTTTCAGAAATATAGGCTGACATAAGTCATTGCCAGCAGATCTGCCCTAACTTGTTAAAAGATGTCCATTAGGCAGTAGAAAAAATGATACTTGATAGAAATCTAGATTTACTAAAAGAGTAACTATGTAGGTAAAATAGAAGATGACTTCTTATGTGTCATATCTTTAAGTAAAATTGACTATATCAAAAATAGTAAGTGTAGTATGGATTTTATATTTATAATATATGAAGCAGTAAAATTTACTTAATAATGGCACAAAGACCAGAAGGAAAAAAATGAAAGTATACTGTTTTAAGGTTAATGTTCAAGAAATGAGTGACAAATATTACTTGAAGGCAGACAATGAGAAATTTAAGATGTCTATGATAAACCATAAAATAACCACTAAAATAATTTAAGAAAATTTATAGAAAAATAATATCGATTCTACCATAATTCTTTCAGAAAATGAGAGGAAGGACTACTGCCCAATTCATTCGGTAAGGCCAGCAGTACCATAACACCAACTCAAACGAGGTTACAACAGAAAAATACAGACTAACATTCCTCAGTAACCTGGGTATAAAAGTCCTTAACAAAAATATAACAAATCCAATCCAATAATACATCAAAGCAATCATACAAAATGATGAAGTAGAACGTACACCTGAATAGCAAGATTGGCTAAACATTAAAAATCAACCAATGTAATTCAATTATATTATAAATAAATCTCAACTGAAATAATTTTACTATTTTATGATTAATAATTGAAAGTGTATTATAGTCCTATAAACAAACACACACACTCATATACCTTAGTAAAACATATTCCTCATGACTAACAATCATTTTAATAAAAAAGTAGAAATAGAGCTCTACCTTTCTTGACCATCATATTTATTTTCCACACTCTATTTTTCTGAGAGAGTGGAATATTTCAATTTCATTACACAAATTTTAGTTTGGCATCCAGAACATATTGTTAGTATGTTCTCAAAAGAAACTCCAATTTAGAAAGTTAATTTCTAATCATTAAATATTCATAAGCATTCTAAAATAACTATGTAATGTTCTTAAAAATAAAATACAATTAGATAACCAAGAAGTAAAGGGCATGAAAGAATTAAAAACATTAACAATTACATCTGTTTTATTTACTATTTAATACGCCCTATAGATGAGGCCTTTTGTTGCCTTTAATCATAATATAAGGATAAAGATTTTTCCAGGAAGCATGATTTTTAAAAATTACTCAGTCGTCTCACAAAACACAAATTAATATAAATAAAACATGCAAACATTTGTAGTCACAGATCATAAGTTGTCATTTATTAATATAAAAGAAGGAATAATCTGTAAATTTGTAACAGATTTTGAAATAGACCTAGTGCAGGACTTGGCATATATGAGCTATTCAATAAACTAATTTCAGTTAAATCAAATCAAACAGTCATAAAATAATGAATGAACAAATCCCAACATTACAAAGTATAAACTTACTGTCCTCTCATAAAAGCATAAATTAAGAACTCAAACCATGAACATTTCAAGATGAAGCATCCTAAATATTTCCTAGCAACAAATCTAAAGCTGTTAGCAGCCTATTGCTGACCACAGTAAAAATGATCCATACGACACATAAATAGCAGAGATAAAGGTATCAACAACAAGAGTCAGTGGGTCTGAAAGAACTGTTCAAGTTCTGCTAATGCTTAATTTTCAGTGAAGATTTAAATTATGTTCAGTGTATAATAAAGCAAAAATGAGGTTACTAAACACAGCAAATAATTTCAAGTGGGATTGTAAGAAAAGAATGTTTATTTAAACCTCAAATTATACAATTAATCAGAAAACCTGAAGAATCGCATTATTTCAAGTTCAATGCTTTTTTAGAATACAATTTCATTAAAAATTAGTACATTCTTTGATTGAGTCAATATTATTTTATGGACTTTTTATAGAGATATTAATCACAAACATTTGTGTAGCCTTTTTCTTATATTGTTGAAAACATAGAAATCCATCTATATCATCACTTGGAAAGAAACCACATTCTTTTTCTAATGAAAATACTCAATAGTCACTAGACTGAATACTATTTTAACACTTACCTGTATTTTAATAGGCCAGGAAAAGTTGCTGACGTACACATAGAATGTAATGTTAGGATTGCTTCTAAAGTTAAATTTTTCATAGGAAAAACTATCTCTGTATTCCTTTACATTAGTCTTGGAAACTATAGGGGTCTCCTCCCCAGATATTGTTCCAGCTAAAATGTAAATAACAATAACAAATTTAAATAATTCATATTAGGAAACAGAGATCTTTATAAACAAAAATATATGTTGTACTTCTTTTTATAACTGTACTTATAAGAACATATTTATCAAAATAAACTCATGCTTACAATTTAGAGTGACAAAAGAAAAAAATAATATTTGCCATAAATATAATAAAACAGATTTAGTAAAAAGTTATTTTTAAAAATTACACCACTGACTAGGTGCTATTCACTAGGCACTTGTCTCAAGTATACAGCTACTGAAAGGTAAGTCCCTCTTTGAAACTCAGGTACATATGGTTCCAGACACTGAGTTCTTTCTACTTAATACTCCACAGGCAATTTCAAAATAAATCAGGCCATATTTCGCAAGTCTCAATTAAATTAAAAAAGGAGGGAAAATCAATTTATTTGTTTTACCACAAACTGAAACATCACTAATTTGAGTAAACTGGAAGAAGGCTATAATTTAAAATATGAGCTAAATGCTCAATCAGTTAAACAAATATTTGGTATTCAACAAATATTTACTAAAATTAATCAAATGAAATAAAGCATTTTTTTTAAATCCTCACCTGAGGATATGTTTTTCATTGATTCTAGAGAGATACAGAGGAGGGGAGAGGGGGAGGGAGAGAGAAAGAAACATGGATGTGAGAGAGATACACGAGAAACATCGATTGGTTGCCTCCCATAAGCACCCTGTCAGGGATGGACCCACAATCTGGGTATGAGGCCTGACCAGGAATCAGACTCATGACCCTTCAGTGCACAGGATGACACTCTAACTAACTGAACCACACAGGCCACGGATAAAATAAAGCATTTCCAACAATCTTATCAAGCCCTCGACTTAACTAAAAGTAAAAATAATTACAATTAGTATGCTGAACACCTGAATATTTCTGACTTTTCATTATTCCAAATTGTCTTGGATGCTTTTAAAAATGTGGAATTTTCACACCTGGCAGGTGTGGCTCGGTTGGTTGGGCATCCTCCCATGCACGGAAAGGTTGCCGGTTCCAGGGCAGGGCACATGCCCAGGTTTTGGGCTCGATCACTGGTGGGGCAGTTACAGGAGACAGCCAATTAATGTTTTGCTCTCACATTGATGTTTCTCTCTCTCCCTTTCCCTTCCACTTTCTAAACAAAAAAAAAAATTAATTAATAAATCTTTTTAAAAATATAGATTTTCTTGAGCTCCATCTTCCAACTTGATAAATAAAAATTTCTGACATTTGGTTCTGGGAATCTGAAAGTGACGTAATTTATTGCACAATAAAATCAGTGCTCTAATACTGAAAAAATTAAATATATTTTGAGCTAGTTTACTATACAGAAGTAAAGTTCAAATTAACAGTACAAGTTGTAAATTATTAATTAATGAAACTCATGGTGTCAAGATTTTACTATACGTTTGCACTAATGTAACAAAATGTCTGTATGTTTGCCTGAATTTCTCATTTGTTACATGTGTATTACAGATTCTGGAATGCCAAAGATCTAATCACTCTTGAATTCTGTTTCCATGACCTTACATATTAAAATAGCATAATGACTTAATTTTCAGAAATCAAATACGCAGTATTTTCTTTTAAAAAAAGTTTCCAGTACTTTTATGCAACAGTATATCTTTGATATAGAAAATAAAATGCAACAGAATTTCCTAAGATATATATTTAAAAGTTAGCATTCTTTTTCATAATCCAACATCTAGATTTGTACTTAGTTATATTTCTTAAAAGTCAGCAATATAATTTATAAAGCTTGTGATGGAAGACATATTAAGTGTAGGTTTTGTTTTTAACCCTCGCTCAGCACCAAGGCTGACAAGGATTGGGGGATAGTTTTCTAAATTTGAAAGTAATAGGTAAGTTGTTCATTTGTCAGCATTCACAGAAGAATGTCAGTGTTTTATATCAACATAATGTTAATAATTAAATTTACAGTTTCAATAGTGAATCAAATAATTGAAATCTCAGTCTCTTTAGTTATTAAAAAAAGTAATATGCCTTAATAAAATCATAGCAATTCATGACAGTGCCATTTTAAAAAAATTAAGTCATGTACAATATTTGCTCCCTATCTAATTTTAATTGAATAAGGAAGAATGTTAGCAAATAATTAAGATTTATTATTAATGCTACTTATTATTTTTACTTGAAACAGCACAGTGATTGGGCATATAATATTATTTTAATTTCAATAATTTAAATTAATAGTAAAAGGTCATGTTAGAACACCCTCCACAAGGAAACAGATGTGAAAGTTACATGGCAACAAAATTCTCTTACCTGTTGAACCAACTGACCAAGTAATGTTGAGATTAAAGTTGTTTGAAGCATTAATCGAAATATCCAAGTTTTTGTTAGACTACCAAAAAAGAAAATATTAAGGTTAAAAAAATCAAATTATAGTAGCTAGATATGTTCAATGTTTAATTATGTCCATGCTATAGTTTTCAAATTCTATAATTATTACAATATTCAACTGAGTTAGTGTAGATACCAATTACAACTCTTTAGGTGATAGAGTCAAAGGAGATTGAAGGTTCCCATTTTTCTTCTCTACTAAAATCAGGCCTTCGGTATGTAAACCAGAGGCTGCTGTCATTCAATATTTGTACTTTAATTTTCTTTGCTTCTCTGTAGTTAATATTTAAATGATATAGGATTAGACTAGCCCAAAACTTCTACAGCAATATAATATTACTTTGTTGAAAGGTTTCTTGATAGGTGTATAATTCTGTTATTATACACACTAACTAGTTAAAAATATTTCAACTACGTAAATGAAAACTTTCAGGTAAAAATGATGAACCAAACTGAGCAAAAAAGAGATCACATCATTTTAAACATCTGTACAGAAGAACACTGAAGAATTTGTCAGTCACCCCGTTTTCTTCCTGTCATTCACTAGTGGAGTATAGACCCTTTCCATTTAATTTCGAGTAAACAAATGCCTAAAAGATTTCTTTAAATGTTATTTATCTTACTCCAAGAGATGAGGCACAGAAAGTACATATGATTATAACTATTTAGTTCTGCATAAATGCAGAGGATGATAGTGGTACTGCATAAGTTTAGCTTCAGATACTGTGTGTTGTGCTATGTTTTAAATATACAAAGACCTATACAAAAAGCTGTACTGCTGCCTTAACTGGTTTGGTTCAGTTGATAGAACATCAGCCTGTGGACTGAAGGGTCCTGGGTTTGATTCGGGTCAAGGGCACTTGCCCGGACTGCCAGCTCAATCCCCAGTTTGGGGTGTGCAGAAGGCAGATGATCAATGATTCTCTCTCATCACTGATATTTTTATCTCTCCCTCTCCCTTCCTCTCTGAAATCAATAAAAAAATATATTTTTTTTAAAAAAGCTGCAATGTTACATGAGACCTGGCTACTAGAAAATATATAACTTCCCTTCTTAGTATGACTACTTTTTTCTAAATTGGATAAAACAGGTAAGCCAATAGAAAATACATCTCCAATTTTCTGAGCGACTCCTAGAGAAACAAGTGTGTAAGCAATTTAAGCTGCCCATATGTGATATAACAGCTATAAGGGGAAACTGGCTGAAATCTGCAGCCCTTTCTTGATGGATAAGAGTAGAAAGGAGGAGCAGTAAAAGGCAAAAGCTGCTGGATGATGTGTAACAGTCATCCCATTTAAAAGATACACTAAGATCCAATTTTATTTACCTCAAAATAATATTTACTCTTAATGAGTGTCATAAGGTAGAGGGGTAGCTGGGCCTCTACGAAGAACTATTATTAATGCTCCATAACTATTAGAAGACATTCTCTTCATAGTTTCCACGAAGAAAATATAGATTCAAAAAGAATGGTCATCTCCAAAGAGCATGCAAAAGTAAATGTAATGAGGTTAAATGGCTGCCATACAGATTTTCCAGGGGAGTGCGCATGAATGCTGTAGAAATAGCATCTGAGAACTCAAATAAATCTAAGAAAAATAAAGCCTGGAGTTTAAATAGATATAGTATTTCAGAAGGATACTGCATTATCCACCAGTCATACTAAAAAAAAATGGCTATGAATGTAAGAAGGAAGTTAACTCATTAAGTTCTATTGATAAGTGATTAAGATACCTTCCACAATATGTACAACAAAACTGTCCAACTCCTTGAAACCTTGCTACTTCTTTGATAATATGAGTGAAAACTCATATTATCAAAGTTGACTGTTTCAAAATAATGCCACTATTATGACAATAGTAATAAATGCAAAATGCAAAATGCTTTATGTCAGAATGCAGATAGGGCTGATCAACACATTATGTTGTTCAGCTGTGATAAGGAACATCCATTCCAACATAGCGTTACATTAACGAAAACCCATAAATGAAAAGAAGAAAAATCTCTGGTACCAATTTTATAGATTTATGTCACTATAATTAACTGACCAGTCCTGAAAACCAAGTACTGCTTCTATTCATTAAATTATGTTCATGAGGCAATGAAATGAATTAATGAACAGTAACATTATCAAATCAGATGATCTTGGGTTGAAATCTTAGCTCTTTAACATATGTATAGATTTATTTAGGAAAAGCTACTTTGTCCTTCCTGAAAATCAGTTTTCTTATCTCCAAAATGGAGATAGGACGACCTCCCTGAAAAGTTTCTTATAAACATCAAGTAAGAGAAATTCTCAAAAAAAAGCCTAGTTTCAGGCCATAAAGCTGATAATGGTAGTATTGTTGATATTATTAGGGCTGATGACATAAATGTCTACTTTTCTTCTTTCTTCATTTTCATCTTCACCAAGGGACTCAGAAAGAGGGCATACTTGCCAACATCTGAGAAGTAGTTGGTTTTTTATTATAATGAAGTATTTCAAATATAGTTACTTTTTTGTAGTTGTTAATCCTCACCTGAGGATATTTTTTTCATTTATTTTTAGAGAGCATGGAAGGGAGAAGGAGAAAGAAAGAAAAAGTGTTGGTTATATGTGGATAAGACAGGCAAGATCATGTTATATAGGAAACCACTCCAGAAATTGTTGACATGAAAGCACTGATTAGAAGTGATGCATAGTTTCCTCAAAAAACTAGAAACAGAATTCCCATTTGACCCAGTGATCCCACTCCTAGGAATATATCCAAGAAACTAGAAACACCAATCAGAAAGGATAGATGCTCCCCCTATGTTCACAGCAGCACAATTTACAATAGCTAAGATTTGGAAACAGCCTAAGTGCCCATCAGCAGATGAGTGGATTAGAAAACTGTGGTACATCTACACAGCAAAATACTACGCTGCTGTAAAGAAAGAAGGAATTCTTACCATTTGCAACAGCATGGATGGAACTGGAGAGCATTATGCTAAGCGAAATAAGCCAATCAGAGAAAGATAAATATCACATGATCTCACTCATGTGTGGAATATAATGAACAACATAAACTGATGAACCAAAACAGAAGCAGAGCCATAGAAGCATCAAATAGGCTGTCTAACCTATGAGGGAAGGCAGGGGAGGAAGGGGGAGAGATCAACCAAAGGACTTGTATGCATGCATGTGAGCATAACCAATGGACACAGGCAGTAGGGGGCTGAGGGCATGCACTGGGGGGTGGGGCGGCTGGGGAGAGGTAAATGAGGGGAAAAGGCGACTTATGTAATACTTTAAACAATAAAAGTATTTAAAAAAAAGAAGTGATGCATAGTGGGTTAAAAATAAACCTACTATCTAAAATGTACAAAATGCATAAATAATTAAGGTATAAATTTTTATTGTTAATTTTTGAAGGATAAATTGGAAGCCCTGATCATTCACATTAATTTCAGAAATTGTTCCAAGTTGGATAACTCTTTAACTCTAGATGATAATTATAAAGTATATATCACTAGAGGCCTGATGCACGAAGATTCGTGCAAGAATGGGGCTTCCTTCCTCTGGCTGCCGGCAGCGCCTTCGCTCTGGCTGGAGCCGCCTTTTCACCTTCCCACGCTACCAGAGGCTCTGAATGGCTGGGGTGGTTCAGAACACCTGTGTCATCGCCATGGCGACAACGCAAGCATCCCACCCCGCCCCCAGCCGCTCAGTGCCTATGTATGCAAATTAACTCATCTTTGTTGGGTTAATTTGCATACTCACTCTTGATTGGCTGGTTGGCGTTGCGAAGGTACGATCAATTAGCATGTTACTCTTTTATTAGGTAGATAATGTTATAAGCATGCTGGGTGGCACCTCTCATGAAAGTTTAGCATCCTTTCAAATAACATGTACCTGGGCTATTGGATTCAAGTGGACAAGATAGTAGAAAGTAAAACTGAAAGCTGGGCCATTTGGAAGCACTCAAGAATTGCTGGAAATTGCAGAAGGAGAGCATGTTAAGAGAGAAGTGAACTAGGATGACAGCTAATCTGAACCTCTGTGTATGACAATATGCATAATACTGAAAAGGATTATTATTCATGCTACATTTTGAGCTAGATGCCCAACTTACATTAAAATTTTTCTAATATATTTTTATTGATCTCAGAGAGGAAGGGAGAGACAGAAACATCCGCGATGAGAGAGAATCATTAATCAGCTGCCTCCTGCATGCCCTCCCCAATCCCCGCCACTGGGGGTCAAGCCTGCAATCCAGGCATGTGCCCCAAACGAGAATCAAACCAGGACCTCCTGGTTCATAGGTCGATGCTCAACTACTGAGCCACACCAGGTGGGCTACATTAAATTTTTTATATTCCCAAAGATCTCTACAACTTTGGAATTACTATTAAATATTCAAGAAATCAATGGTAAAGAATGAAATTCTCATACATGCTGAAACATGGATCAACTTTGGAAACATTATGCTAAGTGAAATAAGTCAGACACAAAAAGACAAATATTGTATGATTACACATATACCTAGAATACACAAATTCATAGAGACAGAAAGTTAAATAAAGGTTACCAAAGGCTGGAGGGAGGAAGGAATGTTGAGTTATTGCTTACTGGATAAAGAGATTATGTTTGAAATGATGAAAAATGTTGGTGATGGATAGCGGTGATGTCTGCACAACACTATAAATGAACTTAATGCCACCACGTTTTATACTTAAAAATGGTTGGGATGATAAATTTTACTTTATACATATATTACCACAACAGAAAAGAAGTCCATGGTGATTATAACAATATAAAAACTTTCTTATCAGACTGATAAATATAGTATGTGGCATATTATTAATATCTTTAAAACAAAACAGTGAAGACAGGATTACATTTGGAAAAATCATCTTCAAAAATCCTTATTTAAAAGTCAAAACTGTAAATATATTTCCAAGAATATAGGCATTCCTTAAAATCTAAAGAATAAAGAGTTATATAAAATGAACTGTTGTACTTTTTTGGAAGGACAGATCCTATTTCACTAGAAAAGAAAAATTTAAGAAATTATATTATTTGCTGATAAATCCTATAAGCTATCTTAAAGGAAAGAAACTAGCAAATGACAGGAAGTATTTTGAGGTTCCACCAATTTAAAAAATTTTTTTTGAAAAACTATTAGAACACAAGATATGGATTTAATAAGATGGATAAATATATAATAAGAATACACATGAGACAGAGGGCAACATCGGCAAGATGGCAGAATAAGAAGTCCAGGCCCTCATCCCCACAAAAACACCAATTTAACAATGACATATGGACCAAAATACCTTTACCAGAGGACCAAAACCCAGTTAAGAAGTTGCAATAACAAAGATGAATACAAACCAAGAATTGTCCCATTATAATGGGTAAGAGGAGCAATTTCACTTTATCCACGTAAGTCCCTCCCCGAGGCCAGCATCACCTCAGCCTATAAATTCCCCAACAGGGGAAAAAAGAGAATGCACCATACATCCAACATCCTTGGCCTTTCATGGCACGACCCAAAGGACCTGTTTCTATTTCACTTCACCCAGAGCTTTGAGAGAACAAACATAGTGTGGGTGGCTTAGTGCAGCCGACATTACTCAGCAAGACTGGGAGAAGGTGCACAACCCTGAGACTTCTCCCCAAGAGGGAGGGAGAGGAAGGAAGCATGCATCCAACATCCTAGATTTTCTGTGGATTGCCCAAAGGGAAAAGGGTGGGCAGCTCACTATGGCCAATGGGACTCTGTGAGACTGAGAGAAGGCACATGACCTAGAAACTTCTCCCCGAGGAAGAAGGAGAGGAATGCAATATGCCACCAATATCCTTGCCCTGACTAGTTTGGCTCAGTGGATAGAGCATCGGCCTGCAGACTCAAGGGTCCCAGGTTCGATTCCAGTCAATGGCATGTACCTTGGTTGCGGGCACATCCCCAGTAGGGGGTGTGCAGGAGGCAGCTGATCGATGTTTCTCTCTCATCAATGTTTCTAACTCTCTATCCCTCTCCCTTCCTCTCTGTAAAAAAATCAATAAAATAGATTTTTTTTTAAATACACAACATCCTGGCCATTCAGGGCACAACCATAGGGAAAGGGGGAGTAGTTTACTAAGGTCAGTGTGGCTCTGCAAGACTAAGAAAAGGGTCACAACCCTGAGATTTCCCCCATCACTGATGCAGTAAGTTGGTTAAAGAAGCTAGCATCCCATTATGCTAAGTGAGATAAGTCAGACAGAGTAAGACAAATACTGTGTGATCTTAATTTATATGTGGAATCTTTAAAAAGCCACAATCTTACATAATAAAAGCCTAATATGCTAAGTGTCCAGTTGACCAGTTGGCCATTCAACCAATCAAAGCATAATATGCTAATAATATGCTAAGGCCACTCAACCACTCACTATGACATGCACTGACCACCAGGGGGCAGATGCTCCAACCGGTAGGTAGCTTGCTGCTGGAGTCCGGCAGATCAGAACTGAGCAAGATGGGCCTATCATGCCCAGGAACCCTCCCGCGGTCCCTCCCTGGCTGGCCAACCTCCCACATCCCTCTCCGGCCCCAATCGTACACGGGTGGGGTCCCTCGGCCTGGTCTGCGCCCTTTCTCAATCCAGGACCCCTTGGGCATTGTCGGAGAGCTGATTTCGGCCCAATCCCACAGGCCAGGCCAAGGAACCACACTGGTACACGAATTCGTGCACCAGGCCTCTAGTCGAAAATAACAGAGTAGAATGGTGGTTTCTAGGTGCTACGAGGTGGGGGAATTGGAGGGATGTTTAAGGGTATAAACTTCCAACCAGTAGACAAATAAATCCTAGAGATCTAGTGCACAGCACAGTGATCATGGACAACAATATTGTATTATAAACTCCCAAACTGCTGAGAGGCTAGCTCTTAATTATTTCCACCATAAAGAAGAAATGATAATTATGTGACACCACAGAGGTGTTAGCTATATGCAATGGTAATAATCATACTGCAATATATAAATGTATAAAATCAACATGTTGTCCAATTTAAGCTTATACAATGTAATATGACAATTATATTTCAATGAAAATGATTAAGAAAAAAAAGCCAGCATTCCTATATCTCAGATAACCCAGTAGATTTAGAAGAGAAAAAAAAGACATTGAAAACCTACTACTATGTAAGTGTATAAAACTAAAAAATATATATTTGATATAGCAAGTTTTGAATATAAAGGTTCTATTTTCAAATAAGATTACTCCCAGTTTGAGAGCAAAATTATAAACACAAACACTACCATAAGTCTCCCAAAATTATAGAATATATAATTTAAATTGTAGAACTCTTTGATATCTGAAATATCTACCTCACAAAGTACTCTGAATCACAAGGAAACCTAAGTTTTTATTTTTTTGTTAATCCTCACCTGAGGATATTTTTCCATTGATTTTTAGGGAGAATGGAAGAGAGAGGTAAAGACAGAAAGAAACATCCATGTGAGAGAAACACATGGATTGGTTGCCTCCTGCGCGAGCCCCGATCAGGGCCCGGGCCTGGAAGGAGCCTGCTAACAGGGTATGTGCCCTTGACTGGAATCAATCCCAGGACCCTTTGGTCTGCAGGTCGATGCTCTATCCACTGAGCCAAACCAACGAGGGCCTAAGTTTTATTAAAAGAAACATTTAACAGGATTAATCTTTCTACAAAATCCCCAAAGTGTGATTATTCTAAGCAGTAAGATTTCAATCAAAGAAGACAAAAAACTTGTATCCCTTCCTATACACATAATCTATATATATAAAAGCCTAAGTGACCGTTTGACTATTCGACCGGTAGCTATGACGCACACTGACCACCAAGGGGCAGTCACTCTGACCAATAGGTTAGCTTGCTGCTGGGGTCTGGCCAATTGGGACTGGGCATGACTGGTCAGACATGCCCTGGATCTCTCCTATGGTCCCTCCCCACCCGATTGGGCACCGGTGGGGTCCCAGATTGCGAGAGGGTGCAGACTAGGCCGAGGGATCCCACCAGTGCACGAATCTGTGCACCGGGCCTCTAGTTGTTTTCTAAAAGCTAAGCTGTCTTCTCACCTGTTCTGGGTTTGCTATGAAGTTGATGGCAGTGTGGTGGCGGTCATCCTCCTGCAATAAGCTGAAGGTAAACTGATAGTCGATCAGAAGACTATCTGTGGGGAAAAGAAGACAATCCTGATGTGGAATTTTAAAAACTGCTTGATAAATAAGGTGAAAGCATATTACATATCAGTACTGAAAATGAATATCATTAATTGTTAGTGGCCTATGTAAGATTAGCAAATTCTAAATCATTGTCATTAAGCAACAAGAAGCAAACTATAGATATGGAACAAATCCTAATTCTATAAAAATCCCATTTATTATTTCTGTTGTCATCATAAATATTCTCCAAAACTGTAGGCATTTTAAAAACTACATAAAAGTAAGAATATTAAAAACATTTTGGTGCATGTTATTCCAGTTAAAATTTTGTAAATATAATTATAGACAAACATTTTGATATCTTTAATTCAAAATTCTTTGAAAACATGAATTTTAATAGCTAACTAATAGTTCATCATATGCTGTAATGAGTTTACTTATTCTTTTATTATTGTGTTAATTTTAGCCATTATAAAATCACTCTCTGGTAGACATTATTCTACACAAATGGCTCTCATTAGCAACTAATAAAAAAGAATACATGGGTACACAATTTTACTTCAGTCCATGGATAATGCTGAAACCAAAGTCAAACAGTCGAATGTTATATGTCATGTGTAGTTTCACATGTTACACAGGATGAAGCATTACTCATAGTGTAACTCTGACCTTTGTAAAAAATATTTCAAATTATTTCAAATAGAGATGACTTCTGTTTTTGGATACATACCTTTCAGGTTGTGCCCAATTAAAATAAAATGTAGAGATAAAGTCAAGGGCCAGTGTTGTTCTAGGCCAGTGATGGCGAACCTATGACACGCGTGTCAGCACTGACACACATAGCCATTTCTGATGACACGCGGCCGCTGAGGCGGCCGCATGCCGAGGATGAAACATTTGCTGCTCCTGAGGATGAAACATTTGCGAAATAATGTTTTTTCCTCAAAGTGACACACTATCCAAGTTATGCTCAGTTTTTTGGCGAAGTTTGACACACCAAGCTCAAAAGGTTGGCCATCACTGTTCTAGGCACTGGAGATGCAATAATAAAAGACAAAAATTTCTGTCCTCATGCAACTTATATTCTATTGGATGGACATCAAAAAGTAATTAAATAATTTAAATATGTAACAGATAATGATAAATGGTTTTGGATGACAACAAATCAGTGAAAAGGACAGAAATCGTTGTCAGGGTAGAAATATGCTTGCAATTTGGAGAAGGAACATTTGAAAATCCAAGATCGTAAGAGAATAAACCGAGGAGTGTAGCAGAGAAACTGCAATCCAGGCAGAGGAAACAAGTGCGGAAACCTCAAAGAAAGTTCAAGCCTTAACGAGGATTCTTTTCAAGAGGCTGTGGCAAGAGTATAGGCAAGAGGTTATAGAGGCGAGGATGGTAGCAATGGAGGTCATGAGAAGAGGTCAGACGCAAGGAATGTATGTGGAAAGTACAACAAACAGATTAGCTGAATAAATACATGGATGGAGCATTTGAAAGATAAAAAGATAAAGATTTTTTTACCCAAGACCAAGCATAACAGCAGCATTTGCTGAGATGGGTAAGGAACCTGGGTTTTATTTGTTGGGAACTGGGGAATAATTAGGAGCATAGTTCTTCGTTATTGAAAATGTAAGTGACGTGTTGAATAGAGTTCAAGAGCATGTTTACTGGATAACAAGTTGGAGATTATCGGCATTTTGGATGGGATTTAAGGCTCTGGAGCTGAGAAATCATCAGGTGTAGAGAAGAGGTGCGAGGGATGAGTCCTGAGACATCCACTGCGAACTAATGAAACCCTCAGAAGGAGCCCCGGAGGAGACTGAGGGCAGACTATGAGAAAGGAAGGAAGCCAGTGTCTAGTGGCATGGGGGCGAGCCAATGCAATGCTGCAAAAAGAGAGTAGTGATCAGCAGTCAACGGCAGTTGACAGGGGCTCAGAAGAAGGGCTGCAATACTGACGAGCGATATCTACTCAGAATGAAGGAAAAACACCACTAAGAAACACTGAACACCTTGAAACTAATTTCAAGAATATGCCCGCATAATTATCTTTACGTTTTCTAGCCTGAAAGTGAACATTGAGAAGTCAGGAGTGGCCTCCCGTCAGAAGGTCAGGTCTGGGTGACGTGGGCACCTGAGCATCCCGGGGCACAGCTGCAGTGGCCAGGCCTCTGGACACTCCTCTGCCTTTGGGGGCTCTACCCCTCGGGCACAAGTATGTTCCACCACATTCGTGGGGAGGCTTCACACTTATTTCTCTATTCCTATTTGGTGACGTTGGAAGTACAAGAAGAGCACAATATATATTATGTACGGTAATGAGCAATCCTAATGTCAGCGGGGCTAAACAAAATAAGCCTAGCCAAGAACAAAATCAGTGGGAGTATTACTCAATTCAAGTGACTAATAAGAATACCATTCGGTGAATGTGAATTATTAATTGAGGAAAGTTCTGGCTTCTACACAAAATGCCTCCTTTTAAAGCTGCTTGGAAATAAAGTCTTCCAGAAGCCAAGTGTGCAATTTTTCACTTAAACAGGAGATGATCTATTTCTCCCCTCAATTGAAATATCCTGCTCATATATTTTTAAGGGTATTACAAATGAATAATTAATTACCTGGCACTTAAAACATGTACCTTATTGCTTGCATTTACTCTGTACTTCTGAGCTAAATAGGGTACAGAACATAAAACATTAAAATTTAAAATATGTCAAGTTTATACAAATATACATATTTTCAGAATAAGTTTTTGTACTGCTTTAATGAGCCACTTTATTATTACAGTATAAAAAGGAAATCTGAGTATAAATCAACTCAAATAATTTGTTGTATTATTGATAAACACAGAGAAATGAACAAGTAGCAGAAGGAGTAAGTGTGATCAAGAGAGGTGCACCAAAAAATTAAGAAAATAAAATTAAGAATTTGTTTTTAAATTGGAAGAAATAGCATGTTTTTATACTGATTAACATAAATAAGACTTGAGGCCTGACTGGGAAGCTCAGTTGGTTAAGAGTATCATCCCGTGCAATGAAAAAATATCTCTCGTTTATCAAAAATCCAATAAATAATATGCTTATAAATAATGTATTTTAGTTCAAGACATAAAAATTAAGTAAATCAGTAATAATGAAAGGGTGTAAGTGACATAAATGGATATTTTGTTTTTATACAAATATGAACTAGGATAAGATATGATGAGTAATAGAGGTGATCTCTGTATATAAAGTAGTAATTAAATTCCTTACTCTTAAAAAGGTAGTGTGCTATCGTCACAAAATTGAATCCTAAACGCTAATAGAAGAAATTTTAAAAACAACAACAACAGTAATCTTTCAAAGGGTGAAATAAGCCTAAATATGTTTGATTACTTGGAAATGTACTAAAGCACAATTATTAGGAGTTGGAAATGACATGTAGTTAAAGAATCAGTGCATTAGCGCCACAGAGTAGATGATTGCAGAAAGTGACTTTCTGTACTTGATTCTTATCATTGAAAACATATCATCTATGTAACATTTTCACAGTCCAGTCTTTCACTTTGTGTTTAAGGTTTTCTTGGTTACAAGTAATATTATAGTTAAGAGGGAGGTGGAGGGAGGTGAAGGAGGGTACAGGGGGGATAAATGGTGATGGATGAAGACTTGACTTGGGGTGGTGAACACACAGAACAGTGTACAGATGATGTGTTGCAGAATTGTGCACCTGAAACCTGTATAATTTTAACCAGTGTCACCCCAATAAATTCAATAAAAAGGAAATTAGTAAGGTCTGCCTCCCCAGCTACTGAAGTTCCTAGATTCAGGTTTCACACAGTGCTCAGGTATCAACTAAGCAAAAGCCAGGTCTTTAAATACAGTGTAGTGAAAACAGGAAAAAGCATTTAAGGATAAAAGAAGCTACATTACTTTCAGACTACTACTTTCTATATTTGCTGAATAAACTGCATAATTCAATGTTTACAAGGGTCAATTTAATTAGATATTATTGCTAGAAACTTTTTTTTTCTATGTGAGGCATGACAAATTTCTAATACATTCAGTTTTTTATTTTAAACTCTCATTTAAAAACTACTAAGGCTGTCTACAGGACACAACTGCTGGCACATTACTGTCAATTAAGTTAACACCATATTGTATTCAATTGCTCTATGTCACAGGGTAGACCTGCATTGTAAATTTCACTCTGATCTTTTAGATCAGGAAAGTTTTCATTAACACTATTACAAGAACTACTGACCTTTTCTTTTTTTTTTTCAACACCACTTTTTTTCAAATGTCATTAAGCTCTAAAGGTCTCATAAGAAATGACAAGACTGCCATCTAGCGCTTTGTGACTATTCCTTTAACATTTTTTAAAAAACTGAGAATCTAGACCAAATGTAGGCAAACAGCAATAGTTTTTTTAAATTACTAGATAAAACCTAAAATTGATGAACTACAAATCAAAATCAGTGGAAATAGAAAAAGACTAAAAAATTACAGTCAAAGTCATTTCATTAGAAAAAATAATGTAAAAAGATAGTTTACATTAATTTATACTGAAAATAATCCTAAGTTAAATATAAACAAGTAATATTTAGTGGTATTTTAAATAATATGCCAGGACTATGTTTGCTTTACCCCAGAATGAAAAGATGTTTATCATTAGAAAATCCATTAATGCAACTTCACATTTAATAAGGTAAAGGCAAAGGGCATATGATTAAATCTTGAAGCACACTTCCCTGGCCACTGTGGCTCAGTTGGTAGGAGCACCAATTGATTCCCAGTCTGGGCACATACCTAGGCAGCAGGTTCGATCCCTGGTCAGGCATGAAAAGGAAGGAAACCAATCGATATTCTTTCTCACATTGATGCTTCTCTCTCTCTCTCTCTCTCTCTCTCTCTCTCTCTCTCTCTCTCTCTCTCTCTCTCTTTTCACTTCCACTCTCTCTAAAATGAAAAAGCATATCTTCAGGTGAAGATTAAAAATAAACAAGTAAATATGGAAGCACACTAATATAAATAAGAATTTCTTAACTAGATACAGGGAATATGCCATAAGTTATATCAAAGTCTCTACTTGATCACAATATCTACTACCATCATTTTGACTCAATACTGAAATAGAGATCCCAACCATTCCAATAAGAAAATAAAAAATTGACAAGGGAGGGAAAAAAACTGTCCTTATTTGCATGCAATATAATTAACAACATTTAAAAATAAAACAAATCTATAAAATTAGAATTAAGAGTTGATGAATATCAGATCAATGTACTAAAATAAATTTTATTTTCATGTCAAGCATTAATAGAAAATGTAATTTTAAAAAATACTGTTTTAAACAACAAAGTATTATAAAATTATTATTTTGCAGTAATCTAACAAAACGTGTGAAGCATCGACACATGAAATAGACCTCAAAATTATTAGTCATAAAAGAAATGCAAATTAAAACTGCAAGATACTACTAAATATACTCTAGAATTACTATCATCAGAAAGACAGTATGAAGTGTTGGTGAGGATGTAGAAAGACTGAAACATTTATAAATTGCATATGGAAATGTAAAATGGTAGAGCCTTTTGGTGAAATCATTTGGTGGCTCTTAAAAAGTTAAACATAAGTTTATCATATAATCTGGAAATTCCACTCCTAAGAATCCACTCAAGGAAATGAAAATATATGTCTACCAAAGACCATCTAAATGTTTATATTACCATTTTCATAATAGCCAAAGCCTGGCACTAATCCCAATATTCTATACCTGGTGATTAACAAATTGAAAACAGTGGTATACCTACATAAAGTTGTACAATTTGCTATATTAACCAAGTACAACAGAAACACCTTATAATCATCTTAACTGATGTGTAGAAAAACCACATGATATAAACAAACACCAATTCCTGATAAAAATGTTCAGCAAAGCAAAAATAGAAGGGAATTTTCTCAACCTGAGAAAGGTATCTAGGAAACACATCATACTTAATGATGAAAGACCGAAGGCTTTCTCTCTAGGATCAGGAATAAGGCAAGAATATTTACATGCTCACCACATCTTTTCACAGGTTACCACAGTAGTAGCCAATGCAAAAAGGCAAGAAAGAAAAAACAAGTATCCAGAAAGGAAAGAAAGAATTCAAATTCCATTATTTGCAGAATACATGATTGTCTATGTAGAAAATATGACAGAATCTACAAAAGTGACACCAGGATTAATAAATGAATTTAGCAAAGCTGAAAGATACTAAATCAACATTGAAATCAATTGGTGAATATCCAGAAACAATCGGAAATGAAATATTCAAAAAATATTTACAACAGCATCAAAAATATATTTTTAGTATAAATATGACAAAAACTTTTAAAAATCTGCATAGTGAAATATTACTGAGAATAAATTTTAAAATAATTAAGGGGAAAAAGAGATGTACTATGTTCATAGATCAGAAGACTCACTATAGTTAAGATTATCAATTCTCTCCAAACGGATCTATAAACTAAACACAATCCTAATCCAAATCTTAGAATGTATTTTTGTGAAAAATGACAAGCAGATTCTTAAATTCGTATGTAAACACAAAGAAAATGGATTAGCCAACATAAATATAAAAAGAAAGAACAAAATTGGTGAATAGATATTACATGATTTCAAGATTTTGGGAAAGCTAGAGTAATAATGGCATACAAATAAACAAATTATTTAATGGAACAGAATATAAAGTTCATAAATAGTCTTATATAGTCTTAAACACATATATTGACAAATGACTTTTAACAAAGGGGAAAAGGTGCAAAAGCAAGTCAGTGGCTAAAATACAGCACATAAATAAGTTGTACTAGAGCTTTTTTTTTTGCACTAGAGCATTTGATGTCCTTACTGGAGGGAAATTTTGATTCATTCCTTCAAATATACACAAATACTAACTCAAATTGGAGTATATACTTAAATGGAAAACCTAAAATATAAAATTTTTAGAAGAAAATATAAGGAAAAATCTTTATGACTTTAGGTTATGCTAAGATTTCTCAAAAAAAAAAAAACAAAATTAAAAACAGAACATCTAAATTAAAAAGTGTCATTCATAAAAACACTCTTAATAGAGCAAAAAGCAAGCCTCAAACCAAGAAAATATTTGCAAATCATATACCAGACAAAGAACTTGCATCTACAATATATAAAGTACCTTGAAAACTCAATAAAAGAAAACAGCCAATCCAATTTTTTAAAGTGGGAAACGCACTTAAACACACTTTACCAAATAAAATATACACATGGCAAAATATCACATGAAAAAATGCTTACATCATTAGTCACTAGGGAAATGCAAATGATGTGAGAATTAGATACCTTTTAGGATACCTAAAATGAAAATGACTAACCATTCCAAGTATCAAAATGTTTGGAAGAAGTAAAATTCATATACCACTGGTGGAAATGTAAAGTGGTATAACCATTTGGGAAATCGTTTGGATGTTTCTTAAAAAGTGAAATACACATCCACCATATGTTCATAACCCAATGGAAGTGTCTTTGAATACAAAATCAGTATAATTTTTAATAATGATCAAAATTTTCCCTTCTAACAATCTATCAAAATTGTAGTTGTTCAAAATTTGATCAAAACGAAAAGATTAAGTTAAAATCCAACTGAGTTTACTCAAGTTCTGTATTTTATCCCATGTTCAGAATAAGATCTATTGCTATTTTACTCTTCAGAGTGGAAAAAAATGCACCAAATAAAATTAAGAAAATAAAGCGAAAAGACTGCTTTTCTTTGCAATATATATGTTTTAACAAATTTGAGAAAAACAAAAATGGTAACCTAATACTGACAACATGAATATTGTTATCTGAAAAATCACCTGAAACTAATAATACAAACCGATTCATTAAAAAATGAAAAAATACAAATACTCACAATAGCATGTTCCTCTAAGTGGATTACCAACATAGCGGTTTTCAGAGTCGCATCTGTAGGAATAAAAAACTCATTGACTATTAAACACCAAAATTCAAAAGCCTCCTGTTTTTTAAACAAAAAAGTAATTAAACTCTACATTAAAACATCTTTAAAAACTATAGAATTAATTGAAGTTTTCAAATCACATCCTTCAGAAAATAGTGAATATAAAAAGCGTCTGCACGAGTATGAGTGAGAGAAGAAATAAATGGAGAAAACAAGAAAACACGAGAGGAATAAAGGGGATGCTGAAAGGCAGATGGGATAAGTATTATGAGTATGGGGATATGTAGTCTTCATTAATAATACGAGGAGGAATTGAAAGTCTCGATAAAGATATAGAGACATTTTAGGTAGAGGAAGGAAATTGTGGGAATTTATAAATCCACATCATTTCTTACTTCTGGTACTCTCTAAAATTGCAAAACAGAGATAGAACTTCATTTTGCATAATGCTACTTCCTGGAATACCCTCCAAAATAAATTACTATAAAATGTATACAACGGGGTTACTGAATAAAGTGAGTCAATATTTAGTTACATGTAAAAGTTTAATAGATGAGAAAGAACTTCTGAAAATGCCTTCATTTTTAGTAGAGCTAATTAGAATAGAGAAATACTTCAAATACATACATACATTTTAATTAGTGAACAGCCAAAGAGTTGATAATAATAATCTAAATAATCAGTTTACATGCTTAATGTATTTTTCAGCCATGCTATTTTTTGTAGCTCTAGAAAAAAATAAAAATAAGTTGAAAAGTAAATCTTTTTCTACACTAACTACAAAATTAAAGTAGAAATAAAATAGCCCTACATACCACTAACGTTATTCTCTGTGAAACAAAGAATAAAGTTAGGAAGTTAGCTGTTCTGTAACTTCTCCAAATGCTACTATTAAAATGTGGAAGATATAGTGGTTTCCTAGTTTAGAAAATAATACTCATTATTGCTGGATTAAGCACTTCAGAATCTATACTGTCCCTTTATTATTACTGGTCTTTCCTTTAGGCTTGCCTCCTTACATTTCATCACTTAGCACCAAGAATATACACAGACTAAAGGACTAATTTATAACACCATTATAATTCTTTTTTATGTAGCAAAAATAAACCTGACTTGTTGCAAATAGGTATCCCAATACTACTTTTAGAATAGGAAAATATTCAACATAATATTTTTGTTATGCATGATATTTCCCTGCCTATCTTACTTGCCTAAATAGATGTCTTTCTAAGTCCCTTAGCAATTTAAAATGACTCATTTTATAAAATTTTACTGACCAATGTCACCCCAATAAATTCAGTAAATTAATTAATGAATGAAAATAAAATGAGTAGCTTTGACAAATGATAAGGAACTTAAGAACTTTACAATTGATGTATGTATTGACTTTAAGAGCTCTGGTTACAAACCTAGTTTTCAATATGGAAATTATAGTTTTCCATATTCATTTTTGTTAATAATATTTAGTGTGGCCATAGTTGGTTTGACTGAGTGGTTAGAGCATCCTCCTGTGGACCAAAGGGTCCCAGGTTCGATTCTGGTCAAGGGCATGTACCTCGAATGCAGAGTTCCTCCCCGGCCCAGGCCCTGGTCAGGGCTCATGCAGGAGAAAATCAATCAATGTGTTTCACTCATATGGATGTTTCTCTCTGTCTCTTTCTCTCTCTTCTACTCTCTCTCAAAATCAATGGAAAAATATCCTCGGGTGAGGATCAATATAATAATAAGAATAATTCGTTTATTCAAATAATATAATATTATATTGGACTGGATTATCATAATATGCTTACCTTCAACATAATAAAATTTGTACAGATGATGTATTGTATAATTATGCACCTGAAACCTGTATAATTTTGTTAATCAGTGTCACCCCAAGAAATTTCATAAAAAAGGAAAAAAACAACAGAAAAAGAAAAAATAGAAGTGCATCAAACTGAAAGGTTTTCGCACAGCAAAGGAAACCATCAACAAAATAAGAAGAGAACCTACTGAATGGGAGAAGATGTCCGCCAATGACACATCCAATAAGGTGTAAATATCCAAATTTTATAAAGAACTCATACAACTCAACACCAAAAGCACAAAAAATCCAATTCAAAAATAGGCATAGAATCTGAATGGACATTTCTCCAAAGAGGACATAAAGATGGCCAACAGACATATGAAAAGATGCTTACCATCACTAATTACCAGGTAAATGCAAATTAAAACCACATTGAGATGTCACTTGACACCTGTCAGAATGGCTAACACCAATAAATCAACAAACAGACATTGGCAGGATGTAGAGAAAAGGCAACCCTGGTGCACTGTTGGTTGGACTGCAAACTGGTGCAAGCACTATAATAAACAGTGTGGAGATTCCTCAGAAAATTGACTCTATACTTTCAACTTGGCCAGTGTGAGGCGGAGGAGGGAAAACTGGAATCAAACTTTAAAACCCTTTTAGTATGTTTGCTCATTGAATAATACAGATAAAGCAATTCTGAACGAATTTTTAAGTGTATTCTATAGTAAAATTGAGCAAATGAGGAATGTGTTTATGTCATTGGGAGTCAGTGATTTACTGAGAAAGAACACACAATTACTGAAATGAAAAAGACGCAACAAAACCTTGTGGAGATGAATTGGAATTGGAAGTATGCACTTATGTGTATTTATTTGTGTACGTAAATAAATTATTATTCTCTAACTCTAATGAACAGGCCAGTAAGTAAGTGCACCTTGCAGCAATGAGCATGTAGCACAAAGGTACTGATCTCTATTATGAGTGATTCTCCATTACAAGGTACCAGAGCTCTATCAAAACAAAACAAAAAAAAAGGGCTAGGGGAGAGCTGATGATTCTGGGTTTGAATCAGGACAGATATAATGTGTTCACTAAGTGATGGGAGCATGTCACAAAAACATAAGAGCCAGCTTGAAGTAGTTCCATGGCCAAATCTGGGACAGTTTGAGTGCCAAATAATTAAGTATAGCAGTGAATTACAAACCATTAGGGAAAATGAGAATGCATGCGTTCATAGCAATAATGAATAAATGGTGGAGAAGGGAGAGCTCTTGCTTACAGCACAACTCTGAGCACTGATTCATAAATGCAGAGAAAGTACGGAAGTTGGTAATCATCATAGTAAAGTCTGAGAGCAGGTAAGAATAATCCATTTTCCTTTTCATAACAAATGTCATGTCCAATCAGATTAATCTGTCTCAAGTTTAACTCACTCAGAAAGGACAAGAAGAAAGAGGGAACGAAAGAATTCAGGTCTACTTGTCATCTCTAATCAATATCCAAGACCTCATTTACTAGTAAAGTAAATGCATTCTAATAGCAGAGTCAGCGCCCATAGAAACGTATCTTCATTACAAGGGATGAAATAAATGAAATCCCAAATAAATGTGTAAATTTGTAAATGCATGTATAAATGTATCACTTATACCCAATGCTGTGCTTTGCAGACAAATGATCTTCCCATCTCATTTTCCACAGGCAGAAAAAAATTGATAAAACCATTTAAGCTAATCTATTATAAGTATAATCAGCTGATATATTGAAATGTTTAGCACAGTCATTATAGATTTTCATGTAACCCAAAAAATAAAGTGATCTGAAATCAAGATTGTCATAATCTTCAATTTCACTGTAGACTTCTTAAATAAATGCAAGTTAAAATATCAGAATGGAGGACCTCACAAACAACTATTTTCAACAAAAAGAGAAAACAGTATTATAAACAAAGGAAATTCTAAAATCTTTTGTAAGGCAATTTTGCATATTTAAATGTAAAATTATCAGAATAAACAATGTTTTAAACTGTGTTTCATCCTATAATAAACCACTGTTTAGTAACACAAAAGTAAAATTTCTTTCTAGTGTGTTTTTCAGAAAAGTCTTATTTTGCATTGTTGAAATTATTTGGCCCATTCGAGAAAAATATTCTCTTTCAAAGCCTGGAGAGTCCCTTTATAGTTTGAAAACACTTAATGTGTTACATAAATATTTTGTACACATATAGACAATTCAGTGAATAAAGTAACAGCAAGTGGACATATTTGTACTAATTATCTAATTCTAAGTAACAGATTTATTGACTTTTATCAGCACATCTATTATCTCACAGTTTTCATGGGTCAGAAGTCTGGGATAGTTGTGTTCAGAGACTCACTGGGATACAATGCAGCTTTTTGGCTGGAGCGGGGTTCTCTGTGCAGCAGCCATCAAGGTGTCAGCTGGGGCTGGGTTCTCATCAGAGGCTTAACCGGGGATGTACCTACTTCTAAGCTCCCTCAGGTTGATGGCAGAATTTTTTCCTTGCAGCTATAGAACTGAGAGCCTTTGTTTCTTATTATTGGCTGGAGGATGCCTTAAGCTCCACTTCTTTAAGACAGAAAGGGAAAGTTTTTAGAGCAAGTCTCCTTAGCAAGACACAGACTTAAAGTATATTCATGAAAGTGACATACTATCACCTTTATCATATAAGGTAACATAACCATAGACTTGCTATTCCATCACCTTTGCCAATTTTCTGTTTTAGAAGCAAGCCACAAGTTCTGCCCATACTCAAGTAAAGGATACGACAGCATGAGAAGCAGAAGGCAGAGATCAGTGGTAGTCACCTTAGGGTCTGTTCACCATATTTGTATTGTGTGTAAAATGTTTATTATAAAATATATCAAAGTCTTTATTTGAGATATGAACATTACTAATCTAACTCACATTATAAATAATTTGAGGAATTAAATTACTTCATCAAATTCAAGTTCAGATCATATTAAAAATGTGAAGGGAAAAGTGTAGATATAAATAAATTAATTTTCACTATAAGTTACATTACTATTTCTGATATGTAAGCTAAGTAATGTTTTTAAAATTCAGAATCCTTCTATATAACGATTAGATACAAACATTAAAAGCCTTCTGAAGTCTTCTGCGTGGTTTAATTAAAAAGACAACTTCAAAGTATTTCTGTGTCTAAGCAAAGAGATAATCATTCTCTATTCTCACTAAGCAAACTAAGCAAAAAGCTTAGTTTAGGAAACAAATTTAGGCTGAAATATTTAGTAGGGAGTTTGAAAGGGTAAATATTGTCACCTAAAATAATGATTATCATTTATATGAATGATCACATTACATTATAAATACCACTTTAAATTATATAATTCATGTTTCTAAGTGTTAAAATAAGGCATTACATTTTGTTCCTACTGATTTAAGTATATATATATATATATATATATATATATATATATGAACATGTATTTTATCATGGGACATAATTTTTCTACTCAGAAACTGAAAAAGGAGGGAATACATCTAATTGCACAATTTTGAAATATCATGACAGATTATTTAAAGCAGCTGAGAATCAAACAGATTTGTGTTTTTATCAGAAATTATGAAATTTATACACAAGATAAAACAACTGCTTTTGCTTTGTTTTTCTTCTAAAGAAACCCATAAAAATAAGATGATATAATATTAACAAAAATATATTAGAGTACACCAGTATCAATAGCAATACCATATATCCAAGGCAACTTATCATAAAAACCAATAAAAATTCAGACATGAAGGTACGACAAATCCTCAAATAGTTTAGGAGGTACAGGTTCTAAAATTAATAAGGCTGTATAGATTTCAGAATCCAGTAACAGTAAGTTTAAGAAAACTAAAAAGAGTAGATTTTTATTTTTTAATATGTAAAAGCATTGGAGAGCAAAAAAGTGAAAAAATTACCAAGCCAGGATGCAGAGAATGGGATCCCAGGTTACTGGCAGATCCCTGTATCCCTGATTATGGATGAAAATAGTATTTGGCAGGAAAAAGGACTAGCATCTAGGCCAGTGATGGGCAACCTTTTGAGCTTGGTGTGTCAAACTTCGCCAAAAAACTGAGCATAACTCGGGTAGTGTGTCACTTTGAGGAAAAAACATTATTTCGCAAATGTTTCATCCTCAGGAGCAGCAAATGTTTCATCCTTGTGTCATCAGAAATGGCTATGCGTGTCAGTGCTGACACGCGTGTCATAGGTTCACCATCACTGATCTAGGCCCACAAAGGTTGGTGAGCTAAGCAACAAAGACTAATCTTAGGAGTAAGGACACGAGAAGTCCTTCAAGAGACAGAGCTCTAACCTGAACCATCCTTATTTTACTACTGCCCTCAGGCACACAGCAGAATCCAATTCCCGTTGGAAAATATTCCATTCAAGGTCTCAAACTATCTGCAAATCAATTTTGCAAATATAGCAATCCAGTACAAAAAAATAAAAAAATAACCAGGGCTGGGAACTGATAATAAAGCAAGAACAGGAGCCAGCAGAAACAAAGGCTCATGTAAATAAAGCCATGGGAATTAGATATTATCTGGGGAAAAACATGGGCTCTGAAATAACTTTTTTATATGGAAGAAGATAATGAACAAGATTAAAAACATGACTAAAAAACTAGAACTATAAAAGACAATTAGAAACTATAATAAACTTAAGACTTTGGTTTAAAAAACTAAACACTATAAAAGCAATAAAATGAAATTGCAATAACCAAAATTATTGCTTTTGTAGAGGGCACACGTTTGGTCTTCCTAAAATGAAAAAGGCAATGGTATCATCCTCTGCCTTCCTGCACAACCAAAAACAAGTAACAAAGGCTATAAGTAACAAAAATAGATCAAAATAGGTAAAAATCTCAGATATTGCTGACAAAAAGTAAAGTAAGGAGGAAAAAAATAGCACCTCAAAAGTAAACAATATTCATAGAAAATACTACTTCACTCATTGTATATTTATACTAGAGTTCATATTTTCATTAAATTTGTTTTTAGTTACCATTTTTGAGTTAACACTGTGTTTCAGGCCAGGGCTAGAGTAAGAACTTCCATTATCCTGGGAAAATGAATAATTGGTGCCCCTTTAAATGAATATCTGTATCCCATATCGCCCCACCCACAAAACACACTCTTATACCACAAAACACACTCAAAACACATTCTTAAAAAGTTCTTCAATTTTTCCAGGAGCAGCTGGTGGATGTCACTGGGAAAATTAAAACTTCTAAAAATGGTGTGAACGCCACTATTTCTGTAGCTGTCAGGAGCTTCACCCTCTGTTGAGAGCACACTTGAACCCTGATTTATTAGCCACCTCAGCTGAACTCTTAAGATTCCAGATATTTTATTCCGGATAAGCTAGTCCTCATGTCCCGTCTCTCTCTGAAATCTTGTTTCTCTTTAGATTTTAAGCCATTTGGTTACCTTGTCATCTCAATTCATCCAATGCTCTCAAGAAAATTCATAAATTTGTCGTTTGCCAAGCTTTTATTTCTTTCATTGTAAGGGCAGAATTGAAGCTCTTTCCAGCTCGCTACATCCTTGAGCAAAACTGGAAATTCTATAACCATGTTCATTCTCAATTTTGCTTCATTGTTTACTATATTCTCTACCCAGAACAACTGAACTCCTCCCTCAAGTTCCAGCTCATATGTCCTCTACTCAAACTTCCCTTATCCCCAGAAGATGAACTATTCCCTCCCTTTTTAGTACTTCTTCAATTCTTTTTTCATTCCATTTCATTAAATAAACTTATTGAACACTGGGATTATGCTATTCATGCAATGGTCCCCAAAGAATTTCACTGCAATAAAGGATACAGGCAAATACACAGATGATGCAAGGGACAGATTAACAAAATAGGAAGAGAACCAATTTCAGTTTGGAAAAATACACAAGAATATGTGATGTCCAACTACATATTTAAAGCTGAGCAGAAATTATCTTGAGAAGAGAGAAGGGCTGATAAGCATTTCAAATCACTAAAGTACGAAATTAGTATATTTTGGCTTGTGTCCCCACTGCTAGCTTGAAAAATACTTTAAGCAAAAACCCTGTGTTATTAATCTTCATTAATAGTGCCAAGCACTCATTTAATCATTGTTTGCTGAGATGAATAACTAGCTTTGCTTTCTAACAAGAGCATTTTGTAAGCACACTATAGGAAATAACTGCTTTAGGAATAATGGCCCTATCTTTCATTGTCCCACACTCAAAAGCTAAATAAATAAAACAAAAAATTAATGAAATTGTATCTACAAAATACTCTTTAAAAATTAGTAGTCCAATTTTCCCTCTGCTTATAAAAACTCATACAGTACATAAGAACTAGGGTAAATGTAATTCCATCATTCAGAACTAAATGATTTACTCTTCAGTATTTCATACATATACCAAACCCTGTAACTCCGTTATATCTAAACTTATAAACCCATAAGTTCAATGAATTAAAATGCTGCTCTCTCATCTGGAGAAAAAATAATGTTATTAAAGTGCTACATCGCATCAGAGATAATAATTATTGTGGATGGCTATATCATTGATGCAGAAGTGCAGGACAAATTCAAAATGTCAGTGCTCATCTTCATGCTGGGATCTCAGAAATAAAACAGAACACTTGTTGCTTATGATCAGGACCTGTCACATAATTCATGGCGGAGGGGGCTGAGAGGAAAGCAGAGAGTAGTGTAAAATGAAAACGCAGGACTCTTGTTAAAAATTTATTAAGAATTTCGATATGGCCTGGCCAGCATGGCTCAGTGGTTGAGTGTCAACCTATGAACCAGGAGGTCACAGTTTAGATTCCCGGTCTGGAACATGCACTGGTTGCAGGCTCGATCCCCAATAGGGGGTGTGCAGGAGGCAGCCGATCCATGATTCTCTCATCATGGATGTTTCTCTCTCTCTCTCTCTCTCTCTCTCTCTCTCTCTCTCTCTCTCTCTCCCCCTCTCTCTCTCTCTCTCTCTCTCTCTCTCTCTCTCTCTCTCTCTCTCTCTCTCTCTCTCCCCCCCCCCCTTGCCTCTTTGAAATTAATAAAAATATATTTAAAACAAGAAGAATTTCAATATGGCATCAGCAGAGCATTAAAGCAAGCATGACGGCCGTGGGAGCATGAAGCCCTGTGCAAAGGCAGAGGCCACCTGCCCCTGCCGTGGGCTCTGCTTGTAGCAGGAGCTGTGAGGCACCTGAGGCTCCCTTCTTTCATCGAGCACAGGACTGATTTCATCCCACTGGTAAGGAGACCAAAATCGCCTTCCTTAACAAGAACTTCCCTATAATCTTATGCTCTGGCCTCATTTTTGAGTTTAGAAACTATGGAGAAGAAATAAAATTGGTTCTGCTCATCTTCTCTGAACTTGAAAACCTATGATACCACAGTAACTAGCCAAAGACATAATCATCTAACTTGAAATGTTTAGGATAATTCTACAGCTAAAAATATATTTCTTCTCGATAAAAACAAAATAATCATTTTCTTTGGTTAATAGACTTCCTTGGGTATGATTTTTTTATACATTCCTAGTTTTGGAAAATCTTTTATTAATGTTTTATAACTATATTATAGTTGGCATTTGTGGTTTCTGTCAAATATAGTGCACTTATCTATAATCTATAATATAAACATAAATATTTGCATATATATACTTCAAAATTATAAAAACACTTTTAACATATGATGTATATTAAGAATAAAAAGGAAAAACATGAAACAATTGCTTCTTAAAGTTATCTGGGGGAGGGGAATAAATCTTGAGAAAACAAATTATAAAAACACAATAACCATTCATAAAACTACTGAGAGTACAGTAACAACAAAAGTTTCTGTCTACTGACATAGAGGGGAAAAGATGAGTATAAGAAACCACTTGAAAGGCTTAAAGTATTATAAATATCAGGATTAATAATGAAAGATGCAAAGGAAAGGTATAAAAACATTGGATTTGAGTTACTTAATGAGATACAAAGGAAAATTATAAAGATGGCAATGCCGATTTTACATATAACTTGAGTTTTCCAGAAAAAAATAAGAATGTTTCTTCTTTTTAGAGAGATAAAAATACAAACATAGTCTATGGACTCTGTTTTAAATCCTCCACAAAACTGTCATTTTCAAAGGCTTAACTTTTTATTAGAATTGATAGAACCCAGGTAAACATAGCTTACAATAATACTGGTCACTTAACTAGCACAACACTAAACTTAAAAAGGGAAAAACCTACAAAAATTAGTTCTTCAGCACAAATTCAACCCACAAAAGTTCCAAAAAATCATCTTTACTCACAGTTGGCACTGATCACCTTTTATCCCTTTGGTTGTGCAGAAACATTTTCCTGTGTGCATGTGGCAGATATTTGCATGGCCGCTGCATGTACAAGCTGCAAAGTCAAAACCAAAATGATACTGAATATTCTCCATCACAAACGTGCATCACATTTCCGGGAAGGTTTCATTACCTTACTTTCATGCCATGGATTTTCCCTTGCCATCCAAAAACGAGGGGTTACTATATAAGCTATTTTTTAAGTAAAGGGAAGTAAATTCACTTATTTAAAATGCTTGTGAAACTCTTTTAAGTCCTTGGGGTATATGTGGATCTCAGTATTTTTCTCATTCTTCTTTGTGCTTCTTTCCACTTCTACTTGGGATATCTACTCGGCAAAACGGGTCTCAAACAGCACAAGAGCGTTGGAGTCAAGCAGACTGGCTTCAAAAGGTGCATCTGTAATCCCTAGATATGTGCCCTGGGAAATGTATTTTTAACCTCTCTAGGCTTAGTTTCTCCATCTGCAAAAGGAACTAAGGACACGAGCCCCAAGGATTCATGTGAGCATTAAATGAGGGAATGTATTTTAAAATACCTAACACATATCAAGCACTTAATAAAATGCATTATTTCCACTATTCTTTCTGCAACAATAAAAATAGTTATAGGTTGTATAAAAAAGCATGTCTATTTACTTGCCCCCAATATCATCCTTTTACACTTCTGAGATCATTCCCCATTTTAGCTTTCCATAACTAACTGAAACATAACATAGTATAAGAGTTCAACACAGTGGATTCAGTTCATATGAACTTATTTCATTTCCTTACTTTGAATTTCTTGTTAAAGAGCAGAGTTCCAGTCATTTAGGACACAGACCTCACACTTTAGTGTGCCCAATATCCAAAGAATTGGAAGGTGCTAGTTACCACATGTCCCCTCCTCCTTTTCTTCATGAGAGCAGCATTCAAATACTGTCCCCCACGTTCTCTTACTGACACCAATGCTATCAAGTATCTGATCTAGGCTCCAACTCATCCTCCCGTCCAGAGACATAGTCTATCTTTAGTGACCACGTCACTAGCCCTTTTAAAATCCTTTAACGAGAAATACCGTGCTCCTGGGCAGTTGAGCCATCCTATTGACAAAAATGAAATAATGTGGTCTGATCCTGATTCACATACAAATATAAAATTCATTGGCTTTGATTAAAGTGTAAAGTATTCTAGAACACTAAGTTTCTTGCTAATTGTTTCAGATTATTTGCTTTAAAAAATCGACAATTAATATAAATACACATACCCCTGCACACAGAAAAATAAATTCATATTAAGTAGATTTTTAAGAACCTGTTTTCTTTTTCTAGAAGAAATTTCTACATAAAAGTGAGTTCTTCTTTATAATGAATATTTAAATAAATAATTTTCCTTTAGAATTGTAGAATTAACTATGGAAACACAAGTGTGAGAATGACAGAAATGAATGACAAGGTATAGAAATGCAAGGAAGAAAAAAAAAACGATCATCAAGCAATAGCAAGCCATGGACATGGAGAGATACTGATACATGCATGCAACTTCATAAGCAGTGAATGAAGGTTCCATGATATCTCTTCATGTTAACTTGCAGAGTTTCATATTAATACTGCCCTGTAACTGGAGAGCATTATGCTAAGCGAAATAAGCCAGTCAGAGAAAGATAAATATCACATGATCTCACTAATTTATGGAATATAATGAACAACATAAACTGATAAACAAAAATAGATCCAGAGACAGAGAAGCATGGATCAGACTGTCAAACCTCAGAGGGAAGGTAGGGGAGGATGAGGGTAAGGGGGAGAGATCAACCAAAGGACTTATATGCATGCATATAAGCCTAACCAATGGACACAGACAACAGGGGGGTGAAGGCCTGGGGCGGGGGGGGGGGGGGGAGTGGGGTGGGGGGCAATGGGGCGATAAGGACACATATGTAATACCTTAATCAATAAAGAAAAAAAATACTGCCCTGTATTCAGAACTTCACTAAAAACATCATGTACATTAATATTTTAAAACTTGGATGAACCTTTTATTTATCCTTTAAGGCAGTACTGGAAATAGTTAATACAGAGTTTTTTAAAAGAATTATCATCGTATAGGAGCTTTAATAATTCCTAAGACAAAAAAAAATTGTATTAAAAGACCTCTTAATGTGAGTTCATTTTGAGAGAACTCCCTTGTGGTGCTGTACTTCAGGCTAAAATGGCACAAATGTATTTTAAATTCAATTGTTTAAAATTTATGCTTCATGACAGTGTTGAAATTGTTCTGTTGTTGTCAGCATGTGAGGTTATCTTTTTATGCTGAATAAGCACCTATGAAATCGTCATGCAGTGGCCTTTTGTTTGGTGAATTTTATATGACAATTTTATAGCCAAGACACACACAAGAGGGCCATTACGTGGTCACACGATATTTCTGTTCCCCTATAATATAAAGTTGCAATATCAACTTATTACCAAAACTAAACAAACAGGGGAAAAAATGATATAAGGGTTATTCAACACTGTTAAAAGTTGAAGTCAAAGTTGACTTTAAGTCGGGATGGAAAGTAGAAGTCTGTGCCAATCACAAAGAGGCAGGGGGATTTGAGGAAGGGAGCGGGTGTCAGCAAGGTGCTAACCTCCGCCATGGCAAAGTTTCCCAGCCCCCAAAGGTTTAAGGACTGTGTCTCTAGCAGTTCTTCTAAAAGGCGTCTAGTAGGAAAAGTCACAATCTGCATCTTCGAATGGCCAAAAGCAAAGGTCATCCTGAAATACCTGACCCAGTGTCAATGTCAAAGTTCACATAGGCTCGTTCTTCTTGTACTCGTCATTCCTTCTGTGAGAACCCAAAGGATGAAAGAACTTGAAAAGATGAAGCAAGGAAAACCTAGGGCGACTGAGCATCTGAGAGGAGTACTTCACCAAGGAAAACAAAGGATTTCAAAAACAAGTATAGAGGGAGGACAACCTAGCTAAAAATATCAGAGCGAGAGATTCAAATCAAAATGACAATGAGGTACCATCTCACACCTGTCAGAATGGCTATCATCAACAAATCCACAAACGACACGTGCTGGCGAGGATGTGGAGAAAAAGGAACCCTCGTGCACTGCTGGTGGGAATGCAGATGGGTGCAGCCACTGTGGAGAACAGTATGGAGTTTCCTCAAAAAATTAAAAATGGAACTCCCATTTGACCCAGTGATCCCACTTCTAGGAATATATCACAAGAAATCAGAAACACCAATCAGAAAGGATAGATGCACCCCTATGTTCAGAGTGGCACAATTCACCATAGGTAAGATTTGGAAACAGCCTAAGTGCCCATCAGCAGATGAGTGAATTAAAAAACTGTGGTACATCTACACAATGGAATACTATGCTGCTATAAAAAAGAAAGAATTCTTACCATTCGCAACAGCATGGATGGCCATGGAGAGCATTATGCTAAGCGAAATAAGCCAGTCGGAGAAAGATAAATACATATGATCTCACTCATTTGTGGAATATAATGATCAACACACACTGATGAACAAAAACAGATCCAGAGACAGAGAAGCATCAGTCAGATGCTCAAAACCTCAGAGGGAAGGCAGGAGAGGATAGGAGGGGAGGATAAGAGATCAACCAAAGGACTTGTATGCATGCACATAAGCAAAACCAATGGACACAGACAGTAGGGGGATGAGGGCATATGCTGGGGGGAGGGAGTGACGGGGGAGAGATCAATGGGGGGGAAAAGGAGATATATGTAATACTTTAAACAATAAAAAATTTGAATTTAAAAAAAATATCAGAGCAGCTAGGCAATGGAGTTTCTTTTTAATCAAGCAGTTCTGCATGATTTAAAAAGGTTTTATTGGTTTCTTAATATGATTAAATTTATATAAAAATGCTATTCTGAGCAGAATCTTTGTGGAAAGGATAACTTCATGGTTATGCCATATTCTAAATATCTGTGTGTAATTATGTAATTGTTCATTTAATGGCCTCTCTCTGGGATATATAAAACCTCAGGTTGGCTTTTCTCTGACACACAGGATGATAATGTGTGCAGAGAAAATGCAAACTTTTAATTTTGTTCTGTCAAAATAACTAATAAAACCAAGATTTCCACGTCAAGTGATTTTCATTTATCTACATCTCTAGATTATTCAGGTCACTGCTCCCAGTTTGAGAGAATTAAACTTCTTACTTTTATATTAGAAAATGCTCAAATTCATTTGCTTATAAATTTTCTGCTTCTATGAACAATCTGCAATATGTGAGAAGAGTTTAATAAGAAAAAAATGCCCCATCCTAGTAGAGAGAAAGAAAAGTTAGTCTTCCTTTATACTACCCTCTAGCCTCAGAGAACACCTGTGTCATAGCCTAGCGTGTTTATTCAGGCATTAAACATGTCTGTAACAGTCTGCTATGGACAGATATTCTTAATATGCTATAGTCTGGGCAGTTTTATTGACTGGAAGGATGAGCCCATCATTCCCCATGTTTCTTAACCCCGAGTGCAATTAGAGTCACTTGCGAAGCCTTTAAAAAGAACCAATGCCCAAGAATCACCCTACAACCCCAACCCAGATACTGACTTCATTCTTTTAGGGAATGGCCCAGACATCCGTATTTGTTACAAGATGACCAGGTAGTTTCAATATGAAGGTAGTGTTAAAAATTGTATCTACACCAAGATAAAGCCCAAATCTCTCCTTAAAGATTCTTCATTATTTCATAGCCAGCAAATGAGACCCTTCTGTGGAAATTATATAGGCAATCTCCATTTAGAAAAAGTAGATAAATAATCTAAGGGACAAAGATCAATCTAGAGATTAAAAGGATTACCAAAAATCACAACATAACAGGAAAATTTTTAAGGAAAGACCAAAACTTCTTTTAAATGTAGGAGGAAAGCAGCAGCAGGATAGAGAGGAAAACAGAGAAATGTAGGTCTGAGTGAGTAAAAACGTGAAGATAACAGCGTCCTTAAATGTTCTCCTAACGTGCTTCAATTCCTATTACAAGTGCCTAAACTATGAATGATCTCATTTGATCTTTACAACAACCCAATGAAGTATTATCATCTTCCTTCACATAGGAGGACAAGGAGGTACTGAGGAGTTATGGTAATGAGCCGTCATATATTTAAACAGGGGTAGAGCTGGGATTTCATTCCAGGATTGATTCTCTACACATTATGTCATACTATCACCATGTCCAAAAACACCCACCAACCTTACCTGATATAAGGCATAGACAAACCCTTAATTATTTTATTGCTAAAGTCAAAGTGGTAAGTTACTATTAAAAAACAAACTGTCAGCAGTGATTACTTTTGAATAGGGAGGTATATAGGTCATTTTTAACTTATCTGTATTTGATAAATTTCGTATAATGAACAGAATTCATTTTGAAATAACAAAAATAAAATTTTTAAAGTATATCACAGAATTTTTATATATTACATTCCAAGATATTGACACGATGGAAAATTTTCCTTTTTTAAAAATATTTTTTCCACAACAGGCATGTTTCTCAATTTTCTTTTCTCTAGTAAACACACACACACACACACACACACGCACACTGAAGTAAATAAAAACGAATTACCTGTACACTGTCCTCCATTGGTAGGATCTCCATAATAACCTGGCATGCAGTCTTGACACTGCTTTCCTGTGGTCAGATTTTTACACTGCTCGCACACATTATTATTGATGCAAGTGCTATGTCCATTACACTGGCAAGCTGAAGAAAAGAGTAAAATATATATATATAACAATACCAAGTATTATATCAAGACAAAGAATTTATTTTAAAAATCTGAATGTTAGCAAAGTCCAACGGACATTTCCCAAGTTGTTTTAATGTATAACATATGTGGCTCAAAATATCAATGCAGAACAATTATACAATAAATTCTATTTAGAAATGTTGCCTTATACTCTGTAAAATGTGCGAGTTAGAGATAAATTGAAACATAAAAGTTATAGCTAAGCAGGAAATACTTTTAAACATATTCCCAAAAGATTCATGTGAATATTGTCTATGAAGTTACATAAACAAAAGTCTGAATAATACAGCTTTGATTAAAAGTGTTAAGATTCACCTTAATTATACTTACACATAACAAAGAATCGATTAATATAGAAAACTGTGTGGTAATAGGTTCTTACTTCAAGTACATATATATGGAAGATTAGCAAAAATAGTACTTTTAAATTAATTTGCATACATTTTTAGCTTCTTTGGGCAAGAAAAGGTTCAAGGCCTAATTGAAAATTTATGTGAATGTGATTTGAAGAAATTAAGAAAACAATTTCATTTACAATAGCATCGGGAAGAATGAAATACTTAGAAATATTTAGCTGAAGACATGTGAGACTTGTATGTTGAAAACTACAAAACAGAATCAGATTTAAAGCATAAGTTTTTTTTGTTTTCATAATATGAGAGATTTATTATGTTTTCATATTAATATTTACTAGAAACCTTTAGTGACTATTTGGAGGGTAATACTGACTTAATTTGGTAACTGTCTAAACATCCTCCTCATTGTCACCTTCATAATCATTTTCATCATGATTACAACTGAGACAGCATTTAACTGAGCTCCTCTCACTTTTAGGCAGGAAAGCCAATGTTCAGGCGATTCCGACTGTTTGACGAAGGCGTGTATTCTGATTAGTCAGTTTACATATTGCATCAGTTTTGAAATATTATAAATATCATCTCACTGTCATATAGCATACTAGGTGATATACATGAATTATACCTTTAATCCTCACAACAATTCTATGTAGAAGGTACTATTTCTAGGATCATTTCTAAGATAAGGAAGCCTGGGCAGTTAAGCAACTACTCCAATCACACAGCTAATCAATGGCAGAAAGAAATACATAATCAGATGTATGAATCAAAAGACCAGACATTAAACACTATACTTCTTCTATGTGGAAAATTTGGAAATGAAAGGGAAATCCCCAGAGTCTAGCATAATGTCATCAACATCAGTTAACATCAGAGTGAAGAAATACACCCACATAAAGAGTGAAAACCAAATACCTATATCTTACAAAATTTTTCAGAGGCATAACTCTTATGATTCCCACTGAAACTTGACAGCAAAAACAAAAATCTGGGTAAGGTAACAACTACACAAATAAAACTAGAAAGTAGGGACCTGTGATCCCTCTGGAAATTGAAAGAGGACGCCTCGTATAATGTACTCACTGTCCCTTTCCAAAAGGGAGACATTCTGAAGGCAGATCTGGGCCATGCGCCAATCAAGAAGCATCATTACTTGCATGCCTCCATACAGCTGCTGGAAGTGAGCTACAAGGATGTCTAATGTTTATGTAGTGAATATACCACATAGAGAGCTGGTATGTTTTAGACCTAACTGCAAGCTAAATTTCCAGAAAAAAAGAACAGTCATTGCCATAGCTTGTAATTAATACAGTAGCAAAGGCAAAGGAGACAGCCCATCAGAGAAAGCAGGACCCAGGAGACAATCCCTGACAATCCAAAGTAAGAAATTAAGAAAACAATTTCATTTACAATAGCATTGGGAAGAATGAAATACTTAGAAATATTTAGCTGAAGACATGTGAGACTTGTATGTTGAAAACAACAAAACATTGTTGAAATATATTAATGTAAAGGTATTCTGTATACATAGATTAGAAAATTTAAGAGTATTAAGATACCAATTCATTCCAATTGATCTATAAATTTAAAGCAATATTTATCAAATTCCAACAGCCTTTTTTTATAGGAAGAGACAAGCAGAACCTAAAATTCATATTAAATTACAAAGGACCCAAACTAGTCAAAACAATTTTGAAAAATAAGAACAAAACTAAAAGATTGACATGTCTCCATTTTGAAACATACTCCTAAGATACAGTAATCAAACCAGTATGATACTGGCATATGCACAGACATACAGATCACTGAAACAGAATTAGGTCAAGAAATAACCCCATGTATCTATGGTCAATTGATTTTCAACAAGGGTACCAAGACCATTAAATGGGGAACATTAATAGTATTTTCAGTAAATGGTACTAGAGTAACTTGATATCCACACCATTTATAACAATAAACTAAATATGGGTCAAAGACCTAAAGTAAGAGTTAAAATTATAAAAAAAAAAAAAAAAATTTACAAGAAAATATAGATGTAAATCTTCATTACTTTGGATTAGGTAGCAGTTTCTTAGATATGACACCAAAAGCATAAGCAACCTACAGAAAAGAAAATATAGATATATTGGACATCAAAATCCTATATAATAAAAGGCTAATATGCAAATTGACCGAATGGTGGAACAACCAGTCACTATGACGTACACTGACCACCAGGGGGCAGATGCTCAACGCAGGAGCTGCCCCCTGGTGGTCAGTACGCTCCCACAGGGGGAGCACCACTCAGCCAGAAGCTGGGCTCACGACTGGCAAGTGCAGTGGCAGTCTCTCTCACCTCCACAGCAGTGTTAAGGACCCCTCAGGGGATGTCCGCCTGCCAGCTTAGGCCCACTCCCCGAGGTCCTGGACTATGAGAGGATTCAGGCTGGGCTGAGGGACCCATCTTCCCTCTCCCCCGCCCACCCAGTGCACAAATGTCGTGCACAGGGCCTCTAGTAAATAAGTAAAAACTTTGTGCCTCAAAGGACACCATTAAGAAATTGAAGAGACAACTCATTCAGGAGAAAATATTTAAGATCATATCTAGAATATATAAATAACAATATTCTTCAATTTTAAAAAATGTTTGCTTCAACATAGGGTTCTAATAGACATTTCCCAAAGAAGATCTATGAGTAACTAATAAGTACATGAAAAAAGCATTGTTAATCATAAGGGAATGGAAATTCAAAAGCACAGTAAGTTACCACTTCACACCTGCTAGGAGGGTAATAATCAAAATGATGGACATTAACCAGTGTTGGTGAGGAGAGAATAACTAGAACACTCATACCCTTCTGCTGGTGAAGTAAAATGGTGCAGTAGCCTGGAAAACCTCCTGGCAATTCCCAAAGTGTTAAATGTAGATTATCATATGACCTAAATTTCCACTCCTAGGTAGATACCAAAAAATAAATAAAACATGTCCACTTAAAACTTATTAAAAATGCTCATAGTGGCATCATTCACAACAGCAAGAAAAGTGGAAATAAGCCAAGGATCTATCAACTGATGAACATACAGACATGTGTAATGTAACTGAATATTATTCAACCATAAACATAAGTAAAGGACTGATATATGCTATAATATTGATAAATCTTAAAAATAGATGTTAAATGAAAGAAGCCAGACACCAAAGAAAATACAAGATTTCATTTAGATGAAATGTCCAAAACAGACAAATACACAAAGAAAAAAAGCTAATCACTGGTTCTTAGGGGGAAAGTAGTGGCTGTTAAAGGGGATGGGTTTTGTTTGGCAGATATTAAAATGTTCTGGAACTATATGATGATGATAGTTGCACATCTACTGATTATATTAAAAACTGCTGAATTCTATACTTCAAAATGGTGGATTTTATGATATACTAGTGCTCCGGTGCATGGATTCGTGCACATTGAAAGAAAATTAATTAGAAGTTGACCAGCGGGCTGGAACTGGGCGAGATGGGCCAGACAAGCCCTGGAGCCAACCTCCCATGGTCCCTCCCCGGGCGGCCACACCTAGGAGAGCACCCTGGCTTGAAGAGCATCTGCGGAGTGAGTGGGGTCTCTCCGGCAGGTGGGGTCCCTCAGCCTGGCCTGCGGGGATTGGGCCAAAACCAGCTCTCCAACATCCACCAAGGGGTCCCAGATTGGAAGAGGGCGGTTCCCATGTGATGCACCCCGGAATCGGGCTCCCTCCTGTCTGGTCCCGGGTGCATCACCCAAGAACCACTGCTGCCAAGTCACCGCAGCTTGGCAGCTCCTGCATTGAGTGTCTGCCCCCTGATGGTCATTGTGCATCATAGCTAACGGTTGGACGGTCGGACAGTCGCTTAGCCTTTTATATATAGATAGATGAGTTATGTCAATGAACAAACAAGCAAAATAGAACTAATTATATGAGCTGAAAATAATTTGCACAAAATAGAATTAGATGAACTGAAAATAATTTGCACAAAATTTTACCATCTCTTTATGTACAACATTCATAATGTTATGTTATCCTACCTCTCATCAAAAAGAGTGTGATTTTCCCCACCCTTTGAACATGGTCTGGCATCAAGATTTTCTCAGAACAATAGAAGTAAGTGATGAGGTAGAAATTCTGGCTTAGATCTCAAGAAGTAGACATATTCTGTTCTCTGCCTGGAATTCTAGTCTAAGAACCCCATGCGGAGAGGCCGCGCCTATACTGTTGGAGGATGAAAGGTCACGCACATCGCAGAACAGGAATTTGCAGCTGAGAACCCTAGTTCAACCAGTCAGCCTCACCACCAGACATGTGCATGAAGCATCTGGGACCATCCAAAACCAGTCAAACTGCCAGATAACTGTAGCCACGCAAGAAAAAACAGGAGAAAGAACAACCTAGCAGATCAGCAAAAATAGATGGTATAGAATCGTGAATAAAACTGCTTTAACACAGTGCGTTTGGGTGCTATGTATTTTAATAGTAATAAAGAACTAAAACAAATTTAAGAGGAAACTGGAAACATTTAAAGAAAGATTTAGTGAGTTGAAATATAGATCAAAGGAGCTTCCAGGAAATAAAATATACGGTATCAGTAAAAAAGACTAGGGGCATAGTGAAAAAGCCTAACATTAGTGATCTCCTAGAAATGAAGAACCAAGTGACACAATGGGACAAATGCAGTATCTAACAAGTGAATGGCAGAAAAGTTACAAAAATAATGAAAAACATGAAGCCACAGAGCAAATAAGCCATACAATTCACAATCTCAATAAAAAGTAAAACTGACACATAGGTACATTATATTAAAATTACTGGCATCCAAAAACTAAGAAAGAAAAAAAACTCCTTAAAAACGTCAACAGGAGGAAAAAGACATATTGATGTTAAAAGATAAACAAAAAGCTGATAAATTCTTAAGAGAAATGGAGGAAGCTGGAAGAAAAGGAAATTACATCATCAAAGCACTGAAAAATATATACCTGTCAACTTGAGATGCTATTTCCAGTAAAAAATATCCTTCAAATATGAAGACATATATACACAATAAAAACATTTTTCATATCTATGAAAGCTATTATAATTTGATGCCACAATTGAAAAACACAGTATTTAAGTTAAAGTTCATCAAGCTAAAGAAATATTATAGCAAAAGGAAATTTAGATCTCTATTAAAAAAACGAAAATCACAGGAAATGATCAATATATGAGTTAGTAAAAAGATTTGTATCATCCTATATAATAAAAGAGGTAATATGCAAATTAACCCTCACGCCCTCACAAGGTGGCTGCCTATGACCAGGCTGCAGGGGGATTAGTGAGGGACAACCAAATGACTGAACAGCAGGCTGCGTGGGGCAACCAGGCCGGCAGCGGGGGGTGGGAGTGGGGGTGGGAGAGTGTTAGGAGCAACCAGGCCAGCAGAGGGGAGCAGTTAGGGAGACCAGGCCGGAAGGGGGGCGGGGCAGTTGGGGGCAACCTGGCCAGAAGCGGGGAGGTGGAGGGGGGCAGTGAGGGGTGATCAGGCTGGCAAGGGGGGTGGGGGCCAGTTAGGGGCAACCAGGCCAGTGGTGGTGGTGGTGGTGGTGCAGTTGGGGGCGACCAGGCAGGCAGGCGGGCGAGTGATTAGGAGCCAGTGGTCCCAGATTGTGAGAGGGATGTCTGACTGTCGGTTTAGGCCTGATCCCTGGTACATCCCCCAAGGGGTCCCGGATTAAAGAAGGTGCAGGCTGGGCTGAGGGACCCCCACCCTTGCCCTCCGTGCACAAATTTCGTGCACCAGGCTTCTAGTTTCTTTATAAGAAAACTGTTTAACCTTTTGCACTCGGATGTCGAGTATGACTCAACACAGTTAGCATTAGAATAAAGGAATCGAGAAAAAAAAGCGAGTGCAAAGGGTTAAAGCAAAAATAATAATGTATTGCATGGTTAATATGTAGAAGTAAAATATATGGCAATAATTACACAAAGGACAGGAAAAAAGCAAATGGAATTACACTATTGTAATATTCTTACCTTATACATGAAGTAGTATAATACTGATTCAAGGTAGACTGTGATAAGATAAAGGTGACTATTACAATCACTACAGCAGTCACTAAAAAAAACACAAAAGAGGTATAGCTAAAAATCCAATGAAAGTGTTAAAAAATGGACTTAAAAAACACTCAATTCATCTAAAAAAAAGGCAAAAGAACAAACAACAGAGAGAAAAATAAAGAAAAAAATGTTAAATCAATACCTTAATGGTATGAATTAAACTCAATAATACCAATATTATATTAAATTTTATTTGACTAACACTCTGATAAAGGACAGAGACTGTCAAACTAGATTTTTTAAAAACAAAACAAAAATAATCAAGACCTATTGACTGTTTACAAGAGGTTAATTGTAAAAATAACAACAACACACTGATAAGAAGAGTTCTACCTTCGGCCCATGAAGGATTAATCACTCAAGTAATTGACCTCTAATGGTAAACAAGAAAACTAAAGAAAACGTATGAAGCAACTACTTGCGAACATCACAGGCAGCTCAGGAACGGCATGCCTGAGAAAAGGGAAACAAAATATGCGTGTCCCGCTTGCCACCTGGAAGCAGATTAGAGCGTGCAGCTCGGGGAGGGAACCCAAGCAAAGGCCAGAGGTCTCATTTAGTTGAGGAAACACAGACCAAAGTTCAGAGAGGCCGTGGTGGCTAGAATTTGTGGAACAAAATACCACAGGCGAGAGATGGACACAGCAATCTGCAGAGGGGACTGAATCTGACTGAATAACTGAACGTAATGTGAAACTCCATGAAGCTGGAGAGAGAACTACCAGAAAACAACTCCTATAGGACGAGGAAGAGTTTGCATGCCCACTAGTCAGAGTAGGGAGAAATCATAATGCAAAGAGCATTGTGCAGAGACCACAAAGAGGCTCTGTCTTCATGGAAAAGAATTCACACTGGACTTAGGGCTGCTATGCACAAGTCCTAACAAACCTTAAAAACAATTTTGGAAGTGATCATACAGATCGCATGTAATATAACTGCATGCCAGAAAAAAGTTCAACACACTAAAAGAAATAAAACAAAATTTAATAATAAACTGCAAAAATCACAATGTCCAGGATACCAAACAAAATAACGGAGCTGGAAATTTTGACTCATATTCAGTAAATAAACACACACACACACACACACACACACACACACACACACACACATCAATAGAAACAGACAAAGAAATAGCACAGGGATGGAATGAGCAGAGGATTTTTAAAACAATTATTAAGAGAGTTATCCATATACTCAAGAATACAGAGAAAGAGAGAAATGGAAAATATAAAATGACTAAAATACAATTTCTAAAGATGAAAACTAAAATATAAAAAATAAATTCAATGGGGAAAGAATAGTCTTTTCAACAAATGGTGCTGAGAGACCTAGATACTCTGACAAAAGAATTAAGTTCCTTTCTCACAACACATGTAAGAAGTAACTTGACCCTAGCTAGCATGGTTCAATTAGTTGGGAGCGCCATTCCATACACCAAAAGATGGTGATGGTTCAATTCCCGGTCAGGGCACACACCCAGGCTGCAGGTTCAAACCCATTTGGGTGAGTGGGAGAGGCAACCAACCAATGTTTCTCTCTTTTTCTCTCTTCTCTCTCTTCTCTCTCTCTCTCTCTCTCTTCTCTCTCTCTTCTCTCTCTCTCTCTCTCTCTCTCTCTCTCTCTCTCTCTCTCTCTCTCTCCTTCTTTCCCTTCCCCCACCCTCACTCAATAAAATAAAATAAAAACATGGTAGAGTCTTTTTTTTTTAAATAACTCAAAACTGGTCAGAGACCTAAATGCAAGAGCTAAAGCTATTAAACTCTTAAAAGAAAACAGGCATAAATCTTTGGAATCTTATATTATGCACTAGAGGCCTGGTGGATGAAAATTTGTGCACTGAAAGGGGGGGGGGGCGGTCCCCTCAGCCTGGCCTGAGCCCTCTCACAGTCCGGGAGTTGTCAGGGGATGTCCTACTGACGGCTTAGGCTCCCTCCCTCTTGGGGAGGTGACCGGATGGCCAATCAGGGGACAGCACTGCCCCCATCACCGTGCAGCTGTCACCGGGCCTCCCTCTGCAGGAGGCGACCAGACAGGCCAATCAGGGGACGGTGCCGGCCCCCCCATCAGCCCTCCGCCACCACTGGTCACCACCACCCCCATTGCCGTTCCCTTCACTCCCTCTGCCCACTTGGTCGGTCCGTGTTCAGTCTATTTGCATATTATGCTTTTATCATATAGGATGGTTTCAAAGGAGTATCACCAACAGCACAAGAAACAATAAAAAAATAGATAGGATATCATCAAAATCAAAAACTTTTGTGATTCAAAGTACACTATCAAAAAAGTGAAAACCGCCCTAGACGGTGTGGCTCAGTGGATAGAGGTGGCCTGTGGACTGAAGGGGCCCGGGTTCGATTCCAGTTCGATGCCTGGGTTGCGGGCTCAATCCCCAGTGGGGGTGTGCAGGAGGCAGCCGATCAATGAGTCTCTCTCATCACTGATGTTTCTATTTCTCTCTCCCTCTCCATTCCTTTCTGAAATGAATTTTTAAAAAATTTTTAAGTGAAAAGACAGGATATGGAGAAAAGGGAACTATTGATGGGAATGCAGATTGGTACAGCCACTATGGAGAGCAGAATGGAGTTACCTTCAAAAGTTAAAAATGGAACTGCCTTATGACCCAGCAACTCCACTTCTAGGAATTTATCTGAAGAAACCCAAAACACTCATTCAAAAGAATTAATGCAACGTTATTTACAACAGCCAAGAATTGGAAGCTGCACAAGTGCCCATCAGTAGATGAGTGAATAAAAAAAAAAGCTGTGGTAAATTTATAAAACAAAATTCCATTCTGCCATAAAAAAGAAGGAAATCTTAGCCTTCGCAACAGCATGGACAGACCTGGAGAGCATTATGCTAAGTGAAATAAGCCAGTGAGAAAAGACAAGTACCACATGATTTCACTCAAATGTGGAATCTTATGAACAAAATGAACAACCAAGCAAAACAGAGACAGCCTCCTAGATAGAGAACACGCCGATAACTGTGTTGGGTGGGGAGTGAGCAGGTATTGAGCAAGAGAAAAAAACTCAGGGCCATGGACAGCAGTGTGGGGAATGCCAGCGGGAGAGGAGTGAGAAGAGATGGAGAAGGGTGTTGGGGGAATAAATAGTGACGCACAGAGATTCCATTTGGGTGGTGGACACACAATACAGTGTACAGATGATCTGTTCTAGAACTGCGCACCTGAAACCTGTAGGATTGTTAACCAGTGTCATCCCAATAAATTCAATACAAAGGAAAAACAAAAAACAAAAAAGGGAAGATAACCTACAGAATGGGAGGAAATATTTGCAAAACAATTTTTGATACAGGACTTGTATTCAGAATATATAAAGAACTCCTATAGTTCCACAATAAAAGGACAAAAGACCCAATTTAACAATGGGCAAAGAATCTGATAGACATTTCTCCAAAGACATACAAATGGCCAAAAATACATTTAAAAATGTTCAGCATCACTAGCAACAAGAAATTGCACATCAAAACCACAATGAGATAACACTTCACACCCACCAGGATAACACTTCACACCCGCCAGGATGACTATAATCAAAATATGTGAGTAACCAGTGTTTGGCAAAGATATGGAGTAACTGGAACCCCTGTTCACTGCTGTTAGGAATATAAAACAATGCAGCTACTTTGAAATAGTCTGACAGTTCCTCAAAAGGTTAAACATGGCTTGCATTTGACTCAGATATTCCATTCCCAACGTAATGAAAATATGTCTATACACAGAAGCATTACTCAAAAAGCCAAAGACTGGAAACCCCCTAATGTCCATGAAGGGACGAACGGATAAACAAAATGTGGTAGACTCTTATCATGGAATATTATTTGGTAAAAAATGAAGTACTGAGACATGCTACAACATGAATAAAACTTGAAAATATTATTCATAGGGAAAGAAGCCAGTCCCAAAAGACAGCAATTGTATAATTCAATTTATATAAACTATCCAGAATAGGCAAATCTATAGAGATACAAAGATTAGTGCTTGCCTAGGGCTCACAAGAATAAGAGGGGATTTAACATGCAGTGACTGTTAGTATCAGGTTTCTACTGGGGAATGGCAAAAATGTTGTTATTGTTTTAAATCTTTATTGTTGAAAGTATTACATAGGTTCTCCTTTCTCCCCCATTTAATCTTTTCCAGCCGGCTCCCTTTCCCTCTCCCCTCCCAGGCCCTCACCACTCCATTGTCTGTATCCAAGGATTATGCATATATGCATACAAGTTCACTGGTTGATCACTTCCCACCCACCCTCCCCTGCCTTCCCTCTTTTTAAATTGATTGTAGTAATAGTTGCATAATTCTGTGTAGTATATAATAAAAACCACTGAGTTGTAGACTTTAAATGGGTAAATCGTATGATGCAATAGTCTTATGTGTCAATGAAGCTAGGTTACAGTACTCAGTTATTTAATCAAACATAATGGTTTCCTCTTGAGTGTGGCAGGGGCCTGTGCATGTGATGGATGGTCACTCTGATGAGTAGGCATGTTACATGGCCAGCTGAGTTTTTAAAAGGGAGATCATCCTGGATGGACCCAATCAGCTGAACCCTTACAAGGAACTGGACTCCACCTGAAGAAAGAGACTGAAAGTGTCAGAGATCCATCTGAGTTTCTGAGACTCTACACTGCGAGTTGGAGATGAAGGGGGGCCGTGTGTGAGAGAATGTACGCATTCCTTAGAAGCTGAGTGGTCACTGGCTGACAGCCAATTGGAAAACAGGCACCTCAGTCCTACAACTACAAGGAACTGAATTCCACCAACACTATGAATGAGCTTGCAAGCAGATTCTTCTCTAGATCTTCCAAACAAAAGCTCGGCCTGACCGACACCTTGGTTTCAGCCCTTGAGACCCGGAGCAGAGAAGCCAGCCAGGCCAGGGCCCAACTTCGGAATACAGAACTGTGAGCTATAAACGAGTATTGTTTAAGCCTCTAAGTTTGTGGTAACTTTTTATGCTGGAATAGAAAATTAATAGACACCCCCTCGCCCCCCCCCCAAAAAAAAAGGGGGTAAGAAAAAAACAAACAAAAGGTATAGTACCAGCCACACAAATCCAAGGAGGAAGTGATAACCTATAATGTCTCTGGAGATTAAAAGAGGATTCTTGATCATCCACCACTAAATCTTCACCCATTTTAAAGTCTGTTAATTGGTGAAAATGTTTAGAAATGTTATGTCTTTTTGATTAATTTACCCATTTATCTTTATAAAGTGACACTTTTTTTTTGCTCTGGAAACTATTTGTTTGATATTCGTATAGCCAATTCACCTCTCTCTTGATTTATGTTCTCACAGTGTATCTCTTTCCATTCTTTTACTTTTAAAATATATGTCTTTATATTTTAAATGGGTTTCTTATAGGCAGCCTATAGTTGGGTCTTGCTTTTTTAGCTGATATGAAAACATCAGCCCTTTTATTGAGGGGATTAGGTCATTTACATTTAGCATAACTATTGAAATGACTGAGCTTAAAACTATTGTTTTGCTATTAGTTAACTATTTGTCCCATCTGTTCTGTCTTGCATTTTTTCTCTTGTTCTGCCTTCTCTTGCATGAAATATTATTTCATTTTATCTAATTTCTTGGCTTATTAGCTGTGGATTGCTGTGTTATTTCAGGAGTGTCTAAGAGTGTGTGGATATATGTTAAAACCACCACAGTCATTAGTAACGATCTTATCCAGTCCTTGTGTCAGGTTGATCCCTCTTCTAGATCACTCTTTCCCGAATGTCCCTAGTATTCACTCCCTCCTCTACTTGAGGTATTTATCACAAGTCCCTTCTCAGGAAGATCTTCTCTCACCACACAGTTTAAATGGCTAGCCATATTCCCCCTTCCTGGCCTTATTTATTTAATAGCACGTATCACCATCTAACGTCATATGTGTATGTGTAATTTCAATGAGAATACAAGCTCCATGAATACAGACTCCATGAATGATATTAAACTTATTTGTTATTTGTTGTATCTCTAGCATCTAAGATATTCTTTAGCACATAGTAGGCACTCAACAAAAATATGGACTAACAAACAAACACAAACAAATCCTAAAATCTAGTAATTATTGACCTTCAAACTTGAGTGGTAGTGAATACCAAAGGCAACTTTCAAAATGAGGCCAGGTGACTCCATCATAGGTATTACCGAGAAAATTCCTACTCTTACCATGAAGTTTGACTAGATCCTAGGAGTTACCTTTGAATTCTAAGATATAATACTAGGATAAAAAAAACAACAACAAAAAAGGCATAAGCCAATATTATTTCCTCATAAAAACTGAGATGAAACCTAATCTAATAATTATTTGCAATGTATCTTATTAGCCTATTTAATAATTCCAAACAGAACACCATCAATACAACACAGGTGGATATAGGGAAGAATATTTTTTATCTCTGAATTTTAGCCTCATCTTGTTATTCTTTTTTCCTAAATCTTTATTACAAGAAAGAAAAAAATATTCTTGAAATTGTTTGAAAAAACACTTTGATTGAAAAACTGAACTGTCTGAAAAACTGCAATTGTTATCATCACACGTTTCTTACCTGGACACTGGATAAAGGACCACTCATAGTTCTTTTCTTTGGGACAAAGACTGGAGTCAAGAACCATCTCACTGCTGTGCGTTCCCACGAGCTTCATGGGTCCTCGGGAAGAGCCTTCAATGCAGTGTCCTCTTCCTGTGTTACTAGGGTCATTGCACCAGCCACACCCAGGCTGTTCCAGGCAATGCCCACAGGTTCTCAATCCAGAACAATTCTGAGCTGTGTGACAGGAACATTAACAAACATGTTACATGACTTTATACTCAAGTAGAACTGTAAGCTAATGAAGAAATAAATATGATCTGAGAAAAAAGACTGTAAAAGGTCATCTATAGAATACACATTTTGGTAATAATGCCTTAAGAAAGCAACTACTTAAAGCAAAGAAAACATTCATCATGAACAATGAGGAGATGGATGGACGGACTTGAGGGTTAGAAATGAGTGGTGACTAGGACATGGAGAAAAATGAAGTCAGAACTTCAAGTCTCCTGAGCTTTGCCAGGATTAGGCCCTTCGGGGAGCTTATGAGGGGCCTACAGCCCACACTTCTTTTGTCTGTGATGTACAGCCACGTTCGCTACTGTGCCTAGTGAAGGCCTTCGAGGAAAATGTGCAATCTGCCTGGGAATGGCCAGTGCTGTGATGCCTGTCCGTCCCTGTGATGGCTGAGCCACATTAGGACTGTCTCGTATGGACGAAGCTCTTTCCAGGGGTCCAAGATGCTAGTATTTGGCTCTCCTGTGATAAGTAAAATTCAGTCTCCACCCATAGAGCCATCTGGATGGGAACATGGAACTTGGGTACTCTGCCTCCATCAGGCAACCAGCAGACAGGCTGTCTCTGACTTTCAGGGCAGAATATCACTCTGCGACTCATCACTGAATCTCAGCCTCTTTTGTTTAACTGATGTGTAACCTATGACCCTCAACAAAGCCTATCAATACTGGGATGTTTTTTCTAAGAATGAACCTATCATAGTCTGACATCGCATTTATAATAGTTCCCATGTAATGTTTTAAATTTTTAATTCATAATCAGAGTATCCTATATTGGGCTGAGGTGCTCTTTGAGTACTGGTATTTTGCTAGAACAGGGACACTTTGTCTTGGGAATTGTATATCCACAGAAGATGGTGACACAGGGACAAGGCACCAAGAAAAATTTCTCCTAGTAGATTTCTGGCAGATTCAGTTTCACTGTTATGGTAATAATAACTTAATTGCCACTCAGTATTTTAATATTACTGGGTACACTTTGTACCCAGTAAGATTTCTGTAAACAATGGCAAAACTGAACATCAAGAATTCAATATAGAGGACCATGAAGGAATAACAGAATATTAGATTTAAAAATTCATCAATTACAATATGATTTGTTGTTATGAATTTCTTGCATGCTAAGCATTTCAGAGATTGGAAGTAAGAAGGTGGAAAATGAGTACCATCTCCTATATTTATTTAATAATAAATTATAAAAGAAAGAATATTTTTTGAGTCATTAAACACAAGTGACTAATGTTAACCCTGTAGGAAATTCATTCTTTAGCCTTTAATGCTGACTCGAAAACTGACAGACTCTATTGGTTTTTCTTTTTCTTATAGAAAACAATAATAGAAAAGCTTCCTAAATTATGGATAGTACAGAGACTATGTATGATCTACAAGTAATCAGAGCAATCATTTTTATTTTATTTATTTATGACTTTTTGAAAGACTAAGTTGTAAATATTTAATATGTTTTTTGAAATATATAAGAATTTGAAAAATTAATCTGCAAGAATTTATGTCATCAAATGATTACTGACAATTTCTGGTTTCCAGTCCAGCAAGTAATGAGGTTAGAAGTCACCATTCCTTCCTAACAAAAAGTAAAAAGTAACACAAACTGAAAAATCAACAATTCTTCTTATATCCATCAGAGACGTGAGGTCATAGGGCAAACCACTATCCCCTAAATTTGAGAGGCAGACAGGTGGATGGAGAACATCACAATTTACCAAAGTAACCTCTGCAGGACTCAGTACCAGAGTCAGAAAACCTGACCTGTGATTGATGAACTGCTGGAAGCTGACTCTGGACAACTCTGCGAGTTTACCGCCCCAGGGCACCCAGTCATCAGAGGAACCCCACACTGTTATGAGCTTTATCTCCAGAAGCTCTATCAGGTCCTCAAAGTAAATAACAAAGAAAAAGCCCCTTATGCTCCCAGCAGGAGGAGAGGAAAGGGAACCACTTTAAAATATGCCAGAGCAGTCTGTACTTCTTAACAAAGCCTGGAGGAAGTATTTAATAGAGCCCAAACACCTGGGGTTCTATGAGAACCTACCTGACTTGATTAAAGGAAGATACCCAACTCTAACGTGAGCGGAGAAAGAGAAATACACAACCTCAAGCTCCCTCCAGCCATGCTCTCCCACCTAAGAGAAGGGGGAAGCTAAGAAGCACTAGTGAAATTCACAGTATGGGCCACAGGCTCATGAAAAGACGGAGACCTAATCATAGAACCATAAAATACTTCTCCTCGCCCATTCCTCACCACTACATTACTGAAGGCCAATTTATACTCGTTTTTTTTACTCACATATAATATCTGGCTATCAAGAAAAATTACAAGGTATATCAAAAGGCAAGAGAGAGATAGAGAGAGAGAGAGTTTGAACAAGCATCAGACCATCAGACCAGACATGACAGGAATGTTGGAATTACCAGAACAAGAATTTAAAACAACTATGATTAATAGGCTATGAGCTCTCGTGGATAAAGTAGACAGCATGTAAGAACAGCTGGGTGACATAAGCAAAACTACATGTAAGAAAATCTAGATGACCTTGGGTTTGATGATGTTTTAGTTATGACACCAAAGGCATGATTCATGAAAGAATTGATTTAAACAAAAGATTACCTTCCCTAACTGCCAAGAATAACAAGTCTAAATTGAGCATGTACATAAACCTGTAAAATATTGAAAGAAATATATATTTGTGAGATGTATACTATATTCTCATGTTTCTTATTATTCCATTTTCAGCATATCAATTTAATTACATTTTTATTTGAACTTTTATATATTAAGAACTAAATCTTCTATTATTGCTTTCAATAACCCAATGGCATTTCATTTTCACAAATAGAATATCCAACTACTTAAAGTATATTAATTATTCATAATTCCAGTTATTAGCAAAGTTTTCTTAAAAACCATTAGGCAAAATTTGTCTTAAAATATATTTCTTTTCTTTAATTTGTGAATTTTTAGCATTCCTATCACAATATTATAACTGGAAAATACTGAAGAATACTGCAAAATCTTATTTGCTTCTCATTTGCAAAGAGACGTTTCCTTCAAGTTCCAGTTACTAGAAAACCTCAAATGAGATAAGTACAATGTCCCACTTCCCCACAAGAATACACAGGGCATATGATTTTAAATGCTATGGAGCAAAACCTAAGCCAAAAAAATTGAAAGTAAAAGTAATTAAAAAATATTGAGATATCTAGAAATTCCAACAACTATTTACTCTTGTTGGATATATTAAATAGAAGAAAAAATAATTTTAGACATTAAAGAACATTTTTAACAGGTGAAGAAACTACTCTTCAGATGGAAAAACAATGACAATCAATTTTAAAATCCATATCAACTCCTGGAAAACTGGATTTAAATGAAATGCAAAATTTTGAATGCCAGCCATAAAGAAAACAATTTAAAAGCTCTCAAAGTAAAGAAAAAAAGTTCCACAGGAAATGAAAATTAAGAATCTCATCCACATCGAATGCTAGAAGTTCTCAGGAAAGAATTATTCAGAACTCCAAGTTCCAGTCTTTCCATCGTTCAAGTGAACATGGAAAATATACTTTAGACATGCAAAACTCAAAAAGCTTCCAGCCACAAGTATATTTAGAAAGAATTATTGAACTGTTCTCCAAAAGATGCACAGATAACAGGGAATGAAATACAAGAAAGATTTGTGAGCAGAGAAGACAATTTAGATCTAATTCTAAATAATTTTTAGAAACTTCTTAAGAGCATGAGAGCTTGGGTACCTTTTTCCCTACCTTTTAGCCTTTTTAATTATAAAATATAACATGCATAAAACACATACAAGAAGTACATAAATCGCCCTAGCCGTCTTGGCTCAGTGGATAGAGCATCAGCCTGTGGACTGAAGGGTCCCAGGTTCGATTCCAGCCAAGGGCACAAGCCTGGGTTGCGGGCCTGATCCCCAGTAGTGTGTGTGCAGGAGGCAGCCGATCAATGATTCTCTCTCATCATTGATGTTTCTCTCTCTCTCTCTCTCCTTCTCCCTTCCTCTCTGAAATCAATAAAGAAATATATATATTTTTAAAAAGAAGTACATAAATCATAATACAACATAATGTACTACAGTAATAAATTATACATATATATATATATATATATATATATATATATATATATATATATAAAAAGCCAGCGACCAGAATGCCAGAACAACCAGAATGACTGGTCGCTATGACGCCCACTGCGGCCAACCAGCAGGCCCAATTGTGGGAGGAGCCGGCCTGCCAACCACCTGCGGCCCCTCCCCCCTCCGACCAGGCCCCGATCGGCCCCCATCATGGTGGGCCGGCAGGACCCCACCCATGCATGAATTCGTGCACTGGGCCTCTAGTTGTAAATAAATGCTTTGTACCTGCACCCAGCCTAGAAGTGCAACACTGCCTCCTTCGTTCCCTTTTCCTAACCAGCACCCCCAATCTTTTCCCAGCAGTACCCACTGACATTCAGAAGAATAACTTTTTGCCTTACTCTATAGCAGGGGTCCTCAAACTACGGCCCGTGGCCCGCCAAGGACATTTATCCGGCCCGCCGGGTGTTTTTGCCGCCGCTGCCTGTCCTGCTTAGCAGCCAACTTAGCAGTGTGCATAGGAATTTGTTCATAGTTTTTTTTTTTTTAAAACTATAGTCCAGCCCTCCAACGGTCTGAGGGACAGAGAACTGGCCCCCTGTTTAAAAAGTTTGAGGACCCCTGCTCTATAGTTTTACCACCTAAATCAGTGGTCGGCAAACTGTGGCTCTGTTGACTAATGAGTTTGCCAACCACTGACCTAAATAATCATTCCTAAACAATATAATGCAGCTTTCACTACTTCTGAACTTTATATAAATGGAGTCATACAGTATGTAACCTTTTGTTTGGCTTCTTTCACTGAATATTAATGTTTATGGACAAACACGGCTATGGAGGCAAGAGGGGCTGGGCACTGTCTCAACTCCCCACCAGCCTCCAGCACTGGTACTCAACCCTCCGCACCAGCGAGCTCCTAGTTATAAGGTACTTTCTGTGCTAGTGAGACCATGTTATGCCTGCAGCTACCCCATTTCCACACACCTAATCGTGTACATCACCATTCCTTACCAAAGTTCAAAGAAAGACTAGAAACAGAAAGCTCAACCTACAACATATCCAGCCATGCGCATTCCAGAAGCACCTCTCACTTGATGCCAAGAGCCTGAAGCAACAAATGTACACAAGAGCCACAGCCTGGGAGAGCGAGCCTCCAAGGTCAGTCTCCATGCCACAGCGGTGCCCAATAAGAAACAAATACGGGCTTGGCTGGATCCCTGGGTAAAATCCATCCTCCCTGGAAGGATGGAAGGTCTGAAAAACCAGTGAGTCTCCACCCGCACTGTCTTAAGCAGACAACCACCTCTGAATGAGGTTACTCATCTGAGCAACAAGGGCTGACCACTGGGTGACCATGTGGTCTGAGGTCCACTGGGCGCCAGGGCAGGCCTCAAAACAGGAGATTCACCACCAACAGGGGCCTCAGAATTATGAAGCTGCTCTTCCAGGAAGTGGCTCTTCCTCTTGGAGGAAAACCAAGAGAGCTCGCAAGAATGGAAGGAAGAATAAATGGGTAGACAATGCATGGTGCTGCGGGGACAGTGACACTTATCACAGCCACGCTGCCAGTGGCTGCTCCTATGGAAGGAAGGCCAGGCAGCCAAGGGGCTCTAAGCAAGTCCAGCAGGTACTTCAGAACAGGCCTTGTGATGGCCCGCACTTCCAGGAAACCGGCGCGTGGCCGCCTCCAGGAGGGAGCCGCTGCTCGCAGGAAGCTAGCCCAGACAAGTAGCTTCTAAATTCTCCCACACTGACTCAAATTCCTACAAGGCCACCAGTGCCATCAGTCGTACTATGCAATCCCCTTGGCAGTGACTTCCTGATGCAATTGGTCTTCGCAAGAAAAGCCACTCTCATAACCATGTTGTACCAGTAACCAGAAGCATCCTCATCCTACGGTCCTTAGGAAACACGACACCAACCAGGGCCCGGATCTTCTCCTGCCGGCCCAGAACCACTCTGCTGACACCACTCCCCTCGTGATGCCAATCCAAACTGTAAGCCCGCCTTCGTAGCAGCTGTGCCGCCACGGATACGATATTCTTGCCCAAAAGGCTTCACTTGAATCTAATAATTAAAAAAGGCTAATTTGAATCTAATCATGAAGAAACAAGTGGACAAATCCAAATTGTGAAACTTAGAATACAACTGGTACAGATTCTTTAAAAAATACCATAGGCATGTAAGACAGAGAACTCATGGGAACTGGCCTGGGTCGAAGGACACTGAAGAAACACAGCAAAGCCATCTGTGACCTTGGGAATGCTATGCTGTTTGCAACATGCACTCAGAGTCAGGGAAGGACAAATGCGACAAAGGTTAACAGGTAGGGGAGATACCTACTGGAACTCAAAATGATGCTCTAATATAAACCAGGAGCTTACAGCACTAATAGGTTTTAAAACGAGCTGTAACACCATTTTTCCTCATTTTTTAAAACTTCCTCAAATGTTTAGTTCCATCGTAGAATAGTGACGGAAGTCGCTGTCGAAGGAACAGTCCCTGCACATCGGCACTTACGAGAGCAGGTCGCAGTCTGCCACTCCAGGCACTGGCCGTACGGGAAGGAGATGATGTAGGCGTTGGAGTCCACGCAGCGCTTGGTGCTGCTGCACCACATGCACTCCATGCCGTTGCTGGTGCAGTTGGAACACGAGGTGCGCAGGGAGCACGGCTGCTTGCACGTCCGGGCACTCTGATTCGGACTCACTGAAACCAATCCACACACAATTCCTGTGTTTGTAAGTGTTTTCTGGCACAAGGGAAGGGGTTTGCTGTTCAGGGACTACTTCCATTAAGCCAGGTGTGGAATAAAAATTTAAGCAAAGATGGCATGGTAAGGTTAAAAATGAAATACATCATACAAAACAGACAGGATGTATTATAGACATGGACACTTGAAACCTACTTAATTTTATTAACCAATGTCACCCCAATAAATTCAGTAATTTTTTAAAAAGGAAGATATGTCAATACTTCTTCAATTTATTTTAAAATTTATAATTTCTAGGAATGTTTAATCCTTTACAAAGTACATAAAGATGTATAACTTTAAAAACTATAAATATAAATCTAATACATGACCTAACTGTTTTATCTATTAGCTAAATACTATGTACCTTATCAAAGCTAATGTCCTGTCAGTGAGTATGTTGCTTATATAAACAATAAAAATAAAATAATGTACTGTAAAATCTTTACCTAAAATATAGTATTTATCACACCCATTAGAATGACTACTATTTTTTTAAATGTTGACAAGAATGTGGACAACTCAGAACCCTTGTACATTGCTGCTGGGAATGTAAAATGTTACAGCATCGATGGCAAACAGCATGACAATCCCTCAAAAATTAAACATAGAATTGCCATATGATGTAGCAATTCCACTTCTGGCTAAAGATGGGAAAGCAGCAACTGAGACAGGTATTTGTACACCTATATTCATAGCATCATCATTCACAATAGCCAATGAGAAGCAACTCAAGTATCCATCAGTGGATGAACAGATAAGTAAAATGTGGTGTACACATATAATGGGCAATTATTCAGGGTTGAAAAGATATGAAATTCTGACACATGCTACAACATGGATGAGCTTTAACAAATTTATGCTAGGGGCAATAAGCATCAGAAAAGAACATAAACCTTATGATTCCACATATGAGGTGCCTAGAGTAGTCAAACTCATAGAAAGTAAAAGGTGGTTGTCAGGGACAGGGGACAGCGGTTTACAGACTTACTGATTAATGGGTATAGAGTTTCAGTTTGGGAAGGGAAGGTCTGGAGTTAAATGGTATTGACAGATGCACAACAGGGGAATCTACTTAATGACCCTGAACTCTACATTGAAAATGGTTTAAAAAGTCAATTATATCTCAATGAAACTGAAAAAAAAAAAATGTGGTTAAACTTATAAATTTTGTTATAAATTACTGCAACAAAAAATACAATCTTTAAAAAGAGAAAATAATTTAATATTCTTTTCTTACTTCACTTAACAAAATCCATTCCACAATATGTAACAAAAATGTCTCTTTTTACTTTTCAACTGAAATATTAGATATGCAAGATTAAAGTGTTTCTAAATTAGTTGTTAATCTTAAAGACAAATCTTTCTTCCAAAGGTTATTATTATAAAAGTAAAAGATATTATTAACACATTAAGAATAGATTCTTAGTATACTATAATCAACTATAACCATATGTTCATAATCTCACGATTTCAACCAAAAAAGTAAAGACTCTCTTAGACAATAAAATGTATTCTTTTCACAAGTTAATGCTAAGGTCACGGCAATAAGTGAGGAATGTGGATAAATTTCAAAATCTACATGGGAATCAGCATCATGAGAAGATGGCCAAGGTTACTACAGGCCCACAAACCATCACACTCTGGAAGGGATGGTGGAAAGAGAGTTGGGACCATGTTTTAAAGAAATACAAGTCTACTGGACTACTTACCAACAGGTTTTTCACAGACAAGGCCATCTGCCATAGATGTACAAGGGTTAGCTTTTAAGCCCGCCACTGCAGCCCTCTCTAGGTATGCACAGAACCCAGAATCGTTGGGCTCACCAGGAAGCCACTGCAGTGTTGTGTTTGTAAAGGGAGACATGTCTTCCCAGCCCCAGTAGGATATGTTGATCTTGCGCAAGCCAACCCAAGGTGATACTTTCTGTAAACAATAGCAAGAAGGGCATTAAAAAGTTAGATGTAAAAATACTATCCTATTCCTTAGAAAATAGTATATTGTCATTAAAAACTACATTTGAAAATATGTAGACCAGCCTTACCCTTGTAAAGCTATATTTTTGTATATAGATGGTTGTTGAAATCATGTCTCTGTGAGGGGATGAGCACTGAAAACTCCCATCCTATTAACTTCTTAACATCATTCTTAAACACTTCTACTTTAATTAGACGACAGTATATTTTCTAAGTTACAAAGCTAATAATATTATGTTACAATGTTATGTTTCAAAACTCTGTATCATCCTTTTTTTAAAAATTATGGACTGTGTCTCCATTTAATTATTTAACAAAATATAAGTAAGAGATATATATCTAGTATGCATTTTAAATACATTGCTTATAAAGATGGTCATAGGCCTGGAAATTGTCAAGTGTATAAATACACTTTAAAATAAAATTTAATGAACTTCACATAGTTAAAACTCAACAAATATTTCTTAAATAAAATTAAAATATGTTTATTCACTATGACAGTAGAGTACTGTACACATAGTAGGTAGTCAATAAATTTTGCTAAACAAAGTTCATTAGAACAGAGATAGTTCTTTTCCACCAGCCAATTTCTGAGACACTGAGAATACTTAATAAATAATGTTTCTAATTATAAATATACACATGCTGCTATGCCTGTGATCCTCATATATTTCATACATTAATCTAAAAGATACTTTTATAACAAAAAAGCTATAACATTTTTACAGTTCTTGATAATAACATCAGGAGTCAATCCAACATAGATATTTCAGATTAATGATTGTGCTTCCCTTTACAGCTACTCTGCCTATATTTCTGAACTACCCATAGTAGAGACAAGTCATTTAAAATGAAGTATTACTCCCTAACTCATCATGATAAGAATCTTCAAGGAAGAGAAGAACAGAAAAATGAAGCAGTTGATAAAACATTTGAAGTAACTATTACCCAGTAAATGAACTGCAGAGGCAGTTGAAAATGAAAGATAAATTACTATATTGAGAAAATTTACAACAGCACACCATAAATCACGGCAACATTTCATTAGCCATTTCCGATAAGTAAATGATCATCTGACCCAGGATATCTCTTTAAAGTGCATGAATTTGTTGATCTTTATTCGCTAAGGTAGGGTTATCTCCAGTTTATACAACTGCAATGACTCAGGATGTAATTCATTTTCTATAAAGATATGCTTAATGGAATGTCACCTTGCAGAAGTTCCCACCTTTAAATTTTTGCTAAAGCTTGGCTTTCTAACGAAACAGAACATTCTTCATTTGCAGGGAATGCTAGTCCACAAACTATGAATCTAAGTACATCACACCTCCAAAATAATAGCCCAATCTTTATGACTTTCAATAATAAGCAAGAAAATATAACAATTAAAACAAGTATCCCTGAAATATGCCACTTCTAAAATAGCACACTTCGAGGTTATAATGTCAGAGATAAAAATAATATTTTATAAACAAGGAAAAAGGCAAGAGTGTTAATGCCAAATACTAGTATTTGCTATAATTCAAAGAATGTGTATTTGCCAATAATAAGGTCTATATAGATAATACATATTCAGTAGGACTACTTTCCAAAGGGTCTCTGAATTTTATGATTTAAGATATGAAGCTCTGGTTTCTCAAGCATATTAACAGATCTTATGCTGGATGACCCATATGACTAAAAATGAAACTTTATAAATATACCTTGTTACATTTTTCTGAACAGACTGACAGCTGTCGGGACAGGGGTGGGGGGTGGGGGGGGGGGAGACTGGATGAAAAAAGGTGAAGAGATTAGCCAAAGAACATATATGCATAACCCATGGACACAGACAACAGTGAGGTGATGGCTAGAGGAGAAGGAGGTGGGCAATGGGTGGAGATAAACAAAAGGGAATGGGGAACATCTGTAATAGTGTCGACAATAAAAATAAAGTTAAAAAAATAAAATATAATGAAAAGCTTTCCAGAGACATGTTTTAAGGAAAACAAACTAAAGAACAATATTTACACTGTACCATTTGAGTAAAAGAATACTCATAAAAACAAAACTATAATTTTGTTTCCACTTATGCGTATAAATACTTGGGAAACATGACTGAAGGATGCAGTCTGAGAAGGTGCAGACTGAGAAGAGGTGGACTGCAAAGAGATTATTTCATAGTATGAGAGAGTATTCCTTGATAAGTTAAAGCATTTTAAAATGGTACCTTTGAAAAATAAAAATTAAAAATATGTCAGAAGAAAAATCAATCAATCAATCAAAACATCTCTCCTACGTGGCATACACCCTTCCTCTCCTATACATCTTATCCTTCAGCCATAAGACTGGTATTTCTCAAACAAAGTGGATTTAGTCAATTATTTTAAAGTAAAATAAGTCAGACAAAGAAGGACAAATACCATCTGATCTCACTTATATGTGGAATCTTAAAAAAACAACAAGCTCATAGATACAGAGAACAAAGAGACTGGTGGTTGCCAGAGGCAGGGGCTGAGGGTGGGGGGGAAAATGGGTGAAGGGGTCAAAAGGTGCAAACAGTTAGTTATAAAACAAATCATGGAGTTATAATATACAGCATGGTGACTATAGTTAATAATACTGTACTGCATATTTGAAAGCTTTCGAGGGAGTATATCTTAAAACTCATTATAAGAAAAAAATTTTTGTAACTAGGTATAGTGATAGATATTAACTAGATTTGTTGAGGTGATCATTTTCACAATATACACTAATAATGAATCATCATGTTGTACATCTGAAACTAATATGTTATATGTCAATTAGACCTCAGTTTTTAAAATGCCCTCAAAGCATTTCAAGTAAATACATGAACTATAAGGTTATTTCAAAACAGATTTGATAAATTATTTCCAAATTTTTTATTAATGTTCTTAGGAATTGAGTATACGTTAATAACCCAAGAAGAGAAAATAGAGTCAATTCTTCTTGGAAATCCTATCTAATAAAAGAGTAATATGCAAATTAACCATCACTCTGCTACACCCACAAGCTACGCCCATCAGCCAATCAGGAGTGAGTATACAAATTAATCCCAACCAAGATGGCTGCAGCCACGGAGCGAGCAGGAGGCTTGGGTTTCCCAGGCAGTGGAGGAAGCCAAGCTTTCCGCACACCCTGGCGGGCCCAGGCCTCCACTCAAGGCTACAAAGTTTCAATTATAGAAGATAAATAAGTCTCAGATACCAGGGCCTCTGCTTGGGTCGCCGGGGGGTGTGGCCGGCCTGCAAACCACCACAGGCCCCTTGCCCAGGCCACCCCACGCCCCAAGGGAATCCCCACCCTGATCTGGGACACCCTTCAGGGCAAACCAGCTGGCCCCCACCCATGCACCAGGCTTCTATCCTGTCTAATAAAGAGTAATATGCAAATTGACCATCACTCCAACACACAAGATGGCTGCCCCCATGTGGTCAAAGATCCTGCCCCCATGTGGACACAAGATGGCCACCACAAGATGGCCAGCAGGGGAGGACAGTTGGGAGGGACCAGGCCTGCAATGGAGGGCAGTTGTGGGCGATCAGGCCAGCAGGGGAGGGCAGTTGGGAGGGACCAGGCCTGCAAGGGAGGGCAGTTGGGGGAGATCAGGCCTGCAGGGGAGGGCAGTTAGGGGTGACCAGGCTGGCAGAGGAGGGAAGTTGGAGGTGACCGGGCCTGTAGGGAAGAACAGTTGGGGGAGGAGGTCCCCAGGCCTGCAGGGAGAGCAGTTGGGGGGGACCAGGCTTGCAGGGGAGGGCAGTTAGGGGCAAACAGGCTGGCAGGGGAGCAGTTAGGCATCAATCAGGCTGGCAGGGGAGTGGTTAGGGGGTGATCAGGCTGACAGGCAGAAGCGGTTAGGGTCAATCAAGAAGGCAGGCAGGCGAGCAGTTGGGAGCCAGCAGTCCTGGATTGTGAGATCGGGCCTACACGGGCAGTCGGACATCCCTCGAGGGGTCCCAGATTGGAGAGGGTGCAGGCTGGGCTGAGGGACAACACACACACACCCCACCCCGTGCATGAATTTCGTGCACCGGGCCTCTAGTTTCTTATAAAATTATTTTTTGATACCATATTCCATCTTGTATGGAAATATTTTCCATAAATTCTCTTGAAAATTGAAACTGTTTTCACTATCTTCCACATATTTTAAATATTGATTTTAGTCCTATTAACCATTAGTGTATTATTTCAAGCAAGTCTATATGTAGAAAAATAGCATAATTCAAAAACTTAACTCACAGTGCGCACACACACATACACATGCACAAAATATGCATATATACAAATGTAGCCAATGTGTTGGTCTAGTGTTTTTATTAAGAGGGGTTTTTCAAGTTATGAAATAATACTTCAAAATAAATTATTATATTATATGCCCTGTTTTTCAGTATATTCAGTCATATGAGTTCTTCATAAGATAATGCATTGGTTTATTGTACAGAATATGAGATGAGTAATATAGAAAACCTTACTACTAAATACACATACCGAATGAGTCCTCTACCAGTTCACTTTTGAAATCAGTTCCACGTTTACTTCCAAGATTTAGTAAAAGTAATGCCTTAAATTACAATCGATTTATTTGATATTTATTTTACACAGCTATTCATTGCCAATAATTATAGTATTATCAGCATATTTCCATAATAAAAATAAGTATAGCTGTTACCTGCTGCATATATTTTTGTATCTCATCCAGAACAAATTCTACTTCTTTTGAAGACGTTAATGAAGCAAGGTTTCCGCTAAGATTATAGCAATAAAGTTTTGCATTATCGTAGCTTTCTCTGCTGGTATTGATTCTGAGACAAGCATCCCCAATATGATTCCATCCTTCTCCACAAAGATGAGCTAGAAAAAAATTACATCTTAATTTTAGATTACCAAAAAGCATGTGCATTTTTTCATTTATTTCAAAATTCTAAACAGAATTTTCTGTATTTAAATAACCTTAACAATAAAATATTTAAATATGTGAATATATTGAACAAAATCTGTCTAATAGATTAGTACATAATGGGAACAGAAGATCCTAATTTTTTCTTCAATTTTAAACAAAAGATAAGGTATGGCTCTATAACATCTGTTAAAATAGGTTGACTATTTGCTAATTTTTCTCTGTAAGTCTAGTGTATTGGCATATGGTATCTAACAAGCAAAATGACTACTATGTTACTATATTTATATCCTAATGTCCAATTTATGAAATACAAGATCACTCAAATAAAAAAATAAATAGCATATAACAAAGCAATTTGAAAGTTATTCCTATAACTGTAGCTAATTGTCTTCCCAATCTAATTTCCATAGTCCAGGTATATTACTGTGACTTGGTTCTTAAATTCTTTAATTATAATTATGGGGAGAAAATGCTCATTTCATTATATTTCTATAAGATGCTATAATCTGCTTTTTAATATTTCTTTTTACACAGCTATTCGGGTCTTTCTAAAGTTTAAACACAGTATTCAGTAATAGTGGTTTATCCTTAGAATTCAAACTAAACTTAAAACAGTACACCAATTTTCTAAATCACAGATTCATGCCCTGGCTGGTTTGGCTCAGTGGATAGAGCGTCAGCCTGTGGACCGAAGGGTCCTGGCTTCGATTCCAGTCAGGGACATGTACCTCGGTTGCAGGTTCCTCCCCGGCCTGGGCCCTAGTCACGGCTCATGCAGGAGGCAACCAATCGATGTATTTCTCTCACATCGATATTTCTGTCTTTCCTTCTCTCTTCCATTTTCTCTAAAAATCAATGGAAAAATATCCTGGGGTGAGGACTAAAAAATAAACAAATAAAAATAAAACACAGCTTCATAAATACAAAGGTATGCACTAGTGTGCACTAATTAACATGGTATTTCCTTAACACCCTGATCTATAAAGTCTGACTACATTTTAGTTTCCATATCACATTAAGTAGCTCTGTGCCTCCAGCCCTTTCGGCCTTGGATGCATTAGTGCAGCCATTAGAGATTTTTCTAAAGCTGCTGTTCTCAAACATTTTGGTTCAGTAACTCTGGAGGACTCCACTGATATTGTCTTTCCTCATTTTGTATGTATTGGTTTTGACCATATGAAAAATTAAAGCTAATCATTTCAAGATATAATTGTTTTATTTAAAATTATAATTTAAAATTCAGACTGGCAGTTGGACAGAGGGTAGTGGGTTTGGGTAACTAGGTGAAAGGGTGAAGGGCTCAAGAAGTACAAATTGGTAGTCAACAGAATAGTCCCAGAGATGTAAAGACAGCACAGGAACAGTCATAGTTATGTAATAGTTACATACGGGGCCAGGCGGGTACCTGAAATATCAGGGGGAGGGCTCCGTGCAGTACATGACTGCCTAGCCACTATGCTGTCTGTACACATGAAACTAACAGAATAACACTGACAGTAAACTGTAATTGAAAATGTTTTTAAAAAACAAACAAAATAAAATTCATTACAAATACATCCAGCTTCTAGGGTGTTTTGCCCCTTATAACATATTCAGGCCTAAAGGAGGTATATTATCAAATTCTCTCCCTGAGAAAGAGAGGCTGAGAGTTCAAATTAGGGCCCTGGCATCAAAAAATTAAGATGTACTGATAAATAGAGGGATGAGTAGACAGAGCGATCAGGGATTAAGCAGAGCTTTTTAAAACATTCATTGCAGAATCTAGGGTGAGGGTACTGGGTGTCCTCTCTAATATTCCTTCCATTTTTCTATATAGTTGAAATTTTCCCTATAAAATGTTCAGGAGAAATATTACACCTTTAAATAAATAATATATTTAATTTTTTAATTATAGTCTTCAAAACAATATAGGGAAAAGTGTAGCATCGTTTTACATTTCTGCAAATCTCTTTAATGGTGGTTTAATATAACTGTTTTCTCACATCTGCTTCTACATTCAATCTATTGAAATCATATATTGCATAGCTTTGGAAAACTCCATACTAAATGCATGCATGAGAATTTAAAATGCAAATAATATCTTAATATCATTTTGACCTCATGGACATGCTAAAAGGGTCCATGAACAGAATACTCTGTTCTTTAATAACTTCTGTTCTAGTAATTTGGGTACCATGAATAAAACATAGTGCCTGGAACATAGTAACCCCTCAATAAACTGTAATTATCACTTAGTAACTGTGTAAAACACCTTTTGTTTCATTTTCAGGCTACATATACAGCAATCTTCCTGTGTTCTAGAATCTGCAGTCCCAAATAACATTACGGAAACAGTTTAAAAGTTAAATTATGGCTTTTTTACTGAATCAAGGAAGGGTTTAGATATTTTTTGCCAGTCCCCACCCCCTTTTATTCTTGAGGCCAAAAATACCTGATTGACAAACTACACAAGTGAAAACAAAGCATGGGCCTTTGAGGCTCAACTAAGGCTTTTGTAGTATTGAGCATCAACTCAGCTTTAGAGTTAAAGGGATAGCAGTTTATTTGGTCAATGAGTTTAGTGAGATAAATTCAAATTGCCACGTTCACATGAGATCAATTTAAAAAATGCAATTCACAAATTTTCATGAAAGAGTGCAACTGCTATAGCCTGGGCCCTCCATTTAGGATTCACTTCCTGGAGATGAGTGGGGGGAAAGCACACTGTATATATACCCACTTGATTGCTCAGTAAATATGAACACAGAACAAGGAAGTTAGTGTATAATCGAATACTTCATTGTATTTATTGTACTGTATTTACTATTCTTCAAAATATTAGCCTGGTCAAGTGGAGCCCTTACACCAAACCAAAGCCTTTTCCTGGGCAGTGAGTATGTAGGGACTACAGAATAGAACTTTGCTATTGTTTTTGAAAATCTCCAGATAACCAAATCCCTTTCTCATTGAAGCGATCTTCCTTTAAGTACACACATTCCTTTCAGTCAAATAGGATTTTGGCCCAGGATTTACTCGGTCTTCTTAAAGAAACTTTTAAAGTATTTTTATTGATCTGTATGTCGATTTTAGAGTTTAACACTTAGAAATCAATATTACTTTCAAGTTTAGTGTCATCTCACTACTGCTTCTCAAATCCTGCCCAGTGCATTCCTACTCTCTAATTTTCTCAAAGTGAACACACATAAATATATCACTATTTAAAAACACTACAGGGCAGTATGTAAACAACATTTAAAATTTGAATAAACAAACATTCCAACATCTCAATGGTACTTTTAAAGCAATCTAATTTTTACTTAATTACATGAACTTGTAAGAAAGACATGCATCCTGGGATGGAATTTTCCAATACGTTTTAAAATTGAATAGGTTCAGAAAATTTTTATAAAAAAAATAAATAAAAAGCATGGATTGGGAAAGGCAAAATATTGAACCAATAAGAAAACACAGTTAATAGTTACTTCTGCCTTTATAGACATGCAACTCTGAGCAAGTCACTGAACCAGTGTGCGTGTCGCAGTTCATCTGTATAACAAGAACATGAAACTGGTTAAATACCTATATTAATTTTTAATTTTCTGATCTTCTCTTGTATATTTAAAAAGAATCATAGTTGGGGGTCTATTAAGAAGAGTGTTAACTGTAAAAAAATAAGTTGAAATTGATTTTTAAAATAAGCTTTGCTGCCATTTGTACAACTTAAAATCACATACTTATTATAAATGTTACAATTTATAATAAAAAAGCAGTTAGTAAAAATATAGTTCCCAGAATTTTTTTTAAAATGGCAAAAAACAAATCAAATATGTCAAAATATCATTTGTTCAAATTTGCCAATCAATAGCAGTGCTTATTATTTTCTATGCTAAGATATAAATTTTCAAAACTGGAAGAGAATTCTGATCAAGTCAATGGTATAAAAATAATACAAGAAATATTAAACATCTTAAAAGAATTGGAAGCAAATGTACAAATATTCTTGTAGAAACAATGCTATTACTACTCCAATATTATTGCTTATGTGCTACTGATTTAATTTTAGAAAATGGAATGTTCTTACTCGAAGCTCTTTACTATAATGTTACTCATCTGTGGACTGTAAACTCATTTACCAAACTGGAAATTTCACCTGGTAAAGCCTGGCATTCCTGTTGTCTCTGATCCCACTGGCAATTCAAGTTTAGTGAACAGCTTTTACAGCTGGTAAGTTTGTTACAAATCTGCTCATTTCTCACATGGCACTTGGTGTAGTTTTTCACAGACTAGAAAGTTAAAAGATAAAACGTTATTTTTCACCTTTGTACAGCAATGATTCTTAAACCTCAGTGTGTATAAATTACCTGATGAACTTTAAAGTACAAATTTCTGACTCCTGACTCCTGTTCTACTTCATCAGAATCTCTATTTATTTAATTATTTATTTAAACCACAGTTCTTGGAATTGGAAGAGTGCTTATTGGAAAAAAAAAATGTGGCAAATTACATAATTTGAAACAGAAACCATCTAATGAAAACATTTTCTGTTGAATTTGATAACAGGCTTCCAATTCAATAAATAAGGTCAATACACAAAGTCATTTCTCTTAATGATCACATGAAAGAATTCTAAGTCATAATAAAACTATCATGCAAATCCCTGGGAAAGAAGTAGAAATGATAAGTAGTAAAACTTGAGAGATGCTTTATTAGAATTCAGTACAATTTTAAAAGATAAATTATTATCTCAACAACAACCTAATTTTACTTCCACAGGCCTAAACACTGGTTTTGGTTCACTGATGTTTCTCCTGTATTAGTCACATTGCCTTTATCCAGGCGGCAAACAACCTGCAAAAGTCACGTTGTGATCAATCCTACTATAGAATGTGATCGTATTTCAACTAATTCCAGCACTAAAAGGTTAAAGGTTAAAGAAGAAAACAAACCAGGCAACATGAGAACTTCAGTGGTAGCTCCCTACATACACCAAGATTCAGGACGTTCACATACTACCAACATCTATGATAACACCGACCTGGTGAAAATCAGACACTACATTTTTAGTTTAACTCTTCCTGTAACTCTTCTTTGAGAAAAACTCAGAAAGCACTTACTGCTACCTCCTGGTCCCATTTCTACTTTTGTTTTCCTCTGTGGGTACAAATGCGTGCCTCAGGCTTTCTCATAAAGGAAGCTAAATATTTCTTTTCAGCCGTGAAGTTAACAGTTAAAATTTAATTATAACTATCCCACATATAAAAACAATAAAAGCAATTTCCAACCTCTTACATACTTTAAATATCAACCCACCAAATATTTATTTATAAGCGACTATACTTTCCTACATAAAACACATGGCAGTCATCTCCATTCCAAAGATGTTAATTCCTTCAGAGCAAATTACATATACTATAAGGTAACATAAAAAGTACATAGAAACTCGTTTTTATCTTTATTCATCCTAAAAATAGAACAAAAGATACAATTTTTAAAATCTCAAATGACTTTGTGACTTTTACTCAACCATCATATTTTCATTAGAAACATATTAACTGTCTTGTCATTTACTCTAATTCATACCTTTTTTGTTTTCATAAATATACAGATCTTAGTGTTGGTTTATATGATCATTATAGTTCCAAACATTTGCCCCCTAATTGAAGCAAAATAAATTTACCTGAATATTCTGACAAATAGAATTTCCTATAAAAATGACAAGAGAATAGCTAAAGAACATTTTAGAATAAGAGAAAGAATAACAGATTAAGGCTGCCCTTAGAATATCAATGGTATAATTAGAGTCACCATCCAAGTAACTATACTGCTCTTCATTAACAACAATATAGTCATTTCTTGGCACTGAACCAGTACAATAGATAAAACTACATTTCAGTTACACACAGCACCAATTTAATCAATTATGGAAGGAGGTTGCCTGTTATTCTGAAACATGGCTGACATTTTTTGGATCTAATGCAGATGTACATACATTATAAACCAGACTATGAGGACTAACCACTACTATATTGATCTTCACTCTAACATAATGTAAATTCAAAGTGAAAATATGTGAGATGTAAGCAGGCTATCTGAACTATTAGAGCATAATATATGCAACTTGCAGTAAATATGATTAAATAATGAAGTAGAATTTCAATATACATCATTTACACTAAAATCTCATAGACCTTTCTGTACTCATTAGCATTTGGTTTAACTTTATCACCAGACGTTGTGATAAAACTGTCTAAAAGACATATCACATCAAAGTCTAAATTACAAGTGAGGACCATCTGCTCACTTACACTACCTCACCCATTGCTTTCCTTGTTAACGCATTATTATCAAAAATAAAACATAAAGAAAAAAAACACTTTATAAAATGAATATTCTTGACAGCAATTTATATAACAAAATTTTTAGATATGCGCATTTTCACTTAGTGTTCATGTCTAAATACAAATTAACTCAGGTTTATTCAACAAAGCTATAAATAAAATCTGCTCGCAATTTTTATCTAATAACATTCTCCAATTTAGTCCCTTATGCTTGACTTGTATTTCCACATGAGTCACTGAAATAAATCATTAGGTGAATATTAATCCAAGTATAAAAAAAAGTAATTCAAATTTTCAGAGTCATGTCATATTAACATTAAACAAATAAAATTGAAGTATGTATTGTTATTTTAAAAACTTACATCATGGAATGTATGCAGGGTGGGACAAAAGTCAGTGTAAAGTTGTTTGTATAGAAAATAATACAATAATTAATAAATAATACAAGAATAAACTCCATGTTTCACATACCCACAACTGTAAACCAACTTTTGCCCCATCCTGTATGAAAGCAAAAGGATTCAACCCGAAGAGTCAATAACTGAAAATTTTCCTCCATTTTAAGTTTTGAATAATATTGTAGAATAGAATCATAAAACTTAATGTTTTAAAATCTGATTGGTACTGGAGAAAAATTATAGATGATACAGAAGTTTTTATTTAGTTTTCAAACTCTCTTTTCTTTATCTTTTACCACTACCTGCTTTCTATAAAAACAAGTTGATACTTTTGTTGATTAATAAAAATTCAGAAAAAAATAATATATATTTTATTGAAAATCTGTATGCACATTATTTAGTGATTTAAGCTACAGCCCAATTTGGGAAACTTTAATCCTATTAAATACACTTTTTAATTCTTTTACATTTTCTTTCAATTTGCTGATATCTAAAAAATGGGGTATTTTTTACTACCCACTTAAAAGGTAAATTTTTGCTGCACTTAATCAATTTTCATCTGCCATAAATATTACTTTTTGATTTTTTTCCATAGTCTACCTACAGTAGGATTTCCCAATCCCATCACTATTGACATTTTGAGCCAGAAAACTATTTTGCAGAAGGTCTGTTCATGCATTGTAGGGCATTTAGCAGCATCCCTGGTTTCTGCCTAACAGATGCCAGTAGCAGCCTCAGTGAACTCGTAACAACCCAACCTGTCTACACACACTGCCAATGGCCCTTGGAGTACAAACTGCCTCTGGCTGAGAACCACTGATCTCAAAACAGATGAAAGGCAAACAGCCACTGTCAATACCCCAGGTTAAACTTCCACACAAAGTGCATCAACAAAACACTATCCCTTACCACTGTTAATGCGTATCTGCAAGAACCTTCTGGAAATTATTTCAGATAATTACTTGCTTATATAATCCTATTTCCATCACAAAAGACAGCGTTTGTACTTAATAGTCCTTTTTTAATCAGCTTTGTAAGAATTTTCCCAGTCTCATCCATGAGAAGAAGCAAGTGATTGAATTTAAAATGGACTCTACACTGACAACGCCGAGCAACAAACTACAGAGTGAACTGACAGCATCCTGAGAGCGATTCCCTATGTGTTTCCAAGTGCCTCAATGAGTAAAGTGATTGTTTTACAGTGCGAATAGACGGAAGCGAATGATTTTAAAGCAGCACCGTTACCGACGTCACCCGTAAGTACTGACCACACTGCAGTTGCTGTGGGCTGAAATGCACTTCTTGTCATCACACCACTGACACCCGTTGGTATTGGCAGTGCAGCTGGCGCAGTCTGCGTATCTGTAACACCTGTCCTCAGGAGCAGCTACAACACAAGCGGGAGACAGAAACACATCAGGATGAAAAAAAGAAAATGTCACACGTCTCGATTCACACATTTTTAACATCTGTTCAAGAACCATTAAGACATTTTTAAACCGTAAATATGACCATCAATATAAAAAAAAGTTCAATATGAAGTCAACTTTGTAGTTAATTAATTGTTACAGGGTTTATATACCTCCTGCCCTCATCTTAATTACTGAATCTACCAGGATCCTACAGCCATTTAAAATGTATACATTATGGAGGAGGGAGAAAAGACTCACGGGTAATTTAGTGAGCAAAATATATTATTATGGATAAAAAAGAAAACACTACAACAAATACTGTTTATCATTCTTCATAAAGATATTTGGAGACATCTGAGTTAAAGATTAGCAAAATTTGAAAATACATTTGTTAATAGTAGCATTGCAAATGTACAAAACTCACCCATTTAAAGAAAACTGAACAATTTTTATCCTGGTCATTTATAAATATTTACTAGTAATTTTTCATAAGTTAGATTTATTTATTCAAAATTTTATACAAAATGTTAAACTGGAACATTTATCATCAAAACTAAAGAAAAAAATTTAACTTCATAATCTGGCATGGCAATAATTCAGGAAGAAAAAACAATAGCAAATGCATAATAAATTACTTCATTTTATTTCTTTGAAGCACACAGTATTTCCTAGAAAGGATTATTTGAAATCATTTTTTACTTACATAGGAAAATAATTCATATATAAGATCATATTATATATAAAATATTGAAATGTAATATTATATGCAGAATTTTCAAAAGAAAACTAAAGATAGCTAATAAAGATATTAAATTATTAATTGCTGTCTAGTTCAAACATTAGATTCATAATCAGAGGATTATCCATTTTTTATATCTGAAAGCTTCTAAGGTACTTCTTACACTTCTGCTTCTAGGCAAGTGGAGAAGTTCGTGCCAGAGACTGGGGAAAGGAAAGGAAAAAAACAACATTTACCTGTTTTAGGAGGGCACTTTGCTCTAAGAATATTATTCGTATTCCCAGATTCCCAAGATTCACAATAACTTTTATTCCAAATACATTTTATCCCTGGACCAGCATTTTTACAAAGTTCTTCATTTCTAAAAGCCTTGCAATTTGGAGGCTTGTATACAAGGATATCATTAAGGAGTACACTGGAAAATCCTCCAAATATATACATGGACCTAATAAAAACAAAACAAGAATCTTAAAGAAGCAATGTTAACAAAATTCACTGTTTAATGTACTAGTTTTATAAATAAATTTATATATACATTGAACATTATTTTATCAAGATAGGAGACTATTTTTTTTAAATAGATAACCACAATCCTATATAATAAAAGCCTAATATGCAAAGCGACCACAGGGTGAAACGACTGGCAGAATGACCGGTCGCTATGACGCCAGGGGGCAGACGCTCCCTGGTCAGGGACAGCTCCTGTGTTGAACGTCTCCCCCACCTCCCAGAGGGAGGCAGTGGCAATGGGGGACAGGGCCGACCAGTGGGTGGCGCCAGGCCACCAGTAAAGGCGGGTGCCAGCAGTGGCCCCCTGATCGCCCCGCCTGCCGGTTGCCCCGCAGATGGCCCTGATCGCTGGCCAGACCTAGAGACCCTACCCTATAAACTGGGAATACCTCTTAGATTTAAAAATTAAAACCTGGCAAGGCTACTCTAACACTGAAAACAACAGGATGATGCAGCAATGACATGCATGGACTCTGGCTTGCACATTTTGTGGTCAGCCCTGATTCTGACACTTATAACTGTGTGACAAAGCCAATTACTTAACTTCTCTCTGCTTCAGTTTTTCCACCCATAGATGGGAAAAATGGTACTACTGCCTCAGAATGATCATGTTATATACTACTTTTATAATCAGGGCAAAAAAATGTAGCTGCCCATACAACAGCAAGATGCCTTTCACCTGTATGAAAAGTATGGTCCCTGGTGCATGCAGCGTCCCAGATTGCGAGGGGGATGTCCAACTGATGGTTTAGGCCCGACATCCCCCGTGGGGCCCCAGATTACGAAAGGATGTAGGCTGGGCTGAGGGACACACACACATACACACACACACACACACACACACACACACACACACACCCCGAGCACAAATTTCATGCACTGGGCCTCTAGTATATAGATAATAAAGTACTTTAGAATTGCCATCTAAAATTATAATTTTTAAATACATAAAATTTAGAAATTAGATAAGGAGATCTTATTTTAGTGTTTTACAATCCCCTTATAAAGTCCCAAAAAAAAAAGCAAGAGTAGGAAGCCAAGTGGGTTAAGAGCATCATCCTGAAAGAACAGGGTTATTGGATCAACCCTCCGTCAGGGCACGTACAAGAGTCAAACAACAAATGTATAAATTGGTGAAGCAACAAAAATTGATCTCTCTCTCTCTCTCTCTTTCTCTCCCTTCTTTGCTCCCTCCCTAAAATCAATAATCAAGAAAACTTTTCACAATTTCAATTTAGAAGGAAAATCCCAAACAACTACTGAATTAGTAAGTACCAATGCCAAGGAAGTTCTGCAGTCCCTCACAACAGTATTTTCATTTCATTTCTTTTGTATTCTTTTAAAATGCTTCAAAAAGACCTTTTACTATTTAAGAGACGTAAAATAGAAATCAACGAAACAATTTTTCAACAGAAAAGCCTAGAGGTCATAGGTTTACACTCTGAATTTCATTACTATTTTGAAAGCCAACTGATATCAGTTGCACAGTTTCATTGTACAGCAGTTAACTTCTACCTGCTTTTAGTATCACATTGGGGAATTTTTACATAATTTGAGTAAAATGGTAATAAAATGAACTTATAAGCATGTCATTATGAATTATATATTTAAGCTAATGAATGAGCTAGCATATTTTTACTGTCACTTGTGTCCATATTACCAAATTTTTGCTACAGAAATAGAAAAATCATACTAACTTTAGTAGGAAGGTAGCTTAATGATCATCCAGTCTAAATTCCCAGTGGATTTAAGAATATTAAAGTCCAGAGAGGTTAAGAAACATGTCAAAAATCATGCATTAAGTAATGACAGAACTAAAATGAATTCTTTTCAAGATCATTGCTCTCTTCTATAGAAATATGGGACTAGCCTTTCTATCAATTCAGTTTGATCTTTTTGAAGGAAGTCACTCATTATCTGATCCCTGGAAAAGGGAAAAAAGGAAAGATGACTCTTTTCTAAGTATCTGAAGTTTTATCTCAGCACCTTTCCTTTGACAGCTCCCCTACTCCTTAAATATATTTAAACAAAAGGGAATGGAGAATATGGTTAATGATCCAAAAGGTACTCCACGGTACAGTAGGGAATACATAAAATCCAAAGCCATTAAGTACAAATGATTTTTTTTAAAGAATAACAGAATATGGGATAGTATAACTGATAAATGTATTTCTTTTACCCATTAATGACAACTGCAGAGTGTCCAAATCTGTTGACATCTCTATGAAGATTTGGTTTCGGTAATATTTTCCATTCATCACAAGCTAGAATAAAAGAGATAAAGAAACAAACAAAAGGAAAATGAAATAAAAAACAAATTAAGACAAATACAACAATCACTGGCCAAATTAATGATATAACACCTAAAGTTAAGAAGCCTCTCATTCACTTTTCATGACCTATAATTTAGCAGTTATTAAACTAGCATTATTCCTTAAATAAAAATGACTTCCGCCTACAATTCCCAAAAATAAATTAATATATAATAAATAAAATGAAAGGTAAGAAATTGGGTATATATTTTATATTGGAAAACAATTTTAATGACATATTTTTACCAAATAAACCAAGGGTCATATAATAAAATAATACATGAATGTCAATACTGGACAAAACTAATAGAAAGTTAAATCACTAAATCAAACTTTACATTCATGCATACAAACTTAAATAGAATATATAATATTCAGTGAAAGAATATCTAAAAACAGAATCATCAAAATGAAATATTTAGTATGGAACCACAAAAGACCCCCAATTGACAAAGCAATCTTGCAAACGTAGAAGAAAGCTGAAAGTATCACGCTCCCTGATTTCACATTATTTTTCAAAGCTACAGTATTCGAAATGGCATCGCACTGGCACAAAACAGGCACACGTCAATGAAGCAGAACCCTAAAATAAACCCACGCCAATCCAGCGTCTCCTTCCCCTTCCCGGGACCTACTCAGCACCCTAAACACCCAACTCTGTCCCGGGGTTTGCTTTCCAGAGAACCCGAAAGGTGACAGGGCGCTTCACAGCCACAGTGTAACCTAACCCATTCTGACTGACTCAATACAATCAATGCACATTTTCCTTTACATAAAGTTTCCTAAAATAGCTGGCAACTGGTTTTCACTCAGAAAATTGTCTGGGAAGAATAGAAGTTAACTTTTACGCTTATGAAAAGCTAGTGGAGGGAAGCAGTTTTTGCATCTACAGACAGAGTATTTCATGCTTGCTGGTATTTGCCCTCCTGCCAGAAATTGTCGACACAATGGGGAGGGAAAAGATAGAGCAGTTGTTTCGAACAGACTTCCACTTGTCCCTTGCAGCCTTTTCAATAACTACGAAACACAATGATGGGCGAGATCAATTCTGCTGCTGAGTTTTCACATTCTTGATCAGGAGTCTCTATAAAACTTAGGTTGTTTTTCCTGTAAGATGTGGAAGTTATCAAACGCCTTAAAGCTTGATATTAAATTAATGTAAGTTGTTTACATGCAGTCTGTTCCCATCCTTACGTTCGAAAGTCTCTGACATTATTAATCTGTCTGACTACAACCTGTAACTGTGTTTTTTTCCAAGGCGAAAACATGCTTCCAGAGCACTCAGGTCATTGTCACTTCATAAAGAGTTCAAGGCTGGACAGATTAAAGCAAAATCCACACAGTTATTGACATCATGGAAACTGACAGAAATACCATTCCACAACCACGGAAAAGCCACAGAGGAATAAAGAACAAAGTGTAATATACACTCTGGAATACAGATTATTTTTAAAACATGTGCTACTGGGTGCTAATATTAATTTACACACTGTACACTCAATTCTTATAAAATCAAAAAATTAGAATTACTACTTTCGCAAACTCAAATTTCAGAAACCAGAATGCTGTGCTGTCAGACGACTGACCTATGAGGGTCCACATCATTACATTAGGAACTGGCACTGGAATTTAGATATTGGCTTATTTTATCAATATGCATAAACACTACAAGTGGGAAATGCACATTCATTGGCAAACTTTTCTACAAAGACTCATAGTTTTTCATGAAAATATACTTCTGTAATGCTTTAAGGACACATTTTAATACAAGCTTGTAAGTCAGTCTTAGTTGCATACTTGAAATACGCTAAGAGGAACACAAAGTTGGGTGTACAAGACTCAAAAGTAGATGGATGTAGAGAAAAACTATTAACCACTTTAATACCTGTGCAATGAAAACCAAATTTCTGGATGTTGCCTAAAAATTTTTCCACCAGCCCTTTAATGATGGTGATTCACTGGGTTTTTCCCCAGTAGTAAAGCCTTGCCGAATATTCTAAACTCTAATTATCGCATTCTCAGAGTTTCTCTCTGAGTTTTGTCTCCCGGCACTCATTCAATAAATAGTTATTTATTTTTTACTCTCTGCTAGGCAAAGTGGGCATCACTGTTTGACTTCCAATATTAATTGAAATTATTTTACAGGGTTTTAACATACAATGCTATTTCCTGTTGACTTTAATAAACAAGTCTTAATGTAATCAATTATATTGAATCATGCTTAAATTCCTAGAATAAATCCTACTTTGTCATCATTTATTATACTTTTAAAACATTGTCTCAAAATTCACTTAGATTTTAAAGTGTTTCAGTTCATGAAACTCTCTCACTTGTAAATTGTTAAAATCTCCCATCAAATCACCTAAGTGACACTCAGGAGTTGTTAAAAACAAACTTCCCAATTCCTTTTGACCCACTGACCCTAGCAAAGTAACTTTTATGACAATATTTATTCTCCACAGCCAACTGGTTTCAAACTATAAATATGTCTAATGACCAACTCAGCGGGTATGTTTTTCCCATTGCACCTTTAGCCTCATTATGTATCAGAAGGTTATCTTTACCAGGAAGATCATTGAAATCTTCAACCAAGTGCAATAATAATACCACTAACAATAACAAACATTTTAAAGTTTTCAGATTTAAAATCTGACTTCAAAATAGATTCAAAAACTAGAAGAGTAAGTAGTACATCATGGTGTGTGTTATAATCCATCCAGTCTTGTTCACCAGCCGTGGCCCTTCGCAGCTGTGCTGTGGTCGCTCTTTAAAATGTAGCTGCCCAGAGAGAATCAAATCACATAGCTTTTCCCCCCTACAACCTTCAAAGGAGATGCCAAGATACAGGCATGTTTGAAAACCACCATGTGCTTCTCCATCTAGCATGTAGAATATAATGAGAACTATGAGGGCAAGGTTATATCCTCAAAGATTAACACCATTCACTATTTAAAATTTACCGTGGCAGTAAGGTTGAAATAGTACATTTTATAGCAATGAAAAATTAGTATGAGCACAAATATTCCTATTTGTTTAAACATGATGTAACACAAGGCAATCAACTTAAATGTTCAGGTATGTTCCAGTTAAATATGGCAGAGAAGTCCTAGGGAACTGTACCAAAATTAAAGTCCTAGGGCTCTGTACCAAAATTAAAGTCCTAGGGAACTGCACCAAAATTAAAGTCCTAGGGAACTGCACCAAAATTAAAGTCCTAGGAAACTGCACCAAAATTAAAGTCCTAGGGAACTGCACCAAAATTAAAGTCCTAGGGAACTGCACCAAAATTAAAGTCCTAGGGAACTGCACCAAATTTAAAGTCCTAGGGAACTGCACCAAAATTAAAGTCCTAGGGCTCTGTACCAAAATTAAAGTCCTAGGGAACTGCACCAAAATTAAAGTCCTAGGAAACTGCACCAAAATTAAAGTCCTAGGAAACTGCACCAAAATTAAAGTCCTAGGGAACTGCACCAAAATTAAAGTCCTAGGGAACTGCACCAAAATTAAAGTCCTAGGGAACTGCACCAAAATTAAAGTCCTAGGGAACTGCACCAAAATTAAAGTCCTAGGGCTCTGTACCAAAATTAAAGTCCTAGGGAACTGCACCAAAATTAAAGTCCTAGGGAACTGCACCAAAATTAAAGTCCTCAGGCATTGTACCACAGAGAAAAATTAGCAAGATGGCCTTTTCTTTCTTTTCAAAAGAGATTTATTTTATTGGTTCATTATATAATGACTGTATTTTATTTCCACAAAATATACTGCATAAGGAAAACAAATTATTTTAGAAGGCACTTCCTTAAATCTGAAAAACTTTTCTCAGGAAAATATCCCAACATTCGATGCTACAAAACTAAGAAGAATAAATACAGATTTTAGGGGGGGGGGGGGGATTTATTGGGAACTCATCAGACATAATCAAATGAGATCAAATAAAAATATTTATCCTATGTTGAATTGTATGTTGTGTTATGTTTTCATTGTTAGTGTAAGCACAGGGCAAAAAAATCCTATGTTAAATTATAATGTTATTTAAAATATGTTATTCTTCCTTTAATCTGAACATCTGCTTGAAAAATGAAACTGGTATTTGATTCTATCTTTCCACATTATTAAGAAACATCATTAAACATAAAAATGTGCCTGATAATCTGTTACCAAAATTAAGAACATACTTTGGACCCAACCAAACAGCACAGTATATTCAAGTGAAAAGACTAGCACAAGTTTTAGTAGTTACAAAAGCTAGATCCGCTGCTTACTACCCACATATCTTTGGGCAATTGCCTTTCACTCTCTTCAGCTTAATATTCTGGAAATAAGTTTAACACCTCATTACAAGGTTATTAGAGAGGTTACAGATATTAGTATATAAAGCCCTTAGCCCTTAGCATAGTGCCTAGCTCTCAGAAGACACTTAGTAAAGAGTGATTAGAATAAAGATAATCTAATCTCTCTCTCCCTCTCTGAAACTAATACTTCAATGTTTTCCCACCTCAGCAAGCCTTTTTCATACATAAAGCCTAGAATATGATAACCACGAACAATATGAAAGAAATTAAAATAAATTCCCAATATGTGAGCTACAAAAAGAGCTCAATAATATTTTCATTAAAGCACAGAAAGTGAGTGGAAGCTCCTAGAATCTTCTGCAAAAATTAAAAGTTCAAAATCTCACTTGACAGATTTTTAACAATAACAAAAAAGTCTACACTTTTCCTATGGTTGTTTGTTTGTTTGTTTTTCTTATAAGAGAAGCAAACAAAACTTTCATGTACCCCCAGAGAACTAAGCTCACACTCTCATCACCACAGTAAAGCAGTATGTCCACAGTCCCGGCCGCAGTGCAAGCTCGCAAGCGGCCTCCTTCGGAACGTCATCTGCTCTGTTTTTCTGGATCCCAGGCTGATTTGTAAGCCTTCTAAAAGCCGAGACAACCCCGTTTCCATCACGAATCGTCACTTCAAATTATTATTTCAAAAAAGTAAATATTTAATTATTTAGGATCTAAAAATCCTGAAGACGCATTCTTTATAAAGATTACTCACAGACGACACCCATAGCTTAGAGTTAAAATGCATACTTAACTTTATTACTATGCATTACTTTCTTCCAAACAAACTTGTAATAGTTTAAAATCAAAGTGTTTATTAAGTGTCTTAATTTCCTTTATATGCTCCCACTTAACATAATTTTCCAAAGTAGATTATGTGTCTTTTTGGTGTTTAAAAGCAAAAGTATACTTCTTACATCTACTGAATGTGTTATTCTTTATTTCTTTTATTTTTACTTATCAAAATGATTCTTAACAGCTTAAAATTGGTATATTACTTTACACCATCAATGAAAGGTGCTCTAAAGTATTACTAACTATATTTTAAATATCAGCTAGGTTTTATCTAAAATATGATATACAAAGAAGATATGTTTTCACTACAATAGTCTATTGCATAGCTTAATTTAGTCTTTCAAAAAATATATTCATTTAATATTCAGAAATTGGTAGGACTAGAGATAACATAATTGAAATTAAATCAATTGTATTAATGCACTGTATTTCTGGTTCTCTGCAAAAGATTATTCCATTACTTCCATTCCTAGTTCTGTTTCCATTTTGTCCCAAAATCATATTTCTTTAGCTCCACTATCTCTATATTCCTTTCTCTAATTCTATCAGCTTTCTATATCAAGTACATATATCTTGTGAATTTAAATGCATCTTTACTTATCCCCACTATATCTAAAATGCTTGCATTACTACTATTTATAACTTAATTTGATAGTGCTCTATATCTACACTTTATCAAAACTAATGGTAACAGTCAAACAAAATAGACTGATATAGTGCTCATGTAGTAATATGATATAGAAAAGCCTTTAACAAAGACATTCAAACCCAGACTTCTCAATTCCCCTGTCTCCACCACTGATTCACCCCCATCCAACTATTCTCCTGGCCTTATACTCCTACTATGCTGGATTTAGAGAGAATTCCACTCATGATCTGTCACTGAATTTATCTCTCTAAAATGACATATACACATGCTATCAAGTAATGTATTTGAGAATCTCTACATGAAAAATTTCTGATATTTCCTACTTTGTACAATCCTAACAGATACATACCTATGTCATATGCCAGGAAATCGGCAGAAAAACATTTTGCACCGTTACTCAAGGAAGTGTCATTATGGGTATTTCCTCCAAAAATAAGCATAGCTCCATTGATAAGAACAGCTGAATGAAGGTATCTGGCAAACCCACTTTCTTTCAAAATAGTCCTACAGGATAAAATTTAAAAATGTATTACAAAAGATAAAAAGACCTCCCTAATTATATATATTACATAAAGAATCTAATTTGCATATAGAATTTTCCTTGGAAGTGTGAAATAACATGCTCAATTTTTAATATATATGTCCTCTAAACTTCAAGTATTTTAAAAAATATAAACGGCCTCTAAATTTCATATTTTTAGAAAGATATTTCCAGATTCACAGTACCTTAAGATGCTTTCACAAAGCACAATATTAAAAAATAATTGCTAATGATTTTATAATAATTTATATTTTTAATTTTGTTTTCATTTATAAAAGTAGGAAGCAAGTATTCTTAAAACTAGAGGACCAATATCATCAGTTTTAAATACCAAATAAGAAGTTAAATATAATAACTTTAAGCTATATTAAAACTACATAACTCATATGGATCCCATAATACACCTTTAACTTTTTAAGTATAATATAACATACAGAAAAGTAGGTTTATCATAAGTCTAAAGTTCAATGAGTTCTCACAGGATGAACATAATTAAGTAACCAGCACTCAGATTTAAATATATATATATATATATATATATATATATATATATATATAAAACCACTATTCTGATGTAGCAAAGATTTGCATTGCTTTGTACTTTACAAAATGGAATCATATATTTTGTATTCATCTGTATGTTCTGTTGCTCAAGATTGTTTTTGAGCTACATTCATATGTTGTGTATAACTGAAAATCACAATGGTTTTTGAGAAACATTAAAAATAATATAAATATTATTTTATTTAATTAAAGTACAACTGAGAGAAAATGCTACCAATATATTTTCACTATCATATTTCACCTGAATGAACTGATATATAATAAAGGTGCATAAGGATATGAATCAATGCTTTATAAATGCCCTAAATAAATCCCTGGTACAAAGAATCAGAACGTAAACAGTACATATAATATAGTTAGCAAGGTATATACAGTATCTCAAAAACCATGGGTTATAATACCAATTAACGGTTAAAGAATATGGAGCAGTCTTCCAGAATGGCAATATAAGGAGTTCAACAAACATTCTCCCCAAGGAAAGAACTATAATTCATCAAAAAATAAAAAAACAACCATTAAGGGTCCAAAACTTTTTTACTAAGAGCAACCGTAAATATTTACTCAAGAATATCTACTAAATTTTAATAAGAACAACAGACCATTATTTCTAACCCATTACCTGCTCCCATCCTCCCCCACCCCTGCCCCCCGCACCCCTCAGCACAGACCCAGTTCAGCAACACAGTTCACCCCAAGCAGCATGTACGGCCAAGACCAGAGAACCCCTCCACCCTCAGCTCCTAGTCCAGGCCCCGGGGTCTCACCAGGAGAGGAGAGGGGCAATGCTTCTCATGTCCCCAGCTCTGGGTGGCATTCTACTCAAGGAGAAAGCAGGAGAGGTCTGAGTGCTCACCCTCTAACTCAACGGGTAGAAGCTAAACAGCAGGACCAGCAGGCTAAGAACGCCAGGGCCAGGCAGTCTTCACCCTCCTCACCTACTGGACAGAGGCTCCTTGCCAAAGAGGCAAGCTGAGAAGGGCAAAGGCTACCACCCCGACCCGGGCCCGCACAAAGAGCAGTGGTGTCACACCAAGAGGAACGGTTACTAATCCCACCTACAATTCCAAAAACTGGCACAGCTCTTCCAAGAGAACTGCCTGTATGTGGAACAGAGGGTGGGAAAGTTAAGGGAACTTTGAAAAACAAGGGAGGTTTTCCTGGGTAGCAATTAAAGAGATAGCTGGTAGCTCCATGAGAACAATAGCTCAAAGACCAGGTAAAAGTTTACCTGAAGGAGGTGGAGGGTGGGGGGAGGAAGATTAGGACAGCTAATAAGAGCCCAACAGGGACTGAAATTGAAATCAAATGGACTGTGGAGCAATTTATGCACCAAAGCATTGTTGAAACTAAGAGAGCAATCAGTCAGGAATTAGTGGAGGCTGTCTGGTTGATGTGACACAGAGACAGAGAGCTTAACAGAGAAGTCAGGGGGAACGTCAAGGAGCCCCGCTCAAGTTACCGCCATCCCAGGGAGCCTGTGTGCATCCCCCCAGGTGGCCTCCTCCCAGGAGCAACATCACAGGATGATGCATTTGGAGGAGGAAAGAGACTTTGCTGAAAGAGTCCAGCCAGGTCACTAAACAAATAAAATTACAACAGCCCCAGGGAGTGGGGGAGTCACAGAATCAGGATCTAGAGTTGCGACACTATATTATCTAAAATGTCTAGTTCTCAGGGTAATCTATTACATGCAGCAAAGAAGGAAAGTGTGACCCAGGTGGAGGAAGAAAAAGAGAGAACAGAATGCCTTTGAGAGGGCCCAGATGTTGGATGAGCAAAAAAAGACTTCAAGACAGCTATTATAAATATCAGAATTATGTTACAAATACATTCACAAGCTTAAAGGCAATGTCTGCCGACAGGACACTAAAGGAAGTTCTTCAGTCTTCAATCGGTTATTTCAATGCAGAGTGCTGGCAAAGGCAATTATGTAATTAGAAAACAAAATAGGGTGCACATTTCTGTTGCTAGTAAATTTGAAAAGCAACTGTGATAAACCAGTACACATATATAACTGGTCTGTTGAGCTTGTAACATATAGAAATGTAATATACCAGGAGTGGGCAAAGGTAAGCTTAGAGCTGTGATGTTCTTCTGAGTGAATACAGCTATCGTAATCATCATAACCTGCATGTCTTTTTCCATACAGACAACTGTAAACCTACTTTTGCCCACCCTGTTTTTGACAATTAGAGCACAAAGGGAGGGATGGAAGCAAAGCTCCGTTAAAGTAAGGAAATGATGCCAAATAGTAACTCAAATCAACAAAAACAAATGATAAAATAAGCCCGCAAAAATATTCAATAACTTGTACATGAAACAAGACTAAATAAGAACATGTATACTACAATTATTCATAATATCAAAAATCGGCACAGCCCAAATATCACCCACAGAGGAATGGAGAATTTTTAAAGGTGCTATGTTCCCCCAGTAAGGGTATCTCACACAGGACAATTCTGCCAGCAACCCTATCATCCTTCCCTAACCCACTCACCCTTCCTCCCTCCTAAATGACCATTCTGTACTTTGTCTTCTCCCGTCCAGCCTCAGTCTTCCAATAAATATCACCCATTCTCGCTCTCAACTGATAATCCCACTTGCTATTTCACCAAGAATTTTTAAAAAAAAATCAAAACTTCCACAAACTCTCACCCATCTACCCACTTATCTCCAACTGCATTCGTATAGCCCACCTGCCACAAACTCTCACCCATCTACCCACTTATCTCCAACTGCATTCGTATAGCCCACCTGCCACAAACTCTCACCCATCTACCCACTTATCTCCAACTGCATTCATATAGCCCACCTGCCACAAACTCTCACCCATCTACCCACTTATCTCCAACTGCATTCGTATAGCCCACCTGCCACAAACTCTCACCCATCTACCCACTTATCTCCAACTGCATTCGTATAGCCCACCTGCCACAAACTCTCACCCATCTACCCACTTATCTCCAACTGCATTCGTATAGCCCACCTGCCACAAACTCTCACCCATCTACCCACTTATCTCCAACTGCATTCGTATAGCCCACCTGCCACAAACTCTCACCCATCTACCCACTTATCTCCAACTGCATTTGTATAGCCCACCTGCCACAAACTCTCACCCATCTACCCACTTATCTCCAACTGCATTCGTATAGCCCACCTGCCACAAACTCTCACCCATCTACCCACTTATCTCCAACTGCATTTGTATAGCCCACCTGCCACAAACTCTCACCCATCTACCCACTTATCTCCAACTGCATTCGTATAGCCCACCTGCCCTCCTAATCCTGTGACTAAGCTATCTAGGCTCCTAGCGGCCTGCCTGTGTCCACTAGATCCCACTGCTGCTTGTTTTCTCAGGTACATCCTGCTAGCAAGTTCTTCCCTTACTTGCATCAGTGTTTTTAACATCGTCTTGATCTTTCCTAACAGCCAACAAACAATTATTTCTCCAATATTAAAAAAACACCTCTCTTGCCCTCACCTACCTGACCCTCTTTACCTTATTTCTCTCCTTCCCTTCTAACTAAGCTCCTCAGAAAAACTGTCAATACTTTTCTCCAATTCCTCTTCTCCCATCCTGACTAGACTCACGAGGATCAGAATGTCACTCTACCACTCCACGGGAACTTCTCCTATCGAGGTCAGCACCAGTTTGCCAGGTTCTGCCAGCCTTTCTTAATCCTCACCTCACTGCCTATCAGCAGCTCCTGACAAGCTTTCTCTCTCTCTCCTCTGAAACCCACTCCTGGCTTTAGGACACCACGCTTTCTCGGTTTCAGGCTAACTCATGAACTGCTTATGCTCAGTCTCTTTTTCTGATTGTTCATCCTCATCTCTCCGAGCAGAAACGTAGTATCCAGATGCCCAAACTCCTATATCCAGCCATCTAGTTGCATATCCACTAGGATGTGTAATATGTAGCTCAAATTAAATAAACCTAAACCCCAGCTTCTAAGTCTTCCTTCACACCAAACCAACTCCTGCAACCAAATTCATCATGTCCATTCATGCCGACTCCATGCTTTCAGGTCTTCCAAGGCCTGATTCCACTCTTGCTCCTCTCCCTCTTCCACTCTATTTCCAACCCCTAAGTCTATGCAGTCTGTTGGCTCTGCCTTGAAAATATATTGAGAATCCAACCAATTCTCAACACCTGCACATTGCCTCCCTGGTCCCAGACACTATCATCTGTTTCTTCAATTACAATTGTCTCCTAAAATGATCCTCTTGCTTCTGCTCTTGTATCATAATGACATCACGGCAGCCAAAGTGACCCTATAAAGACCCAAGTCAGAGCATTTCGCATCTCTACTCAAAACCTTCCACTGGCTTCCCATATCAGAGTAAAAGCCACTATCTCTATAATGACCCCTATGACTCTGGATGACAGGGTTCCCCATTCCCACTCTACGGTCATTTTCTCCCACGTCACCCAACCCACTCTAAGACCCTTTAACCCAGCAATACTGGCCCCAGGCTATTCCAAAGGATAAGCATAGTCCCATCTCAATCAAGGCTTTTCCGTAGCTTCCTCTCTGCCCAGAACCCCTGGCCCTCAGATGTCGGCATGGCTCATCCTCTCACCTCCTTCATGTCTTTACCCAAATGTGTTCTCAGTGATGTCTTCTCATACCCCCCTATTTAAATGGAAAAACCTAAAACCCCCATCCTCTTTCCATGCTTTCTTCTTTCTCCACAGTATTTATTATCATTTAAGATACATTTTACTAATTTCCATTTTGTCTGCCTCTCCTTATTAAAATATATTTCCAAAACATAAAGTTGATGTTTAAACAGCTCCCTAAGAAAAGCATGCAATGTTAAACAATACATGCGAAACTCCGAAACTGACAAGCTAATGATGTGTTTGCAAATACATACAGAAGGGTAAAGAACCTATAAAGAAAAGCAATGGAACAATTAATACAATAGGAATATGGTTACCTCTTTGGGGGATAATGAAGGGAGAGCCAACATGGAGGCACATGAGGGCTTCCTGGGTATTGTAATGTCCTCTTTCTTGGCTCGGGTAGGTAGGGTGTTTACTTCATTATTGTTCTGAAACTATACATGTATGCTTTCATATAGCCTGTTGTCCATATGCAATATTTCCAAGTTTATAAAAGACCACTATGAAAAAAATAAGTACTACATGGCTCAAATTACCTTAAAAGGTAAAGCTACAGAAATAAATATTTCTTTAAGTGATCAATATGTGATTTTAACTAGGCATTCCAAATCTCACAACATGTCTTGCTGGTTATAAAGACAACAATCATTTTCACCTATATAAATATTTTATGCTCATTTTAATAAATTTCCCCTGCTATGCTATGCCTTTATTGTGTGCATTCCTATTATTTCCCACATATACATGTAGGATAAAATTTTAAGTTATCTGTCTCCTTTACTGAGGAAGTCTTAGGATTATTTCTAATACAGTGTTTGATACAGAGTTAATGATTTTTGTTAAAAAGATTTCAGACACTCATTATGCAGAGAAATAAGCAAGGATGAACATTATGAATAGTATGTTCATCAATATTTACTAAAATTTAAGTTAACTAATAAAATTTATAAAATTTTTCTGTTTTACTTTCCAAACCTGACAGCTATGTTTTTAGAGAAATCACAAAAACTCACAATAAAGCAATAAAATAGCTGTGAAAAAATTAAATGTAAAAAAATAATAATAACCTCTCATTGCATCAAATTTAAAGAGCTAAAAAAATCATTTTTAACAATATTTCATTGGTGCGGGATTTTAGGCTAATGGCTTTTTTTTTAGCTACCTAACGACACCATGTCTTCTAGATTTCACTTTTTTCAAGTGCTGCTCCTTTATAGGAAACATGCCTTTAATTCCCTTTGGCTGCTTTCAAATATTCCTCTTCCTATTTGGGATATCGTCAGTTTTACTGTGACATTTCTAAGCATAAGCTTCTTTGTACTTATCCTACTTGGTGCTCATAGAACTTCTTCCATTTGTAACTTGATGTCTTGTCACTTTTGAAAATTATCAATATTAAGACTTTAAACAGTGTTGCATATTATTTTCTCACTCTTCTTCTAGACTCCAGTTACATGCATGTTAGACCATTTCTACATATCCCTTATAATGGTTTCCCTCCTTAATTTTCTGTTTTTGTCTTTCTGTATTTCAGTATGGGTTTTCCTTGACCTATCTTCCATTTCATTAATTCTCTCCTAGGCTATGTCTAACTTGCTGTTAAACCCATCCAAAGAATTCTTAATTCATTTAATGTATTTTTCATTTGTATAATTTCCATTTGATTCTTTTAGTAAAGGTTTCCAGTTGTCTACCTTATATTTTAGTTCCTTGAAAATAAGTTCTAATCATTTTAAAGTTTCAGAAAACACTGTTGTCCTTCAGGTATGTTTATAATAGCTATTTTTTCCAATTTTTGTTTTTTTCCTAAGCCTTTTTTAAATTTTAAACCAGATATTGCACATGATATACTGAAGAAATAATTTGAGGCTCTGTGTATTAAAATCTTCCCAAGCGAGAATTGACTTTTGCTCTGCCAACTGGTTAGGCTATGCACAGATCACCATAATCCAATGAAAGACTGTGATGATTCAAGGTGAGCTTATCCTACTAGCAGGTTTAGAACTTCAGGGACCAGACTAAATCTTTAGGCATGTAGCCAGACCCCTCTTCCTTAGCACATCTGAAAATCCAATTTTGGTCTTCACATTGATTGATAAAAGCCCTGATCAGTTTCTCAGATAGTTTTCTGGATTTGTAATTGTCTCAAGGACAAAAGTTGGACAAAATGCCAATCTTTCCTCCCTGAACATTCTACCTCTCCTAGATATTGATCCACAAATTCTCAGTTCCTTAATAGTTAACTGATGCCTTCAAATTATGTAATTCCTAATATTTTTTCAGTGGAAAAAATAGTTCAAATAACCCATAAAATATAATTCCTCCAAACACACATTTTCTATTATTTCAACAAAGTGGTATATTTACCAAACTATACCTACTAAACAATAAACCTACTTTTGATGTGGCAAAAATGTAAAATTAGTATGTATAATGGACACATAATAGTAACATTTTAAAGTTACATAATATTTGACAAATGAAACTGATACACACTATAATCCACATATAATAGCAAACCTGAAAAATAAGCAAACAAAAAGCAGAAAAACTTTAAGAATGCTACAAATAGAAAAATAACATTTTAATTCTCACTGATAATTTTATAAATTTTTTTTAAATGCAGAACCCAAGAAAACAGTAAAGCATCATATGTATCTATAACATATTTGTAATGAGGTGCTCAAAATAATTTACAAATTATTTTATTAAATTCTCCTAAGGGACAAGTATACAGTGTTACTTGTGCATATGCTAAAATTGCCAAGACTGATCACTATATTCCTCTATGCAACATTTCACTATGGGAAATTTTCAAGTAGATAATCATGTAAGATCTGATCAAATTTCATTATATAGTAAACAACTAACTCATTTTGATTTCATTCAAATAATACTCGTACTTCTCTTATCCATTCACTTTAATAAGTTCTTTCTCTGAGCAGTACTGTGTCCATTATTATTAATGTGAACTATGTAGCCTCTATCTTGCAAAAGCAGTTATCTTTTCCTTTTTGCTATGACACAGTATCTGTCATATATGCAAAAATATATTAAGCAGGTTGATGGTGCCTTATTTACTACACAATTCCTCTTTTTATCACAGCAAGAAGTCAATAAGAAATGTTAGCAATATTAAAATAGGAAATAAAATGCAAATATGTAGATTACCTAAAACAAAAAGGTATTTTATTAATGTTAATAGTTATAAAAAATAAAAGAATAATACTTCATTTTATTAGAGTAAAAATAATGAAAATTAACAAGGTCACCTAAAGAAGTCTTAATTTTTTTTAAATTCCATCTTTCTTTCTTCAAATAAAGTTAAAAAATAAAATATATGTTTGAAACTGAAGGGGGTATAACAAATCACAATTTGGTAAAAAACTGTATTTCATTTCACATAAAGGAATGTGTGCTAAAAGTTTAAAAGAATGTGTAGCATCTTAAAGAAATCACTTTCCATGTTAATCAATCAATAATAATCTTTCAAATACAAAGAGAGCATTATGGTTATGAATAGGAAATTTACTAAACAGGAAACACAAGTGGTAAATGAACACATAAAAAGATGCTTACTCACAGCAGCAATCGGGATTTATGTATTTAAATATCAGTATCATTCACACACATTACTCTGGCAAAAAGGAAATATCCACACCTTTATCAAGTGTTAGTGAGAATAAGGAGAAACAGGGACACTCATACATTGCTGGTGGAAACATATATTACCACAGTCACCTGAGGAGCAATTAGGCAACAGGCAGTAAATTTGAGGATATGAATATCCTCAGATTCACCATTTCATTGTTAAGTACATACCCTAGAGAAACTCTTGCATTTGTGCCTGAGCAGACCAGTATAAGACGTACACTACAGCGTTTTTATAACAACAAACAAAGGAAAATCTAGCTAAATGTCACAAGCTTTGTATTTCACAGGAAATGAGATAATAAAACTGAAGACATGGTTTTAAAATTTACAAGTGACAATAAAGTATGAGTGCAAAGTAGAACAAATCGCAAGATAGATACTAACAATCCTAAAAGTTTGGTAAGCAAAACTTCCTGTCTGAATTAAATGTAACATCAGCACCGATAAGCACACAAGTAACTGCAATGCTTACAGGATCAGAACCCACTTTAAAGTCGATCCTTTACAGTAACGATGGCTGCATAGAAAATCTACTATTTTGTGGCTTTGCTGCATAACTGAATATCACTAGTTGCAATAGAAGATGGTGTCTCCCTGAAAATATTTAATAAACACCACTATTATACAAATATAAACTATAACAGTGACACATTTTCCCAACATACTTCTGGCCTCGTCTACTCACCAAGTCTTAGTGTTCACTTCATACTTATAAAGATCATCCACCAATCCATACTTGTTGCCTGGTAATGCTTTATAGCCTCCATGAACATAAATGGACTTTGTTATTTCATCATACACACTGGTATGACCATATCCACCTTGAACAATAGCGCCTTTAGTTTCTGAAACAAGCCAAGTGTTTGATGCTGTAAGAGAAAGAAGGTAAATCATAAATTTCTAGTATTTAAAAATATAACTAATATGTCATCAAACGACCTAGTTAATTATAATGCCATCTTTTTATAAGTAAGGTATACTTAATATTCATTTAATCAAGAAGCAATTATTAAATCTGAGCTGGTTACTATGTTAGGTGCTAGGGGTTCAAGATGAATAAGACTGGCCTTTCTGTAGATCAAACTCTGAAACACTGAAAATGCCAAATTTGTGTGTGCAAGAGGAAAAAGAAAACTCACATACATTTCTGTACTTGTAAGTAACTCTGAAAAAAAAAAGCTGTAATAAATAGTTTATGAGCACCTACTACGTAAAGGCTCTGAGTTACTCACTGATATTAGAAATATAAAAAAGGATGTGATCTCTACCCTTAACAAATTCTGTGTTGTCTTTTATCACTTCAAACAGGCATTAAGTACTAAAAGAAGAAATCCCTGGAACATCAGAAAAGGTCAATAAATACAGCAGAAATATGAGCACACACTACCCTTGCCCTCTGTGAGATTTCTAAATCATAACTGATGAAGAAAACAAAAACCAAAGCATCATCTGATACTCAAGCCAATGGCATTAAAAAGTGGGGAAGGTGAGGGGATCTAAATGAAAGTAAGGCTGCCATACTTCCCTTGAAGGTTTAAAATGTTGATACTAGGCGATTATGATTAGTTACATTGTGTATTTTTATATCCAGAGCAACCTCTAAGAAAACTATACAAAGAAATACACTCAAGAATAGTATAAGTATGCCAAGATGAAATTCTAAGTTGATCAAGAAGAAAGAAAACAGAAACAGAGGCACATAGACATAGACACACACACACACAGTGGAAATAAAACAAATAATAAAACAGCAGACTTAGGTACAGACTTAGTATATGTAAATTGTGTCAAAATTCAAAGTTTACTTAAAAATATATATTCACCTTACTAGGAACGGATAGTTCATCATGAAATAACAGTATTTCACTCAACTATTTCTGAAACATTAAAAAAAGTTAAAAGTGTAATAGCTATGAACACAGGTCTAACACCGAAGAGTGTCCTCTTAAATACCAGCGCAGTACTTCTCAAGGTCTGGTCACTAGCAGTTCAGCCAAGGAACCCATGGTGACATGGTAGTTTCAGATGAAAAACTAAGGAAATGGTTTTGTTCGGATACAGGTGATAAACTTGAAATGTAAAATTAATTATAATCCACATTCTCATTACATTTTTATTTTACATTTAGAAATGTATACTTGCTACATACAAGAAATCATTTTGGCTCTGTAAACATTCAAGATTCACTTGCAACATTTTTTGGTCAATTCCTAGAATGATGGCAAAGAACTTGTACTTAATACATGATCATTCACCCAACAAAAGGAAGAGCTAACTAAATGCTTAGATGCCAGAATCAAGACCCAAAGCAATGATGGGCTGAAACTATTCTAACAATAAAGGTCAAGTCCTCATTGATGTTACAACAGTAAGTAGACAAGCACAGGGCAGAGTGACCTCACTTCACAGCAAGCACTTACATTAAAAGCAGTAACTAAAGTCCAAGGAAGAAGCTCTGTTGCCTTTAGACTAGCTACAAGTCCACAGAATATTATTAGTATAAAATATAAACTTAGGTTGCATTAAAAATATTAATAAAATATCAACTTTAGAACAAGGGCAAGTAATGATGTCACATGAGGTACCACACCACGCTCTATGAAGTTCTGTGAAGTTTGAATGGGTCATTACAAAGTACAGTCTGTCCACAGAGGGTGGGAAAGATGACAATGTGTATTTTATATAATCCTTTGACTAGCTGCATGATCAATGGCCAGTTGTGCGAGACATCTGTCCTCAGTTCATCTGTAAAATGGGGTTAAAAGAGCATATATTTTGCATGTTCACTTTGAAGAGTTAGTATGTATAAAGTGTTTATAATACCACCTAGGATGGAGTAAGGCTTCAGTAAATGTTAGCTGTTGCTATTATTATTATTTATTGGAAAATATCCTTTATATCACTAGTGTCTGTGCTACTATAAGATATTAATATTGTTAATAACATATTAATAAAACCTTATAATGTGAAAACTAGAAGAACTAGGGAAGCTCATCTAAAGAATAAAAAATAAATGAAAAATAACATATTTCAAAATATTTGCAGGGCCAGTATGTGGAAGAATGACTAAATTTCATTTGTGGGGTTCTACATGGTCATGAAAAAATAACTGCATATTCCTTCTTAATATAAATTCTTACATTTCAATACATAAGACAACAGAATGGCTGCCTGTTAGGGACTGACATCTCTACCACTGTAGGAAAGTAAAGCAGAGACCAAAAGACCAGAATTTTCTGCATCCTAAATGCACATTTACTAAAACTTTTTAATCTAACTCATGCACACTTTCAAATATATACACTGAGTGGCCAGATTATTATAATCTCTGAACACATAATAATAATCTGGCCACTCAGTGTATATCCTATATAATAAAAGGCTAATATGCAAATTGTCCCCTTGACCAGGAGTTCAACCAGCAGGCAGGCCGGCCAATCGCCCATGTCTCCTCCCCCTGGCCAGGCTGGCCGGACCCCACCCATGCATGAATTCATGCACCAGGCCTCTAATATATATATGTGTGTTTGTGTGTATACACACACACACACTGAGTGGCCAGATTATTATGCATTCAGATATCATAATAATCAGGCTACTCAGTGTATATTTATGTAGCTTATAAACAGTTTTAAAAGCACATTATTTAATAACTAGAGGCCCAGTGCACAAAATTCATGAATGGAGGGAGGGGTCTCCCAGCCCTGCCTGCACCCTCTCCAATCTGGATTCCTCTTGCAATCGGAACCACTGGCTCCTAACTGCTCACCTGCCTGCCTGCCTGATGTCCCTAACTGCTCCCTGGCTGGCCTAGTGGCCTGAACTGCTCTCCCCTCCTGGCCTAATCCCCCCTAACTGCTCATCTGCTCTCCCCTCCTGGCCTGATCCCCCCTAACTGCCTATCTGCTCTCCCTTCCTTTCCATGCCCTTCGGACCCCCGGCACAGGCATGCTGACAGCTCTCCACCGCGGCCCCACCCCTGTCCTGATTGGTCATTATGTGACAGCATCCCAGCCAATTTGCATATTTCTCTATTATTAGTATAGGTTTTATTTATCAAAACTAAAGTCTTTTGTGATATTTTCTGAGACACTGAGAAAATTTTTAAAAATGCATACAATCTTAGTGGCAGCCTTTGTCACAAAGACATAGCAATTTATTGAAACATTTTACTTACTGCATTGAAATTGTTTTACTTTACCTAATAAGTCCTGTAAAGTTCTTCACAAGTGAAAATGAAGTGCAACAACAAATGCCAGGCCTACTTTAAGCACAGTGAAAGTCCATGCTTTATGATTCCGATGACAGAATTATTTTTAAAGGGGAGATTTCTTCTATTAAAAATGCCTAATTCTCACCACCTAATACGCCTGTTCTGTAGATCAACACTTTCAAACACCAATTTGCTGAAAAGCAAAATTCCATCCGCAGCTGAAATTCACCAGAGAATTTTGAAAAATATGTAATGTTAAGAACTGAAGAGAGTCACATAGAAGAAAAAATTCACTTCCTAGAAAAATCATATCTAATGGTTTTCAAATCGAAAGAAAAAGAGTTAACATAAAATGACATTAATGATGGCTTCCCAACTACTCCTCCCAAAATCTGAAAGCATGAAAATACTAAAGCAAAACATTAATATTATACTAACCTTGAGACTCACATTGAAGTTCTTAGAAAGTTTATGAGGTATCGCTAACTTAAAGTGAAGTAAATTTCCCTCAGGACTAACCCAGAAGAGCTTTATGGTCTAAGTTAGTAAAACCATCCAATAATTCTCCTCTGAGATTTATAGATTCCCTAAAAGCCATAATTCAAAGAATAGCAGAAAGGACAAAGTGATGTTTCTTTTACCACCAGAACAAGTTCACAGGAATTCTTACAATTTCAGTTCCAATATATGTCCTATACAACCAAATATAAAAAACATATATAGACTTCCTCTAATCTATGTTTAGCACTTTATTTGAAAATAATTTCAGCCCAGCCAGTGTGGCTCAGCGAGTCACACTGACATTTCTTAAGGATAAAATTCTCCCCCTTTTAAAATAAAAGATTCCTCATTTGAAGTTTGTATGATACTGCTTGATGATTAGATTTAGGTATGTATTCCCACTCAGAATACTATAAGCCAGGGGTTGGCAACCTATGTCCAAGGGCCAAATAATGGCCTGCTGCTCATTTCTGCAAATAAAGATTTATTGGCACAAAGGCAAATTCATTCACATACATATTATCTGTGGCTTGCTTTCAAATTTCAATGGCAGAATTGAGTAGAAGAAACAGAGACAAAATGACAGCACTATTTGTGTCTGTTGGTCTGTCTATTATCAGGTGCTAGCTCATGGATTATATTTTTCACCAGATCATAATTTATTACTTGCTTAAATTATTTTGATGCTGAAATCTCCCCAGACTTCATCAATGGGACTCCTCCAAGCTGACACAGGACTGTATCTTTGACAGGACCCATTACTTTCCTGAGCAATTCCTTCATTTGGTAGAACAAGACGTACCAGGCTCATCTTTGCTCTCCCTGCCACAGCCTTACAATCAGCCATAACTACTTACGGGAATGTTATTAGAAACCGGATCTGGGAAAATCAGTGATCAGTGTGATCACTACCAGGGTGTCTTAGCTTCCAGGCCATTTCGGAAGAATCTACATCTGTCTGTCTGTCTATCTATCTGAACATAAGCTCACACTGATGCCTCCAATTCCATCCCATTCAGAGAGGATTCTTCTATATCTCCTATCTTCCACACGGAGAAATTTAATTCCTAATATCAACTCATTTTTTCAATCTAACGACACACCTAAAATAATTTCAGAAGTGCTTTACCAAAACCTTCCAAAAACAACCCTAAAAGATTTATTTGCACTTTTTCCCCACATCCACACCTAGACAGAGGCCATTCTGTCAAACATTATGTTCAAAAGCCACTTGGATTTGTTCATCTCTCTCCCTATCAGAATGGTTGTGTTATTCATTTGAAACATGGTTGAGTGAAATAAATCCACCTAATAATTACAGATGGAATATTCTATATTTTGTAAATAAGGAGATGTTCTCTTTGTTCATTTGAAGACTTCTTAGAAAGAATGGGACATCTATAAAAATAAAGGTGTAATATGCTAATTAGACCAGACAGCCGAATGATCTTGCGGATGTCATTCTAGACATCCTTCCAGACAAAGGTGCAGTGGGCAGGGGCGAGGCAGAGGCGGTTAGGGGCCATCAAACAGGCAGGCGAGCAGTTAGGGGCGATCAGGCAGGCAGAGTGGTTAGGGGTGATCAGGCAGGCAGGCGAGTGGTTAGGGGCGATCAGGCAGGCAGGCAGGCAGGCAAGAGGTTAGGAGCCAGTGGTCCCGGATTGCGAGAGGGATGTCCGACTGCCAGTTTAGGCCCGATCCAGCAGGGATTCCTCAGATATCCCCCAAGAGGTCCCAGATTGCAAGAGGGTGCAGGCCGGGCTGAGGGATACCCACTTCCCCACGCACGAATTTCACACACCAGCCCTCTAGTATAAAACAACAGTCTTCACAGATAGTTATGCCTGCTCAAAAACAAATAAACGAAAAAACAGAAAAACTAAAATTGGATCCAACAGAACCTTACTGAATACCAAGAGTTAAATGGCTTCCTTTCTTCTCCTTCCATTTTTAATTGCATTCTTTCTACTTGGACAAAACACATAACATTTGCATACTAACTGTCTACTGACAACTCCACCCTTGTTTTAGTCTTAGCTCTAAAATTTAATGTTCTCCATCAGTCTTTTACCTGAAGTGTTCCCATTCATCGCTTCCTGAGATGAAGCTTATTCCCCAGGAGATGGGTTGGCAAAGTACAGCCCAGGGACCAAATCCAGCCCAACTGTTCTGTAAATCCTGTTTTACGGAAACACAGCCACGCTCCTTCATTTACGTACCTTGACACGGCTGCCTGTGTACAGCTTCAGTGGCAGACCTGAGTAGTGACAACAGATACCGGGTAGCTCATAGAGCCTAAATTACTTACTATCTAGACTTTTACCAAAAAAGAAGTCTGCACATTTCTACTTGAGCAGATTTCTGAGGTGAGGCCACATAGAGACAGAATTATCTGGGTCTGGCATCTCAAACTGGTTTTTCTCTATAGCCTTGACACTTGAAGGACAGTTTGGCAAGATATAAAACCCTTACTTAGTCTATCCTTGCTTTCCTTCATTTTCCTGAAAAAGTTGTTCCATGTTTGCCTAGATTTATGTTGCTTTTGAGAAATCTGATACTAACCTAATCTCTTGCCCTTATAAAATATTTCATCTTTCCGCTGGAAGAGCCTGAATATTTTTTCTTTATCTTTTAAAATATAGTATTTTTATCAAGATGTTTCAAAATTGCTTCTGTGGGTGATTTTTGACAGGTATCCAACCCAACAGTTCATGCACAGGAGAACAGATAAGTGAATTGTGGTAGAGTTATACAATAAAATACAGAAATGCGAAGGAGTTAACTGTGGTAAGTCATAACAACATGGGTGAACGCTGGTTAAAAAAAAAAAGAAAGAAAGAAAACCTCAGAAAACTGCATAAAACATTATTTCCTTCTTAAAAATTCAAAAACAAGTGAATAAAACAGTATGTCATATAAGCATACATGGATATGCGGTAAAGCTATTTTTTAAAACAAATATATAATAAGATATTCTGGATTTCAGAATAGTGGAGGCAGAAAACCTTTTGAAAAATAAAAAATTAATAAGCATGATTAGAAAGAGAAAATTAAAGGGATACAGCAAATGGCTATGCTTTTTTAAAATAAATATCCTCTCATCAAGTATACTTTGGGGGTGGTTTTATTAGTCGGACATGATTATTCCTATATTGATTTAAACATAATTATAAAGAGAAAAATTACAAGCAATATCCAACAAATGGTTATGTTTTCTAATAAATAGAAAGTAATATATAGGCAAACAAGAATGCTATGTATTTTAAAAAATACCAATAGCTAATGTTTCTGGAAAATGTTGAGTAAGTTTTTCAATCTTGAACATCAGAGAAAATAAAATGCTACAGATGACCACAGAGTATGAAAATGTTTAAAGACCAAGTATCACAGAAGCAGAAAAGGAACGCTGCTGACAGCCCTATTCCTTCCTCCTCAAATACTTACCAGGCATTTAGTACACGGCACTTCACTAGAAAGTACACAAACAAAGAGATACACAGCAGGATTCATGCCTTAAACTTCTCAGAGAAAGAATAACTATAAAAAGCAGTATGCGTTTCATAGTCACTTATAAACAAAGAATCTAGAGAAAAATTAAACCACTTCCAGAAAATAAAAAAGGCAGTAAACACAACTGTAGAATAACAAGAGTCTTTTCATGATTATATAATTATAGAGTCTACCTCCACTTGGTTACTTAAAACAAAAGTTTATGGCGCCTTTACTGCAGGCTGATCTCTACATTATGAGTTTTCCTGATTTTTCCAATAATTCTGTGCATGAAGCTAGTTGATTACTGTCACTTCTGAGCACCTGATAGCCATGCATCGCTCTTGGAAGTTATACGTTAGGGTGCCCTCATGAAAAATTTCCCTGTCATACCTACTTGTGTGTGTTCCACGTAAGCTATTTCCTTAAGCACTCTGCTGTTATCTACCTACACACATTTCCATTCACAGCTGAGCCTTGAACAACACAGGCTTATGGGTGCCAACCCTTCAAGTAGGTGAAAATCCGAGTGTAACCCTTAACTACCCAAAAACTGAACTACACCTGATGTCCCTCAGCACCCATCGAGGATTGGTTCCAGGACCCCCCACGGAGATGAAAACCCATGAAAGCTCAAGTCCCTGATGTAAATGGTGTAGATCGAGCAAACAGTCAGCTCTCTGCATCCACAGACCATGGATGGGAAACAGTATAGGTATCTACGAAAAAACAATCTGCATATAAGTGGACCCATGCAGTCCAAACCCATCTTGTTCAGAGGTCAACTGTAAATCAAGCACACTGAATGAAACCTATCTTCAGCTAAAGAACGGATTGATTTTGGGAACACAGCCCACAGGATTCATCAACTAACTACAAGCATTATAATTAAAGAAGGAAATTGCAAAGATTACGTGTTGATCGAAAGCCTGGGTAAGTTCCATCACCACTCTGGTAGTTGTCTCTATTAATGGACCCTTTTTTTGAACTTATCTTTATTTTGAAAGTATTACAGATGTCCCTTTTTTCCCTCCATTAACCCCCTCCATCCCCTCTCCCCCAGGCCTACAGCACTATTGTCTGTGGGCCTGGGTTATGCATGCAAAGGCTGCCTTCTCTTGTCTGCACTACTTCTTAACTATCCTAATGGTGTTACCTGGCCTTTCCCAAATAAAATTCTTTCACCTGAATCCTTGTTTCATGGTCTGCTTGTGTGAAAACCCTTTAGAAAGATCCTGTACCTCCTGCCAGTTGCTAACTTCTTTGCTCCCCTTGACAAGCAAGTTTCCTTGAAAGAGCTGCCGAATTCCCTCTTCAATCCAACTGGGCTTTTACCCAACCACTACACACAGACTGTTCTTGTGCAGATCACCAATGACCTGCACAGTCCCACATCCAAGGTCAATCCTCAGTGATCATCTTCCTTCACCCACCGGCGCAGCAGCATTGAACAGAGATGACGACTCTTCTGTTTAAAGTCTTTCTTCATTTGGCATCCAGTTCACCGCACCCTTTCTTGCTCCTTTTCTTCTTCTCCCCTACCGCTTACCATTGGAACACCCTGGGGCTCAGTCGCCCTTTCTTTTTATCTGCACCCATTTCCTTAGTGATCTGATCCAGCCGCATGGCTTTAAATGCTATCTATCTCTATCCCCAAAACTCCCACATCTACATCTCCAGCCCAGACCTCTCTCTAGAAGAACTCCAGACCCACACATCTACTTGACATTTTCACTGTAATGTCTAATGGATATCACACATATAAATGTCCAAACTGAAATCCTGACCTTGAATCATCCTTCGCCTCAAACCTGCTTCAGGATCTTCAACATGTCAGTCGATGGCAACTACATCTTTCTAGTTGCTCAGGCCAGAAACCCTGGAATCATCCTTGACTCCTCTTTTATCTCAGACTCTACATCCAAACCCTCAGCAAATACTATTCACTTTACTCTAAAAACATCCAAAACAAATGGCCTGATTCTCCTCACTCCAATACTACCACCCCGGTCTAAGCCCATCATCACTGCTCAGGCTAACAGCAATCTGACTGCCTCTGCGCTTCTGTTCTTTCCTCCGCAGACGTTATTTTCAACCCAGCCAGAATGATTCACTTAAAAATTATGTTGTTGCTCTGCCCAAAAGCTTGCAACCTGTCTCCATTTCCTCAGAGTAAGAAACAAAGGCTGTGCAAAAACCCTATGATTTTGCTCCTTATTACTTCTCTGACCTCATCTGTTAATTTTTATTCTCTCCTCCAGACTCCTCGCTGTGCCCTGAACATGCTCTGAATGTTCTTGCCTTTACACTAGCTGTTCCTACTTCTAGGGAACACTCCCCTTCCCCTCAGATTATCTACGTAGCAAACTTCTCCACTTCCTGCAATTCTTTGATCAAAATTCATCTTCTCATTGAGGCTTATCCTCCTGGCCTTCCCAGCCACCTCGGTATTCTCAATCCCCTCTGCTTTGCTCTATTTTTATAAAAATTTACTATCTTCTAACACATCATACAGCATGCACAGCTGTATTATATTTACTACTTATTGGCTGTATCACCCTACTAGAAATAAGTTCCGCAAAGACAAGGAATAAGACCTGATGCATTACTCGCTGATGTCATTATTGCATATGTCTGGAACCAAGTGGAACCAGAAGGGTGATCCTATAGCTACAATATATGGAGGTACTCCTGAGCTCAAAGGATCCTCTAAAACTCAAACCAGCAATGATAATACGCATAAACTTTCAACTCAACAGCTAAAAATATTCTCTAGTGTCTTAAATTTTGTTATGTTAATGGATAAGACTCAAACTAAGATAACTGAAGCTAACTAGATGGTTCCTTAGTTTTAAGTCATATTATTACAAAAATCTCAAAGAAGATTCAGGATAGTAAGCACTGAACCAGAAATACTTCACAATTATTTTCACTATTATTCAAAATTTAGTACGTGGTCATTTTGGAATATGTTAACTGGGAAATTTTTGTCTCTTAAAAATCTCTACATAATGGTGAGATCAATGTCCTTAGAGTATAATTCAGGATAAATTTTTATCTAGTAAAATGCCCTGTTTTCATGAACTGATCTATTATAATTTCAGCTTTCTTTCCCGTTACCTTCACCACAGTGCTGGAAAAGAGAGTCCCTTCTTTAATTAAACAAAACATTCTCAGTTTTCTAGAAGCTTTAAACATGTAAGGATTCTCAAAGCAAATCCGACCTACATTTGGGTAGTTGAAGCCATTAAAATCAGTCAGGAAAAAACCAGCTTAAACTTACATGGCAGTATAGTAATCCCACTATAAACAGGGGGGGAATGTTTTAAACTGTCTCTGTAGAGATAAGTCTTTACTTATAACTAAGATGATAAATTATCCTATTATTTATGTTCAAAGCAGCCCTACTTAATATAGTATTATTCCCTGAAGTAGCACTTGTCTGTGGTATATACAACTTAATTATTCTGGCAGCTTTAAACTATAGTTCCCCATCGTTCTATTTACTTTTCTATGCAAGTACTCTTCAAACTGAAATTAATTACGGATTATTTTGACACCACATACTTTCAACAATAAGCAGTGAATTCAAACTGCATTAAGAGTAAATAACATAATAAGTTCATTTTATTATTAAAATATAATTTTACAGAAAAATTGATGACTTTTACTTTGTACTTAAATAAATCACAGAATTTAAATTCCACCCTTAATTCACCTATTATTCTTATAAAACTCATAAATAAATCATGTACTCTCCCCATTTCCATCTTAGACTACATTCATGAGTGTGCCTGACAATGCCATTAATAAGACAAAAATCAAACCAAAAATACCCTGTTGATAAATTTATTTTAAAATAGTATTTTGGTTATAGAATAAACCAAAAGAAACTCTACAGAAGTAGTTGAAAATTTACCAAAACTACAATTGATGTTCTGTAATCAAATTACTCCAAATGAAAACAAAAACCTAGCCCTAGCCGGTTTGGCTCAGTGGATATGGAGTGTCGGCCTGGGGACTGAAGGGTCCCGGGTTCAATTCTGATCAAGGGCACATGCCTGGGTTGCAGGATCGACCTCCAGTAGGGGGCGTGCAAGAGGCAACAGACCAATGATTCTCTCATCATTCATGTTTTTATTTTCCCTTCCTCTCTGAAATCAATAAAAATATATTTTTTTAAAAATAAAAGGAAAACAAAACCTACCAGCCAGTGAATTTATCAATATTTACCATTCATAGAAAATTAGAATTCATCTGCTGTGCCTTCCTAGGCATCCCTGGAAAGCATAACTGCCACCATGTCTCATGGCTGAATGAGACTATGCTGCAAAAAAGGTTAGTATAGAAAGTGGAAAATATATTCCGAGGGCCAGAAACCGTATTCAGTGGAAAGGCAGGGTAAGGAAGGTATGTACCATTCAGGCAGCCTAGGGATTTGGTTTCAATGGCCAGTACTGAAGGTAAGCCCGTGTGGGTACTGGATCAGAGAACTTCTATACAAAGTCAGGATCCCTGAAGGATTATATCCTCAATGAAAAAGTGAGTTATTTTTTAATCTGCTCTGCAGAAGCAGACAGAAAATGTGTATTTCCACTTGGCTGTATGTAAAGAAAAAAATTTCATTTTTCCTGGGAACTTTTGGTCATAGATCTTGGGGCAGGAATTCACTGTAAATCCAAGATCCAAAGAAAACCACATGCCAAAATGTTAAATTAATCTGGACCAGGATTGCTAGGCCCCAATAGCACACACACTCTCTCTAGAGCAGGACTAGAAAAACTAAGACACGAGGGCAAAATCGGGAACAAAGCCATGCCCATCTGTTGATGGACTGTCAGTGTTGGCTTTCTTGCTACCACAGCGGAGTTGATTAGTTGTGACAAAGACCGCATGGGCCACAAAGTCTAAAATATTTACTATCTTGCCCTCTATAGAATAGACTGTTGATCCCTAGTATAAAATACTGATAATGTCAAATGTGTTTGAAACAAAATAGGATGGATTAAGGCAGTAGAAACAGTGTCCTGTATATTGGGGCTTGATCAAAGAGTAAAAATATTGGTTGACTTTAAACTTAGTTAAATATTTGCTTTAACACTTCAAAAGTCAAAACCTGTGGTTCAAATACAAGCATGGTGATAGCTAAATTCTGAATTTTCCCATTCATTCCTGGGAAGACGATAAAACAAGGAAAACATGAATGAAAAAGAAAATTAAATTTCCAGATAAACTAAGAATTAAAAAACCCACAAACTCTAAATCAAGCGCAAAAAGCAAGTAAAACCAAGAGCCAGAAGGAGGAAGCCCCAAGAATGCAGAAGGAAGACGAGAAACAAGGAGTCCGGAAGGAGCCTAACAGTGGCAGATCGCAAAATTACTCATTTCCTCAAAAAAATGGGCCTCCTTTGGACATGAGAAGACATATAATTTTTTAAAAGACAACAAAGTGACTATTAAAAATATAAAACATGTACAGAAAATGTACAAAAAACAGATGGGATCACAAAGCAAAATCTAACTTTTTGTTGTACACAAGAGATGTATTTAAAACAAAGTGATTCTGAAAGGTTAACAATAGATGGGCAAAAGCATATCAAGAAAAGAATGACAGCCCCACCCCAAATAACCAAGAGCCATAATATTAATATCAGACAAGATAGAAATCCGGTCACAAAACATTAAATAAACAAAGCTGTTTATAACATTAATGCAAAAATTAAAGTCATGAATATCCATAAAAGCAACTTTCATAAAGAATAAATTCCAGAATATATAAGGAGAAATAGGCAAAAATACACTAACATATGTAGACTTTAATTTTCATAGCATGATAGATCCAATACAAAAAAAATAGAACTAAGAAGCAAATGAATAAAGTAGAATATATATATATATATATATATATATATATATCTCAGATACCATACCTTAAAATTATAACATTTGCCTTCTTTTCAAGTGTCTATACATTATTTATGATATTAAGCCACAAAGAAAATTTCAATAAGTTACAAAATATGGAAATAATACCTACAACACTCCATGAACATCATAAAATTAAAATAAAATCAAACAAAACCTTTCTATATACTAGTAGACCATTTATAACTACACTTTTTTTTTTAATTTATCTTCATTGTTGAAAGTATTACAGATGTCTCTTGTAACTTAACTCTTGCTGAAACAACTCTTGGGCTCATGTGAAAAATTAGAATGACAGCCACACTAGCTTCCGTGCTCTCAGGAGTTTGTTACAACAATAATGCATGTAAGCAGGTTTATTCGATGCACCATTACTTTTTAACCATTGCACTCCAAAATGTTCCCTTCAGTAGGAATTCTCTTTAGACTGCTTCTGTTTTCTCAGTAAAACAGTGAGTAAGTTCATCAGCTGAGAGTTATGATGAAGGACATGTTGGAAGTTTGAAGAGAGAGAAAAATGTATGAAAGAGTCATTATGAAGAGTTGGAAGAGAGACTGGTGATTATGAACGTGAAGCCTGGTAAGTGTAGAGGGAAGTATGGACAGAGAGAGGGAGAGAGAGTGAACACCTGAAAGGAGGCTAGTGAACTACATGCTGTGGACGGTTGAAGAATTCCCAGTGTGGGGACTAGCAGGAGTAAGCTGGAGGCACTCGAGTAAGATATCTGGAATGGGAATTGTCGAATTCAGTGCAGGTAGGACAATGTGCAAGACTGATTCAAGTCGGATGGAAAACAAGATCTTTGGGAGAGAGATCAAAAAATTGAGAAGCCAAGTATTGGAAGTATTATTTCAGTGGATACTGAAATCATAGAAATATTTGGTTAATGTATATGGGATGGAGTGACAGTGAGCCAGACGCTATTTCCTTCAAGGAATAAAACAGTGACCTAAGGAGCAACAGAAGACAAGAAGGCGAAGAAACAGGTGGTATAGTCTAATGACATAGGATTCAAAGCTGAGTGATTCAAAGGAGGAAGGCGTGGGAATAGAGTGTAAATGACAATAGGAAGGAGGATGCATATCCCACTTTCAGCCCAGCTGTACTGGCGACATGGAGGAGAAACAGATCACCCTGTACAGTTACACAAAAAAAGCAATACCTTGAGTTCAAAATACTGGTCAAGGCCAGATATGGAGTATGTTCTTGAATCTAAGTAGTGACTATAGGGTGCATATATTTGTAGACAAACTTTTTTTAAACTTACAACTGTTTGAAAATTTCATAAAGAATTTAAATAAGCCGAGACCGGTTTGGCTCAGTGGATAGAGCATCTGCCTGCGGACTGAAGGGTCCCAGGTTCGATTCCGGTTAAGGGCATGTACCTTGGTTGCAGGCACATCCCCAGTGGGGGGTGTGCAGGAGGCAGCTGATCAATGTTTCTCTCTCATCGATGTTTCTAACTCCCTATCCCTCTCCCTTCCTCTCTGTAAAAAAATCAATAAAATATATTTTTTAAAAAATTTAAATAAAATAAAGTGCCAGAAAACGAAGAAGAGTATTTAAGAATATCGTGCAGTCACATGCAGATTGCCCCCGACACCTTCATGCACCAGATAATAATCTTTCATAGAAGCCGACAGACTCTCAAGAGCTTCCTCTAAAAGACTAATACCTACAGAGACACACTGCAGTAAGCCTAGGAACAGAACCCTTAAAAATAAAAAATCCTGCCCAGCCAGCATGACTCAATGGTTGAGCATCGACCTATGAACCAGGAGGTCACGGTTCAATTCCCGATCAGGGCACATGCCCAGGTTACAGGCTCAATCCCCAGTGTGGGGCATGCAAGAGGCAGCTAGCTGATCAATGAATCTGTCTCACTGCTGATGTTCCTATCTCTCTCTCCTTCTCCCTTCTTCTCTGAAGTCAATAAAAATATATATTTTTTTAAATCATGAAATGCATAGCAAAGACACTGGGTTAGTTTTAGCTCCTAGCCTCCGAGTAAAAACCAAAGATGTAGCACCACCTATTGGAATTTCACATATTTAAAAATATTCTCAGTTCTTAGAAAATGTAACTTCTGTAACATTTCCCCACATTTGCCTAAGAAGATAAACTTTATTAAAGGACAAAATCTAACACAAAACCAAAGGAATTATATTAACAAGTATCAATTCTTGGCTTATAATTCTTATTTCAAATAACTAACCATTTTGACTAAGTTCAAATGAAGATTTTAAAGATAAAAATGTGCACAATCAAGAAAGAGTTTATAAATACGCATGCAAAGTAACTCACAGATATGGTATTCCTGTACGCTGCTTGTATAACCATATATTGCAGAATATCCAAATATTATGATCATGACAACATCTCTACTATCCAGCTCCATGATATGTGCCGAGTGCCCCTCCACCGCGTACTGCTGCCCGTGCCCAAGAACAGTGGGAGTTTTTGTGCTCCAGGACTGACTGTGAATGTTAAAAATCCATAACTCATCTGTGACATTGCCTTCACTGGTTTCAATTCTGCCTCCATACATAAAGATGTTTTCCTGTAAATTAAAAAACAAGTATTAATAAACAAACCCGTTATTTCTTAGCAATATACATATATTAAATTAGAATGAAGGCTAAATTTAAACACAGTTTTAGCAATCACTCACAACATGCATAAGGCATAGTTCTTATTTGTTAAAAAGTCAAATGGGAACACATGACTAATGAAAAATAATGCTTTTACTCACAAGAAAGGGGGGGAAATCCATGTTTTCAAAAAGATATTTAAAACAATTATATTATATAGTCAATTAACCTTTTTTTCCCCAGAGAGGAAGGGAGAGGGAGAGAGAGAGAGAAATATCAATGATGAGAGAGAATCATTGATCAGTTACCTCCTCTACGACCCACTCTGGGGATCGAGCCCACAACCCAGGCATGTTCCCTGACCTGGAATTAAACCCTGACCTCCTGGTTCATGGGTCAATGCTCAACCTCTGAGCCATACCAACCAGGCAATTAACCATATTTTTAATTTTCCTAGTTGCTGAGTCGCTAGCTGTCACACTGGAATGTTGCCATCGATATACACGACTCTGTGCTGTTCTGGATCATTCACTGCTTTCATCAAGCACAGTTCAGAGAAAGGTACACCACATCTGTGTATTGCATGGAGTACATTTTTATTACCATTTCCCATGGCCATGGGCAGATGCTTTATAGCACTTATAAATTATACAAAGAACTTTAATCACATAGGACTAAAATGAATGATGCATAAATAATACAAATCATTACTATTTCAACAACCGAGGAATAGAAAGGAATTTCTTCAACCTAATAAAGATCATCTAAGAAAAACACACAGCTAATATTATCCTGGATGATGAAAGAGGAGACACTTTCCCACTAAGGTCAGGAACAAGACAAAGACGCCCACTTTTCCCACTTATATTCCACACTGTACTCGAGGTGTTAGCCTGAGCAAATTGGCAAAAAAAAAAAAAAAACTGAATTAAGACACGCAGATTGAAAAAGAAGTAAAATGTTGTTATTCATAGAAGATATGAACTTATATATAGACAATACTAAGAAATCCTCCCCCCCCAAAAAAACAATTAGAGCTAATAAATGAGTTCAACCACATTGCAGAATACAAGATCAATGTGCAAAAATCAATTATATTTTTATACACTTGCAGTGAACAATCTAGAAATAAAAGTAAGTAAAACAATTCCATTTACAAAAGCATCAAAAAATAAAATACTTGGGAATAAATATAACAAAAGAAATTCCAAACTTACTCTGGAAGCAACAAAACCTTGTTGAAAGCAATCTTTTAATCCTCTCTAATAAAATGGCAATATGCAAATTAACCATCACTCCGCTACATAAGCCATGCCCACCAACCAAGCCACACCCACCAGCCAATCAGGGCGAGTATGCAAATTAACCCAAACCAAGATGGCTACAGCCACAGAGAGCAAGGTTTCCCAGGTAACAGAGCAAGCCAAGCTTTCCGATAGCCGTTGCAGGCCTAAGCCTCCACTCAAGCTACAAAGTTTCAATTATAGAAGGTAAACAAATTCAAACAGAAATGGGGGCAAAACGGAGCTTGAGAGAGCAAGCCAGGGTTGCCGGCGACAACAGGGGAAGCAAAGCTTTCCGCACACCCTGGCTGGGCTCACCTGCTTAAGGCTACAAAGTTTCAATTGTAGAAGGTGAATTAACTGCCACAGAAATGGCTGCCGCCCCGGAGGGAGCAGCAGGCTTGGCTCCGCTCCAGGCTACAAAGTTTCAATTGTAGAAGGAAAATAAATTCCAGATACCAGGGCCTCCGCTTGGGTTGCCAGGGGGCGTGGCCGGCCTGCAAACCACCACAGGCCCCTCGCTCAGACCACCCCACACCCCAAAGGAACCCCACCCTGATCCAGGACACCATTCAGGGCAAACCAGCTGGCCCCCACCCATGCACCAGGCCTCTATCCTATCTAATAAAAGAGTAATATGCAGATTGACCATCACTCCAACACACAATATGTCTGCCCCCATGTGGTCAAAGATCCTGCCCCCATGTGGACACAAGATGGCCACCACAAGATGACTAGCAGGAGAGGCCAGTTGGGAGGTACCCGGCCTGCAAGGGAGGGCAGTTGTGAGGGACCAGGCCTGCAAGGGAGGGCAGTTGAGAGGGACCAGGCTTGCAAGGGAGAGCAGTTGGAGGTGATCAACCCTGCAGGAGAGGGCAGTTAGGGGTGACCAGGCCAGCAGAGGAGGGAAGTTGGGGGCAAACAGGCTAGCAGGGGAGCAGTTAAGCATCAACCAGACTGGCAGGGGAGTGGTTAGGGGGTGATCAGGCTGGCAGGCAGAAGCGGTTAGGGGCAATCAGGAAGGCAGGCAGGCAAGCAGTTGGGAGCCAGCAGTCCTGGATTGTGAGAGGGATGTCTGACTGCCCACCAGGATCGGGCCTAAACGAGCAGTCAGACATCCCTCGAGGGGTCCCAGATTGGAGAGGGTACAGGCTGGGCTGAGGGACAACCCCCCTCCGTGCACAAATTTCGTGCACCGGGCTTCTAGTTTCTAAATAAATGAAAAGGCATCCCATGTTCATGGGTCAAAAGACTTATTGTTAAGAAGGGAATACTCTCCAAACTGTATTCAATGCTCTCCATTCTGATTCAATGCAATTTTTATCAGAATTCCAGGTGACTTCTTTGTAGAAATTGACAAGTTGATTCCAAAATTCACATGAAATTACAAGGCACCCAGAATACCCAAACCATAGTGAAAAAATTAAATAAAATTGGAGGTCTCACACTTCTCTATGTAAAAACTTACTACAAAGCAAAAGTAATCAAGACGGTGTGCTACGGGCATAAAGACAGACATACAAATCAATGGAACTGAGAGTCCAGAGATACCAAACATATATGGCCAACTGATATTTGACAAGAGTGCCAAGCCAGTCCATGGAGAAATAGTCTCTTCAACAAATGTGCTAAGAGAACTCTGAATAGTGACATGCAAAAGAATGAACCTGAACCCTTACTGCACACCATATACAAAATTTAACTCAAAATTAATCAAAGACCTAAATGTAAGAGCCAAACTATAAAACTCTTAAAAGAAAACATGGAGTAAATTTTCACGATCTTAGATTTTTAGGTATGACACCATAATCACCAACAACAAAAGGGGAAAAAGATAAATTGGATTTCATCAAAATTAAAAAAAAAAAAAAAAAACTTTTGTGCTTCAAACGACACCATCAAGACAGTGAAAGCTCACAGAATGGGAGAAAATATTTGCAAATCATAAGGGACTTGTATCTAGAATACATAAAGAACTCTTTACATCTCAATAATAAAAAGACAAATAACCCAATTTAATAATGGGCAAAGGACTTGAATAGACATTTCTCCAAAGAAAATACAGACAGACAGTAAGCATAAGAAATGATGCTCAACATCATTCATCAACAGGGAATGCAATTAAAACACAATGAGATATCACTTCTCACTCAATAGGATGGCTATAATAAAAAAGACAGATACTAATGAGAACTGGTGAGGATCCGTAGAAATTAGAACTTCCATACCTGGCTGGAGGGAATGTAAAATGGTATAGCCAGTTTGGAAAACCATGGCAGTTTATCCAAAAACTAAATATAGAGTTACCATTGGATCCACAATCCCAATACTAAATATATACTCAAGAGAAATGAAAGCATGTGTCCTCACAAAAACGTATACATAAATGTTCATAGCAGCATCCTACCTTATAATAGAGAAACATGCAAATTGACCGCACCTCCGCTATGCCCATGATTGGGCCTGCGAGAGGCTGGGGGCGGGACTCCGGGTGACCTATCCGGCCGTTGAGAAGACCAAGATGGCGGCGCCCAATCCTCTTAGTTCCGGGGTTCCCGGTCGGCGATCGCAACCCGGGGGGCATGTCCGGGCTGAGCCTGGCGCTCAGCATGGGTCCCGGGCTGCGATCGCAACCCGGGGGGGCGTGTCCGGGCCGAGCCTGGCGCTCCCGGGGGTCCTGGGCGGCGATTGCCACCCGGGGGGCATGTCCGGGCGGAGCCTGGCGCTCAGCATGGGTCCCATGCTGCGATCGCAACCCGGGGGGGCGTGTCCGGGCCGAGCCAGGCGCTCCCGGGGGTCCTGGGCGGCGATCGCCACCCGGGGGGGCATGTCCGGGCCGAGCCTGGCGCTCCCGGGGGTCCCGGGCGGCGATCGCCACCCGAGGGGGGGTGCCGGGGCCGAGCCTGGCTCTCCCGGGGGTCCTGGGCGGCGATCGCCACCCGGGGGGGCGTGTCCGGGCCGAGCCTGGCGCTCACGGGGGTCCCAGCGGAGATGGCCACCCTGGGGGGGGGGGGCGTGGCAGGACTCGCCCAGCCCCTCCCAGGGTCCCTGGGAACATTGCGGGCATGTGGTTGCTGAGACCCAGACCAAGCCTCTGGCCACAGATTCATAGCTTTGCCGAGACCTAGGGCAGGGATCTGCCTTATCTGCAGAGAGACAGAGGTTCTGCAGTGGCCCCAAGATGTGGGTGGGCCCAGCCAGGGATCAAGGGGCATGGAAGGACTCCTGGCAGAGGGGCAAGGACCCTCACCCCTGAGACGGGGGTTGAGGGGTGGTGCCGCCTCAGTGGAGGGGTGCTGCACTGCAGGGTACTGGACTGACTGACGTGATTCAGAGAAGCTCCCAGTGCTAACGGGCCTCGCTCAGGCGGCCTTCACACTTCAGAGGCAGTGACTACTGCTCCTGCCTTCACCCAAAAGCAAGCTCGCTACACCCTGCCCCATAGCAGAGCATGCCTAGGCAGTGAGTGGGAAGCCTTCCACCTGCTTTGGAGAAGGGGGGGCAGTAAAGAATGGGGGGAGAGGAAAGAATGTGGAGCATCCGCAATGAAGAGGTGCTTGAGAAAGAGGCTCGGAAGCCTGACTGGAAGGTTTGTTCTGTTTGCTGGGCCGCTGCCCCTTAGGAAGCGCAAAGAGCATGGCTCTGAGGGCTTCCTGTGTGCTGAGTCAAGTTCCACAGCCAACTGGAATTGGCCTCAGTTTCCTGGCCTGTAAAATGGATGAAGCGTGTCCCAGTGCCTTCACTGAGCTTTGATGGGCAATTGAGATACTATATAAAGAAAATGAGGGAAGAAGTGAGAAAGAAAAGGAAGGATAAAAAACACAAAAGAAAGATTGAAAGGAACCTGTAAACCCATTGTCACTTAAGTAGGGAATATAGTCAGTAGTGTTGTAATGATGGTATGATGCCAGGTGCGTACTAGAAATATCGGGGAACACTTTGTAAAGTATATGATTGTCTAACCACTATTCTGTAACTAATATAAAACCTGAAACCAATACAAAATAATGTTGAATGTAAAGAAATGAAAATTGGAGTGAAATTTTTATAAATTTCAAAGTTTAAATAAAAGCTGTAAAGTAAGGAAGGGGAGAATAAAAAGTGTTTTTCATTTTGCCACTTCATTAAAAAGACAGTTGTCTTTATGTGGTGCTTTTATACTTTTCTAAGTCATTATCTCATTTTAATTTCCGGGCAACTTAAAGACAAGATAAGTATTCCCTCCACTATTCAAAGAAAGGAAATCTTGGTGTCTGGTCCTAATGATTCAATCGTCAAGCCCTTATTGTACAGCAGGGTTAGTAAAATTTTCTGTGCAGGGTCATATCTATACTAATAAAAGCCTTGGGGGTGATCAGGCCAGCAGGGGAGGGTATTTGGGGGCAATCAGGCCCACAGAGGAGCAGTTAGGGGTCAATCAGGCCAGCAAGGAAGCAGTTAGGGGGCAATCAGGCAGGTAGGTGAGCGGTTAGGAGCCAGCAGTCCCGGATTGTGAGAAGGATGTCTAACTGCAGGATTAGGCCCGATTCCACAGGAATCGGGCCTAATCCTGCAGTTGGACATCCCCCGAGGGGTCCCATATTAGAGAGGGTGCAAGCTGGGCTGAGGGACACCCTCCCCAGTGCACGAATTTCGTGCACCGGGCCTCTAGTTGTTCCATAAGAGCTAAAAGGTGAAAATAACCTACATGTCCATATATTGATGAAATGATAAACAAAATGTAGTATATGTCCATACAATAGACAATACTAAGAAATCCTCCCCCCAAAAAAAATTTCTTTGTAGAAATTGACAAGTTGATTCCAAAATTTAGAGATAAAAATGAAGTACTGACACATGCTACAATATGCAAGTCATAAGCCACATAGTACACAATCTCATTTATATTAACTGTCCAGAGTAGACAAATCAACACAGATAGGAAGTAGATTCATGATTGCTTAAGGCTGGAAGGATGAGGAGGTTTGGGGTGATAGGTAAAGGACACAGGGTTTCTTTGTGAAGTGATAAGAATGTTCTAAACTTGATTGCACAAGTCTGCAATTTGGCACAAATCTGCAAGAGATGTTTGCACTGAAAACATCTGAATACACTGAAAACCATTCAATTACACCCATTCAGAATCAGTGAATTATATGGTATGTCAATTATATCTCAATAAAACTGTTCCAAAAACTAACAAGTGTAGACAAGGACATTGAGGAACTGAAACCCTAGTGCGGTGCTGGTGGGAATGTAAAATGGTGCAGCAGCTGCAGAAAACAATATGGAAATTACTCAAAAAATAAAAATAAAATTATCATATAATCCAGCAATTTCTATCCCAAAAATTGAAAGCAGGGACAGGAGCCAGATATTTGTACACCTATATTCATAGCAGCATTATTCACGATAGCCAAAAAGGTAAAAGCAAGCCAGTTGTTTATCGACAGGTAAATAAACAAAATGTGGTATGTACATACAAGGGATTATTACTCGGGCTTTAAAAAGAATGAAATTCTGACACATGCTACAATATGGATAAACCTTGGGAACATTATCTTAAGTCAGTGGTCAGCAAACTCATTAGTCAACAGAGCCAAATATCAACAGTACAACGATTGAAATTTCTTTTGAGAGCCAAATTTTTTAAACTTAAACTTCTTCTAACGCCACTTCTTCAAAATAGACTAGCCCAGGCTGTGGTATTTTGTGGAAGAGCCACACTCAAGGGGCCAAAGAGCCGCATGTGGCTCGCGAGCCGCAGTTTGCCGACCTCAGTCCTAGGTGAAATAAGCCAGTCATTAAAGAACAAATGCTATATAAGTCCACGTATGTGAAGTCCCCAGAGCAGTCCAATTCACAGACAGCAAGTGGAATGATGGTCATCAGGGTCTGGAGGAGGAGGGGAATTGTTGTTTAATGGGTATAAGGTTTCAGCTTTAAGACAAAAAAAAAAAAGTCTGGAGATAATAGTGGTGATGGTTGCACAACAATTTGAATGTACCTATTTAATGCCACTGAACTCTCATGAAAAATGGTTAGAAAGGTAAATTTGAATTTTACCCAATGAAAGAGAAAAGTGACTGACCTGATGGCTAGGAATCAAGCCAAGGACAAAAACTCAATCTTTGTTTCTTCTCTTGTTCAATGGCGAATCATACTAAAAAAATCTTTTTTTTTTTTTTTTACTAAAATAGTGCTTGAGTCTGTGACATCTCAAGTTATTGTGATCCCTATGATCTATTGTTCTCATTAGGTGTTTGAAATAAATCTGAGATTTAGTATTTTTCCCACCAAGGTGAACTCAAAAATATTTTTTTTTAATTTAAAAAGCAAGATCCTGCCCTAACTGGTTTAGCTGAGTGGATAGAGCGTCAGCCTGTGTACTGAAAGGTCCCAGGTTCGATTCCGGTCAAGGGCATGTACCTTGGTTGCAGGCACATCCCCAGTAGGAGGTGTGCAGGAAGCAGCTGATCGATGTTTCTAACTCTCTATCCCTCTCCCTTCCTCTCTGTAAAAAATCAATAAAATATATTTTTAAAAATAAAAAAATGAAAATAAAAAGCAAGATCCTTACCTGATACAAAGCAAGAGAGTGTCCATACCTCTGGAGCGGTCCCCTGGACAGAGTTCCCACATTCCATATACTGTTTTCTAAATTATAACTAGAACCAAGAAAAGAAATAACTTCATAATCTAAGATTCCTGTTTGGTTTTTTTAATCTGCATATGTTTTCTTCATCTGTATTCAAGTTTTCATTAAATTCAAAACAATTAGAACTAACAAGCTCATAATTTCATGTACCATATTCAATATTTTTCATAAAGACATTCAAATTATATCTACTTTAAATTAGGACTCAATCACCTAAATGTATAGTATACATTAACTTGACTATTACTAGAATGAATTGGTTCAATTGCTTTAATAATTTCAGCCAATTGCTTAACCTAAACAATAGTGAGCTGGTCTGCATTTTTAAATTAAAAAACAAAAATAAGAAAACAGACTGGCAGCTCTCAGAAGGGAGAGGGATTGGTGAGGTGGGTGAAATAGGTGAAGGGATTAAACCAAAAAAAACGTCATGGAACAGACAACCAACTAATGGTGAGTACCAGAGGGAAGGGGGGTGGAGGCAGGTAAAGAGGGAGATTATAAATGGTGACGGAAGGAGACCAGACTTTGGATGATGAGCACACAATGCCATGTGCAGATGTGTTGTAGGTTTGTACACTTGAAACCTATATAATTTTATTGACCAATGTAACCCCAATAAATTCAATAAAATAATAACAATAATAATAAATGTCATAGAAGCAAAAAAAAAAAAAAAAAACACAGCTTTTTCCTTTGGAAATAGATGAAAATTCTCTCCATTTTTAAAACAGCCATTTGCTTTATGTATTCAATTTTATTCTTTTACATGCATCTAGCTCAGCATTATATAAGTTAACCAAGGGTACCTATTGCCTACACACAAACGTATCTTGTTTACTGATCATTTACTGATCATAAACGTATCTTGCTTACTGATCAAACGTATCTTGTTTACTGAGATTGTGTGACATGAATCTAGTAAGATAGAAGCTTCTGTAAAAAGAAGGTACTACTGGATTACTAGATAAAAATGAAAATTAATCTTTATTCTTCTGCTCTAAAAATATACATATGAAAATAGAAGTCCCAAGCTGTGACTCTCCAATGCTTATCTAAGCGAATTCCAATTCAGTCGTCACATCATACTCTACCCTCACATCACTTCGATTTGCCAAAACATACAGAGGGAAGCACCCAGCCAAGACCTGACGAGGGCCTTGTTTAAGAAGCTCACTATCAATTATCATCTCTTCTCTCTCCCTCCAACTTATCAGGGAAAACAAACAAGCTCTTCACACACTTTTAAAAAGGGAAGGTCACCAACAACTGTTTTCAGCATGATGGTTAACTCCTTTCCTACGCTGGCATTAGAAGATGCGTGTGAATGAGACAAATGAGGGGATAGAATCAATCCGAACATAACTTTCACAGACTCCCTCAGCTACATCTACCTACTACCAGCATCTGCACCCAACACACTGCTTTCCACCACGTTACCGCAAAGGGCCAGATAGTGAATATCTTGGGCTTTGTGGACCACATTGGTCTTTTGTATTCTTCTTTGTTCTTTCTTACAGCTCATTAAAAATGCAAAAACCATTTTACTTTATTTTCACAGGCTTTTCATTTTCATTAATCATAGTTAATTTCCTTTTAGGTTCCACATTTAAAACTCATTTCTTCAGGTTCCTTTCCTATCTTAGCAATTCATTTTAATCCCACCAACTCTCTTTCAATTCTTTCTACTATATTTTATCCATTTTATATTATGTTATAGAATTCTAATAGTCTACTTAAATATGTACCTAAAACTTTTTCCCTCCCTACAGAAACTATTTATTTTATACTTTAATTCGAGTCATATTCAATCATAGTTTTAAAGCAATCTCCTCTTATAAGCAGAATTTTAAAATACCCAATATTAATAGAACTAATAATGTTAGTGGGTAGGGCTACCAAATACAACTCAAGATGCCCAATTAAATCTGCATTTTATATAAACAACAAATAATTTTTTAGTATAGGTAGAACTCATACAATATTTGGGACAAAGTCAAAAAAGAATATCGCAAGGGTCTACTTATACTGTAAAATTATTCATTGTTTATCTGAAATTCAAGTTTTACTGGGTATCCGGTGTATTTCTCTGCTGCATCCGGCAACCTAATGGGTACACACCACTATGGTATATTGTCCAGGGTCAGTTCTGATTGGTTGATGCCCAAGTTGCACCAGTTGTTACATATTATGAGTATCACTCCTGAAAACAACATTGATAACCAAATTATTCTTCTTTTTGCTCTTTTGTTCTGTTATTGAATGTTCATAAAGTACAATCACCAGCTGAAAAGAAATCAGGTAAGCTGCCATCCATGTGGTCCCAGCATCATCCAATCATGCAAAGGATAATCTCCATGGAGACATCAGCAAATGAATGATCTGTCTTACAATACTGGCACTCTCTCCCAACAAAAGCTTGTAAAATCATTTCAAAGTTAAAAAGTTCAGGGAAATTAATTTACAGGTCAGAATGAAAGTATTTTTATATAAGCAATTACACTTCATTCTGAAAGCAATATTATGTGGCAGGATTCATAATGTCTGATACAGGCCTGGCCTCACCTTTCTTTAATTAATATTTTCTTCCTCAGAATTTATTAAAAGCACTCTAGAGAGGTAATGAAATATCTATACAAAACAAACCTATATGTATAATGACAAATATTTAATGATGAATATACTGAATTCAGAGATCCTCAAATCAAGTTCCATGTAACAAGTAGGTACTATCACAAAAATATTCATAAATTTTGACAGCAATAAAATAGGCATTTAGGATAGTCCTATTACCAAAAAAAATCAGCTTAAACAATAGATTATGAAAATCTGGAAAACATACTTACTTCAGGACCATTTGATAGGAACTGTAGTTAAAACTATATCCACCAATCACCCACATGAACTTCCCGTGTAAGACTGCTTTATGGGAAGCCCGACCTACGGAAGGACTGAAGGGTTTGACATTTGGCAGAATCCAGTAAGACTCGGTGGAAGGAACATTCAAAGAACAATCAGGACCTATTTAAAAAAATCGAACAACACAATGCGTTAAACAAAGAACTTAGATTATAAAACCGGGATATACGGATGAAGAGAATTAGTAATTCAATGCTCATCATATTAATAAATGTACATAATAAATAATCTAAACTATAACTTATGGGGAAAATTCTAACATGAAATGTAATGCCTACAGGGAGTCAAATCATACTCAATCAGACTTACATACGTTCAAATAAATGTCACAAAATCTGAAAGAATCACTGAAATAATCCTAGTTCTATCACTTACTACACATGTGACTGAGCAAGTCTGCTTATCTCTCCCATCATCAAATCTTCATTGATAAAACAGAAATAACAATCTATCCCTTAAGGGTGATTATAAATATTTAGTTTTTTTAAAGACAGTGGAGATGAAAGCATTTACAAAGTATAAACTACTAAACTAATATAAAGATAAAAATTACATTTTTTTTCTTAGCATTAAGAATAACCAAAATTGTTATCAGTAGGGAGGGCTTATTATCCTCAAACAGGAAAAATATTATGTATAACAAACTTATTTTAGTTAGGCCAGGATAACTTAAATACTGTAACTAAGTACACCTAGATCTCTTTGATAATGACACAATCCTTTAACTCAGATATTTAAAAATTTATTATTTTTGAATGAAAAGTCTCTGACCCATCCTATGGCAATAGAAGAAATTAAAGGAACACACTTATTAAAAAACAAAACAAAAAAACCTTTTTAACTACAATTCTGAATCACTTAGAACTCATTTAACTTGGGGTGGCAAACAATAGCCCATGAGCAAACTCCTGTGTTATTCTAGATAAAATTTAATTAGAACACAGTATGCTCATTCATTGAAGAACTGTCTATGGCTGCTTTTGCACTACACCAGCAGAGTTGAGTAGCTGCAACAGAGATCATACAATCCACACAGCCAAAAATATTTACTATATGGCCCTTTACAGAAACATTTGCCAACCTCTACTTTAACTGAAGAGAAATGAGAGCAGATGGACATTATATATAACTAATATATCTATTGGTACAAGTTTTGTTTTCTTTTTTTCCTTTTCATTGGATTTATTGGGGTGACACTGGTTAACAAAATTATATAGGTTTCAGTGGGGGTAAGGGGGAGAGATCAACCAAAGGACTTGTATGCATGCATATAAGCCTAACCAATGGACACAGACAACAGGGGGGTGGGGGCATGAATTGGAGGTGGGGGGTAATGGCGGAATAAGGACACATATGTAATACCTTAATCAATAAAGAAATTTTAAAAAATTATATAGGTTTCAACCCACAATTCTACAACGTATCATCTGTACACTGTATTGTGTGTTCGCCACACCAAGTCAAGTCTCCATCCATCATCATCTATGCCCTCTATATCCTCCTCCACCTCCCTCCCCCAGCCACCCCCTGCAGTCACCACACTGTTGTATTTTATTTTCTTAAAAAGGAAATATGTATTTATTTTAAATCATGTAAGTCAGGAATAGTAAGCAAATAAGGTAAAATATTAATAACAGATGAACTGGTTAAAGGACATTTGAATATTCTTTGCTATTGTTATTCTTGAAATTTTTCTATAAATTTGAAATTCTTTCTAAATAGAAAGTTAAAAACTGTTACCATCTGAAAGCACAGAGTCAGATGCAGTCAAATACTGCCAGGATACTTCTTGACAGAGTTTGATAAGGATTACCGGCATGTAAAATTCTCAGGAGAGTTAGGGGTATATTGAAATCAGTAATATCTTTATGAAATCTTCACTACAGCAAAATATTTCAGAGCAAGGCTGTGGAGAGCTGAGTACTGGCCCCCAAAGATAGCTGGGTCCTAATCTCTGAAACCTGGGGATGTTACCTTATCTGGCAAAGGGGCTTTGCAGATGTGATTAAATTAAGGATCTGGAGCTCGGCAGTTTCTGCTGGATTATCTGAGTAAACACTGGTGTCCCACAAAGAGAGGGAGATGTGACCACAGAAGAAGAAAAAGCCACGGCCGCTGATGCAGGACACTGTGCGGCACGTTGTGAAGAGGGAGGAAGGGGAAAGGAGGCCTGGAGAGTGGTGGGGCTGCGGCTCTAGCAGCTGGGAGAGCCCAGGGTGCAGGTTCTTTCCAAGTCTCGGGGAGGGGCGGGGGGGGGGAGGGGGAGGAGGCGGGGTGGCCCTGACAACACCCTGACTGTGGCCCAGTGAAACCAATTTCAGAACTATAACCTCCAAATGGTAAGTTGTATAAGTTATTGGAAACTAATACGTAATAACTAATTTATTTAAACTAAACTAAATATTATTTAATACACAAAACAGAATTATAGAATTTTTTTAAATCTTAGTCTGTAATCTAAAATGACTCATTTTTCTACACAAAAGAAAATAGCAGTCAATATTCTTCTTATATCTTTGTTGCTACCACATTTATGTAACTTCCAGAGATTATTAGAAGAAATAGTCTACAGATTGTCTTTTACTCTCATAAGCTTATAAATAGCATGGAAGTTTTATGAACAGAACTTAAAAGTTTAAAGGAAGATTGAATGTCTTAATTTGTAGCTTTCTGCATTCGATGACAAATGATTTGAAATGTACATTTACAAACTGAATATTAATTTAAAACACAAATGAATATAAAGAACACTTTATAAACACAAAGCCTTCGCCATTCATTAAAAATAGAACATTGAAATCTACATTTAAAGCCATCTGAGACTCCCTTTCATTTATTCAGAGAGGAAGCGAGAGGGAGAGAGAGAGAGAAACATCAATGATGGCAGAGAATCATTGACTGGCTGCCTCCTGCACGCCCCCTACTGGAGATTCAGCCTGCAAGCTGGGCAATATGCCCTGACGGGGAATCCAACTGTGACGCCAGGTTCATAGGTAGATGCTCAACCACTGAGCAACACAGGCCGGACCCAGGACTCCCTTTTTATAAACATGTCATGGGAAGCCTTCTGAGGCAACCTCTCCGCATGACCCCTGCACCTCTGCCATCCATCAGCATGGGAGTCTCCCCACGGCAGGCAGACCTCGGCTGTCCCGAAAAGGATGTCACAAAATGATTCACATCACAGTGGGTTTTCATAAAGATTTAATATGCCACCTTTTCCACGGGTTATGTGTAGTTTAATAATCCAAACAGCATAAATGAATTTCTAATGCTGTAACTTCAGGCGTTAGTGACAGGCTGCAGAGAGACAGATCTTGTGGGGAAAGAATGTAGAATTATGCACGGATCACTCTGAACTGTGTATCTCCAGACCCACAATCTCTCTTAAATTCCAAACGTGAAGTCAAACTACCTTCATGACATTTCCACTTGGGTGTCTAATGATCATCTCAAACTTAACACGTCCAAAACTAAAATCTTGACGTTTCTCTCCCAAATCTGCTCCTTCACCAGTATTTATCATCTCGGTAAATGGCACTTCCTTCGCCCAGTTGCTCAGGGCAAAGACTGTGATTCTATTCTTGAGTTCTCTCTTCCTCCCACACCCCAAACCCAATCCAGCAATAAATCCTGGACTGACGCCGTGAGGGATGCAGGGATACAGCCTTTCTGACTGTTCAAACATGGAAAGGCTTCAGTGAAGTGGGTGCTGCCTTCCCTTCCCTGCTGCCCTGCCCCTCCGGAGATGGCACAGACCACAGACCTCCCCACAACGGACAACTAGTAGCCAGCACGGCTCATCCAGGACCCTGCTCCAGGCCCAAGGTCAGCACCCATTCTGACTGTCTGAGTATCCCTACCTCACAATTGTAAATATCTTTACATCCTATCACCTCTACCAGACGCCAGCCACTGATCTCTTCCTTTACAACTAACCCTACCCCAAGCCACCAGCCACTCTGACCTGGACCATTACAACAGTCTCCACACGGGTCTCTTTATTTCCATTCTTGCTCCACAAGGCAACCGGAATAACTAGAATTATTAATGCACTCCTATCATTTCCCTATTCGAAATCTTTCCATAATTTCCCATCAGATTTAAAATTAAAAAACCTTAATATAGCCTTCAACCCCTACATGACTGGCCTCGGTGTATACTACTGAATGAATGAATATAACCTTAGAGCTATAAAAGATTAGGAGCATGAGCAGGAAGCAAACCTAGATTTCCTACTTATTAGCTGTAAAACTCTGGATGAGTGAACTTCTCCAAGCTTAAGTGTAATCATGGAGATCACTCCTAGAAGAACACAGGATTCTGTGATGATAAAATGAGATTGTACTTAATACCTAATACTATAACAAAAGCTTCATAATAGTAACTTAATTGTTATTATTGAGTAAATCCCTTCATTTTATACACAATTATATTAAGTATAATTAAGTCTACATGCAAAAATAGGTTAATAAAGACTAGTCTTATCAGATATTATAAATATACATGTCCCCAAAAAAAGTGAAATTTCAAGCAAAAAAAAAAAAAATCAATCCTATAATCACAAGTAAATCCAAATGGCAAATAATTGCCAAAGATAAAACCTAGAATAAAGAAAGTACTACAAAGTTTGAAAGGTTTTTCCAAAGCAATCCCAGAACTACTGAATTACATTCTTTCTTCCTCCCCCAAATTATAATTACAAACTCTAATTGTTTTACAGTAGAAAAAGTTTCTCTAAAGGAATCTATCGCTGATTTTATAATGGAAATGGAAATCAGTACAAAAATTGTCTTTATTTTACACAAATTAAACTTAGAAAATAACTTGGTTTCCATAAAGAAGGATAAAAATGTAATGACTTCAAGTGAGTGAAACAGTAATTCCCCTTAGGTGCCCCACATTTATGAAGAGATGAATATACTGATGTCTAATATTACTAGAAAAACTGTAAGTACAAAGATGCAGAATGGAAAACCTAGCAGTAAAATTTTATCTCCTCCAACAATGAGATAAATATTTACTGATTAATATTTTAGTAGCAGGCTTTGATTTCTGAAAGCAAGAAAGAGTCTGAGTGGAGTTTCCTTACATCATTTAAAGCAGGGAAAGAAACCAAAACGTGATCCAGTCAAAACAGGGATGTTCAGAGAGAAAAATCTTACTCCTGAATTTTAGACTTCTTTTTGACAGTTTTGGCTCATACCTTCAAATTCATATTTAATCTATGCCATCATGAAAAAATATATATTTCTTTTCTATTAAGGCACATATGTAAAAGGCCTAATTTTATTTACCTTCTTTTTGCAGTTCTCAATTAAAAATGTACATTAATACTGCTAACTTTGAACTATATCAAATGCAGATTGTTAAGCTGTATTTCTGTAAATAACTCTACACTTTAGATACACTTCTGTTACTTTAAATAACTCTAACAACAGAAAAAAATATATACATATATACACCCTCTAACTGTGTCCCTAGGGTTAGGATATCAGTTAGATTTCTTTGGTTTTAAGCCACAGAAACTAATTTTGGCTAGAAATTATGGGACTTCATTGAAAAAAATATAAAGAAATTCAGAGAATTTTAAAAAGAAGCTGAAAAATCAAGCTTAGAATAGACAGGTATCTGGATATCTCATCCCATCAAGACTACTCTCAACAAGTGAAAGGCAATTTCCTAAACAGAAATTGGATCACTAACAGAAGGGAGAAATATGCTGAGAAAGGAGATTTTAAGAGAAGTATATGTAACTTGCCTATAACATTCCAGAAATAGTCTTATGATTTAATATTTGTACTGAATCTGAAGTGCTCCAATAACAGGCAAAACAGGATAACATCAATGCAAGAGTCCTATCATCTAACATCATTGGAGAAATTTTATTTTGTTTCAGGCTTCATTCTAAACATTCTTTAGGCCATAAACCCAATCTCCAAAGGTCAGGAATCAATTTTAGTGTGTTTTAAATGTCCACATCTGCTTTGACAATATTTTAATTTTAAAGAACAATGAATTGTGTGAGTGGTAAACATTAGATTTGGTATGTCCCAAGAGTGCTTGGTTCTTACAGTTTAGATCAATTATCCTATATAATATAAGGCTAATATGCAAATCGACCGAACGGCACAACAACCGGTCACTATGACACCACTGGCCACCAGGGGGCAGATGTTCAACGCAGGAGCAGCAGAACAACCGGTCACTATGACACCACTGGCCACAGGGGGAGCGCCACTCAGCCAGAAGCCGGGCTCACAGGCTGGCGAGCACAGCGGTGGTGGGAGGAGTCTCTCCCGCCTCTACGGCAGCACTAACGATGTCTGACTGACAGCTTAGGCCCACTCCCCGAGGGCTCCCAGACTGTGAGAGGGCGCAAGCCGGGCTGAGGGACAGCCTCCTCCTCTTGCCCCTCCCTCCCCGAGTGCATGAATTTCATGCACCGGGCCTCTAGTATTATTATAGGATGAAAAGAAACTGCCCTTCTATCAGCAAAGTTCAGTGGTTTCCAACTTATTTTTCAATTGTGGAAGGCTTAAAACAAAGCTCGGCAGACTGCTTCTGACTAGTTGAAAATGACAGAGTTAGCTAGGATTGAGAGCAGGATTTGCTTATCCTGCTTATCTAAGTCAGAAGCAACAAAACAAGTGGCTGTAAGTATTCAGGAATTAGGTAAACTTCTAAAAGTAAGGAACCTAGATGTGAACTGGGTTGGGACCCAGAGTTCTTATATGTTATCCAAAAGTAACTAACTATGTCCTAATATGTTATATGACTAACCCAGAAAATATTTCTTTAGGATTAAAAATATTCATGAGTTTGAGTTTCTACTTTTCTAAAACAAACAAAATTACCACGTTTTTACAACTTGAATAATGCCATGGAGCTGAAGTGTGTTCTGGTAGCCAATACTGCCACCCAATGGCAAGTGTTAAAATTTAAAACCAAAGGATTATAACAAACACAAGACAAAGGACCCAAGAACCAGATGCTCAAATCCTATCATTTCTCTCAATATTTAAAGTTATGTTTTCTATGTCAAGCAAATGACATAATGTATTGCAGTACTAGTCCTCTAAAACATCTATCTTGAACAGCACTAGCAATCTAACACATCTCTAATTTATTCATTCAATCAAAAAAGGAAAAAATTGATTATATGTCAGGGACTACAGAAAGTGCTGAGGACACAAAGGTGATCAAAACATAATCATTCTTAACTCATGGAGTTCATATGCCAGTAGGAAAGATAATCAAAGGATCGCACAAACCTAAATGTGACAGATGCTATAAATTAATTAGGGGCCCATGAAAGCATATACCAGGGGGACCTAACCTGGTCTTAGAATGTTAATGGGGTGAGGCTATTCCAGGAGGAAGTTCAGAAATGAGAATGGCATTGAAATAGTAAGGGATGGAGAACATGCAGGAAACTGAAATAAGTCCAAATAAAGCGTGACTTTAAATGAAGAATCAGAGGTACCACACAAAACTATCAAATCACGTGACATAATTTAAAGGCTGGAAACACCAATCCTTATACGAGAACTGTGTCAGAGCTGGCTGGGTTAAAAAGGAGTAGTGGAAACATAAAGAATATTCTACAGACAGTAAAAAGGACTGAACGATAGCACTGAGCAGGACATCTAGAACGTGAAAGGAATGGGGCATCTTCAAATGGTTAGTGACTACCTTGTATAGAGAAGATGGTAACCTGTTTTGCACCTGTATAGAATCAGGGAAAGTTTTGTTGTAATGGACAAGAGAAAACCACTGAGCCCATTACTTGTCAATTATGATGATGATCTATACTTTAAATATTTTATGTAAATGTATTTGTTCAGAAGATTCCAATAATTTGCCCGGGAAAACCTCTCATTATGTGAATTTGGTTTCAGAAACAGGATCCCTTCCCACTACACAAATCAAAAAAGTTAAATTCTCTATTTCTGTTTCTCGAGGCAGCCATGGCACAGGTAAGACAACCTAGGTTTAGCCCAGCAGATGCAACAGGCAGGATTTCCAATCTTCCATGTGACACAAACATGTGGGGACACCTTAGAACTGCTTCTCCCCACACCTGCCCCTCTCCAACCACCGTTTCTCTAGCCTCCCATCCTCCTGGTGAGCCACTCAATACCCTGCGTATGAGTGAGGGTGCAGACTCAGAGAATCAAAAATAAGGTGCTGAGCCCGGCCGGCATGGCTCAGTGGCTGAGCATCAACCTATGAACCAGGAGGTCAAGGTTTGATTCCCAGTCAGGGCACATGCCCGGGTTACAGGCTTGATCCCCAGTGTGGGCGTGCAGGAGGCAGCTGATCAATGACTCTCATCATTGATGTTTCTCTCTCTCTCCCTCTCCTGTCCTCCCTGAAATCAATACAAATATTTTTAAAAATAAGTTGCTTATATAAGCTAAAAGTTAATTTCTCTCTCATGAAACATTCTAGAGGCAAGTGAACAAGGGCTCCTGGTTAGTTACTGCCATTGACCGGCCAGCGGGGAAGGTCTCCATGGTCTGAAATTCCCACACAGCACTTCCACGCAAGTCCTCCTCACCTAAACTGTGAAGAACAGCCACACTAGCTGCAAGGAAGGCTGGGAAATGTGGTTTGTAGCTCGGAGGCCATGTGCTGAGCCAAACACACTGGGTGAGGGCTATTGTTAGAAAGCAGGGAAGGATGAATGCTGGGAGCTAGTCACGTTTCTGCTCAAATAAGACAGAACTGTTTCTGCTGCTTTTAGTCAAAACGTCAGTGATTCAGATCCTTTTAAGGTCTGCAAAAGAGAGAAACCTGCAGCCACTGTGATGTGGAGTTGACTGGGAAGTGCAGGGGGGACCCCATACCTTGGAGTCTGCTTTGAAAGTCAATGTTCTACTGTATTGTGCACATATGAACATAAAGGCTTCTCAAAGTTGCCTTTTTCCCTCCTTTGACTTATTAAGATGTTTACAATCTTTATTATGAAAACTGTCACAGAAGCAGATGAGTCCACACAGGTCCCCGTCCTTTAAGTAATCTCTTTAATATGCATATATCATTGCCAGGTCTACATGTGACAAAAGTAAACATCAGACAATGAACTTGTGTGCTTTTCTCTGGTACTTTCGTTTCAGGGTTTTGTGAGTGCTTTCTACAGGAAAAGGGGGACAATTGACTCTATTAGTGCTTCTATCCTTAATATATACTTCTGTGTGGTCTGGGAAAATGCTTCAAATGGTAAAAAAGTGACAGCAGACAGTTAAGAAAGAGTTAGATGAGAAAGTTCAGGGGGAAGTAGAGTGTTGGCTGAGCAGCAGCCTGAGGAGGGGGTTCATATAAAACCAATCTGAGAAAACGAGATGTGAAGACCAGTGGGACAGGCACACAGAAATGTTAGGAAGGGAATTCAGACTTGACAGCAAGCGAGGCTTTTCCTCTGTGTTCTCGTAAAAAATTCTCAATTTCCAGGACGCAATACTTGGTTTTGTACATTAGCATAGAACCAAACAGAACAACTAAAGTTAACCAACGTAAAAGGTTAAAATATAATGGCAGTAGCAACAATCTGTTATTTTTTAACCCAAAGAATCCGGTTTCAAATAACACATTACAAAAAACTGCCAGACTCTGAATCTCAGAAGCTTGCCTCCTTAGCTCTCATTTTCAAATATCTCTAGTTCTGTGATCACTCCCCAGATGTCCTGGGAACAAATCTCCTTTTTCCCTCAGTGATTCCTCCACAGTCTACATCTCTGAAACAAAAACCTCATTTTCCCACTAATGACTTTGGTCATAATCCCAACTTCCTTAAACACAGACTCAGGGGCCGGGTCTGAAGCTCAAAGGACCAGTCTGCACACAGCCTGTCTCGAAAGAAGCACAATCTCCCTTTCATCAAGCATCCCCGCTCCCCACCCCAAACACCCACCTCAGCTCAGAGACCAAGTCTGTCATTGGTAAGGATCAGTAACAGCTGATTGTGTTTGATTTCTACAACATTTGACAATTATAAACAATACGTGTCTCTCTATAAAAACATTCCTATTATCACTCTGTTTTTGCGTCCCCACTTCCATTTGCTTATAGACATACAGAATCGGAAATGTTTATGACTTGAGGCATTACTGAGGAGAATAATAAAATGCGAAAGGCCAATACACCAAAGCCAGGAAAACAAAAGATAATATTCTGAACCAGATCCATAGGACAAAACCAAAAAAAAATAAAGCATTTCAAAGAAGGATTAATAAAATTAAAGAACAACAAAGGACAGACATGTCCACTGAGAACAGTACTAAGTGTCCCCTTGTGCTCCCCAGACTGCTGAAATAAAATGAAGACTAACAGCAGTTTGAAAAGCACCACGTGTGTAAGCTATACCTGTACTTCTCAAGTCTTAATTTAAATATATTCTTGGTACGCCATTCTCTCCGCAGAAAAGAACATTATTTTAGTTTCAAGACTGAAATGAAAAGGAAAAGATAACCTCCAGGCACTTTATAGGAGAAGAAAGGTCACAAATTATTAAAATAGCCACTTAATAAAAGACACGGCCCTATAATTAAAGAACATTAAGAAATTTGTATCCGTCATAATCATACTAGGCAATCAAATTCAATTCAATAAGTAATCACTGGTATTTTGTGTGGTTGGAGTAGCTGATTGTTTTTAATGAGATAACATGGGTTTAAGATGGGCGTAATTTATACAGAGCCTAATAATTCCTTGAAGTACTCAGCATACTCAGTAACACGTTTTTAAAATGTATCTCAAGAATGACGAATACAACTATGAGAACCACATTCCCTTTAGTTTTTCCTTAGATAGGTCTGATAGCAGCTACTGCTTATTACTACGACCAAATTATAATAACAGGTGAACATGTCACTTCCTAATATGTATTTCCTGAGTCAAAGTTCCCTCTATCAACAGGATTAGTATGTTTGCACAAAGCAACCTCTCAATATGAAAAAAAATAGCACATTGTAAGCCACAGATTGATAAGTATATGGATAACAGGCCTATCTCTTCACTTAATTCCATAATGACAAAATTTATGATTTTACACTCAAATACTTAAACTAAAACTCTTCAATGTAATCCAAAAGTAATCTTTAATAATAGATACTTATAAAAATTATTTAGAAATGCTTCCTCAGAAATCTTTTGCAATAAGCAGCTGAAATACTCTGTTTTATTTTATTTAAATTCTTTATTGTTTAAAGTATTACATGTCTCCTTTTACTCTTATCATCTACTTTTTAAATATGCTGAGTTTTTAAAATAGCCACAGGAGGGCAGTATTTCCTAAGAAATAAGTTTAATATAGACATCTATTTTTTGCGATCCACTGCTAAACATCACAAATCAAATTTGAATGCAGCATATGTTAAATTCAGTCAACAAAAAAATTACAGAATATCCTAATGATCACACGCCTACAATTTAAAAAGAGCTCATATATAACGTCCCTCGGATCTCAAAACAGCATAGAGACAACATCTATACCAATACTATTTTGAAGAAGCAAACTATTGAGTTGATTGTTAATTGAACATTCAAAGAGCAAAACAAAGAAATAAGATTGGGGTGTTGCAAACTATAGCAAAACCGACGAGTGTAGATTCGCGTTAGTCTCTTAGACATAGGAATCCGTTTCCAAATCCATGCCACCATACAAGCTTACCTTGCCAACTATCATTGCAGACACACAATTTTTCCCCTGTGAGGTCACAGTAGCCGTGGTCAGGGCTGCCGCAATTGGCTTTACAGTAGGGAATGTCGCAGGCCTCGCCCTTCCAGTATTTATCACATTCACAGTAAACTTGACTTGGAACGGAGACACTCGTTGTACACTTCCCATGGCCAGAGCAATTGTTGGGACAGGAGTTGATTCTGTAAAACGTAATTCATATATGTTCAAATTCAGGAAAACTGAAAAAGGAGTCCGGTTGATATTTTGTAAGCTTTGCAATTGTATGTCCTCTAATATATTCAACACAATTTCACAATGTGATGTCAACTTTTCATTCTGTACCCTTTTACCCCTAATGCAATTCAGTTACATTTATTTGCAACTGGCCTTAGCTCATCCAGTGAGTTTACATGGCCACTGAGATGTCAAACTTCCAAGGGCTACACAAGCAACATGTGCAGACACACATGTAGTTCCACACACAATGCTCTATAAAGGCGTAAGTAGGCAGATGTCTTGAATATATATTTTACAGAAAAAAATTAAATTCATGAATACCTGAAGCTACATGAGAAACCAAGATATAACTTAGGTGTATAATATTTAAATAGCATACTACCATCTATACGCTGTTATACAGAAATGAAATGTTTGTCAAACATTATTTTAAAGCACTTTAACTGATTAACAGAGTCTATTGAATATTTATTCTTCCTTGCATACATACTTGAGACAAATCAACTCTATAATAAATTGCTGATTCAAGATATTTAGAATTTTATTCCTGGTGAAAAATTCTCTACACTTATAAATATCATTCTCTACACTTGTAAAGAGAAGGGGAGAAAATGTACAGAGTTCATTTGTGCTGTTCCAGTAATGCATCAGAAAGTGTCTCTGGCTACTTCCCTTCACCCTTGGACTCCAAGATTTTTTTAAAAATGGAAATAGTGTCACACACTTAGTAGATGCTCAATAAATGTTATTTTCTTTTCGAGAAGACAGTGATGTAGTCGCTAACCTTATCTCTGAAAGCCTCAATTCCTCCCTGTGTAAAATGGGGGAAATTCCCACTGGTCAGAATTGTTGGGACGAGAAATACAGAACATAGAGTACACAGAGCATCCAGTCTGGTCTGGATTCAGGGACTATGAACACAGCCCCCACACCTGGAGCCCAGGAGGGCAGAGGAGCTCCTGCTACGAGGAACGTTACCTTAGTTAGTATTTGTTCACTTAATCGTTTACCAGCGATTTTAAATTCCATCATTAATTTTCAACCAAACTTAACATGCTACCAATGTCCCGAGACTTAGGACTGATCCTGATGTGAGCTCAGACAGGATTTTGAGGCATGTTATTAACATGTGATGTCACTTATGATGTTGAAATGTCACACACTAGCCCGCTCCTCGTATATATCTACAAAATCAAACAGTACACTCTTTGAAGTCAAATTATAAAATTCCTTACAATATGAAATTTCAGAAAAATTACTTACGAATAGAAAATGTTGAAACCAGTGAGATTGTATGCAGCATCACTAAAAAAATGTAACAGTGCGTAGCCGGACGTTGTAACGACTTCAGGCACGCTTTCATTTCCCCGGATCTCAGGGACTATCAAACCACTGTGAGAGAGGAAAGTTAAACGTTGTGTGTATTAGTATACATCAGACGGTTAATCACATAAAACGCACTCAACAATATCTTTGTCAGGGTCACTCAGACTCTCTATGAGAATGGGCAAACTAGAATAAAGCTAAAATGGGTTCTCACCCCATCGGCTGTACCGCAGCCAGCACGCTCACACCCACTCTCAGGCCACCACACTCCGATTTTCTTCTCCCCATGTGGACTGTAATGCCCCATCTCTCCCTCTGTCCTGCTACCCATCCTGTCCTAACACTCTAACATGGTCTTTTAGTTAAGTCCATATAAAACCTGCACTTCAAGTGACCTTGGTACTCTAAGTGACCTGTGGCTTTACTTTTCCCTCCTGGTGAAAAATTCTGGTGAAAATGTTGTGCAGCCATCTCCACTATCCATCTCCAGAACTTTGTCATCACCCCAAACATAAACTCTGTACTCCTTAAACAATAACTCCCGTTCCCCCCCTTACCCCCAGTCTTTTGTAACGTTACCCCTTGTGTTGTTTTTTAGATCAGCGGTCGCCAACCGGTGGTCTGCGGACCACTGGTGGTCCGTGAGGTCTGAAAAGTTGGCAACCGCTGCTTTTGATAATGATCCCTGCCTTGATTTCTCCCACTTTCTGTAATCTTCCTTACACCCCCTCCTTAAATTCAAGTGCACAAAAGAAACTGACAACTGTCATACTCTTGGTAGCATTTATTTCCATCTGTTGAGTTCTTGCTTCTATGTGTGTCCCCTGTTTAATTCAAATAAGGTTTTATAAAAATCCTAAAAAAAAAAAATGCTGCTGAAGCTAGAAGGAACACCACACACGAGCTAAGGGACTGCAATGACATCCTCGTTAAAGCTGTCCGCTTCCAATGTACTAGTCCAGGTATGTTAGGTCATCTAAGAATATATACTTTTATATTTCTTCAAAATGTTGCATGCTCATACCAATTATGTTAATACAGAACTACTGCAAATATACTGTTACTCAATGAAGGCCATGTGCACACAAAAGAAAACCAACTTGTGGGGGATATAAATGTGCAAAAGTAAGAAATAAAGTTGATAGCTGGTACTTCTTTTTTAAGCCAATTGTTCCTGGAGAAAATCCCGGGTCTGCACTCACTTACACACACCCCTCCCTCTAAGTCTGTGGAAACACGCATCTAGAGAAAAGAAGCTGCTACCAACTGACTACACCTCTCCGAGGGGCCAGCTCCTTCACGTGGCTGTTGAGCTAGCATTTGGGCACCACCAGGAACTGATTACCTCAAATCGGGCAGAACAAAATAAAATATTATAGTCAAACAATTTATTTGGCAAATGCAGTCTCAAAAGCAAACAAAGAGTAATCCACTCTTGATGTTTTAATAATAATTATTACATCTACTAGCTTATGTTTGAGAAGGAACAAAAGATTTTAAAGGGAGACTGTCCATGGAATTCAAATGCTGTAACACCAGTCGTAGTTGCACATATATATTTTTCGTTGTCACAGTGAGATATCAAAATGAGCACACTGCTAAAAATAATACTCCCAAGCCTTTATAATAAAAATAGTTAATCTCTCTGAAACAGATAGAAAGAACAGATTTATTTGCCTGGTTGTTTGTTTGTGTTTTAAAAGCATTAAATAAACGAGGGCTTCCACCTCTTGCACAGCACAAGCAATTGGGACCAGCCAGCCCGCCACTGACGTCAGCTAGGAAAATGCCACGTTACAGAAAAACGAACAAATCTGCCTGCATGCACTGGGGAACTAAGAGAGGGTGAGCCCAGGCACTGGGGCCATTTCTCCTCGGAGGCATTGCTGATTTCAAAGTTGGAAGTAAGGGCTGAAGGGCTAAGGAACTAGGTTGAGATACAGGGCTGGGAAAACAAAAAGTGGAAGCCAGGGCCCTCTCTTTGGCCAGAGACCCCCAAAGAAGAGAAATAAAAGTGAACCAATAACGCTGAGACCGGTTTGGCTCAGTGGATAGAGCGTTGGTCTGCGGACTGAAAGGTCCCAGGTTCGATTCCGGTCAAGGGCATGTACATTGGTTGCGGGCACATCCCTGGTGGGGGGTGTGCAGGAGGCAGCTGGTCGATGTTTCTCTCTCACCGAAGTTTCTAGCTCTCTATCCCTCTCCCTTCCTCTCTATAAAAAAATCAATAAAAAATATATTTTTTTTAAAAGTGAACCAATAAAAGACAGGGCCTCCAGGGGACCACCGTGCAGCTTGGATGTGAATTGGGATTCAGCTGACTGTGGATTGCTAGCATCCTCAGGCACCCTCTCTAGGACTATAGCATCTTTCAGGTCTCAAATTATTGCTACATATGACTTTATAAACATGATGCCCAGCACATCACTGTCCAGCACACAATTTTTAAAAAAGCTGCCCGGCTGACATGGCTCAGTGGTTGAGTGTTGAACTATGAACCAGGAAGTCATGGCTCGATTTCTGGTCAAGGCACATGCCCGGGTTGCAGACTCGTGTTGTGGGGCATGCAGGTGGCAGCCAATCAATGATTCTCTCTCAACACTGATGTTTCTATCTCTCTCTCCCTCTCCCTTTCTGAAATAATAAAAATATTTTTAAAGACTTCAATCCAATCCATTCTCTAAAATCTAAAAAGTCTTGCCTACAAAGTCCAATGTCTTTAGTGTGATATACCAGTACAAGAAAGCAATACTGTAGTGATTAAGGGATTACAAAACCTGACCTCGTATTCTGACTCCATCACTTATACACGAGGCAACTTTGGGTCACTCACAGAATCTCTCTATGCCTCAATCCTTTGTATATAAAATAGCAGTAACAATACATAGTATCAGGTCATTGTGAGGATTCAATGAGTTCATGTATATGAAGCACTCTTGCACACTGCCTGTCACATAATGAGCATTCAGTACATATTACTGACTACTGTTGGTGGGTAATCTGGCTCCTACCTATCCTTCAAATTACCTATAATCAAGTTATTCAAAACCACTTACTACTATCTATTATCCCAAATTATAATGTACTTTACTGTGTCTATGCCTTTGTGCATATGTTTTTCTCTATCAAAATGACATCCTACCTGGTCCTCATTCTTTGCCTATCATTCTACTCATGATGAAATTCACCATGAAGAATTAGCTACTTCTTCTGAAATCATAGGGTGCTCTTATCAAAATCTGATCGTAACATTTAATGTGCTGTGTGCTCTATTTACATATTGCCACCAGTGGCTAACTATTGTGTAGTGATATATCCCCCAAATCCTTGGGATTGCCCAAGGGATAGGCGTGTCTCTGTTACTCTCCATGGGCCCTGATAGTTTACGGTAATGAGATGACTTGGGCTGGAAGCTGGACACACCAGAAAGACCAACCATGTAATTTAAAGGGTCCAGGCTTTGAGCCACAAGAAATCAATCTGACTTCCAGAGAGAGGGTGAGAGCTAGAGTGAGCTGGGCCTTGTGGCCAATGGTTCAATCCATCAGGCCTGTATAACGAAAACCCAATAAAAACTGACACCTGTAGCTGAGGTGAGCCTCCTGAATGGAGATACACATGAGTGAGCTGGGAGGGTGACACTTCCTGAGGACACAGATGGTTTGTTTGTGATCCTCCCAGACTCTCCCTATGGGTCGCCTCACTTGGCTGGTTATGATTTTTATCCTTCATGATAAAACTATAATGATATGTACAGTGCTTTCCTGAGTTCTGTGAGTCATCCCAGCGAATTATTGAACCTACAGGGAGTGGGCACCCCTAAATTTGTAGCCAGCTGATCAGAAGTATAAGTGACCTGGAGAACTCCTGAACTTGCAGCTGGTATCTGAGCAAAGGGCAGTTTTATGGAGGGCTGTGCACTCAACCAATGAAGTTTGGCCTAAATCCTGGTGGGTGGTGTCTAAGTCATTGCAATCCTCTTTATCTTATTTCTCACATCCTCCAGGCTTATGACAGCCTCTGGAACTGAGTGGGTTATCAAATATTTGTCACATAGGAAATACTTATGCAACTGGAATAATTTGGACAATTAGATTCTGAATTCTTAGCAACATACAATTTAGATTTTAAGTCACTAAACTATCAAGTCCTAATCCTGACACTACTATCTATTATATGTAAAACTTAATTTCTCCGAGTCTCAATTTTCTCAACTGTGAAATGGGGATAACAGTAACTCTTCCACAAGGTCCTTGTGAGGATTACATGACATTTAATTTTTTTAAATTGATTTTAGAGAAAGGAAGGGAGAGAGAAACATGGATGTGAGAGAAACATCGATCAGTTGTCTCCCACACGTGCCCCCTTCCCCACCCTGGGGATCGAACCTGAAACCTGGATCCTACCTAAGTGCCCTGACAGGAATCAAACCAGCCCCCTTTTGATGTAATGGACGAAGATCCAGCCCAGGCACACCGGCCAGGGCGGATTACATGACATTAAAACTGCCCACTACAGTGCTTTTCAATAAGCAGGATGTTTTCATCTCCCTCCGGACACCTAACAGGAACACTCGCTAATGAGAAGTCACTGGTTCCATCTTCAAGGTCATATACTAAATCCCATCTGCTAATTATCTTACAAAAGTTCCCTTCAGTGTCAAGAAAGGGTAGGTAAGAGTGTTAACGGACCGCTGTTAATTAATGCAAAGTCATTACAACTACTGGAAAAACAAATGAAAAGGCACACATCTAAATGGTCAGTCAATAGTGTCATAAAATAGAGTAATGGCAGCAGAATGACATCTAAATTGCTAAAAAATAAATGTATGAACCCAGGACCTCATCTAATTGTCACAATGAATTATCTTACGATGTGATTATTCGGGAGGCACTCCTCCATTTTCTATCTCCTACCCTTAGATGAAGGGCTAGTCATGGCTACTCTTGATATAATTTTCAAACATTTCAGAGATTAAGTTCTACAAGTATTCTGAGCAATAATGATATCACACAACTGTGTCTAAGCTCCCAAGGAGTCACTCTGAAATAGTCATTTGGAAATACAAGTCTTTACATGTTTGTCCAAAAAAATTATAGTTCACATTCCTGATAAACCGAATATTGGCAACAAAAGAAAATGAAAATTTTTCTAGGGAATAAACTTTTATCTATGTTTAAATTTGTAACCATGACTGAACATATACTATATACTATGTAAATAACAAAAGTAAAGAATAATGAGTAACTCTAGTCAACAATCGCATTCATTAACTTATACACAAAATCTATGCTACATGGGCATAATTTTTTCTATGCCTAATAATATTTCATCCTATTTGCAAAACATTTTATAATTTGTACACTCAAACATAAAGATTTTGAAAATGATGTGGTTTTAAAATTAAGCCTGACTACCTGACTACTAATAAAGTATTTTGAAGCAACCAAAATTCCCAAATCTGAGAACTGATGGACACACCTTCTTTATTAAACCACTAGAGGCCCAGTGCACGAAATTCATGCATGGGGGATGGGGGTCCCTCAGCCCAGCCTGCACCCTCTCCAATCTGGGACCACTCGAGGGATGTCCAACTGCCCATTTAGGCCCGATCCCAACGGGCAGTCGGACATCCCTCTCACAATCCAGGACTGCTGGCTCCCAACTGCTTGCTTGCCTGCCTTCCTGATTATCCCTAACCACTTCTGCCTGCCAGCCTGATCACCCCCTAACCACTCCCCTGCCAGCCTGATTGATGCCTAACTGCTCCCCTGCCAGCCTGATTGCCCCTAACTGCCCTCCCCTGCAGGCCTGGTCACCCCTAACTGCCCTCCCCTACAGGCCTGGTCACCCCTAACTGCCCTCCCCTGCAGGCCTGGTCCCTCCAACTGCCCTCCCCTGCAGGCCTAGTCCCCCCCCAACTGCTCTCCCCTGCAGGCCAAGTTGCCCCCAACTTCCTTCCTCTGCCAACCTGGTCACCCCTAACTGCCCTCCCTTGCAGGCTTGGTCCCTCCCAACTGCCCTCCCTTGTTGGCTTGATCGCCCACAACTGCCCTCCCTTGCAGGCCTGGTCCCTCTCAATTGCCCTCCCCTGCTGGACATCTTGTGGTGGCCATCTTGTGTCCACATGGGGGCAGCCATCTGGTGTGTTGGAGTGATGGTCAATTTGCATATTACTCTTGTATTAGACAGGATTACATAAAGCATAATTTAACCTTTTTATAAAAATTACAAATTGTATCATTTTGCCAAAATAAAAAGCCAACAATATATATGTATATATATATAACCCATCTATTTATTTGTCAGCTAGAACTCGTGTTAATTTATTCAAATAGTTCTGAAAACATCATCAAATCACTTTAAAAGAATACACTATATACAGCAAAAAACAAAAGACATTCATTCAGAAATCTACATTTCTGATATAAAACTCATTTATCTCTGCTATATCAATACCAACATTATTATATATACACCTAAGTTGATGGTCAATATCTCTGCAAATTTATTTTGAACTACAGATCAGTATATCTTTAAAATTAATGAATTATGTAGTTACTTTCCTAAGCTGTAAGTTCATCAATTAAGCATAAGTACTCACCTAAGTACAGCTATTAAAGGTGCATATATAGAATCTCCATCATAAACATACATGTGATCCCAGCTACATTCTGTAGCAAAATGATTAAATCTTAATCTTAACACTGCATTTGGACTAAAAGGAAATAAAATATTTTAAAATTAATGTATAATATGCAAAGCACAGTCCATTTACAGATAATTTTGCTATAAATCCTTAAGTCACTTATTACAGATAATTTTGCTATAAATCCTTAATTTTGCTATAAATCCTTGAGTCAGTGTAAAAGACTGATAAGCAGTCATATTTAAATTATAAAAAAGACAATGCAACTTCAAAATCCACCACCAGGCCATGTGTATGTATCATCATTTTCTAAAGATTTAGTCCACAGGAAATGTTCAATCTCTTGATTAAGGTGGAGGTTAAATAGATTGCATACATTACTGAAACCTATTGAACTGTACACTTAATATACGTGCATTTTGTTTTATGCACATTGTTCTTGAATAAAGTTGAATTTTAAAATTCAACACTCAAGAAGCAACTATGTGATTTCTACACAAACCTTAACCAGAGACCCTAATAAGGTCTTCAACTTTTAACTGAAAGGTCTCAATATGAAATATTATTAACAAGGAAACAAAATGAGACCATAGGTGCACAGGTAATTAATAACTTTCAGGTTCTGAAAAACTCTTTAAGTATACTCCAAACGGCCAGTTTTCCAAAGGTACTCTTTAAAAATCATAATATTGTTCAAACAATTCATATTGATTCATTTATGATCCATTCACAGTGTTTAAATAGATAAATTCAGTCTAAAGCCCTAACTACTGAAAAATACCTCTAAAAGGAAAATTTTCTTTTCTATAAAATGTTCTCTTTTTAACACTCTCAGAACTAAAATGCTCATTAATATAAATCAATGGTATAATTTGACACGGAATATTTTTACTTTCTATGGAATCTTCAAATTCTGTAACAAGATGTTTAAAAGAAGTCAAAAAATGCCTACTTGCTTTAAAATGACACACTAACAAACATCAAAAATAAAACATATGTAAAAATTAGCCTGGCAGATGTGGCTCAACAGTTGAACATCGACCTATGAACCAAGAGGTCACGGTTTGATTCCCGGTGAGGGTACATGCCCGGGTTGGGGACTCAACCCCCAGTGGGGGACGTGCCAGAGGCAGCCAATTGGTGATTCTCTCATCATTGATGTTTCTATCTCTCTCTCCCTCTACTTTCCTCTCTGAAATCAATAAAATACATATTTAAAAAATAAAATACATGTAAAAATTAAACTATGATCACAAGTGATAGGTATTGTAACTTATATTAAATGTGATAAAAGTTGTAAAGCCCATAAAAATGTCGTGATACTGGTACTGTTTATTTAATAATAAGCAGTAATCTTAACACTGCATTTGGACTAAAAGGCAATAAAATATTTTAAAATTAATGTATAATATGCAAAGCACAGTCCATTTACAGATAATTTTGCTATAAATCCTTATTAAATAACTTCTATTATTATAAAGTTGTTATACTTTACTGCTTTAACACTGATGTGACATCTTCTTTATCGTTTTAGAATAAAATCAGTATACCCAAACTGTATACTTACTAGCCTTCAATTAGCCATGTACATTTAGTTTTATACTTATAGTTAATTGGACCATCTGTTAAATATCCAGAAGGTTCTGTTAACCTAGAAAACAAAATCATGAAAATAATTACCTTAAAGTAACTTTAAGACATATAGTAGCACAAGAAAATTTAAAAGACATTAAGTTACAAGAATGGGATATAGCATTTTTGTCAAAAAAGAAGTTATTTACAACTTAGAAAATTTTTCAAATTGCCGTATATTTCTCTAGATCTCAAAATAAATTTATTTTGGCTTTCTTTAAACCTTAATGTATTAAGACCGTTTCATTTTACATGTTGGAAAAATGTACTGCAAGACTGAACATTGCATTGATGGGTTGAATGTTGACACAGAAGAGATTAAGTTAAATTTCCTCTGCATGAAAATTAGATGGAGGCAAAAGAAGGAAAATCAAATACACTGAAAAATACAGATCTTTGGAATACAGCAATAGTATATGTGCATGCTACCTTCAGAGCTATACTGTTAGCTGTGTTTGTTTTTCACGCACCAGGATTGCTAAAGTAGCCATCACCAGACTTACTGATTTTGACTACCTGTTTTTATTATCACTTTCTCTTGTCTATATGATTTTTCAGAATTTAAAAATATTTAAAACAGGATCCCAATTCTACTTCATTTTGTTCTCCTTAGTTCAGCCCAATTATTTTACCAAGACCATATTTTAAATAATTACAATAGCTTCCCATTTAGCCTTTATATATTTATATATGCATATAAACACAACACACATACACATATTGGGGCTTATCACATATTCACATATGCATACACACGTACACATACATATATACAACACAGATATAAGGGTCATTATCTAGTTTTAGATAAAATTAAAATTTCCTTATATTATAGAGTCTTAAAAACATTAGGGGGAAAAAGAATTATCTACCCAAATTAGGGCTGACTGAAGGGTCAATCAATATGAATGTTATTTGTAAATAATTTGAGGGCTGACTGAAGGGTCAATCAATATGAATGTTATTTGTAAATCTTTCATAATCTCACCCAGCTTACTTTGGGCAAGAAGGCAGCTAGTTCATGCTTAGAAAAGTTTCTGAAGAGCAACAGACAAATTGAAATGTTCTCAAACTAATAATAAATAGAGCATTTTCTACATGTCAGATACTACTATAAGCGCATAGTATATGACTTCATTTTAAAATCCCCCAAACCTGCCCTAACTGGTTTGGCTCAGTGGATAGAGTGTTGTCTTGTGGACTGAAGGGTCCTGGGTTCAATTCCAGTCAAAGGCACATGCCCAGGTTGCGGGCTGGGTCCCCAGTAGGGGGCACCCAGGAGGCAGCCGATCAATGATTCTCTCTCATCATTTATGTTTCTTTTCTCTCTCTCTCTCCCTCTCCCATCCTCGCTGAAATCAATAAAAATATATTAAAAAATAAAATAAAATCCCCCAAACCCTAAGAGATAGTGAGTAGTTATTAATCCCATATTAAAGATGAGAAATCAAAAGCACAGTTAAATAACAGGTTAAATCATTTGTCCTGATTTTTCACTTCCAATAATGTCAGATGAGGTAATTCGGACAAACCCACCACTGAGGACAATTTAAAAAGCTAAGAACAATTTTAAAATCTTAAAAGCATGCTGTAAGTAACAAAATGGTAAGATCTGCCAAGCCAAGATGAAGAAGTTGCAAATTCCAGGCATTCAAAGCTACTTTAGCGGGGAGAAATCTGTCTCTTTAGAAGACACGGCCAAAGGCTGAGTGCTTCTGGCAGCCTCAACAAGGGGTGACAGAAAACCCCAAGACCTGCAATTGGCTTAAGGTGGTATTAGAACTGCCAGAATGCTCAGGCTCCTAATGTTTGAAATTCAGCAACAGACTTTTAAGCCACAAGGACAATTAGACAATATTTTTAATTGAATACCAAAACCACACACATCAAAATTTATAAGATGAAGCTAAATCAGTGTTTAGAGAGAAATTTATAGTTCTAAATGTATGCATTAGAAAATTGATAATCAATTACAACTCAAAAAAACTAGAAAAAGAGCAATAAATTAAACAACAAGAAAGTATAAGGGAATAATAAAAGCAGAAATCTCTGAAATAGAAAACAGTCTTATAATAATGAAAATTTATATAATTAAAAGTTGGCTTTATAAAGACTAGTAAATTAATAACCCCCTATCAAAACTACTCAAGGAAAAAATATTAACATTATCAAAAAGGAAATGAGTAACATTACTACTGATGCTACAGAAAGAATAATATATTAAGAACTTCATACCAATAAATTTGACATTTTAGATGGAATGCAAAAATTATTTTTAAAGTATAACTTGACAAAACCAAAACAAGAAAAAAATAAAAATTATAAATATCCCTCATACAAAAATCCTAAACTGAATATTATCAAATTTTATCTGGTATAAATATTAAAAATACATATAAAAAGAAGAGCATGTAACAGTATTCCTGGAAGAGGTATGTGTGAAGACTTGGAGGTTCATGAAATAGCATGATATCTTTGGGGAACTGCAAGTGATTCAGAGGATCAATGAGTAATGTCTAAAGACAAGACTATACACAGTAATCGATATGACATTGTATGAAAATCATCCTATGCCTATCACGAAAGTCCTTCAGAGCAAGAAAGCAGCTTGACAGAAGGCACTACACAAAACACTGAAAGGCAAATATGAACTACCCCTGCTGGCTGAGTCAAAACGTTAGAGCAGTGGTCGGCAAGCTCATTAGTCAACAGAGGCTCACGAGCCACGGTTTGCCGACCACTGCATTAGAGTAATGCAAACATTAGATACACCAATAGCCTGGGAGAAAAATGTGGGGAGTGAGATTCTTTAAAGAATTAGGGCATTCAGAAGCTACTCAGTGCATGAGCCTGGGAATTTGGGCAGACCCTGTGCTCAGAAAAGACATGAGAAGACGCTACACTTTCGCCTCTGGCTAATTTTTACACTCAGAACCAGAAGGAAGTGAGGCGAAGGCAGAGTCATAAGCACCCTGGCTAAGCACTGAACGAGTGCCACAACAGTCAATCTACAAAGCCTGGGAGACCTCCTTATTTTTTCTTGGCTCAAGCACTCAAGGAAATTTATTAAAATACTACCTGACCACAAGCTAAAGGAACAGAGACTTTAGAGACCACACACAACAAAGAATACCGTCATTACAAAACTCGTTTAGAAAAGTACAAGTACACAATGAATAAGTACACAATGATGACACACATAAACAATAAAAAGGAACCCTCAGGAGGGGGAAGAATCTGATTTCTAGTGTCATCATCCTATCTAATAAAAGAGTAATGTGCAAATTGACCATCACTCCAACACACAAGATGGCTGCCCCCACGTGGTCAAAGATGGCTGCCCCCATGTGGACACAAGATGGCCACCACAAGATGGCCAGCAGAGGAGGGCAGTTGGGAGGGGGGGGAACCAGGCCTGCAGGGGATGGCAGTTGGGGGCTACCAGGCCTGCAGTGGAGGACAGATGAGGGGGACCAGGTCTGCAGGGGAGGGCAGTTGGGGGGAACCAGGCCAGCAGGGGAGGGTGGTTGGGGGTACCAGGCCTGCAGGGGAGAGCAGTTAGGGGTGACCAGGTCAGCAGGGGAGAGCAGTTAGGGGTGACCAGGCTGGCAGAGGAGGGCAATTGGGGGCGAGTCCCAGATTGGAGAGGATGCAGGATGGGCTGAGGAACACACACACACACACACACACACACACACACACACACACACAACCCCCGTGCACAAATTTCGTGCACCTGGCCTCTAGTCCTATATAATAAAGAGCTAATATACTAATTAGACCAAAGAGCAGATCGTCTGACCATCTGGACAACCTTCCAGGCAGAAACAGGCTGCTAGGGCAGGCCAAGGCTGCGAGGGGCTGTGAGGGCCGGCTTGGGATGCAAGGGGCTCCGAGGGCCAAGCCCCTTGCAAGAAGCTCGTGCATCGGGCCTCTAGTATTATAATAATCAAATGTCCAGTCTCCAACAACAAAACATTACAAAGCATGCAAAGAAACAAGAAAGTATGCTCCATTCAGAGAAGCTAACAGAAACTGTCCCTGAGGAAACACAGACACTGGATGTGCTTGACTAATTCAACTGTTTTCAATAGGCTACAGAGCTAAAGGAAACCAGCAAAATGACATCTCAACAAATAAAGAATATCAATAAAGATTTAGAAATGTTCTTATCACAACCTCAAAGTCAATATTACTTCCAGTCTCTCAAAAAGCAAGGTAACACACAGGAGACTCTTGTATAAAAGTTTCCTCTGTATGTAAGCCTAAGCATAGATCCCTAAGGAGACTCCATTAAGAAATCCTTCTCCTGCCTGGCCGGCATGGCTCAGTGGTTGAGCATCGACCTAGGAACCAGGAGGTAGTAGTTCCATTCCTGGTTAGGCACATGCCACGGCTGCAGGCTTGATCCCCAGTAGGAGGTTGTGCAGAAGGCAGCCAATCAATGATTCTCTCTCATCGCTAATGTTTCTCTATCTCTCCCTCTCCCTTTCTTTCTGAAATCAACAAAATATTTTTTTAAAGAAAGAAATCCTCCCTAAGTTTCTAACTTACAGTGGCAACAAACCTTAAAAGCAAAATAGTGCTTATTTAAATTACAAAAAGTTCCAAATTCTGGCTGAACCTAAAGATACAAATTATCAGTCATAAATTAAGATTGTGTGTAATAGTTTAGAGTCTCAGGAAATTAATATTTTTAAATGTCTAATTTGTTCCATAACCCTACATGGCTACTTCTATTTCAGCTTCTGTGATGCAAGAATATCACTATGACATATTCAAAAAGCACCGTAATACACAATTATGAAATATATAGCTCTTTTTATCTGGAAATTTAAGAACAGGCAGCCCTGCTTTGCAAATACCACCTATAATATAATCCATTTTCCTCGTAGGGAATACACCTCCCAACTGTATAGGAATAAATTGCCTCTTCTCTCTACACCCAAAGTACCCTCTATTTCTCTATCACCGTACCTTCTCAAACTGACCCAGTCCTGTTCGATGCTTCTCAACTCCTTACTCTAAGTTTAAAACATATCTTCCCGATGTGGTACATATATACAATGGAATACTATTCAGTCCTAAGAAAGGATGAAATAGCACCATTTGCAACAACATGGATGGACCTTGAGAAAGTTATGCTAAGTGAAATAAGTCAAATAGAAAAAGCTAAGAACCATATGATTTCACGCATATCTATAATAATAGAAGCGTAATATGCAAATCAGCCGAACGACCGTCTGGATGACCTTCCAGACGACCTTCCGGATGAAGCAGGGGCTGCGAGGACCGAGGCAGCAGCTGGGGCGGTTGCGAGGGCCAATGCTGCAAAAGCCTACCCTTGCAAGAATTTCCTGCATCAGGCCTCTAGTGTGGGATATAAAACTGAAACTTATAAACACAAACAGCAGTGGCTGCCAAAGGGAAGGCGGGTGGGGGGGGGGGGGTTCCTAATATAAGGTGACAGGAGAAGATTTGAAGGGCAATATATAGATCTTGTAACATAGAAACCCACACATGAAACCAATATGTTCATACTGACCAATGTGACCCCAATCAACTTAATAAATACAATTTTAAAATAAATAAAATGTATCTTCCCTCCTCCAAAGAAACATATATACACTAGAAGCTACCTCTATAATTCATTCCCTCCTATAAGAGGTGATGTGAAGAAAGTGTTAAGCTTCCCCACCTAGACTACACAACAGCATGAGCATATGAAACTACCCACTCTGTCCCATTCTCTCCAACTTCGGAGCAACAAGTATACAGACTAAAAATAAAACACTCTACTCACCACAGCCCCCCAATTCCTTCTCAACCTTCACACCCCCCCCCCCAATCCCTAACCTAAAGCCTCTACCAAGAGCCTACCTTTGCCTCCACTTACCACAAAGAAGTTTCCCCTCGGCCCTTGCCTCTCCTGGAAACATGGGGGCGGGGGGAGGGGGGAGCGAGGGGAGAGGGCTGATACAAACCAAGAGGAAAAGAATGGGAAATTCTTTCTCACTACCCGGAGACAGGAGTAAGAGGGGAAAGCCCCTGCCACTTCCACAATAAGAACAATTCTCCCTTCGTGGTGTCCTGACCTCTTCTTCAACATCCGCACCCTTCACCTCCATGCCACCTGAACCAAGCACTCCCACGGCAGGCACATTTTGGGCATCTTCACAATCTGGAACGGCTCTTCTCAAACTCAGAAGTCTTCCACTCCAACATGACACACACCTGGTTTTCAACCTCTCCTTACCTTCTTACTCCTAATGCCCTCACATCCCAACGGTGCAGAGGTCTCCAGAAATGAGGTAGCATAGAGTTCAGCTGCCTAAAATGTAAAATAGGCCTCCTACATAACAACTATTTCTAATGTTGCTTCTACAATGCATTATAAGTTTCAAACCACTAACTTACTCTTTTTTTTTAATCTTGTAGCACTCCTGTCCTCAATTGGGAACCATCCTGGCATGTGATTCTAGATCAGGACTGCATAAACGACTGGCCTACTGCCTCTTGGTGTAAATGAAGACTTACTGGAACACGCATTTGTTTACATGTGCCTAAGATTGCTAACATGCTATAAGAACAGAGCTGAGTAGTAGCAACAGAGACCATCTGGCCTGCAAAGCCTAAAATACCTACTATCTGGCCCTTCACAGGAAAAGTTTGCCAGTCCCTGTCTAGATGCCTGCCACATGCCCATATGCCTTGCCAATGTCTCATCTAGCTGTAACTGCCCAGTCTAGGATCCCTGCTCAAACAAGCATGCGGGGCTGTTTGCATCATAGGAGTGGCCGCTGCCATATGCAGGAAACCAGCGCAACATTAAGCAGAGCTAAATTAGATCAGTGGAAGTGCTGTTCTCTATCCTGACTATGAATACAAAATTTGATTAAGACATTATAAAAAATAAGAAAACTCAATAGTTTTATTATTACAAAGGCTCTGAAGCAGTAAATCCTGTGTACCAATGACTATGGTTTTTGTGCTGGCATAACCACTCAACGAGGAATAGTCAGGTCCGCTCAGGGCTGCCGTTGTACACCAGCCTCACATTGAGGTCTGTTTTAAAAGTGTTCTTTTTTTTTTAATATATTTTATTGATTTCAGAGAGGAAGGGAGAGGGAGAGGGAGAGAGAAACATCAATGATGAGAGAACATCACTGACGTGGCTGCCTCCTGCACACCCCAAACTGGGGATCCAGCCCACAACCCGGGCATGTGCCCTGATAGGGAATCGAACCGTGACCTCCTGGTCCATAAGCCGATGCTCAACCACTGAGCCACTCTGGCTGGACTAAAACCGTGCTCTTAATTAAAATATTATTTAACAGTTTATTGATTTCTTTTTAAACAAAATGTATAAAGAGGATCTCTGGATTATATCATTGGTATTAACTTTTCCCTGTCTGCACACTGAGCTGGCATTTGTTCATTTCCTTCACAGTATATTCTACATCCCCTCTCCCAATTCTGTATTCTCTGTCCAGCTGGTCCCATTTTTTTAATTGTACATACACAGTGACCATTATTTAGTTTGCATTCCTGTAATACAGTGATTCTTACCATGTTGGGATATGAGATCACTTTTTGAGAATCTCTTAAAAACTATACCTTCCTGCCTACAAAAATTCACATAAATAATAATTCATATACAAATCTGAGGGTTCACCAACTACTCACAACCCATCCAGGAACCTGACATTAAAAATAACTGTTAGCCCGGCCGGCGTGGCTCAGTGGTTGAGCGTCGACCCATGAACTAGGAGGTCACAGTTCAATCCCCATTCAAGGCGCACGCCTGGGTTGCAGGCTTGATCCCCAGTGGGGGGCATGCAGGAGGCAGCCGATCAACGAGTCTCTCATCACTAATGTTTCTCTCTCTCTTCCCTCTCCTTTCCTCTCTAAAATCAATAATAAAAAATATATTTTTAAAAAGTTATATTATACATTCAAATAATATGCTTGGGGACAAGTACAATATTGCTACATCACAGAGAACTGTTTGATAAGCGAGGACTTTCCTTTCGGTATCTTTGTGTGCTGTAAAATGCACCCATTCCTATTAACCTTGTGAAGGACATGTAAGAACTCTAGAATATTGTTTTTCGCTGAAGAACAAAAAAGGCACGACTGAGAAACTGAAAGTAAAGACAAAACTTTGGAAGAGCTGCAAGCCTCTCAGCTGACCTTGGTCACTTCGTGGGCATGTTAGTCAGCCTCCCTAAGCCTCAGTTTCCTTGTGTGTAAGACAGTTATAGCAATAGTACTTATGTCATAAGATTGTTTTAAAAATGAAGTTCAGTAAAGCAGCAAAACAAATCCATCTAGAGTTCATGGCACAATGGCAAAGAGAGATCTCAAACCCCTCTCAGTTTGGTACCAAAGCTCATTCTCTTAAGTAACCCCGATGCTATCTGGAAATGCATACGATTATGAGAGCAGCATTAAGAAGAAACCTCGCATTGAAGAGTAAAAGATGGCTGCTACGGAAAAGGGCGAGACAGACGTGATTTGACAACTCACTGTCACTTAGCAGCCATCAGACCCCGCATAAATAACTGCGTCAGGCTTTTCCTTCTCTCTTCCCACTGTGAGATGGGAACAGCAGTATCTTCCTCGTAAGATTTTCATCAGCAGTAAGAAAAGGCAATATATGTAAAAGCTTTAGTTCACCACATTATACTACTTTGCCTCTCAACTCAAAATTTAAGTTTTGATATACTAGTTTCAGTGTCATTAATATTATTCTTACATGAAATAGAATAAATTCTAATTTCTAGAAAAAAAATTTCATTATCAGTGTAATTATATTGTCAAAAAAATACCAACGGCCCTGAACGGTGCCGCTCAGTTGGTGGGGCATCCTCCTGTACACCGAAAGTTGCTGGTTTGATTCCCGGTCAGAGCACATGCCTGGACTGAGGGCTCAATCCTGGGTAGGAGGCATGCAGGAAGCATGCAGATCCATGTTGCGCTCTTACATGGATGTTTCTCTGTCTCTCCCTCTCCCTTCCTTACTCTCTAAAAGAAAAAAAAAGAAAAAGAAAAAAATGTTTAGCCCTAGCCAGTTTGGCTCAGTGGATAGAGCATCAGCCTGCAGACTGAGGGGTCCTGGCTTCAATTCCTGTCAAGGGCACATGCCAGGTTGCAGGATAATTCTCTCTCTCACCATAGATGTTTCTCTCTCTCTCTCCCTCTCCCTTCCTCTCTGAAATCAATAAAAATATACTTTAAAAAATATATATATATATTTTTAAATACAAAGGAAGCTTGGGATTAAACTTAACACACCAAAACATGGACAATGCTCTTAAATTTTCTATTTTTATGAGACAGGGGGAATCTACTTGAAATTTTCTAACTTACACAGCGCTTTTATTTTCTAAATGCTTATGTTTTACCTGAAAAATAATCGGTATCTCCCGTTCCCTGCTGTAGAAGAAGGTGAAGGTGAAGTCCCTTCAACCATTCCTGCTTGCACTAAGGGAGTATCAGCAAAAAGGAAGCACCCCTGGCCCGCATCACTGTGGGTGCAGCCGCTGCAGACTGGGGTGGGCCATTTCGGCCCTGCACTAAGCAAATGACAGCATCCTCAGCTCCCTTTATCCTCCTAACTGGAAATGGAGGAAACATCTCAAATTAATTCCCTAAGCTTTTCAACTTAAGAAACTAGATTAAGAAAAGCACATCAAAACCAAAGGAAGTAGCAATCAATGAAACTGAAAACTTCAACAACAAAAAATAGCAGGAATCAATGAAGCCAAACACATATTCTTTGAAAAAAATCAATAACATTAATAAATGCCCAGCCAGACTAAGCAAGAAAGAAGAAACATAAACTATCAATATCAGAAATGAAAGAAGAAATATCACTAAAGACCCCACAGACTTTGTAAGAATAATAAGGAAATATTATGGGCAATCTTATGCCCATAAGTTTGAAAACTTTTTAGATGAAAAGAACAAATTCTCTGTAAGACACAATCTACCAAACTCACTCAAAAAAAAAAAAAGATAAAATGAATATCCATACACCAATTACATAGTTGCAAGCCTTCCCACAAAGAAAATGCCATATGCTATAAATATTAAATAAACTGAACTTGTAGTTATATATATATTTTTTAAAAATTGAATTTATATTAAATAAATTGAATTTGAAGTTAAAGAAAATTCTTGAGGGCTTCACTGGTGAATTCTACCAAACACATAATGAAGAGATGATGCCAATTCTATATAAACTCTTCCAGAAAACTGAACAGGAAAGAACCAGCTCATTCTACGAGGCCAGCATTACCCTGACTCTAAAACTGAACAAAGATATTTCCTTCATGAACATATATTTCTAATATCTGGGATTCATCTCAGGAATTAAGGTTGGTATAACATTCAAAAATTTTAATTATAATACATCATAATAACATGCTTTAAAAAGAAAAAAAAGATAAAATATTAACAGATGCAAAAAGTTTAACAAATTCAATATCCATCCTATATAATAAAAGGCTAATATGCAAATTGACCGAATGGCAGAACAACCGGTCACTATGACGTGCACTGACCACCAAGGGGCAGATGCTCAATGCAGGAGCTGGCCCCTGGTGGTCAGTGCACTTCCACAGGGCGAGCGCCACTCAGCCAGAAGCCTGAGCCGAGCTCACGGCTGGCGAGTGCAGCGGCAGCAGCGGGAGCCTCTCCCGCCTCCTCGGCAGCACTAAGGATCCCTCGGGGGATGTCCGGCTGACAGCTTAGGCCGGCTCCCGCAGGGAGACTGTGAGAGGGCGCAGGCCAGGCTGAGGGCGCAGGCTGGTCTGAGGAACACACTCCCCCCCGCAAGTGCACGAATGTGGTGCACCAGGCCTCTAGTCTCTAATAAAACTCCCAGCAAATTAGGAAGAGAAGGGAAATTCCTCAATGTGGCAAAAGGATTTATAAAAATGTTACAGATAACTGACTTTTTATGGTCAGAGATTAAATATTTTCCCCTTATATCAGAAATAAGACACAGTTGACCACTCTCACCAGTGGTATACATCATTGTAACGGATGTTCCAGCCAGTGAAATAAGGCAAGAAAAATGAAAGGCACCCAAATTACAAAGAAAAGATTAAGGGTCTCTTAATTTGCAGACAACATAATTATCTATCTCCAAATCATAAGGTATCTACAAAAATCTACTACAATGAGTTCAACAAGATTGAAGGATGCAATATTAATATACAAAAATCAGTTGTATTTCCATGTAACAGCAACAAACAGACACTGAAACTAAAAAAAAAAAAATGCATATCATTTACAACAGCATCAAAAAATATGAAATGCTTAGGGGAAAATCTGACAAAGTTGTAAGACCTGTTCACTGAATATTTTAAAATATTGCTGAAATTAAAGAAGACCTAAAACTTGGATATACCATGTTCATGTGCCAGAAAACTCAATATTGATAAGGTGTCAACTATCCCTCAAACTGATCTATGGATTCAACACAATCCCAAATGAAATCCCAGCAATGTTTTTCTAGAAATTAACAAGCTGATTTTGAAATTCATATGAGAATGCAAAGGAATTAAGTAGCCAAAATAACTGAAATAGAATTCAAGACTTATAAAACTACAATAACCAAGATATTGTCTTTTTTTTTTTTTTAATCCTCATCCGAGGATACTTTTGCATTGATTTTTAGAGAAAGTGGAAGAGAGCGGGAAAGACAGAGAGAAATATCGATGTGAGAGAAACACCTCAATTGATTGCCTCCTGCGTGTGCCCCGTCCAGGGCACGGGCTGGGGAGAAGCCTGCAACCAAGGTACGTGCCCCTGACCGGAATCAAACCCAGGTCCAACGCTCTCTCCACTGAGCTAAACCAACGAGGGCAAGATATGACTGTCCTGACATACAAACAAAGAGATAAATGGGACAGAGTCCAGAAATAGACACACAAATATACTAGTATGAAGAACTGATTTCAACAAAGGTACAAAGCCACTTTAGCAGAGAAAGATAGTCTTTTCAACAAACGGTCCTGAAACAATTTAATACCTATTTGCAGAAACAATGAATTGAGATCCATACCTCTCTCTCACCATATGCAGAAATTGACTCAACATGGACTCTAAATATAAAATCTAAAACTATAAGACTTCTAGAAAAAGAAAATATTTGCTTCAGGCAAAGTTTTCTTAGCTCTAACACAATCCATAAAAGAAAAAAAATGATAACCTGGAATTCGACAAATTCAAAACTTCTTTTCTTTGAAAACACTGTTAAGAGAATGAAAAGACAAGCCCCAGACTGGGAGAAAGTATTTCCCAACGACATATCTGATAAGAAAGTATCCAGAATAGATAAAGAACTCGTAAAAAGAAAAAATGTGAGAAATGTGCAAAAGATTTAAACGGATACCTCAGCAAAGATCTACAGATGGCAGGTGAGCACATGACAAGATGCTCAACATGAGTCACTAGGGAAGTGAAATTAAAACCACAAGGCGACACCACGACATCCCTATTCGAGCCACAGAAATTTAAAAGACTGACTATACCTAGTGCTGGAGAGGATGCGAATTAACTAGAACATTCATGCACTGCTGACGGAAATGTAAATGAAACAATTTACCTTTGGAAATAGTTTGTCCGTTAGTTAAGAAGTTAAACATGTATCCACCATAGGATCCAGCCATTCCACTGAGGTATTTTCCCAAAAGAAATGAAAGCTTATGTCCATACAAAGACTTCTGCTATGAGCAGCTTTCCACAGAACAGCCCCAAACTGGAAACATCCATCACCAGGTGAATAATAAACAAACTGTGGTGTATCCACACATTGGAATACTACTCAAGAATTAAAAGGAATAAATTATGGTACACCTTTAATGAGTCTCAAAATAAATATGCTGTGTGAAAGAAGCCAGACAAAAGGGAATACATAATGCATGATTCCACTTGTATAAAATCCTAGAAAATGCCAACAAATCTAGTATAGTGACAGAAAGCGGCTTAGTAGTTGCCTGGGGATGGTGAGAAACAGCAGGAAAGGGAGGATTTGGGGTGTAATGGGCATTTTTATAATCTTGATAGTGGTGACAGTTTCAGAGGCACATGTCAAAACTTTTTAAATTATACAGTTTACTGCATGTCAATTATACCTCAAATAGCTCTTATAAATAATTTAAAGGAAAAAATTACAATTGCAATTAAATAATACATTTGAACGTACTAAAGAGGAACAATAGTGCTATAAAGGTACATAACATGGGGTAACATAGCTTGAGGAGTCAGAAAAGCCTCCTAGAGATACTAGTATATAAGCTAAGATTTGCAGGATGGTTAGTAATCAGCCACAAAAAAAGACCAGATAGGAAAGAGGGTTCAAAAAGAATGGGCCCCTTACAAGGGACCTTAGAAGACCACTGCAGAGAAAAAAGGAAAGCTGAGTCTCATCTGTTACAGGAGCCAAACCATGCAGCACATGGTCTTGAAAACCATGCTGCAAGTAGCTTACTTTATCAACTGAGGGTCTTAGAAACACTCAATCGAAATTATTTAAAAATTTCTACTACGTGGCCCAGGCTGGTGTGGCTCAGTTGGTTGGGCATCATCCCATGCACAGGGCACATGCCCAGGTTCCAAGCTGTTTTGCTCACACATCAAAGTTTCTCTCTCTCTCTCTCTCTCTCTCTCTCTCTCTCTCTCTCTCTCTCTCTCTCTCCTCTCCCTCTCCCTCTCCATTGCTCTCTCTCTAAAACTCAATTTTAAAAATTCTACTATATGCTTTTTAATAATCAAAAAATGCATGAATATAAATTACATATTATAATTTAGAAATAAAGAAGACCTAGGAACAGGAAATATTCTATTTAACTTTATAGTTACTGATAGTTTCCATACCATTAATAAAAAGGATTCCAAGGTACATGTGTGTATATAAGTACATGTGTGTATATAAATGTTAAGAAAAACATTTATACTTTTAACCCTACTTCTTTTTGCTTATAATAGCAACCTCATTCCTAATATTATATCTTTGTTTTGTTGTCTCTAGAAATACTTTCATTATAAATGTGTGAAATTCAGTATCCATATTTGACTAACCTATGATTTAAAAAGTATCTATATACAGTGAACATGCAATAAGATTTAAGAGATGATTTTAAGAAAATGTTCACTAAATGTTTTAATAATGAAGTTACACTTGCAAATTATTCACAATGAGATATTTTTCCAAACTCAGAGCACTAATTTAGGTCAGTGGTAGGCAAACTCATTAGTCAACAGAGCCAAATATCAACAGTACAACGATTGAAATTTCTTTTGAGAGCCAAATTTTTTAAACTTAAACTTCTTCTAACGCCACTTCTTCAAAATAGACTCGCCCAGGCCGTGGTATTTTGTGGAAGAGCCACACTCAAGTGGCCAAAGAGCCACATGTGGCTCGAGAGCTGTGGTTTGCTGACCACTGATTTAGGTTATTTTGTTTGCCTAAGAGAAATCAGAAGTCATAGGTTCCTGAGTCACATTAGCAAGAAAATGTGTAGGTTGGAACACAGAATATAAATTTATATAAATATAAACCTCAACTACTCTACAAAAATAATTCTAAACAACCAGCTTCTAAAAGAGAATGCTGTTTATTCCAATGGATTTATAGCAAAATGTTTTCTAGCCTGATATACTAAGCTACTCAAGTAAATACAATTTGAATTAGCATATATCGTATCCTTGATTACTGTATTTCAAATTGCCATCATCCTTTCTGGTTCTCAGTCCTAAATCTTCCAGGTTTGCTGAAGCTGCAGATCAATGTTCATTTTGTTTTACCTATGTGAGGAATGGCTTATAATTCTGAGTGTTTCATTCTTTTCAAGTGGAAACAGACAGAAGACTGGAATCAATGCTAAGGGAACTGCAAGTACCACTTTTGATATCACATTTGCTTCTGCATTTCTCCCCCAACCATCAGTCTTCCATTCTAAAGAAGCATTTGAAGAACACTTCTTCCTTAGTCAAATCCCTACAGTAGGGGGGAAAAAGCGAAGTTACCATGGAACCAGCCAATTAATTTTGACACCTGCTTACCAAGACTGATCACTTCTGATGTCTGTTTGTTTGGGTTGCTATCCTCCAGTTTAGTAAAAGACTTTCAGGATAATTAATGAAGTGAGAGTTTCCAGTTAAAGTCTTTCCCACTGTGTCATTACTTCAAGCCACCATCCTCAAATAAACCTTTCTTAGCTTCACATGTCCTTTACCAGGAAGGATTCTTTTCTTCTAACTTGAGTCTTCCCTTTAATATTAAATACCACATTTTCTTTACCCCTAAGTGTCCGAGTTATATTTACTCTAATTAATAGCTTGTATTCCACAGAGAAATGAAATGTATTCTACTTATCAATAGAACAGTTTCCAAGGAAATGAAGAACATTCAATGCTTCGTTCAGGGTTTATGGTGGCCTGCATCTATACTGAAAAAGCTATCCCTGTTTTACTCACTAATGGACTGTGCTTATGGACACCATCTCTGTTATTCAAGCTCGCTTTAACTTGATCTGCGATCTTCCCTACTGTGACAGCATCTGCTGGTGGGACAACATCTGCTGGTGAGGCTACAGGCTGCTGATCTAGCTGATTCATGAGTCCAATACTATAAACTGTAGATAGGCGCTTCCCAGGACAGTAGCAATTTTATCCTTAGACAGATGGAGCGAATCCGCCCACACAAAGGCCAATATCCCTGAATTACATAGGAATCAGGCAATCTTCCTATTTACGTACAAAAAGATGTAAAAAAAAAATGGATATGTCTTTTTTCATTGCTGGCTCCCAGTTCGTATGTTCAAAATCTCTCCTGTTAGATAAAGAGACTGGCTACTATAGTCAGAACAAAAGTTTAAGAACACTTAAGTAAAAAGGGCTAACTAATAAGCACACTTCAGTATACCTTTCCTCATCTTGAAACTCTTTCTTAAACTTTAAATTATCCTCTCTCCCAAGTTTAAAAAAAAAAAGTGTATTTTTTATTTTATTTTTTAATGTATTTTTATTGATTTCAGAGAGGAAGGGAGAAGGAGAGAGAGATACAAGCATCAGTGATGAAAGAGAATCATTGATCAGCTGCCTCCTGCACGCCCCACACTGGGGATCAAGCCCACAACCTGAGCATGTGCCCTGACTGGTAATTGAACACTCAACCACTGAGCCACATTGGTCAGACAAAGAAGTGTATTTTTTGAAAGTATCTGTAATAATAAAAGAGTAATATGCAAATGACCGAACGGCTTAACAGCAAGACGACCATGCTATGACACGCACTGGCATCGGGCCAGCCAAGGCAGGTGCGATGCGATCGGGGGGCGGGGGGGAGGGTGCTGCCATCACCCCAAAGAGGGAGGCCCAGGCCACCAACTGGTGGGCTGCGGTGGGTGGGCAGGGCCTCCCTCTGTGGGGCTATCAATCGAGGGGCTCCCAGACTGCGAGAGGGCGCAGGCGGGGCTGAACCCCGCCCCCCCCCCCACGCACAAATTTCATGCACCGGGCCTCTAGTAGTACTATACTAATTTGTGAAACTGGGAAACATTTCAACCTATTGCTACACATGAATTTCATGAAATTTCATTTTGAGATTTCACTTCCAAAAGCCTGTCATAAATTAAACAGTAGGATCTACCTAAAATTAAAAAGCACTATTTTAAAAAAATACATTTTTACATTGAGTATTAGGGGCATTGTTTTAATCAGCAACAGTGAAAAAATAAATAAGAAAAATATACTGGGTTTAGAACTCCCAGGAAACTTTCCTATAATTAACAAGGTGAACCATATTCTTACCTTTGTCTTACAGCCTAAGAGACATTTCACTTAGATTGTGCTATCATCCTAACAATAAATATTAGTAATCTACATAAAGTAATTTCAGAGCCATAAATCAGGCAGAAAACTTCATGTTAAATTATCTAGAAGGCTAAGAAGACGACTTAGTCAATGACTTAACTGCAATGACTTAACAGCAACCCTAATGGCCTTAACTATCTTATTTTCTGCTCCCCCACATTCACCCATTTCTTTTCATATCAGGCAGGAATGCAATAAATATCATCCAACAGGGAGAAAGCATCTTTACTGTTTTAATGCAAATTCCTAGGGCCTTGAGTTTCAGAAAAATCAAAGCCACCTGACCAGTGACAGTGGTTGAGCATCGAACTATGAACCAGGAGGTCACAGTTCGATTCCCAGTCAGGGCATATGCCCACATTGTGGGCTCAATCCCAATTAGGGGGCGTGCAGGAGGCAGCCAATCAACGATTCTCTCTCATCACTGATGTTTCTCTCTCTCTCTCTCCCCCTCTCCCTTCCTTTCTGAAATCAATAAAAATATCTGGGGAAAAAGAAAGAAAAACCAAATGCTCCCATACAACAGCTGACAGGGAAATAACCAGTTAGGAAACCCCGTTATCATCACCTCATTAAAAAGCCCGGGCATTTCATTCTTCTAGCTAACCAAAACATCACTCTCTCGTTTCTCAATTTTAAGAGTGTCCTAGCAAATTCAACATAGTGTATTGGCTCACAGTAAACATTCTAGAGTTAAGTTGGCCGGTTTGCAATCGCGAATCGGCCCTCCTCCTGTGTCATCTTGGGCAAATTACACTCACTGCCTTGATTCCTCTCTGCAAGTCCATTCTATTTCTAGTAACTCACTGAGTTGCTGGTGAGGAACAAATAAGATCATCCACGCTAGGCGCTTAGAACCGGTGTTTGGCATATAGTGAGCCCATCCTAAACTCTCCTTAGAGCCACTATTATTATTACTAAATAAAATATTCGCCGTGGTTACCTCCAGAGAGAGCACTGCGATGGGAGGGAGGGGCAGGTCCTGGGAGGCCCTAACTTTTAACCTTCCCACTTCTGCACGGTGGGCATGTTCCACGATGCTCAAGGACTTCATGAGTTACTTGCATAATTTCTGATTTTAAAAAAATAAATAAAAATGTGTGTGTCCTAACAAAATGGTGTTTGGCACTGTCACTGAGTGTGGAAACGTGGATAAGCGGGGGGCCCAGAAGTCGCTGCGGACATCTGGACCATCGGGAAAGCTTGGCGTCCAGCGCGGGTCAGTGCTCCGCGCGGGGCCAGGAGGGGGCGGCGGGTCCGCTCCCGGCCCGGGGGACCCCCCAGGCCGCAGCCGAGGGGGACGGGGAGGGACGGGGGGGGGGGCGGGGGGCAGGGCGGAGGCTCGGAGTCCCGCGAGGCACTTACTTGAACCTGCCCTGGCAGTGCTGGCACTGGTCCCCCACCCAGCCGGGGTCGCAGAGGCAGGTGGCGTTGACACAGCGGCCGGAGAAGCAGGAGCCGGTCCTCTCGCACGGCTTGGACTGGGACACCTGCGCGTAGAGCGCCAGGTAGAGGAAGCCATAGCACAGCAGCCAGCTGCTCCCGGCCAGCAGCCTGGAGGAGGCGCCCCCGCCGCCGCCGCCCGCCGCCCGAGCCCGAGCCCTCCAGGGCCCCGCGGGCGCCGGCTGCGGGGGGCCGGCGCGGGCCGGGGGTCCCGGCTCCATGGTCCTCGGCGCCCCTGCCCGGCGGGGTGGGGGGCTGCGCTCGCGGCCGCGGACAGGGATGCTCCGGAGGGCGATCCGCCCGGAGGAAACCTGGCCCCCTCCGGTGGCTCTTCACCGGCGCCGGCCCCAGTCCCGCTCCCCCGGCCGGAGGGACAGATCCCCGCCGCGGTCGCCTCCGCTCGGCGCCTTCCAGTCGTGCTCGGGCATCGCCTCTCCGGCTCCTGACCTTGTCCTCAGCGGGCCGAGCCCTCCGCCGCGGCGCCCCGAGCCGGGCCGGAGGCGGGGAGCCGGCGGTGCAGGCTGCGCGGGGCGCTCCCGGAGGGGACCTGCAGGAGGGGACCTGCGGGGGGGAGGGGACCCCGCGCGCGGCCCCGCCTCGCCCGTGGCTCGCGCCAACTGCCTCCGCTCCGAGCCCCGTGCGCCAGGCAGGGCGGGGCCCCTGGAGCCCCGAGGTGGGCGCGTCCAAAGCAGCGAGGGGGGTTCGGGAAGCGGGGAGTCAGCCTCGCACCTCCCGGCGGGCGGCCGATGGCCCCCCGGCAGCCATATCCTCTCTCGTGTCCCTAGACAGCCACGAGCGCTGCAACGGGAGCCCGCAGGGCGCGGGACGGCCGCCCCCCGGCCTGTCGCCTGCCCACGCTCACCCCCACAGGCCCGGCGCCGTGGTCTCGCCCCGCCTTCACGAGGATCCGGGACTCCCCCGTGCGCGCCCCCACCCGCCCGACCCGGGAGCCGGAGGGTGAGTGGCCCCCCAGGTGTGAGCCGCGCGCCCGCGGTGCCCTGGCCCGCCGCGCGCCGGGGAGCCCGGCCCCCGTCGCCCCTCGCGCCCCCTGAGCCCCCCACACACGAAGGATCAGCTCGGGACCAGCTTGCAGCTTCAGCAGAAAAGGAGCCCTACGCGTCCGCCGTCTGCAGCTGCAAAAGTGCAGCGCCTTTTCCCTGGCGCTTCCCCTTCCTCCACCCCATCCTCCGGCCGGTTTCTTTTTCACTTCTTCGCTTTTGTATTTGTTTGTGTTTTCTTAAAAAAAAAACTCCAGCCGCACACAAAGAGCTGAGCGTGTGCAGCACGTTGTGGGGTCCGCAAGGGCTGGGAGGGGCTGGGATTGGGGACTGGAGGACCGCGGAGCCAGGTCCGCGGAGGGACCTCCCCAAAGGGGAGCAATGTCCTCCACCGAAATAATGACACCCCCCGCCCCCATCCAAGATCCGCGCGGTTCAGCGCCCCCTCCCCCCGCCTTGCCAACGTCGCCTCGGAATCCCAGGTATCGCCTTTTCTGCTCCTCAGTGTTTCCTCCTCCATCTGGGACAGTGTTTTGCCTTGAAAAATATTGCAACATCGTGGCTTTTTTTTTTTTTTTTTTTCGGTTTTTTTTTTTTTTTAAGAAGAGTAGAAAGGATGCCCAAAATGAGCCGTTTTCCTTCCAAAGCGGCAATCTTCCCTCCTTCAGATGACTTTCCAAGATTTGATGGCTTATGCTGACATGTTTGCTTTGTACTTTTGTGCCTTCTCTGCACAGGCTATTGGAACCCTTGAGAAAGAGCCCCACTACAGACGGCAGCGTTTCAGCAAGGTTACTGGATCCCCTCCAAAGGAGAGCAGGCGGGACGAAGAGGAATTTGGAATCCGCCAAAGGCATTTCTGACAGCAAATGGAGAAAAGTTTTAGTTGTAACCACACAGTCATAATATTATTGTTAAGATTCAGCGCGTGTTTATTTGGGGCATAATGTGCCCGCGTCATCACTTTTAATCTCTATTATCCCCCACTTTGCAGATGAAATCCGCCATTAACCCCATTTCACAGATGAGCGTAGAGACTCGGCAAGGTTGAAAGATTTATCAATGGCAAATGCGGAGTAAGCAGCGAACCAAGCTTTCAACACAAGTGCTCTGACTTCCCGTGCTTTTTCCCAGCATTTACCGGGCTGTTTCTATCAGCAGATGCTTTGAATAAATTCAAGTGTTGGCTTGGTTTGAAAATACTTCAGCAGTGACTTGAAGAAAACAAAGGTCCATAAAGAGGTGGCTCCTTGGAAAGTAGAAAAAAGAAAAACCATGATTTTTATTTATAGAACAACAACAACAAAAATCACAGTTCTCCCATAAAACCAATATTTGAAATATCATCCTCAGACCTTAAAACTTAGGACAGCCCCTTTTTCCTTCCACATATTTTCTACATCAAGATGATCCTTTGAGATGACTCGGGATAGGGGGAGAAGGGAAGAGAACATTCTGCCCGGCTGGTGTGGTTCAGTGGTTGAGCATCGACATATGAACCAGGAGGTCCCCCTTCGATGCCCGTCAGCGCTCATGCCAGGATTGCTGCTCAATCCACTCAATCCCCCACGTGGGGTGTGCAGGAAGCAGCCGATCAATGATTCTCTCATCACTGATGTTTCTGTCTCTCCCTCTCCCTCTCTGAAATCAATAAAAATACACTTTTTTAAAAATAAGGAAAAAAAAATAAAAACAGGATGTTCTCTTGGATCACACCTTTTAATTTCCATGACTTACCTAGAACCCTTTCTGGTATTAGCCAGACAGATACCATCTCTGCTGCCTTCTGCATTCTTCCCCCGTGCCAGCCAAAGTTTAAAGGCGGTCACGTCTTTCTCACATCTACTGTAGAGTTGCTTTCAGGCATGTGGAAAGTATCCAAGCCCTTACAAACATCGCTGAGTGTGAAGGCAATTCAAATGGCACAGTGCAGCCCCTTTAACAAGAGAGATCACTGCTCAGCCACGTACTGACTGCAGCCTGTATTCCAGCTAAGGATCTGCCCATTCAAACCTACCTCTGAATCTTGTCACCACTATAAGCAGCTCAGTTCTTCGTGTTACATTGAAGAACATGCAGCCCCACAGGCCTCCTCTCAGCATATTTAGAATCAAGTTGACCGTATTAAATTTATACAAAATTATTCTCATTGGGATCTCACAGGGTTCCCACTTGACCTGTGTCCTACTTCTCTTTGAAATTCTTTTAGTCAACATTTACTGAGGAACTATTACAAATGTAAGCAAGAGAAAACAAAGATGAATACAACTTGAGTCATACCCCTGGATAGGCTTATCTTTTCTGAGGCTCACTAGATTGCAAGTTCCTTCTACATGGGAGTGTCACATGTTTTACAGAGGTAGACACAGAAAACTTAAATGATTTACAGCGGTCGCACAAAAACTCAGTGATAAAGCTCGCCTAGAATCTTGACTGATGTTCCCCTATCTTCTATGATCAAGAAATTTTAAAACTCCAACATTATATTGTCTCTTTTTTTTTTCTAAAGAAGTAGAGTCAGCATCCTAGCAGTGCTAGATGACACTACAATAATTCATAGTATTGGTAATAGCACTCATAAATCCAGCAGAAATGTGAAAATTTACTCCAAAGACGGTGAGGGGGTGGGGGGGAGTCAGTTTTCCAAAAGTAGAATGAAACTGTTAAGATCAAAATTACCTGTTCAAATGTCTCCAAGGGGAATGGTAAGAAAAGTATATTTGTTTTCTCCACAGCTAGCCTTATGTCAGGACCTGTAGCTATTTTGGGGAGTGTGTTTTATTTCCATTCTACCACTTAACAATGGTACTACAATATGATGGTAAAAATCTCACACTTCACAAGTTATTTGAAGGAAATTCAAGTGATTTTTTTTTTTTAAGAAGAGAAATGGTAGGTCCACTGATCTCTTGATTGCTACTGAAAAAGTAAAAGATTCTATTGGGATCAATAAACCAAAGCATCCCTCCTCAGTTGCTTAAATGAAAAATGATCTCTACTCTGGTTATTTGTTCACCGTGTGACTTACATGAGGCTTCTGAAAGCAGCCAAGATATTGCAAGCTTGCAGTTAAAGGAAGTATTTTGAGAGCATGAATAGTCTGTGAGATGACACAGTAAAGAAAAAGTCATCTTTAGATGCTCATTAAGAAATTATCGATGGTATTAAAAATGTTTATATGGTGATATCTGAAACACCACCCTCCCTCCCACTCCAAATCTGATGCTGCCTTTTCTTTCCTTCTGATTCATTCTTTCGTTCTACCGATTTATCCTGCTGTCGCACTTGCAAACACACATACACTCTGGTCCTGCCAATTTTTCTACTTAACACATTTCAAACATATTGTTATAAGTAAATCCAAGGAAATAAATCCAAAGAGTCCAAATTCACTATGCTGGGCTAATATATTTTTTAAGTGGGAAATAAAATGAGCATCCTTAAACTTTTCATCCTAAATATTCAAACTTGTTACAAAAAATAAATAAATAAATAAATAAACACACAAACAGTTGGTCGCTAGTAGTCAATTACAGAAATTGGACTTTTGTGACAATTAATTCAATAAAAATATGAGCTAGGGACTTCCTGCTAAACATAGTGGATTAAGTATGTGCATGGACCTGTTCTAAACTCTACTAAAATGACAGGAAATAATTTTTTTTTAATTTTTCACAGCATGAACTCACAATGACAAAGAAAATGAGGAAAGCACCAACTAGTAGGTGAGACGGGTCAATGCCTTTGGAAGAGTCGAGTCAATGTGTTGGAAGGAGGAAAGTAAACGGAGACATGGTAACTAACATATGCATGCTTGCACAAATGAGTAACAATAACCAGCCTGTTTCTCCTGAACAGTCCAGGAAACCTCAGGACTCAGAGGCAAGAGATTCCATGGAGAGTAGAGGTGGGACTCTAACATGAACACAAGGAGAATGGTTGAGAGCAATATAAGGACCCACAGCCCCCTTTTTACCCCAAGTAGCTAAAGATTGCTCCAGACCCTACCCTGTTGGTTTAATCTGTTGAGAAATGGAATCAGAGAGTCTCCAGACTTAGAGCACCGGGCATAATAGAAGAAAGGAATGAGGTACACAGCTGAAAATGAAGAGATTAAGAGAAAAATCTATATATTGAATGGTAAGATTTCCCTGCCCCTTTTTCCTATTTATTCCCAGAATACCTACAGCCAACTAAGAAAAACCCAGGCAGAAAACTGAAAGACACTTACCTGCAAAATTAAATAGTCCAAGAGAAAAGACTCTTATTTAGAGTCTCCAACCAAATGCATGACCGCAGGATCAGCCTGCCAGTCAATAAGCCTCACCCAATCATTTTTTATGACTCCCTCTTAAATACAAATAGTAAATGTTCATTAGACATAAAAGATAAAAACAAATACAGAGAAAAGGGATTAGAGAAAATAAGTCAAGTGATGAAGAGTTTGCAACTGTGAAACAAGAACTAGATACTCTTTTTATTAAAAAAAAAAAAAAAGCTCTACCCCCTCCCCCCCAAAAGGAGGGTCAACAAAATTAAAATTCAATGAAAATTTTGGAAAATAAAGTCTAGGAAATCTAGAAATTAGAATGAAAAAACAAAAAGTTTCTCCTCTTATCAAGGAGGGAAAATTTAAGATAATAAGATTCATTAATGATTGTGCATAATAGACACTATTTTAAATTAAGCATTTATAAAATGTATACATTTGTTAATGTGATAGTACATTAATGCACAACTTCTTTGTAGGAGCAGACAATATTGGTTTGTATAAATTTCTTCAACATCAGAGAATTTCCCAGAACTGAACTGGCCTCCAGATGAAGGACCCACTGCAGCCTAAAACACTGAATTAAAAAAAAAAAAAAAAAAGCTCAAGAATAGAGGAATGAAAAGGGACAAATGCAATAGATTGGAAATAAGAATAATATTAAAATTATCAATAGCAAATCTAGATGCTAAAAGTACGTAGAGATATAAGGGAAATTATTTTCAACATAGAATTCTATACCCAGCCAAGCTATCACTCAAGTATGAAAATAAAGACACACTGACATTTTGTGTGATATTTTCAGTCACACAACATTCATAAAAATTTATTTCCTCTTTAAGGAAACGCCTGGAAGATGGAATAAAGGGAGAAAAGATGTAAGAGAATTGTGAAGAGATATCCTAGGACAACAGACAACTGTGCCCTAAGCCGACAGAGCAACCAGTCCTACCTGAAAGTCCAACCAGTTCCTCAGAGGACTGGGGAGAGAATTATCTAGGAAACAGTGAACATGAGTACTTGGAACTGTTTGAGCTTTTGGAAAAAATATTACTAGTATTTGGAAGGAAAATAGAATAAGCACATGGAAATCTAAGTAAATGAACAAAATGAAGCAATTGTTGACTACAAAAAAGACAAAAGAAACCTGTACAAGATGGATTAGCAGTAATATTTACACATCATGATAATATAAACACTATTGACTTAACCAAAAATTTATAATATGTCTCTATTAAAAAAATTGGAGAGGGCCCTGGCTGGTTTGGCTCAGTGGATAAAGCGTCATACTGTGGACTGAAGGGTCCCCGGTTCAATTCCGGTCAAGGGCACATGCCTGGGTTGTGGAATCAATCCCCAGTTGGGTGTGCAGGAGGCAGCCAATCAATGATTCTCTCTTCCTCTCCCTTCCTCTCTGAAATCAATAAAAATATATTTTTAAAAAATAGGAGAGGGATAAAGATATTTACTAATAAATTCTCAGTTCCTTAATAAGAAGTAATTGCATGTCCAAAACTGTCAAATCCAAAAATAGCAGTATAAATATACTATACTGAAGAAAAAAGTTAAAGGTATAGGGAAGAGGGTTAAAAATATAGCATTTTATTATAAGACTTCTAGTACTCTTTGATTAAAAATTGAAAATTACTTCTGCCCTGACCGGGTGGCTCAGTTGGTTGGAGAAGCATCCTGTATGCCAAAAAGGTTTCAGGTTCTATTCCTGGTCAAGGCACATACCTAAGTTTCGGGTTCCATCCCTGGTCGGGGCATGTATGGACCAATGTCTCTTTGTATCTCTCTCTCAAATTAAAAAACAAACAAACAAAATATATATATATATCCATGGGTGAGGATAAAAAAATTACTTCCAAAAAACCCAAAGTAATAAATAAAAATATGGGTTTATTATCAAATACTCATTACCTTTGTATAATCCATCAAACTATGAGCCTCAGTTTTCCCAGCCATAAGATGGGAATAGTCAAACTACCGTATTTTCTGGCGTATAAGACGACTTTTTAACCCAGGAAAATCTTCTCAAAAGTCGGGGGTCTTATATGCCAGAATATACGGTAACTGTCAATGCCCATTTCAGAGCTGAGATGAGGATCCAAACAACAATGTATAAAAGTACCTAGTAAATGGCAAAGCACCATGCAAACTTTGATTTAATTTTCATGAAAAATTACTCTTAGGAACAATTAATTCTAATTCCGTGTGAAGGAAAGGATCTTTTAAAGAGATTTGGATTGATATGAAACACAATACAAAAGCACAAAGACACACGCAGAGCTAGAAGAAAGCCACGCTGTTTTAAAGATGGATCTAGTCCATTTTACAGACGAGCTGCGGGACCCAGAAGAGTGAAGTGTCTTATCCAAGCTCACACAGTGGCAAGTGGCAGAGCCAAGCCTAAGACCCTAGTTCTCCTAAAAGGTAGTCCAAGTTTTGTTTCTTGGTTTTGGTCTCATATCTTATAGCTCAGGCTAATAAGAAAACGTTTCAAGTTAATTAGCCATCTATGCTTAGCTCCAGAAAAACCTTCCAAAGATCAATAAAGATAGCGATTTGCCCAATGTCACACAAAACAGTGACAGCAGAGGCAAAACTAAGCCAAACGAAGGATAGAAGGCAAAGAGTGAAACTTGAACCCAAAACTTGCAACCGAGTGAGTTTGCCAGCACAGCTAAAGGCATACATTAAAGGCCCAGGTCAGGGTCTGCAACATAGGCATTATCCATTAATATCCGTTAACTGCCTGGCTAAAGTTCCTGCCTAAGTATGGAGAGGAAGGCCAGAGAGGAATGGACATACTTTAAAAAAATAAAGGCAATTTGACAAGACAAGTTAGCAGCAAAATTCTTCTTGAAAATGGAGATGTTAAGACTTAGATTTACTGAATGAGAGAAGGGTGTGAGCAAGAGAGAAGAAACAGAGGGAGCCAGGGCATGGCCCAGTGATTGACAAAATGTGTCAGGAAAGGGGCCCTAAATTCAGAACTCTCCAAGCCATTGCAAGACATCGAATAGGCTTCCCTCTGCGCTCCTGGTTTGGACGTTGAAAGAAATGAGGACATGGGGAAGATAAAAGGCTTGGGAGCCTTTTCTCCATTCCAGGAAGTCATTTGCTGGCACTTTGCTGCAAGAACAGGGAGAAAAGAGCTCTTAAAATACAGTTGTCAGTAAAAGTGAACAAAAGTTTAGATTGAATCAGGTAACAAAAAAAGGAAATATCACTCTTTTATATTCAGACGTCATCGTTTTCCCCCAGTACAGTGGTCGGCAAACTCATGAGTCAACAGAGCCAAATATCAACAGTACAAAGATTGGAATTTCTTTTGAGAGCCAAATTTTTTAAACTTAAACTTCTTCTAACGCCACTTCTTCAAAATAGGCTCGCCCAGGCCGTGGTATTTTGTGGAAGAGCCACACTCAAGGGGCCAAAGAGCCGCATGTGGCTCGCGAGCCGCAGTTTGCCGACCACTGCCCCAGTAGATCATTCTAAGTTCTCACGATGACTCCTAATAATCAAAACACAAAGAAATTAAATAGTAGTGGGAGGATTTTAGACAGAGTGGCTCCTGTGGCATCTTACATCCAAATAAACCAACTTTAAGAAGGGACATACGCTGAAAAGGAGCGTCATGGAACCCAGAGAGGCACTTGTGACTATGAGTAATAGAAAGGATTATGTTTGAGAAAAATCCAACAGCTACAGGCAAACTCTTAACGCATTGTCCACATAGAGATAAACCAGGTAGAATTTCTGTCAACCTTTAGTCAAGTTGAGGCGCCTTTCAGATTCCCTCTGTTTAAAGAAAAAGTGAGTCAACGTAAGAAAAACAGGAAGTACTTTTAAAAAACACAAAAGCTCCCAAGCAAAATAAACAATTCAGAAGGACCATCCCATACTAGCTTTCAGAAAGCGGCTTCAGGTCCTGACAGTGGAAAAGATGTTTACATGTACATGGAAAAGAGCAGAAAGAGAATTATGGGCCCTCTGATCAGGAAAGACCCAGCCATCAGGATGCAGGGAGGTTTCCTTGAACAGATCCCAGAGACAAAGAAGAACCACAGAACATCACACACACACGCACACACACACACGCACACACACACACACACACACACACACAAAGAAAAGAAACAACATCTGACAGATGAGAGCCAAGCCCCACAAATCCCGATAACACGACACTCTACTTATTAAAAACATCAGTCTTGGAAGACTCCAGGCACAGTGATTTTGAAAATGTACACAAATAAATTAGAACCAGCCTTAGGATTTTTCTAATTGCAAGTCCCTCACCCGTACCCCTCCGCAAAGCCGAAGTGAAATTTTAAATTAAAAGAAAGAAGATGCAACGTGAACATTGATTTGAAGCAAGAGCCACAAGTTCTCCACTTTATTCATTAGAACATAGTCTGAAAGTCTTGGGGGGGGACATACATTTTTCTAGGAAAATCGGCTCTGTAGTCAACAGAGAAAATGTTATCTCCGCAATCAGGAAGAATGTGGAAGAGGTGTATTGATTAAATTATCTGAAGCGCTTGGTCGCAAGTTTTCGGAGATGCTCTGTGGCCATGTTCTTCATCACTGGACACAGCCCTGTAGTTTATGGAGGTAGCACAAGAGAGTGCCTAGAAAATGGGGCCAAGAGCCATTTTGCTGTAAAACGGCAAAAATATCAGTCCTCGCCCGGCCAGCATGGCTAGTGCTTGAGCGTTGACCCCTGAACCAGGAGGTCACAGTTCGATTCCAGGTCAGGGCACATGCCCAGGGTTGCGGGCTCGATCCCCAGTGTGGGGCATGCAGGAGGCAGCCGATCAATGATTCTCTCTCATCATTGATGTTTCTATGTCTCTCTCCCTCTTCTTTCCTCTCTCTCTAAAATCAATAAAAACATGTTTTAAAATATATATACATAAGTCCTCCCTGAACATTGTTGAGAGAATCAAAATTCCAAATGAGATGTCAAAGTTATTTTTAAAGCTGTGAAGCCCTATTGGTGGGTACGTGTTTCTGTTCCTTCCTGGAGAGCACCGCTCCAGGACCCAGTGGGGCCATGTGATAGCAGAGAGTCAGAAAGCAAGCTCAGGAAACCCCCTGCATCTTGATGTCCCGTGCCTGTCTCCCAGGTGGCACAACCTCACAGCCCATTGCCTTGGGCCTCCGTGAGGGAAGGGACCACATGTGTGGGTGACTGCAGCGACCATTGGAAGGTTCCAGAGAACAAAACAAACAAACACACACACACACACACACACACACACACACACACACACACACACGCTCTAGCTAAAACTGGAAACTCCAGCTCAGCGATTTTGTCCTTTAGCTTAAGGGTTTGGGGGGCCCTTGTTCTATTGCAAATGCCCTTGAAGGGCTAACACATTTGGTTTGACCGTCCTTTATTAACATCTTAGCATGAATGACTTTTACCTATTCCTGAGACTAGTTTTGATAAGGAATCATCCTCATTGCCACCGCAGTAACCCATCCTCCTACCCAGAATGCACACACAGCACACACATACTGTGGACATTCTTTGACTACTAGTTGGCCTATTCAAAGACAAATGACTCTAGGAAGTCACTAACACCCTTTTAGAATTTTAGTGTAACATGATGTCCATGGAGGGAGGGGGTATGTTTTTTAAAAGAAGACCAATGAGGGAACAAACACAAAGAAGTTAAATGCTAATGGTGGGATTTTAGACAGAATGAAAGCTTTGACCTGTACCTCAAGTCAATCATGATGGGTAGCTACCTCCTGCCAAATGGGGGTTGGATTAGCAGTAGCATTTGGGCTTCTCTGTCTGCACAGGGAATGAATTTAAGGGGAGAATTCGAACGAAAGGTTAGGTCTTCCCTGGGAAACACCCTCCCCAGACTGAAGTCTGGCAGGAATCATCAGCATCAGTCCTGCCTGTTTTTAATGGCTAGGAGGATGCTTAGGGAAATGTCAATCTCCGAAATTTCCCCAGATCTCTTCTGCATAAATAACAACATCATTACCGACAGATTCTTGGCTCAACCCATCTTCTTTTAAACATGCAGACTAGTCAGGATGAAATATTTATTAGAGAAAGTTTGGAAAGGCTGAAACTGGAAATGATCACTCAAACTAAGAAAAAAAAAAAGTCAACTTCATTAAAAGGGAAAAAATATGGGCATTCTGAGCTAGCCAGACACCAAAAATATGGATGAATAAACAACAAGGCAGCAATACTGAGTTGGTCTGATGCCTTTGCGGGTGCAATAACTCCAGGGAAACCACCGAAGAAGCGAGTGCCAGCCCCCCAGCACACGCTCAGAAGTCTTGTCGATGCCCGACAGTCCCTGGGGTTGGCATTATTATATCAGGTGGGAACATTTCCTCTGGCTTATGATCAGTGTGTCCCCTAAAGCCCCGGCACTTGCTAGTGCTCATTATTTTTCATCTAACTCTGTTGCTGCAAACGCTATCCTCATTCATATGAATGCCTAATCTTTCTGAACCATCCGAAACTATCTGTAGCAATTATCCCATAATTTAATTTCTGAAGTTAATTGTTCAGTTTTTTTTAAAAAACTCTTTAATTAGTTTAAACTTTTTCCGCCTTTTCATTTTATCAACTGTCCTTTTAGCCCTTAATTATTAAAAATATCAATAAAAGTGTCCAATTATCCTCTTCTTTAACTTTTATTATTTTATAGCTCTAATCAGATTTCTAGGGTTGTTTTTTTTTCCCCCAACTGAAAAGTCCTACTCATTCACCTTTGGGTTCTGTCTTGCTTCACTGGCTGTTATCATTATAATTGTTCTTGTCTAAATTATTTTTCTCTCTAGCTCAGTCATTTTGGAGATGAAGAAGATAAAACGGAGCCGGCCATTCAAAATGAGGATGTGCACTTTGTAAAACTGAATGTAAATTTATCACAACATTTTACAACCCTTTGAAAACCACAATAGTTACTTATTTGATGACCACTGCTCTTTTTGATTCATTCTTTGGCCCGGCTGGAGCAGCTCACTTGGTTGAGCATCAACCCATGAACCAGGAGGTTTCAGGTTCAATTCCCCATCAGGGCACATGCTCAGATTGTGGGCTCTATCCCCAGTAGGGGATGTGCAGGATCCCCAGTAGGCGGTATGCAAGAGGCAGCCGATCATCGATGTTTCTATCTCTCTCTCCCTCTCCCTTCTTCTCTCTAAAGTCAATAAAAACATATTTTACAAATGCATTCTTTGAACTATTTGTGATGGTGTCTGCATGCTTTTCCAAAAGGGTTAGAACTAACTTAATTATTTCTTTCTGAGATGCATTAAAATCACAGCATCTCAATATTCTCCATTTGGTGTGTTCATCTACTTGGTTAAACAAAACATCTAGGTACTGCTAGATTTCCATGATGGTGGGTCTTGAAAAACCCATTACTCCTTTACCACCTGCATTATAATTACGATGAGAGATAAGCCCTTAACTTCTGAGAAGATGTGTCCTTTCCATACCTTTCACGGATAAAGCCTACTCAGGAAGCCATGTTTTGCACATACGATTGTGCTCTCCTCGGCTGCTGATAATTAGCACAGAGACAAGCACCAATTTGTAGGCACCAGCAGTTTTACAAAGGGACTTGGTGCAAAAGCACTCATCAAACAGGAATGAACTGGGGCAATCAAATTCTCACTTCTGGGAATTTGAATTAGGAAACATAGAAAAAAAATTAAGCAATCAAGAGCAAAAACTGAAGTTGAAAAATTGTGCAGAAAGAGATCGACCATTGGGAAGAGGAGGGACAAGAAAAGGTGAAAATTATAAGGAAGAAAAAATTATAGATAAGTTGCAACTAGGACACAGAAAATGATAGAGTAGAAGATGATGAGATTTCTCTCTACTAGTAATTAGACAAAGAACAGAAGCAGGCTCACGGAGAGCTGTTGAATCATGTTGCTAAGTGAGCAGTGGAGTGATGAGCCATGAACTCCTGCTGCTGAAGATGCTAAGGCTGCCTTGGATTCAAAATAGTCATGGAGTGCTAGTCTCCATGGTTCCCAGTCAGGGATGTCCATGAGATTCTATTTTGGAAATATATTTATACCATTACCAGAGCTGGCTTGAGTGTGGAGGCAACCAATCGATGTGTCTCACACATTGATGTTTCTCTCTCTCTCTCTCTCTCTCTCTCTCTCTCTCTCTCTCTCTCTCTCTCATTATCTCTCTATCTCTACCTCTACCTTTCCTCCTGCCCCGTCCCACCCTCCCTTCCACTCTCTCTAAAAATCAATGGAAAAAATATCCTCAGGTGAGGATTAACACACACAAAAAAAAAATCTTGATCAAGTTCATGAATCTGAACTTCAAATTTCTTCACTCTTAATTCCTGAGAAGTAATGAGAGGAGATAATAAGTATGATACATAGAGTGCTAAAGAGAAAAAGAAATTAAGAAACAGCAATGGGAAGGTCAGGAGCATGAGGAAAGTGTGATTTTTTTAATAGAGTAAGTAGTCAGGGAAGTGCCCACTTAATCAAAGTTTTCATCCTCAATGGGCTACTGTATAGGGAGAAAGCAAAATGTTTCCATATATTTATCGCCATGTCCCCTATGTGGAGCCATTCCAATGGCCCTCATTCGTGGTATATGCCCATCAGCTATGTAGCATCCTGACCTCACTCTTCCAGGCCTGAATCTCCCTGCCTGTACACTCAGTCCTACCTCAGATCCCAGACAGAAAGTATTTAGAACAGGCTCAGCCTTTCGGCCTACAAAGGTCATTTAAATTGAATGAAAAATCAGTGTCTCAGCAGTGATTGCTGGGCTCCCACGTGTAGGTGGCCCTAAATGCCACCTATCCTACCACTGAGATTAAACTTAACCAGACCTAACTAGCTCATTCCACGATGGCATCAATGGATGGCTAACTGCAACGTCCAGTTAGCTCACCAACACTTGTATTTCAAATTCAGTTTCAAGGTCACGTAGAGTTGAGTTTGCTGAGACCCTGCTTCCCAACCTGAACTCCCACAAATTCCAATGTCTCCGATAGGTCCCACCACTGTAACTACCTGGATTTGTGGCAAAGATTTTTCTGTCAAAGGTTTTTTTTCTGACAGATTTGCTCTTGAGCCTAGATTTAAATGTATGGCCCAGGAGGCCATCTGAGAGCTCCCTTCTGTCTGTCTCAGGCTGCTAACTCTAACTGCTCCCGATAACAGCTTTTAGTCCTCAAGGCACTCTTAGTATTCATGACTGAGCAATAATAGCCATCGTTTAAGACAGAGTTTGTCTAATTTTCCCGGTTTTAAAAGATTTTTTAGAATTTACATAAAAAATGTGAATGTTTTCAATATTGGCTAAAATATCAATAGATTAATCTTAGATTTAAGGAGTTGAATGAGAATGGTTCCTTGCCTTTTCTCTTAAAAAAAAGGGGGGGGGGGAGAGTAGTTTGCTTGTAAAACAGATTTTGATCCATATTTCCGAATGTTTCAAAATCAAAATGTAGCATGGAAACTCCTATATGATCAAAGGTATCTTGCGATCACACAGGAGTATTCAGTTGTTCAACATCCTTCTGAATACATTGCATTTAGATTCCTGACTTCTGATATCATATTAAAAACATCTTTGACCAAAATAAATGCCTAGTATAGTAGCATTCTTTAAATGCCACTTAAACTCATATGTTTGAACAGCATTGATAAATACAATGTGCTTATCATAGATTCTTTAATTTTGCTACTTATTGCCAGCTCTTTGCACGTGGGTCAACCCTGTGGCATTAGACATAATTGCGAAAGAATATTCTGATTGAAGGTCCACTTTGGCCTGACTCCCTAAGATCTTTGCTCCGTTGTCAGCACAGAGAACATTTTCCAGCCCTATAGGAGCTGTGTCAGGACTTGGCTAAAAGGAACATTTTAGACCAAATTCAATAAACAATAAGAATCTTTTTGTTATACTAAAAATAGAGAAAACCGGAACTATTCCAATAAATTTCATAAAAACCTCCAGATGTGAATTTGACTTCAGAAGACAGTCTGTTCCTAATTTCAAGGGATTTGATTTGTTTTGCTTATTTTACTGCAGAAACAAATTTCCCCTGGCAATCAGGGTTGATATTTTCTTAAACTATTTTTTTTTCTTCATTTTTCCTGTGAAGGGAAAACTATTTTAATTGACATTTATCACAAGACGGAATCATTTCAGTTCTAAAATCTTGGAAGGAATGCTTCCCATCTGTTTCAATAACCCAACTGGCTAATTACATTGCCAAGAATAATTTGTCACAAACAGAAAGACCATTCTTTGGAGGAAAACTCTTACTGCTTCATCTTACATCTCACACTGATCGATGCGCAATTTATAGAAAACTTATGATACTAATTTATGCCATGGATTTATTGCACGAATTAGATTACAAAAGGGATCACAGAATGCAGGTTAATAATTTCCATCACTTTAGAAATAGGGGATGGAGTTTCTGGGTTAGTTCCGATTAGTCAGAGAAGTTGACTATACCAGTCATGTGCTACTTTTAAGGTCTAGGCCATGGTTATGAATGACTCAGCCTAACAAGGAGGCAATACACAGGCAGTGTGCCCTCTGTGATGGCAGCATTGCAGGTGGGCAGCACCCGTTGGCGGTGAAGAGTGTGGGCAAATAGTCTGATTTACTGAAACAGACAGTGTGAATTCCAGCTTGAGCACTCACTTGGCAAATTGTGTAAATTTTTGGTGTCTTGGATTCCTCATCTGTAAAATTGGCATATTAATAATAACAGCAACTATCTCATGGAGTTGTAGTTGAGAATTAAATTAGCCAACACATTTAAAGCTCAATGAATATAAGCTATTAATATTAATAATATGATCACTGTTATTGTTAGTACGTATAGTCCTTAGGGTGCTAATAGTTTTCTGGTCTTCCGGATCAGATTCAAATCACCTAGAAAGCTTAAGAAATAGAGGAAGGTAGAAGGAAGGGAGGTAGGGAGGGAGGAAGAGGGAGAGAGACAAAGAGAGAGACAAAGACAGAGAGATCCAGGATCTACCAGGAAGAGATTCTAAATTAAAGGACTTGGATAAGGCCCAGGCACCCATTTTTTTAAGTTTCCCAGAAGATTCCTAATGTACAGCCAGGATTGAGAACTGCTGACTGCTGGATCTCAGCAAGGACAGCTGAAAGTCAGCTGGAGCAAACAGACAACACTAGCTCCAAAAAGGCAGACATGAAGGAAATGCTGAGGACGAGGAGAGGAAGACAAATTGGGGTGGGAAAACCTTCCAGTGTTGCCCCAGAAGAGCCAGGCTAAAGTGCTTGCATCTTACAGCTCCTTCTCGGTGTGCTCCTAAGATTAGGCCTGAAAACCAAGTCTCCTGTGACCCATACCCTTTCCTCTGCCTCCAAACGCAGGTCTTGCCTTTACCGTGTGGAGCCCCCATTCAAAAAGCATCAGAGGCCTTCCTTGGATAGTCACTTTGTAAATTCCGACCAGGAACTCCATTTCTTTAGTGATAACTTCTGCCTCGGACAGATGGGCTGCAGTCACCGTGGTGAATGATTTCAGCTCAGGGGACTCTTAACCAGTAAATAGATGTATTTGTTCTTTTGAAGGAATAAGAGGCTCCAGACCTTGAGGATGAACTAGGTTGTTGTTCTTGTTTTATAATAGCTTCAAAAGCTCGCTTTATTCTTAACTAAAAAGAGAGGGAGAGGCGAGGACGATAAGCATAATGCCCACATGCAGAGTGTCAGAGAAATGGGCCATGGGGAAGATGCAGAAAAGAAGTCTTAGGCTGCGGCTGCCCTAGAGCAGCGGGAAATGCTGAGTGGTCTTAGCCTTTCATTTCTGTCTCACTCCACACACTCATGACAGAATAGTTTCAAGGAGTTGTGAAAAGCACAAAAGGGACGTTAAAAAAGGACTCATCATTCCAAAACGTTTTTCTTTCTTTTATTCTTAGTACATAAAGTGAAGAAGGAAAGCCTGCCTTCCTCCATCTCTCCAAAGGCCAACTCTTCCCCAAATATTTTATGTTTACGTATTTCTTAAATACACCTCAGCATTCTTGTGGTTCATAAGTACATCTTAGCATTATCTTTGGTTTCATAAATACATCTTAGAATTCCTATGTTGCATAACTATATCTTAGCATTAGCTCATGTTTCATAAATACATCTTAGCATTAGCTCATGTTTCATAAATACATCTTAGCATTTCTTAATCCCCACAAGAGCCCACAAAGGTATATACCAGTGGTCGGCAAACTGCGGCTCGCGAGCCACATGCGGCTCTTTGGCCCCTTGAGTGTGGCTCTTCCACAAAATACCACGGCCTGGGCGAGTCTATTTCGAAGAAGTGGCGTTAGAAGAAGTTTAAGTTGAAAAAATTTGGCTCTCAAAAGAAATTTCAATCATTGTGCTGTTGATATTTGGCTCTGCTGACTAATGAGTTTGCTGACCACTGTATATACTATTAACATCTCCCTCCTCCTACTCCTATTTTAAAGGTGAGAAAACAGAGCCTCATATAATTTACTTTACCCAAATTTATCTCTAACCTACTCATTCTCTCAACAAAATTTATTGAGTCCCTACTATGTGCCTAGACATAGGGGATATAAGAGGGGATCAGCCAGACAGAGCCATATTCTCCCCTACGGCTGTCATCCAAGTCTGAACTGCCACCCCCTCTCCTCTGGATTGTTGGAAAAGTGTCTCATGGGTCTTCTCACACTAACTCTCGTTCCCCTGCAGTCTATTCCAAACACGGGAATGATGTCACTCCCCTACTCAAACACCTTTCATGGCTCCCCATGTTGCTCAGAATAAAAGCTGACGCCCTTACAGTGGTAGATCAGACCACCTGGGCCTCCCCACCATCATGCTCTGCTCTTATCCCCTCATGCTCTGCTCTTATCACACTGGCTGCTTCTTGGGCATGTCAGTGCACTTCTTCCTTGGGGTTTTCGAGCACCTTGCACTCCCTGTCCCCATAGCTTGGAAGGTTCTTACCCTAGAAACCCACATGGCTCACTTCCTCACCCCCCGGAAGACTTGGCTCAAATGTCAGCTTTTCAATAACCACCCAACTGATTATAACCACAACATCTGCCTTATCCCATGCTTTGAACTTATTTTTTACTTTATACATCCGCTGTATGACTTATTTCGCTTACTTTCTCTCTTTAGAATGTAAGTTCTATGAGAACAGGCCTTTCTTCCGGTTTCAATCACTGCTGTATGTAGAACAGCTGGTCTGCTCTTTGTGACAGTTATTATTCATCGAACAAACACTTAGCGCTTAATCCATACCAGCCACTTTTCTAATGAAGCCAACTCATTAATATCCTATCTAATAAAGAGGGAATATGCTAATTGACCCTCATGCCATCCCAAAGATGGCAGCGCCCACATCCAATAAGGAGGGAATATGCTAATTGCTGCCCCACCCTCAAAGATGGTGGCACCCACAGCCAATAAGGAGGGAATATGCTAATTGACTGTCCTGCCCTCAAATATGGCGGCACCCACAGCCACAAGATGGCAGCGCCCAGTCCCCTTAGCCCCACCGGGGTGGCAGGCAAGCACCCGGCCTTGCTGCATGCCTGTCTCCAGAGTCCCCCAGTCCCCTCAGCCCCCAGCTACCCAGGGCCAGCCCAAGGTGCAGGAAAGCCTCGGATGGGGCTGCCCAGCCACCGAGGTGTGCCAGAGGCTCAGGTAACCAGGGCCAGCTGAGGCTTGCGCTGCCAGCAGTGGCAGCAGCAGAGGTGTGATGGGGCGTTGCCTTCCCCTGATTGCCAGGTCGCCTCCTGCCCCTGAGGGTTCCTGGACTGTGAGAGGGGGCAGGCTGGGCTGAAGGACCCCCCGCTCCAGTGCATGAATTTTCATGCACTGGGCCTCTAGTTATTCTATAAACATCTGTTTATTTAAGGATCACAATGACTCTATGAGGTAGGAATTATTACCATCCCTGTTTTAATGATGAAGAATCAGAGGCCCCGAAAGGTTCATTGAACTTGCCCAAGGTCACCCAGAGAGCAGTGGCAGGATTTGAATCCAGTGCTGTCGCCCAGTCTACTGTGCTGCCCCATTTTCATACCCGTGCTCTCTAGTGGGCACCAGTGCAATCCAGGATGTGTACTGTTCCCTTCACCGCTATAGGGACCGTGCTCTCTGAACCCAATTCATGAAGTTCACTCTGTTAAAGTGAAAAGATAATTAAGGAGCAAATGGAAATAACGGTAGCAACTTGACTGCAATCTATCTGAAGAGCTCATTAAATCAAATACTCAGAGATTATTCTCCTATACTTGTAAGGTAATAAGGTCTAAGAAATTCTCTCTTTCATCAACACCTCCTCTTTAGGGTCTGAACTATAAATGTTAATGCTTTATGTCCAACATAAAAAGTACATCATTAGGCCTCAGTAGTTGACACTGCGCCAGAGATGCAGGCTGTCATATTTCACTTACAATATTTTGAGATAAGGCAAGGTCAAAAAGCATATATTCTAGGTCTAGGCCCATCAGCTCTGAAGTCTTTTAGCTCTGACACTTTTCTTTTGTTGATTTTTCTCTTTTTTTATAGGGGACTTTCAGTTGCAGATTGTGGTTGCAATGCATCTAAGAAATACACTGTAAATGGGCAGCATATCCTGCTTTTCTTCCAAATATTCATTTGTTATAGAAACCATATTAACATACATAAAAGGGAACTTCCAATAAAAAAAAAAAGTCATCCACAGCCATACTATCAAAGCACAAAAGTTCTCACTTTTCTCTATGTCTCTCTAGTCTTTGTCTCTAAGATCACTTTTTTTAAAAAATAAATTTACATTTAAAGGACAAATTGGGTCACTCATTTAGTTAAGAAAGGCCACGCTCTTTCCAGACACCCTCTGAAGTAGAGAATACTTGGTGTGCTGAAGTCACAGCATGGTGCCAGCTGAAAGGGCCCTAGGAGATTATCTGGTTCAACCTCTGCCTCTTGGCGGTGGCTCTACTGTTGGAATTGTCAGTCTTAGGATTCAGTTAGAACAGCTACTGCCATTCATTCAACATTAGGAATGTGTGCTAGATACTTTCTATGCATGACTTCTACCTGGAAATTATGTCAAGAAGAAATAGGCAGAAATGATCTGAGTTTGAGTCCTATAACATGGACAACAATATCACCAACCTCCCGGGTTCACAGAGAGGATTAGTTGAGATAACATATGGAAGTCAGATGGCAGCTAGCTACTTTTAGGATCATCACCCATTTTTCAGGTGGTGAAACCGAGGCTCTGAAATGTTAACTTGGTCACATGGTTTGTGGGCTTTAGTTTTTATACCAGTCACCTGGCTAGGGTCCAAAATGATGTTTTATAAGTATAGTTAATAAATCACATATTTCAAATCACCTAGGAAGCATGATAATAAATTCAGTTTCACCTTAGCTGGTTTGGGTCAGTGGTTGGAGCATCAGCCCTCAGACTGAAGGGTCCCAGGTTCAATTTCAGTCAAGGGCATGTACCTCAGTTGCAGGCTCAATCTCCAGCCTTGGTCAGGGCACGTGCAGGAGGCAACCATTCAATGAGTCTCTCTCTCATCCATGTTTCTCGCTGTGTATCTCTCCCCCTCCCTTCTACTCTGTCTAAAAATCACTGGAGCCAGCCAGCATGGCTCAGTGGTTGAACTTCAACCTATGAACCAGGAGGTAATGGTTCAATTCCCAGTCAGGGTACATGCCTGGGTTGCAGGCTTGGTCCCCAGTAAGGGGCATGCAGGCGGCAGCCTATCCATGATTCTCTCTCATCATTGATGTTTCTATCTCTCTCTCCCTCTCCCTCCCTCTCTGAAATCAATAAAAATATATATTTTAAAAATCAATGGGAAAAATATCCTCCGGTGAAGATTAACAACAACAACAACAAAAATTCAGTTTCTCAGGCCCTTCCTCAAACCGACTCAATGGGACACTCTGAAAGCAGAGAACAGGAATACGCATTTTAGACACTCACTCGGTATTTCCATGCACTAAAATTAAGATCCACCGATGTTTACCTTTCCAAACTCACCAGCCAACTTCCTGGGCTGTAGCCCAAGTTTCCCCCTCTGTGAAATGGGAATGACATGACTGCCCCTCAAGCTGCTTGGAGGGATTAAAATAGTGGAAAGGAAAGTGTTTTGCAAACTCTGAAAGCTTGACTGTCTCTCTCCATCGCAGTCAGAGGGAAGGACGATGGCCAGCATCTCCAAGTGAATGGCGCCGGCACAGGCACGGGCCACGCGAGGCCTGATAGGACGGCAAATCCAGTTGTGCTTCGTGTTTTCCTCCCACTATTGAACTCTTAGGCCTAAACATACAGGCCCTGTTTTGAAGACGTGATGTCCTCCCTTCCATCAGCCACTGCCATGGTCTCCCCAGACTAGATAAGACGTGGCCACCACTGATTTAAACGCTGTTCTTCGCTGTGTTCTGTCGTTGCCTGTTCCGGCAGAAGTACAGTTCCATTTGTCTGTGGGTGACCAGAGAGCCCGCCGTTCGCTTTGTGCTCCACGTGTTATACCCTGAGCTATGAAAGTGGGTCTGACATTTTCTTTTCCAGGTATATGATTATGAGTTAGATTGGCACATAATCAAAGGAGCCTGCTTGGATAAGAGTCCTCTTAATAGAGTAGTTTCTAGGGAAGGGAATAGGAGCAGCATTCAAAAAAAGAAAGAGAGAGAGAGAGAGAGAGAGAGAGAGAGAGAGAGAGAGAATAAGAAAGAAAGAAAGAAAGAAAGAAAGAAAGAAAGAAAGAAAGAAAGAAAGAAAGAAAGGAAGGAAGGAAGGAAGGAAGGAAGGAAGGAAGAAGGAAAGAAAGAAAGAAAGAAAGAAAGAAAGAAAGAAAGAAAGAAAGAAAGAGAGAAAGAAAGAGAGAGAAGAAAGGGAGGGAGGGAGGGAGGGAGAGAGGAAGGGAGGGAGGGAGAGAGAGAGAAAAGGAAAGAACCCCGAAGCCACAAGAATAAGGAATCGCGTGTGAACCATGGGAGGACTGGACTCATGTCCCTAAAGGATGGCAATGACGATGTGCCCTAATGAGAAACATCATGAGTTGTTTTCTTCCTCCGCTCTCCCACGAAGCCAGGCTCTCCACGGAAACTCCTCACAAAGAGAATGGAAAATTTTAGCTGGAAGAATGTGGCTTTTCATCTGCCTGCAGGGAAACGTTCAGGCCACGGAGGCTCTGGAGGTCTGCTTCTCGACAACCACATACACACTCTGAAGTCAGGGGAGATCTGTTGTTTTCTGTGTGACTCGTTCCTACTCTGCTCTGTCACTGGGAGTTCTGTTGGAGCCGCCCATCCTAGTTCTGAATTCCCCAGGCAAAGGCCACAGCTGGCCATGTGACCCAGGCCTGGCTGATGCTGGTGCTGCCCTGGGATTCTTTTGAAACATTGCAGCTAGAGGAGTGGCGGCCTTGTGTTTTTGGTCCCAGAGCTGGAAAGGCGAGAGATATTTGGAGCTGTAGCTAGAGGTTATCTGCCCACCCATCCTTAAGCCTTCTTAAAGAGACAGTGTTAGTTAGCATCGCTGCCCTGGAGAAAAAGTATATTTGCAGAAACAGAGCCTAAAGCCTTGTATAACTCAGGAGGATTGGGAGTGAGAGGAGAGAGCCTGGTTCCTGGTCCCTGCGGTTACCTAATACCTCCCTTATGGAAACTGGTGTTGGCTTAAATTTACCTGAATTTGCCTTCGGTCAGGTCATTTGCAAGGCGTAGTTCCCACGGAACGCTACCGTGCCCTGCCGGTTCCCTCCAGTCTCCTCACTGCACTTGGGTGCATAGCACTCCTCATTTCCAGACTCCAAACCTGTAGTTAGTCGTCTCTACACATTTATCATCTCAAGGAACCATCCCTTTGGGAAATAGCAGGGAAAGGCTAGGAAACCAATCCCCTTGAGGTCGCTCCTGAGTAATCCTGGCTTACTGGGATACTTTCGCCTGGTTATCACACATCTTAATACTACTACTGCTAATAATAATAATTGCAGCAGCAGCAACAGCTACTATGTAATGAGTGGCAGGACCTGCGCTGAGCACATATATGTGCTAACTCATAACAACCTTGATATGTTATAGGTAAGAAAACTGAGATTGGGTGGGAGGAAGAGGAGACTCTTTTTTTAAAAATATATTTTATTGATTTTTTACAGAGAGGAAGAGAGAGGGATAGAGAGTTAGAAACATCAATGAGAGAGAAACATGGATCAGCTGCCTCTTGCACACCCCCCACTGGGGATGTGCCCGCAACCAAGGTACATGCCCTTGACCGGAATCGAACCTGGGACCCTTGAGTCCACAGGCCGACGCTCTATCCACTGAGCCAAACCGGTTTCGGCAAGGAGGAGACTCTTAACCAAAAGAAATAATCCCCAATAGTATAATTATTTGGAGCTGTAGCTAGAGGTTATCTGCCCGCCCATCCTTCAACCTACGTCTGCCATCTGTAGGCTACCGCTCCCAATGCACTCCCAGTCAGAGATGGAGGGTGGGCAGAGAGCCCCATATATTTTTCTTTTTATTTGGAGACTGGATGGCTCACAGAGGCCAGAGTTCATCATTAGCCAGACGGGAAAAAAGGTCATGCACTATCTGTTCAAAACAAGCAAGAAGCAGGCTAGAAGCCAAGAGAAACTGGGGCAAAAGAATATTCATCATCGACTGTCACCCACGCAGTGAACACAGGGTGACTAACTCCCCAGAGGAAAGGGATCCATGGCATTGGGACTATGGCTCAGTAAGCTGTGCCCGTGTTTTCAGGACAAGCCCCTTGCAAGGTGGAACCTTGCTAAGCTTAGGAGCAGGGCAGGCTCTATTGCATAGCTGCTTCTCACCTACCCCTCCTTCCCTTCTCCCTTCCCTTCCCCTTCCCCTCCCCCTTCCCCTTCCCCTCCCTTCTCCTTCCCTCCCTTCCCCCTTCCTCTTCTCCTTCCTTCCTTCCTTCCTTCCTTCCTTCCTTCCTTCCTTCCTTCCTTCCTTCCTTCCTTCCTTCCTGTGGATAATAGTCATATCTATTTATTAGGGTTGTTGGGATGATTAAATGAGGTACATGATCTATGTAGAACACTGGCATGGTGTCTGGGAAATACTAAGTGTTCAATAAATGTTTTTGCTACTTCTCTACACGTGCTGGTCCTGAAGAGGCAAGCTGGGAAATCAGCCCTCCCCTGTTTCTGGTTTCACTCACTAGGCGTTATTAAGAATACAGTATCCTGGTAGGCAATTTAGGAAAAATCAAAGCATATGAGGCCTGGTCCCTATCACCAATTTGTAAACTAGCTCAAGAACACACCGATGCATAGGAAACTACGTCTATTTGAATGCTAAGTGGTGTGATTCAAATGGTAAATATCCCTGGAGAAGGAGCGTGGTCAGAAAATGTGTCCCGGGAGAGGTGAGCTTGGAAGGAGGCTTTGAATGGAAGATGCCACGTGATAAGCAGAAGGAAGGTGGTCAAGGTGGGGAAGGAGCATGCGCACACACTGTTCTGGGGATGCGGTTAGAACAACCTGGCCAGGGTTTGCTTCCTGTTGGGAATCCGTAGATGAGAGGGTTGGGAAGGTCTGCTGGGTGCTGTGTACCAGGCTGGGAGTGGAACTCAATCCTGAATTCAGTGAGGAGCTCTGAAGTGTATACGTTGGAGAAAGGCGCAGTGTGAGTGCTGCTTCAGGAATATGAATTGCTTCATGCATGCAGGGGAAATACGGTAGCTGGGGGCCAAAATACAGGGGGTGCAGGTGGGGAGACCCTGAAGTTTGCTAACTACAATTTCCCATTGGCAGTGAGGAAGAAAGGTGACTATAATAGACATTTTCCCAACTGGTTTGAAGTTGTAATGAAATACACGTAACGTAAGGTTTCCCCATCTTCATCATTTCTAATCACACAGTTCCGGGAGTGCCAAAATACATGCGCATTGCTGTGAAACTTCTCTCCGGAATGTTTCCATCTTGCAAAACAAAAACATAAACAACGGCTTCCCGTTTCCCCCTCCCCACAGCCCCTGGCAACCACCATCCCCCTTGCTACCTTACAGCCATTCTACATCATTTAGAAGCATTTGTATCATTTCAAGAGCAAAAGAACTTAAGCTAACACGCCAAGGGGGTGAGGAGGGACTTATTGTGTTTTACAAGAGAAGGAGCGTGGTGCTGCCACGTGGGAATGCATCCGGGCCTGTGCGCTGAGAGGCACCTCACCAGAAAGGCGCTGTGCTCATCTGAATTCCTGTCTGCTTCTCCCGGCTCCTTCCTTCTCTCCCTGCAGGCTGTCTTCCTCTGCTTCCCTCTCCATTTTGCAGAATGTTGCATCCCTACAGCTCCGAGTTCATGTGTTCCAGTTCTAGCCGCACGCAGAGACTAAATGGCTATTTCTGAATCTCAGTTTGAAATCTGAGAGACGGGGAAAGGGAGCGTGAGAATTTGATTGGCCCCATTTGTTGGCAAAGGCCCAGCACTGTTCCCATCAGCCTCGGCCTCTGAAGAGCCATGCAGTTCCAATAGGACTTCCAGGGCTGCTTTGGAAAGAGGACGGCGTTCTCTGGGGACTGGGCAGACACCGTAAGAGGGGTCTACCTTATGTGTCAGGGAAAAATGAAAATGGCTTGGTGACTGATGGTTGGAATCTCGTGGCTGGGGATATCCGAGGGGAGGAACCGGTAGCGCCGCTGCCTTAAGGAGCTCACAACCTAATGAATGGAGAAGACAAGTTAAGCAAGAGGATTTCCACTCCGAGTGGAGGCAAAGAGCCCAGCCATTGTCCAAAGCAGCCACTGTGGCTGTCCTCTTCTGGAGGGGCTGCTACGATCTACGATCTACGTGGAGCGAGATATTCCCGGGCTGGGAAGAAGCTATCGAATAGGTCTGCTGGGTGCTCCTTTACCTACTTTCACGGGAACCAGGGGAGAGAGCACCTTCACCGCCAGGGTCACTGCAAAAGGAAAGTGGACACGTCTCGGGCTGCTGCCTAAAGGTCAAGAGGCACGGGTTCTGATTTATGAAACTGCCTCCAGGGTCAGAGTAGTTTCCAGAGGTTTTTTTTGTAGCCAGGCTTCCTGGGGAGGTTTCTGCAAAGACGGGTTTGTTCCTACTACCGAGGAAAAAAAGGAAATAATGGAAAGGTGGAGTTCAGAGAGGACCCGAAATGAAAAATAAAATTCAAATCAAATCAGTCTCTGATACATCCTGAGAACCTCCCACAAATCACTCCAAACTTCGTTATCAGCAGACTGCTAACTCCAGCTGCACTTAAAATGCAATAAAGAGAATTAAATACAGGATTCAAAAAGATCAAGTGATACCCTCCCAAAGTTACTGGAGATTTCCCTTCTTCAAAATATTCAAGGTCTAGCTTCTTTAAATGTAATTTTACCTGAAAATTTCAAGAGGCCGGTTGAATTCTTTGAGCTTGCATATTCCACGTTAGAGGGAAGCTGAGTAATTCTGTGAATTATATTTCAACTCCTTTCTCTAGACATCGGTTACCAGAAACCCCTTTAATGAAAGCTTTGAGGACGGTCTGTCCATTATGCTGCTAAGGAGCCTGAGTCAGCAAGCCCATTCAGATTTAAACATTTAACTGGCCCTCATCCAATCTGTAATCAAAAGCTAATGCACTTTTCCAACCTAAGTCTTTTGCATTCACTGTCTAGAGAGGATGTTGGACAAAACATTCTGGGGAAATTGCTGTTTCAGTCTGTAGACGGCCATCACAGTTGTTTTGCAGTAATGTTGTGTGAATGTGTGCACATGTGTGTATTTTTTTCTTACAAGGAATGACCTACAGAAGGCCCTCACCATCATGGAGCATTAATGCGTCTTTGTAAGGTCGACTTACCACAGTTCTTCCCCACCCCCAGCCCCACCCCGACCCTGCCCGGAGAATGGAGAGGATGTGGGGCACTCTCCTCTTGCCTGTCTCCCAGGCTGTGGACAGAATTAACCACTGAATGGGTTTGACTAATGGCAGTGGATACAGATCCTGCAAAAACCTGAGTTCCTTCCCTAGAAGATCTTTGCAATAGGGCTGAGAACATATATCTTGGAGGGAAAGATGGGGAATACGTCGTTCCCTGTGCTTACACGGATCACAGCTGAGAGAAAGGTGAGCAGTGCTGGGACCTTGGGATGGCATTGAATGAACTGGAAAAGGTAACTCGAAAGAACCAGCGGGGAATGACTTCCCCAAGGATGGAAGAGGTGTTCTCACCGGGGGATTTGTCTCTTCCCTTTGGCTCGCTGAAAGACAAAAACACAACCCAGAGTGCTTTAAGAGCCAGCCTGGGCACTTACCTCAATGCCTGTGCCAGCTGAGATTTTATGGCAAAACCACCATTCTGCACAGGAACAGAAGGCCAAAGATGTCAGGGCCCCCACTTGAGTCAAGATAGTTCTCATCATAAAGAAAAAAATATTTTGCCCAGCAGGCGTGGCTCAGTGGTTGAGTGGCTACCTATGAACCAGGAGGTCACGGTTCAATTCCCAGCCAGGCCACATGCCTGGGTTGCAGGCTCGATTTCCAGTGGGGGTCGTGCAGGAGGCAGCCAATCAATGATTCTCTTTCATCATTGATGTTTCTCTCTCTCCCTCTCCTTTTCTCTCTGAAATCAATAAAAACTTATTTTTTTAAAAGAAAAAATACTTTTATAGACCCTCAATGACTTGATTAAAGACATAGTGTCTCTTTGTCTTATTTTTATATTGGGCAAAGTCAGTCTATTCTTTTAACTGGATGGATTATATATTTTTTTTTTCTTAGCTAATGACTTCCTTGTTACAAGTGAGCACTGAAACCCACAGATCCGCCTATTGCAATCAACCCAGTGAATTCTTTACATATGTAGAGAGAAAAAAAATTTCAGTTTTACAGTACCCAATATCCCTTTGTATGTAAGCCAAGAGCCATATCACATATAAAACATTTACACTTGAGAAGCACGGCTCTCATTAATACATACGTATCAGCAAAGCCAAGTGTTGCGTGAGAGGAAATTGGGTGTGAATGACTTAACGGGAAAAGTGTACAAATTGGCAGTGGATTCCAAACAATTATGCAGTAAAATTAGGGAGCTGGTAAAGAGCAAGGTTTATCTGAAGAGCTCAGCTTTCTCATTTCTCTCTCATAATCGATCCTAGGCGTTGGAGCTACAGTGGTGGATGCTTCCTGAGACTCTCCGGGGGTACTGACTACTCCAGGATCCGGGCACTGCCTTGCCCGTGGAGAGTCAGGAGAAGACAGGGCTGCCTTCTGAAGGAAAGGAAGGCTGGCCACACGGAAGGGATGGGCTCCGCCTCTGAGGCTGCATTGCATGGAACCAGCTCCCTGGACAAGACAAGGGGTCCTCAAACTTTTTAAAGAGGGGGCCAGTTCACTGTCCCTCAGACCGTTGGAGGGCAGGACTATAGTTTAAAAAAAAAACTATGAACAAATTCCTATGCACACTGCTAAGTCGGCTGCTAAGCAGGACAGGCAGCGGCGGCAAAAACACCCGGCGGGCCGGATAAATGTCCTCGGTGGGCCGAATGTGGCCCGCGGGCCGTAGTTTGAGGACCCCTGGACAAGACAAACGTAGCAGTGTTCACTTTGGTGCTGTGCCCTAAACAATCCTGTGGACGGTGTCTAAATGCCTGAAACACAGCTCTAGAACATCCCACACTTAGGCCTCTCCACATTCCAGCTGCAGCAGAAAAATGCTTTAGTTCCAAAGTGCGAATTCATTTCACAACATGTCGAAGACTGGCATCAGTTTCTAGAATGGCTCTTGTGGACGAAGCCTTTCCTTTCCCTTTTCCAGGGGTGCTTGACCCCGAGATAGGACGAAGGGCACGAGGAGCATGGCCCAGTTGGGGCGGGGGCGGGGGGTGTCTGTGGGTGGCATTTGTTTATTGGGTTTAGGATAATCCGAAGACATGAGGTAGTCCATGCCAACAAGCCACCTGCCCCAGGGGTCAGGCGAGGAGGGAGATCATCGGTGTGAAGCAACAGGGCAGGGGGAGAGCCACATGAGGAGCCAAGCTCGGGAGCTTTTATAGGGCACCTATAGCCTCAGGCACAGGCAGTGAGTGAGAGGGTCAAGACAAGCAGCAGCTCGTGATATAAGCACAGCTTCACTAGCACAGCCCTGCGTTCCTTCCTCTGGGTGTTACCTTGTTGGGAGCATTTGCAAAATTTAGGGAAACATCTAAAAACAAACAAACAAACAAACACCATTTATAGCATGGGACAGTGGGCCTTGTTCTTGTCTGCTTAGCCCTACCCCCATCCAAACACACATTCCTTCCTCTAAAAACACACCACTACCACGCCAGGGACAGCAGATGACTCACACTGAATTAATCCTAGTGTCCCATTCCCTGGTCCCTAAGGCCCCACCCACCCTGGCCTCTCTGTGATAATGTACATGAGCCAATACGTTTTCTTTCCTGACTCAGGTTGGTTTGAATTGAGTGTCTGTTGCTTGCAATCAAAGAGTTCTCTGAATAATACACGTGGTAATCTTTTTCTGTTTCTCTCACACAAAGAAAGGTGTGCTTATCATAAACACACAGCAGAATATTAAGCATGTATACCACTATGATTAAATAAAGTGGTTGTCTCTCTATCTGGTTCTTTACTGTAAGGGCTCAGCCCCCTTCTCCTCCCCCCACCCCCCGCATCCCCCAGAGCCTAGAGTGGGGACACAGGGTGAGTGGGAAAGGGGGTGATTAACTCCCATAACTCTGCTGTTTGCCATGCGACCTCAGAAGGCCTATGCCTGATGCCAGGGCAGGATTTAAATTTGCTCCTCTGGGTCCTCTTTTAACTGCTCTGGGCATAGGACCAGCTATAGGTCAAGGGACCCCCATGGAGATGTTTGATGTGACTGGGGAGTAGCTGGGGATAAAGGAGAAGATTAAGCCATTAATCAATACATATCTGTTGTGCACTTCCTTGGTGAAAGGCACTGCTAGGTGCCGTATGACATCCACAGATGCAGAGAACGTGGCCCAAACCCTTGAGAAGACCACATTCTATTTGGAAAGATAAGACATGCACACAAACAATTACCCAATAAAAGGAAGCAAATGCTAAAGATTAGGCAATGGGTTAGACAGGAAATGCTGCATAAGTTCAGAAGCCGCACAGATCCCTGCAAGCTGGTGTTTTATCAGTTCTTTGCTTGCAAAGAGACGCTGGGAACTTAACTCAAAACAGGAACACAGTGAAAGCGCAGCTCACAGGACTGAAGAGCTGAACAACAGACCCTCTGGGAGGACAAGAACCAGGACAGCCTGCTCAGTGTCATCATAACGGTGCAGATGGAGATGAAGGGCTTGGGCTGGTAGGGAGGCAGGGAGACGGACGGAGAAAGGCATTTAGAAGTTCTCCTGACCTCTACACCTGGTAGAATGTGTACTTCTCACTCGTGGGGGCTGGAAAAGACAGTCGACCAGATGTAACTGATTCAGGAACCTCAGAAACTGGGGAAAGATTTATATAGATTTAGGGCAAAAAATGTCACAGCAGAATCTCCGTCATAACCCAAATTCTCCCAGACTCAGATTAAAGACCAACTAGGGATTTTAACCAGTTGAGAACCAAGACTAATATTCTAGAACTGATTGCCTGAGAAGTGCTCTGGGCTGAGAAATCTGACTCAGCAATCAGTATGCAGAAGGGAGCACCGGCCTGTGGCTTTAGTGAGCACTATTTTCAGGACCAGGCATCCATGACAGCTAATCACAAAACCCCAATTAGCTCCTGTCTCCTAATGCCCTTCTAGAGGAGACTGGCATCAGCAGGACCTGGAGGGGACCCCACAGGTAGACAGCCGCAGCAAGAAGCCCAAACACGGTGGGAGGGGTACATCAGGGAGCAAACAGTGCGAGCGTCTGACAGTGAACTGTGTTTTATAGGAGAGGAAACACATTTTATTTTCTAAATGGGTAATTTGAAGGGAGTCTTATGGCCACATGGTGGGCAGTTAAGGAGTGGGCGTGGAATTACAAATCTGACAAGAGCGTACACAGCAACCAACAGATGGCTGGCTCCCTTCAGCTCCGCCACGTGGGAGGCAGGAAGAGTGGAGGAAAGACTCCTCATGATCCCTGCCTTCCTATTACTAATAGAGATGGCGATTCTTACTGTGAAGAGTATTCTCCCCAACTTCCTATCTCCATATGCCTATAAAGACCGCCAGGAGGGTACAGCTTGGGAACAGTTCTCGCCCCTCTTTCCTCACCGCCTCACTGGCTTTGCCCGCAATGAATGACTGACCCGCTGTGGCTCGGTGCCGTTCATGCTCTGCTTTTTGGAGTAGCCTCAGCCAACTTTCTCCTCCAAGGCCATGCAGCAAGAGGCCGCCCTGTGGGACAGACACCACCTGCCCAGCTCTGGCAGCGATGGGTGGGTCAGTCTGACCTATTCAGTCATGCAGTGTTAGGAAGCCCATTGTGGCCACACACTTAACCCACATCCCCCTGGTATACCTGATGCTTCATCCTCATCCAGTGGACCTGTGTATGGATCACAACTGCTGAGAACTCAAGGCAGAGAGAGGGGAGTGGGTATCCCAAGGCCCCAATATTCCTTGTGACCTTTTACAGAGGTCAGAGATATTTACCCACGGTGCTCACTGCTCCAAGTCACCATGCTAACACGTTTGTAGGGAACTTTCCAACATTATCTCTGTCTCACAAAGGCCTGGGAGGTGGACAGAGTCAGTATTATTATTTTAGTTGTAGAAATTAGAAAACTAAGATGGAAAGAAGTTGAGTGGCAGAGTCAGGAGTCCAACCCGGCTTTCTGACCCCGAGTTCTGTAGGAACAGACGGTTGGGAAGCGGTTTTACAGTGCAGAGGGAAGAGCCATGTGGATTTGAGTTCCGGCCCTAGGACAGCCTCTGGGAACGTTAATCGGGTTCTCTGCACTTTCCATTCCTTTCCTCTAAGAGGGATAACAACATGTTGAGGATTTCGTGGGAGAATGCAAAGCCGCTAACAAAGTGTATATTAAATATTCAGTAAGTGTCAGCTTTTGATTACAGATTTAAGTCCGTTGAATAAGCAATGTGTTTACTAACCTAGGTTTGGTATTAAAGTTAAACTGAAAGCACTCTGTTTTGTTAGCAAATATTTTCAACCGATCAACTATTACAAGGTCCTTCTAAACAGTCAGGCAAATTTTTGTACTATTTTTTAGTAGCACTTTCTATAACATATAATATAAAATATAAATTGATATAATCTCCTTAAACTAATTAAGCAATTTATACTAAGAATCAGAAAAGTATTTATATTCTTGGACGAAGTAATTCCACTTCTGGGAAATTATTTAAAATATATTAAAAGCCATTATGCACTCATATAAGCACACACACACAAAGATGCTTATCACAGAAGTATTGAAAATAGTAAAAATAACCAAAATGCCTGGCAACACGTCTATCATTTAGAGTGCCTTGGTTGCAAAGAACAGACAGCAACTCTAGCTTCAGCAAAAATATAGATTGGAAAGATTGGGAAGGTTCTAGTGGCATCAGGAAGCTGGGGACCAGGAGAACTGCAGGAATCTCACCGTAATGGTCTCATGGACAGTCTTTCGGGGGTACTGCTACTAGATGGCTCAGGTTCAGTCATCTGCTTATCCCCCAAACTTTGAGTGTGGACCATTATAAGGACCATATAAAATATTTATAATGTAATTTTAAATAAAAAGATGGGATAGTCAGTTGTGTGTGTGTGTGGTAGGTAGGAGTGGGGGTGGGGTTACTACTGTAACCATGAAGGGAAAAACTAAATTGGGAAAAGACTGGAAGGAAATTTACCAAGATCCTTGAGAATGGGAGTGCTTCTGTCTGATCTAGGCCCACCCTACAGGGATACCTGCCTCACGGACTAAAACCAGAGAGAGGTTTGGGGCTGCAGGAGTGGTCTCCAGTCACCACAAGAGGGTAGGGCCAGAAGACTAGACCAGCTGGAGGGAAGGAGGGGCATTAACCACCCAGCCCCATAAGCCAACTCAGGTCCTAGGACTTGAACCAAAGCAAAGCCCAAAGTCAAAGGCTGAGAATAAGCAGGAGGAGGGGACGGTCAAGGGCTTTGGTCTGATCAGGACCGAGTTGCCCAGACTTCCCTTTTGTGGGGTGCTTTGGCCTGAGGAAAAGGCACAGATTTGAAAGAGATAGTTGGGGAGAGGGGAAGGGGGTGATTTCCTGCTGCCTCCTTCTTTCAAACCTTTTGTGGTGATTTTAAAATTTTATGTGAATGAGAATGAACAGAAAACACCTTACAGTTTTGCCTTGTTGATCCATTCTATTTATTTTCTTCTTAAGTGTCTACTGCAGCAGTACCTCTATTAGTGAAGGAAGCTTTAAATTTGGGATGTGAGAAGTCTATTAAACTCAACGGCTGTCAATATTCCTGAATTGTAAAATTGTACTCGTTCGCCTTACAAGTTACCTAACTTTATCTGAATCTCAAACTGCAATCTTTCCATTCTTCTACAGCTTAATGACCCAAGAGGAAATTTTGCTTATGCTTAAATGTAATGGCTTCACAATAGTTTATCCTAGAGGTTCAGTAATCTGTTTGTTTTTATAACTCCCCAAAGATTCAGGGATGACGATATTGCCTGGAGCTTTCTTTAAAATTTCTGCAATCTTTCCCTTGATAGGATGAGGACAAGGAAACTGTGAAGCACAAATTACCTTTCCCAAAGAGAAAGGCTTCTTTGCAAAACAAAATGAAAAATGGGGGCTCCAGAATTTTGGGTACTTGCTTGGGGATATAGAGCCCCTCTTTCATCGCTTCAAAACAAATAAACAAAAATACAGTGGTCCTGATGCTTGCAAAGAAACTTCAGTTTCTGGAAGGGGAAAGAAAAACAATCTGGGAAGAAAAAAATATTCATGATTAGGTATAGGTTTTTGAGAACCTTGAAATATATACGTGCACACATACAGTTTTCCAACTGCTGATGGTCACATTTTGAAATACACGTTCTTTAGAGCAGGAGAAATAAACTGTATTTTATAGAAAAGACTGCCGGCCTATTGCACGGAGCTATTTAACACTTCCATAAGGAAAGGATGTGACCTAAAACAAATAAACTTCTAAAGTCATATCATAAAACTTACTTTGATTTAAAACTGTATCCTCTATTTTTTGACATATCCTTCAGCCACAGAAAAAAAAATTTTCTTAAAAAGAAATCTTACAGCTGAGACCGGTTTGGCTCAGTGGATAGAGCGTCGGCCTTCGGACTCAAGGGTCCCAGGTTCGATTCCGGTCAAGGGCATGTACCTTGGTTGCGGGCACATCCCCGGTGGGGGGTGTGCAGGAGGCAGCTGATCGATGTTTCTCTCTCATCGATGTTTCTCTCTATCCCTCTCTCTTCCTCTCTGTAAAATATCAATAAAATATATTTAAAAAAAAAATCTTACAGCCCTAGTTGGTTTGGCTCAGTGGATAGAGCATCAGACGGTGGACGGAAGGGTCCCTGGTTTGATTCCCATCAAGGGCACATGCCAGGGTTGCGGGCTTGATCCCCAGTAAGGGGCGTACAGGAGGCAGCCAATCAAATGATTCTCTCTCATCATTGATGTTTCTCTCCCTCTCCTTCCTCTCTGAAATCAATAAAAATAGTTTTTTTAAAAAATCTTACAAAATATAAAGAGAATATCAGGTTAGGAGAGAGGAAGGCAGCCCAGCCATGCACAGAGCCCGCTGTGGGGCTGAGAACATCGTGAGAAGACCCACACACGATCGTCTTCAGTGCCGTCATCTTTTTGTGATGGTGAAAGCTTAAAATCCGAAACAAAAGGTTCCGAAGAAAATTAATTTGTTACAATAGAGGGGGAAATAACCACCACAGCTTGTCATGTGAAATAATGAATGCCATAATTCAGTGCTCCCATGCTATGTCTTAGACTTAAATATACAAATGTACACACTAGGTTTTGAATTGGACTTTTATGCTAGCTGAGTTTTCTTCTGTAAAAAGAAATGGGAAAAAATATAAGACTACCTTTTCTTCTCTCCACGCAAGCTGTAGTCCCCAGGTCTGTGTATGTAACCACTGCTTTAAACAGTGTCTAAAGGCCCTGGCTGCCCTATTTAAAATATATATATTGTTTTTGTTGTTGATTTCAGAGAAGAAGGGAGAGAGAGATAGAAACATCAATGATGAGAATTATCAAACTGCTGCCTCCTGCACACCCTCTACCGGGGATCGAGCCCGCAACCTGGGCGTGTGACCTGACCAGGAATCAAACTGTGACCTGATTCATAGGTCGATGCTCACCCTCTGAGTCACACCAGCCGGGCTGGCTGCCCTTTTTTTTTTGCTCTAGGACCTCATTCTGCCCCTGTCCCTGCCCCCCTACCCTCACCCCTTCATGAATACCCAGGTAGGCCCGACTTTTATGGATGCTCTTCAGGAATAAATACAAAAATGCTCTTAACCCTTCAAGCTTCAAAACATGGTCTTGGTTTCATAATTAAAACATCCAGCCCCAAGATAGTAAAAATATAAAAATGCTTTTAAATTAAATAATCACGTTGAGTTTTTAAGTTTTAAAAGGGCCCCTTCGTCCCCTCCCCCCAGCTCCAGCCTGTGGCAAGGGAGCATCTCGAAGCTGAGGAGGGAGGGAGATCTTCAGGTCTTTGCTCCCCACCCAGACTTTCTCCTCCTCCTCTTCCCCCTCTCTATAACCCTAGGGCTAAAGGAAAGGGAGGAGAAGAGATAAAGGAGCCGGAAAGTTATTACAAGCCTTATATCCTGGTGGTGATTTAGTATCTGAGTTTGCTTTGTCTTGGCTTGTATTTAAAGCTTACTGGTTCTCTCTCTCTCTCTCTCTCTCTCTCTCTCTCTCTCTCTCTCTGTGTGTGTGTGTGTGTGTGTGTGTGTGTGTGTGTGTGTGTACTGGGGCATAATTGCTAGAGACGCCCCCACTCCCCAGCACTGGGGATCTTTCCTGTGTCATTGTCTCTACAGGGTGAATGTCTACAGGGTGAATGAATACAGGCTTGTTAATTGCTTGCTGCTCCTTTAGCACAGAAGGTTCCCCCAGCTTCTCTCTGCTGCTGGGCATTGGTTTCTCCAGGGGCACCTATAGGACAAGACCTAAAGCAACACCCAAGTGGCCCTCCAGTGCAGGTGACCTTGACTCCACTGTGAAAGTAGCCAGCCAGCCTGTCTCTCCCACTTTGGCCGAGTCAGAAGCTAGAATCTGATGTTCCCTAAGCAATAGTTTCCCCTTCGTTGGCTCCTGAAGGTCCTGTTAGGGCCCCTTCCCAGCCAAGCTTGAAGAGGACAGGCCTCTCCCACCCTATCTCCATGGGGGGGGGGGGGGGGGGGGGGGGGGGGGACTCATTCACAGCAAACCAACACCTCTCCCCCAAACTGCTCTTCTGAATTCCAACTTCCACCCCTATACAATACTCTTATCAAGTGTGAGAGACTTAAAGCTTTGTCAAACTAATTTTCTCCAAGCTCACAGTACCCTCACATACTTTTTGAATCCTGGTTCTCATGGTGGAATCTGTCCTTTCTATGGTCTTCAGTCTTAGGCAAAACTTCCATTTTCATATCTGATATTGATGTTCAGAGACTATTCTAGTTCAATCCTTAGACTTCAGAGACTGCAGATTTATGTCAGGTAATCTGGATGCTCCTGATTTTCATAAAAGCTATATAGATCCTCACCCGGCCGGCGTGGCTCAGTGGTTGAGCATCAACCTATGAACCAGGAGGTCACGGTCAGGGCACATGCCCAGGTTACAAGCTCGATCCCCAGTGTGGGATGTGCAGGAGGCAGCCGATCAATGATTCTCTCACATCCTTGATGTTTCTATCTCTCTCCCTTTCCCTTCCTGTCTGAAATCAATAAAAATATATATTTTTAAAAAAGCTATAGATCCTCAGTGTAACCCAAAGGTAGTACAAATGGGACTGATTATACATTCAATGATGCAGAAGAAAAATATCAGGAAGGCCTAGCCTACAAGCTACTTATGGTTCCACTATTGTCCTTTGAGCAAGTGGGTATCAAAGAAAATACGTTGAGGACATGTTTGCTGCAGAAATTCTCTAGTTTTATCAAATAGCCATTGTTTTCATGCCTGTTTATCTTCTTAACACTGTATTTGCTGCCTCCCCAGAGAATGCCTTGTCAATTACATGGTCTTCCTTTCACACTTACATCAAGGCCACAATAAACTGTTCCAGGCACAATACAACAGCCTGTTTCTTTTGAAGCAAATAAAATAGGGCCATGGTGTTTAATCCTTTTCTTCTTTTTGCTTGAAAAGTGACAGGATAAGAATTAAGCTAAAAAGAGAAGCATGAAGAAACATTTTCTCCTGAGTAGAGTGAACAGCACTCTCTGAACAATCCACTTCCTCATGGGTAAGCAGTGAGTTCTTTTGTTTACTAAAATACCTCAATCAATTTTTCTTCTAATGACTTTCATCTCCGCTACCTACATTGAAGGACACTGCAGCCCTGAATCTTATCTTTCCTCGTGTCCTTTATTGTTCAGAACAAGCACACACCGTGGTCATGTGATATTCCTTATTAGCTGTAACTGAAGCTTAACGGATATAATTAATGGATTATTCCAACCCTCTCTCTTTAGTTCCCCAGTTCCTTTTATTCTTCAAGAGATGAATTCTAACAGTGGCATTATCAGGTGCGAAATACAGTAGAGACATGTTAGAAGGATGAAATGCCCCCAAGGACTTATCATTAGCTCATTAGAGAAAGAGAATAAACGTTCACGGAGGGGGGTGGGGGTGGGGTTAGATTTTTAGCACTTCCCCCTCGACTTCCCTTGGAGACTAGAAATCTGGGTTCCAATATCCTCCCCGACCCCCTCCTCGCAAGTCACTTATCCTCACAGTCATGTCATCGGCAAAATTACCCCAGCAAGAAAAAGTTTAGCCTAGATCATTTCCTAAGTCAATTATGCTTCTCCGAACTTTAACCTTCAGTGCGGCCCTGTACTCCTGGCATTTACTTAGGGCTTAGATAAAACCAGAATGCATGGTACAATTACAGGTAATTTTTATTTTGCTCCTTTATTTGTCTGCTATTTTCTAAGGTTTCCACAATGAGCAGGAATTAGTGTTATAATAAGAAAACAGTTATTAAAAAGAACAAACAAAAGAGAAAAATTAACAAAAATACATTTTGGTGTCTTACACATCCCCAAGTCTTATCCAGTTATGTTTTAAGATTAAGAACAAAGTGATGTGTAGCAATCAACACAATACATTGCAGAAATCCAATCATCAGAGTCCAGATGCAGCATTGTATCTGATTTTAATAACATTTGTGGAACATTTCTATGTGGAAAAAGCATCTGAGCAACAACAACAAAAATTTTTTAAGACAAATCACACCACTCTCCTAAGTGCATTAGACTGTGATCAGCAAACCAGGGTTCAACTCAGTGTGGTTTCACCAACATTTATTGAGTCCAAGGCATTGAAGAATGAAGATGAATGAGGAGATTAGGGTGCAGTAGAAGGGATAGATCTCTGAACTACTCCTAAACTAGTCAGACTGGCAAGTGAGCTAAACAGAGGCAGAAATGAGACCCTGGAAAATACTAGTTAATTCTGACTGCGGAGATCAAAGCCTGGTGTGCAATGCTGACTCTGCATTCTAGGGTGGTCTGTGCTCTCTGCTCCTGAACAAGTTATTTAGCCTCTCTGGCCATCTGTTTTCCCAGCTGAAAATGAAAGAAACTGGGTTTCTACGTTTCTAATCCTATCAGCTGTAAAATTCTAAGAGTCCATGATTTTATGTTATAAGGATGATGAGGATCCTCTGTCTATGCTTCTTTTATCTTCTTTTTCTAGTCCCCAGTCACTCACGACCATTGGTTTATACCTCTATTCTAACTAAATTGAGGTTACACCTCTCCCTCTATTCCCATTTCTTCCTGACTATCAAACTGTGGCAGCCCCCAATTTGCAGATGGAAAACTCAGTATTTGACCTGGGTGTGGACAACGAAGCAAATTTGGTTCCGAGCTTCCCTTTCATGGTTTCTGTTTAAGGATTATTGATTAAATGCTAGGTGGAGCAGGAGGCAAATATAAAATCCTGTTAAATAAGCCATTTTTGTTATTAACTGGTTTGGGCTGTCATTTTAGTTTAAAGGCATGCAGAGTTCATGCTTTCTTGCTAGCCATAGCGATTTTTCAAGTTTCTATAACATCTTACACATTCACCTAGAAGCCACGTGCTTTTCTGACATTCTTTGAATTCTTTAAATAGATCTGGGGGGTTGGGTTCAGGAATGGTTTTTGTTAACATTACACTCTCTGCAAATAATGGCCACTTTGCTTTCTTTCTAAAAGAGTGTTGCCATTGGATCCATTCAAAGGGGAAAAAGCATGTAGCCTGCATTTGATGATCCATTCATGACAAATATAAGAACAGTTTTATTTATAGTGACATATTTGACTATCTATGAAGCCATCTTCCTGTGTTGTGTTTTTTTTACCAGAACACATGTGAAAGAAATGTTTAATCTATTTATCCGTTTAATTTAAAAAATCTTTATTGAGCTCCTGCTACATGAAAGGCAAAACATCATCAAATAAAATGATCAACCTTCATGTGAGATTGATTCTCTTCTTAGGGCATTAAAATGATTTAGTCCTTTAAAAATTCCCCCAAAACTGCCCTAGCCGGTTTGGCTCAGTGGGTAGAGCGTTAGCCTGCCGACAGAAGGGTTCTAGGTTTGATTCCAGTCAAGGGCACATGCCCAGGTTGTGGGCTCGATCCCTAGTAGGGGATGTGCAGGAGGCATCTGATCAATGATTCTCTCTCATCATTGATGTTTCTATCTCTCTCTCCCTCTACCTTCCTCTCTGAAATCAATAATAATATCTTTTTAAAAAATACATATATTATTGATTTTTTACAGAGAGGAAGGGAAAGGGATAGAGAGAAACATCGATCAGCTACCTCCTGCACACCTCCTACTGGAGATGTGCCTGCAACCAAGGTACATGCCCTTGACCAGAATCGAACCTGGGACCTTACAGTCCAAACCGATTAGGGCTCAATAATAATATCTTTTAAAAGTTCTCCAAAAACTGCTGGGGCAAGAGCCTGTTTGATGAATCCTCATGCTGAAAGGATAGCAATTGCGGCTCTTTGGCCCCTTGAGTGTGGCTCTTCCACAAAATACCACGGCCTGGGCGAGTTTATTTTGAAGAAGTGGCGTTAGAAGAAGTTTTAAAATTTGGCTCTCAAAAGAAATTTCAATCGTTGTACTGTTGATATTTGGCTCTGTTGGCTAATGAGTTTGCCAACCACTGGCCTAGAATATAAAGAGAAAAGTCAGCTACAACAGGGTTTCTCAACATTGGCACTATTGGCATTTGGGGCCAAATAATTCTTTTGGGGGTGGTGCTTTGTATAATGTTTAACAGCACCTCTAGTCTCTACCCATTAGATGCCAGGAGTACGCAACCCACCCCCACCCCTGTGTGACAGCCAAAATGTCTCCAAAGCATTGCGCTGTTCGCTGGAGTCAAATTCACAGCCGAATTTGTAGCATTGGTCCACCTCCCTGGTGAAAATACTTGCACTTGTACCATTGCCAATTTCAAGCCACTCTCCATAGTCGGTCTATGTGGAGTGAAGGAGAGAGTGCACCATTATAAAGTATTGCCACCATATGTATACAACAAATGTAAATCTCAGGGCATAGTTAATAAAATAATGATGAAGGGAAGAGTGTCGAACAATTGTTACCTTTGTGTTGTTTTCATTTAATATTATAAATGTATTTATATAATTTAATTTTAAATACAAAATTTCTGAAAATTTAACAGTTGGCCCTCATGAGCTGATACAAGTTTGCTCGGGCACACCACTGGAGGACCAGTCAACCTTTGGAGATTAGTTTGGGTGAATGTGTCACCTTCCCCGGATGACAGTTTTGTTTCAAATGTGCATATTCTTCAGAGTTTCTATGTGGACATCGAACAGGGTCAATCTTACTGTGCACTTGAGCTGAAAAATCATCAGCCTGGTCTCATTAATCCCTTCGATGTGTCTAATCCTTTTACAGTGTACAAAGAGCTGTCATGAGCGTAATTTCAACTGACTTATCACCACCACATGAACTGAATAGAACAGCTATTTCCCTTATTAACAGAGGAAGAATCTAAACTGAGAGCAGCTAAATCACTTGCTCCCAGTTAACCAGCTAGTATGTGGCCGAGCGGAGAAATCAGGAAATTGCCATTTATTGAATATCAACTGTCGACAAGACATTGACATCTTGTCTAATCTTCAAAGCAATCCTATAAAGTAGATATTATTGAGCCTATTTTAAATGAGAGGAGATGGAACTCAATGAGATTACGGAACTCATTCAAGGTCATGTACCTGATAAGTCTAAGTCAGGACACAGTACTTCTCAACACTAAGGCGCATCAGAATAATAGGAGAGCCTCCTAAAATACAGATGTCAGGGCCCCACACCTAGAGATTCTGATGCAGTGGGTTCAAGGTCAGACCTGTGAATCTGTATTTCTAACAAGCTCTGTGGGGATCTCCATAATGCTGGCCTGGGCACCACTCTAAATAGCCCTAAGCTGTGCCATGCGGCCCAGTAATTGCTTCCTGGGAACCCAGGGGTCCTGACTCCTAGATTTGTACCCCACCCACTGCAATTCCTTGCAGTAGGTATTCTAACTTCTAAACTAATAATACAAAAGATGTACATATATTTGTAAATATACACACTCTCTTCAATCAGTTGACATAACATGGTGATTCTGAGTTCGCGTAAGGACTGCTATTATATAAGTAGATGAAGACATTTTGGAAGGGTCTCATTATTGTTTATTAGTAAGGTTCTGGACATTCCCAGAAATAAAAAAATATTTAAGAAAATACTGTTGTCAATAATTCATGTAGGGAAAATAGGTACATATGTATCACAGAACCTCTGGAATTATTTATGGCAAAATAAGCTCCCGAAAGTTGCATTTTTCTACTTTCATTTTTGCTTCAGGGAAAAGTGACTTCTTATTCAGCTGACACTTATACTTGGAAGATCCGCATTGAAGCAAACTTAATAATAACATGAATTATAATATTTATAAGACAACTTTCCACAAGACTCTCAACTGCAGTCATATAATCTTTTTCTCAGTATGGGCTCAAGATAGAGACGGAATTATCAACTCCATCTCAGAGATGATAAGTCTGTGAATCCGCACAGACCTTAGGTGTCTTGCTGAAGGTCATTCACACTTAACTATAAATAGAGACTCAGAAGCTAGGCCTTGGGTCTCCTAGCTCAGGATAGCTCCAGACACACAAACACTCTTTAATTTAATAGATGAAAAGTCTCTGCCCACGAGGGTCAGGGAAACAGTGAGCACCGAGCAGTGACACGCTAGCAAGCCAGCGTGGTTACTTGGTAACAGCGTAGGTAGAAGGACAGCAGCGGAGGACAAACTCCTGGCTAAAATTAAATCACTGGCTTGAATGAACTCATTTCTCTTTATTTCCCATTACCGTGGAAAAATACGAGTTGGCATTTGTTCTTTACAGCTTTTCAAATCTGACCTGGAAGACCCTATCAGAGCTTCTAAAACTGATGTTTTATTAAAATAGCTTAAGCTTAATGTGTCATATTTGCCACGAACATTTAGGAGGCTATTCATTTTCAAATAATAAGGGCCCCATGAGTACTTATGCAATTACAATAATAATTTAATTATCTTCCATTGCAATGTATGATTGGGGGGGTCTATTTAAAGTTTTTTTGCCCCCACCCCCACTGCTCTTCTCTTTGCCATCCTCTTAAAATACCAAGTATTCCTGGTGAATATTCACTTTGCCCTGCTCAAGGGTGGCGCATCCACTTACTGTGTCTCCCCAGAACGTTCATTTCACGGGTGACTGAAAACAGTGATGCTCATTGTATTGCAGGTGCCTTCCCCCTTCCAAATGATGAGCGGCTTTATGAGTTGAGGAACTTGGATTATGTTTATGGCTCCGCTTATTAGAAAGCCTGAGTTACCACCCAAGGAGTTGCAATGCCCACCCTTTCTGTTGCTGGAAAGTCTTCCTCTTTGTGAGGAGCCTGAATCAGTCCCTGGAGGCCCAGGAAGAACCTAGAAGCACATCCACAGGTGGAGCATGGAGTGCGAATGTGGGAGGAGGAGGTTCTCAATCCCAGCCTTTCCTTCCCTTTGGGCAACCTTTACTCTGGGATGGTGTAGCCTTTACACTGGAATTGTGGGTCCTGCCTTTCCTGAGCACCAGGTCTGATGGCGGCCTTGACTAGCACCCTGTTATATTATTACTTTACTAGAGGCCCGGTGCACAAAATTTGTGCACGGAGGGGGGTGTTCCTCAGCCCAGCCTGCACCCTCTCCAATCTGGGATGCCTCGAGGGATGTCCGACTGCCCGTTTAGGCCCGATCTCGGGCCTAAACGGGCAGTCGGACATCCCTCTCACAATCCAGGACTGCTGGCTCCCAACTGCTCGCCTGCCTGCCTTCCTGATTGCCCTTAACCGCTTCTGCCTGCCAGCCTGATCACCCCCTAACCACTCCCCTGCCAGCCTGATTGATGCCTAATTGCTCCCCTGCCAGCCTGTTTGCCCCTAACTGCTGTCCTCTGCAGGTCTGGTCACCCCTAACTGCCCTCCCCTGCAGGCCTGGTCCCCCCAGATTACCCTCCCCTGCAGGCCTGGTCCCCCCAGACTGCCCTCCCCTGCAGGCCTGGTCCCCCCCAACTGCTCTCCACTGCAGGCCTGGGTCCACCCCAACTGCCCTTCCCTGCAGGCCCAGTCACCCCAAACTTCCCTCCTTTGCCAGCCTGGTCACCCCTAACTGCCCTCCCCTGCAGGCTTGATCGCCCCCAACTGCCCTCCCTTGTAGGCCTGGTCCCTCCCAACTGCCCTCCCTTGCTGGCCATCTTGTGGCGGCCATCTTGTGTCCACATGGGGGCAGGATCTTTGACCACATGGGGCAGCCATCTTGTGTTGGAGTGATGGTCAATCTGCATATTACTCTTTTATTAGATAGGATGTCTCCATTCTAATACACCTATACCTGTATCTATATCTGTATCTATGTCTATGTCTATGTCTATGTCTATATCTATATCTATATCTATATCTATATCTATATCTATATCTATATCTAACCTATCTATATATTAGGAATAGAAGTACTATGTAGCATTTGGAGAAGAGAACATAGTCACTGTGGTTGGAGGGGCCCAAAGAGAGGGAGGGTAGCTATTCTAGGATGTTCTTGTTGTTTCTCACTTGGTGCCCCCTCCCTTCTGATAACTGTGAGGACTCGATGTAATTACACAATAAAGCTCTTAGCACAGTCCTTGGCCTGAAGTGAACACCCAGGAAATGGTACCTTTCCTTATAATTCTGGGAGTACAGCCATGAGCTGCAGTCCTCCCTACCCCACTGTCAGAGCCAGAATGCTGACTAATACGCAAGGTACCTTCTCATGGGTCCACACAGAATGAATGCCTCTGTCTTAAGTTCCTCTAGGACCTGCAAAGGTTCTTGTGAACTTCTGCCTAGAGGGGCAGATCCTGAAATTCACGGTCAGCGCAGCCCGCTGACCTCTACCTACACCTCATCACCCATCTGCCTTCAAGTGGGCCTGCCCACGGTGCCCATCACCCAACCTCCCTCTCTCCTTCAGAGGCTGAGTGTTGGGGGAGGGGAGAGAAGACTGCAGATTTGCCAGCCCTTGGCAGGGACCTCCTGTCTTATTTTGTCTAGAGGACTGCCTCCACCGGGCTTTTCTGCCGGACCAAGATAAAGGCATAAAGCTTTGTCTCCAGGACTGAGAGCGAGGTTAGTCAGCACGGTTTTCATCCGAATGACGTTTCTTTCCAAAAGGTAAAGAAGCAACTCTATTACAGTTGGCACTGAGAGAGAGAGAGAGAGAGAGAGAGAGAGAGAGAGAGAGAGAGAGGTGCAAGGAGAAGGAAGGGAATACATTCCCTGCAATGAATATAGAAAATTCAAGCATTCTCTCACAGTCTGCTTGCACATCCAACACTGTGTAAGGGGAAGTCAGACTTGCCTTGTTTCCTCTCCGTGATCATTCCACTCCCTCATGCTGGGCAGTGATTTAGAGGCATTTTCCGAAAAGGATGATGCAGCAGAGTCAATGGTCCAAGGGACTGCTCTGGTCAAACCTAAATCAAAAGTCACTGACTCTGCCTGATGGCTGTTTGGCCGTCTTCGTGAAATGAGCTCATGCAATGGGTACCCAGCTCCTGGGCTCCTGATCGCTCCAGCCCACTGGCCACGGCGGGTGAGCTGGCTACTGTGCAATGGGCATCGAAGTGCCTGGCGAACCTGATCCACACTGCCAACCCTGGAGAGCCACGGCGGCTCCAGGACCACACAGTCTGGACGTGCCGGGGCTGCACAGCGGGCCAGAAGGGTTGGTTGGCTATGTCTATGCTGAATCATTTAGATACAACAACAGGTAAGAATTAGATGAGCAAAAATCACATACAATTATTTGGAGGAACATGTCTGATAAATATGAACTGAGTTTAAATTACTGGCTGGTGAAGGCACACGGTGCACAGGAACACATGGAGAGACAGTCCTTGAACAATAAAGCACTTAGCACAGCCCTTGGCAGAACCAGTGCTTTGTGGGAAATGCAGCGCAGCCAACAACAGATGCATGTGTGTGCGCTGTGGCCACGCCCACCTCCATCTTCACCCCCGGATCCCCTGGAGCTAGGAGCTTAGCTTAGTGCCTCCTTCTTCTCAGTGCACATATTTAAGATTTTGTTTTCTTATTTACAGAATCAGAGAAGTGGAATTAACTGTATAATAATAATTTTTTTAAAAGTTAGTGTTTCAAAGACAAACTGTCTCCTGAAAATACACAAGAGCGAGAGAAGGGAGCTGCTTAGTGTGCCCAACAAGACCCACCTGGGCAATGCAGTGGCCGCCCAGCCCTGCTCGGAGGAGACAGCCGCCCAGGTTCTCACCCAAAGGTCAGAAGTCCCAGGAAAAGAGACTTGGACCAAAGGCCTGAGAGTCTCCGCTCTCGTGTTAGATGTGCCAGATAAGAAACCGGATGCTTCTATGTGATTTAAAAAACAACACATATATATAAAAAAACATATTTCAGACCTAACCGATCTGGCTCAGTGGATACAGTGTCGGCCTGTGGACTGAAAGGTCCCAAGTTCGATTCCGGTCAAGGGCATGCACCTTGGTTGCGGGCACATCCCCAGTAGGAGGTGTGCAGGAGGCAGCTGATTGATGTTTCTCTCTCATCAATGTTTCTAACTCTCTATCCCTCTCCCTTCCTCTCTGTAAAAAAAAATCAATAAAAATATATTTAAAAAAAAAACATATTTCAGAGAGGAAGGGAGAGGGAAAGAGAAAGAAACATCAATGATGAGAGAGAATCATTGATCGGGTGCCTCCTGCATGTCCCCTACTAGGGCTGGAGCCCACAACCTTTGACCGGGCATGTGCCTTTGACCGGAATTGAACCTGGGAATCACACCAGCTTTATGATGCAGGAATATTATGCCCTTTTTGTAGGAGAGTGAACCAAAGCACTGAGAGGCTGAGTGGCTTAGCCAGCATCACACAGCCAGCATGCAAACCCAGGCAGAGTCTGGTTTCCGAGTCCACACACTTAACCCAGGTGACCTCACGCCTTGGCTTCTTACAACGTGGCCACATCCCCCATGTCCATCCCTCCAGCAAAGACCTCTTCTTTCAAGACGAACTCAGCATCCCTGCCTCTGTGAACCCCTTCTGTACCCCCGGGAGCTAGAACGCCTCCTACGACTGTGTGTGAGAGGAGAGAGGGGGACGCAGGCATGTGGCAGAGCTGCACCCCCGACACTGACATATCCCACCTGTTAGCACTGGCAGGAAAACCACAGTTCTTAAGTTAATAAAAGTAATGATAGCCCATAAAATTCACTGGCACTGAATTTACCTGTCAATCAAACTGAAAATTCATGCCAGACTTTTTAGGCGTGAGGTGAAAATTCCCCTCATTTACCAACCGGAGCAACTTAGAGTGAAAGGCTGACCCAGGCCACGTGCCAGTGACCTCCAACCACCGGACCAAGCCTGCCATTGTATTTTCAAGTGGCCAGGACGGTGTAAGAGTTTGATAGGTGTTTGTCGGATGGATGGATGGATGGATGGATGGATGAATGAGTGAATTCTGAAATGGCCGGGTCATTTTCTGTCATTAGAAACATCGGTGCTCAGGGAACAAGTTTGCTCTCCTTACCAAATCTCCCCTCCCTCCAAGCCTGTGGTGCAGCCATGCTCTGTGGGTCATGCCTCTGCTTGGCAATTGGAAATATGCTGACCCACCTGCTAGAGCCTCACATGTATGTAGTGCTTCTGCCTGAAGCTGGCTGCCAATCTTTGCGTTGTCTGGTCCATCCTACCACAGTGCTGGGAACTGGGCGTTATCATCACCCTCACTGTGTATGCCAATCCAGTAGAACTGAAGAAAGGTTAAGGACTTACTCAAGGTCACCCCAGGGGAGCCGCTCACCCACCCTCAGAAGCGGGCTTCCTAACTCACAGGCTGGGGTCCTGTTCCCTGCCGGGGTCCTTCCTGCTCTCTTTGGCTCCCATGTCATTCGCTTCAGCGCTCATCAGCCAACTCTAGTCACTTACGCGTGTCCTGGTATCTGGTATCCTTCACTCCCCGCCAAGTCCATTTCCAGGGTGACAATTTACCCCATTAGCCACTCTGAGCTGGAGGATTTGAAAGGAGGGCCACTATTTTCCACGAGGACAATTATTTATGTGCACAAATAATTGTGCACATAATCGGCTAATGGAGAGTGCAATGGGCCACATGTGGGCATAATTAGCCATTTGCCCCTCATTTGGAGGGTATAATTATCAAAGCAGGCAATTTTATATCTGTGGGTAATTGCACGTGCAGAAGAGAATGACGAGTAGGAAATCCGGTCCTTAATTACTCTTCATGCCATTATTTCTAGAAAAGGGTTTTAAGGTAACGGTAACTTTCTGGTTCAATTTTCTGCTTGGATCGACCGTCACATCCAGGTGTGGGGAGGAGGCAGCGAGCAGGGCCAAGGGAGGAAGGAGCCAGGCCCTTGTGTACCAAGCTGCAAACCGATCTTCTGCGCCAGCAAAACCCCAGCAACCATTTACCCGGGACGGTACGCCCAGGCCCACCTAGTGGTCAGCCATCTGCCTACACAAACGACAAAGCTCCATGTTTATCCTTCTCCACTATTGCGCATCATTTTTGCTTTAGCAGTTTGAACGTTTTCCTCACTTTGTGGTTTTGTAATCTCAGAAACGCACGTTGGCTTGGCACAGTAAGGGATTTTGGTCGCTGCTGGAAGTGGGTCATTTAAAATGCTTTAACAATACCTTCAACTAGTCATTCATCTGGAGATATGCAGAGAAGAATAAATTGAGAGCAGGTTTCTTTGTGGTTTTTCCGAAACCTTAGATGGCAGAGATTTTACAGTCTCTGCTGTGCCCCCTGCATTCTGGTTTAAACAGCTCGGCAGAACTTTCCCCACTCTCCCACTCAATCACACAAAAATACACTTGCTAACAGCAGATCCTAAAAATACACGTCACATGTGAGCACAAGGGAAATTATTTCTTAACATGAATTGACTCTTTAGGAATATGCAAGCTGAGTAATTTTTTAAAAAAGAAACTCCAAATCTCCTTTTTTTTTTTTACCATCTTTCATCTCCAGTATTATTTTTAAAAGGGGGGTGGGGGTGCAGTATGTAGTGGTTGGGGGACAGGCTTTTTGGCATTTAAAAAAACCTGTGATCCAGGCTGGGCTCTGCCACTAGATGTGTGACCTTGGATAAGGCGCTTAAACATTCTGACTCAATTTCTTCATCTGTAAAATGGGTTGTTCTGAAGATTAAATTGAATACAGGTAAAGTACTTAACACAATGCTAGGCCCACTGTAAGGATTCAAATAAGTGGCGTCTGACATTAATAGTAAGAGCCTCATCTTTTAATCTACCTTGTCTGTATCGGTCACATGACACTGTATTTCCCATGTACAGGCCTTATTTCCCTACGAAATGGACAGGAATGTTGTCAGCGTCATGCCCATAGAAGAGGCTCAGTAGCTGGCAATGAATGATGGTCCACAATATCACAGGACATCTTCCTCTGACATACGCTGACCTCGAGCACACTGCCACACCTCCCCTGATGGCTTCCAGACCTGGATCTTAAACTCCAGCCTTCACCCCTTCCTCCCTGGTCACCCTCATAGATGTGGGGGGTCCTTTCTGATCTCCGTTTTTCATGACCTCTGCAGTCACTCTACTCCAGCCACTCTTCAGACTTCATCATCTCTCAGGCCTGAGGCACCTCAAGATCCTGACTTTTCCTTGACCTTGTTGATTTCACCTTCCTGACCTTGCACCGTGCTGGGGACCAACTGTGCACATCTCTTCCCAGCTCTGCGTTTAGTAACTTTACCCCGATAGCTTAGGACCAGTCCTGATGGGCGTATTTACACCGGGAAAGTTAGCAAATGCTACAAATCAAGGCATCCCCCTACCCGAAGGAGAGCCAGTTGTTAACCATGTTTCAATATAACACTGCATATGTTTACAGATACTTACATCATAAGCCCTAACCCAGTGGTCGGCAAACTGCGGCTCAAGAGCCACATGCGGCTCGTGAGCCGCAGTTTGCCGCTCTGTTGACTAATGAGTTTGCCGACCACTGACCTAGACTCTGGATTCCAATAATTACAGGCTGTTGTTGTTCCTTGTGATTAAGCCCCTATCCCAGTGGTCAGCAAACTCATAGTCAACAGAGCGGCGAGCCACAGTTTGCCGACTACTGCCCTAACCCTTTCACACCTCTTCTCCACCATCCCCTATTGATTTCATTTACCTTCCTATTTTGCACCCCAAAGTTAGCTGTCACAATACTACTTTCAACACAGAACCCTTCTGGTCTCTACTTATGGGTAACTCGAGCATTGTTTTTTCTGATCCCATTTATTCCTCCCATTACCCATCTCTCACTGACTCCTAATGCGCTCCCCACAGCTGATATTCTTAACCTTCAGCTCCCGAAGCCTGTATAATAGGCGATGTTTTAAATACAATGGCTACTGTCTGTCTGTATTTAATGTTCTGATCCTCACATTATCTCTTTAAGAGGGGGACGGAGGGGGACAGAGAGACCTTATGCAGGTCTTTTAATGGCTTGCCCATGGGTCCCTCCAGAATTTTTTAACCCAGTTTTAATACTAATGTAGCCCTTCAGGCAGCGACTTGCATGTGGCATTTGATGCTTTTTTCACTCACTTCAAAATGGAATTCTCTATTGCGCATCACCGCACAGCTCTCTTAATGTGTCTCGGCCTTGAAGTGTTTACCAAAACTGATATAGCTCTTTCCCAGAAGGAGCAAATCACAAATATTGCCCTTCTGAAAATTAAAAATCTACAGTGAGGTGCTGACCTCGAGACGGATGTATCTCAAGGTTGTTGGTATACTGCACCCGCAATGGACGCGCTCAGTGTTCCGCCTCGCAATGCTCGCTGCATCCAGGCCCGGGCCTGCGGGGGGCTGGGGGGAGCAGAAAGGTCAGCGGGAGGCAGGAAGGGGAAGGTGTGGGATGAAAGGGAAAGGGAATTGTGATGAAGCTGCTGCTGCGTGTGACTGTTCTCACGCGGCGAAGTGAGAGACCGCCAACCGAGGTGTGCGTGCTCGGCCCGCACCGTCCTTTTGGAAATTTGAGAGATTTTTACACGAAAGTTGAGATTTCTGGTTTTTCCCGAGAAATCTTCCGCTGGCCCTCCGCGGCCTGCGTGGCTACGTGGGAATGCAATTGGCTGTAAATGAGGAGCAGCTGCCCCTTGGAAACAGGCAGGCACCCTCTCCAGCTGGAAACTGTCCACAACCCCCCCCCCCCCCCCCCCCCTAACTGTTTTATATCCAGCCAAAATCACTCACTCACACTGTTCGCTGGGCCTCGGCAGGCATTTGAGTTCGTGCCTTCCAGCCTAAAGGAAGCCCTGGAGTTCACTCACATTTAAAATCTCCCCCAAAGGGATGGTTTATAGGGTATGGCAGGATCTCCGTATTTTATTCCTCCCCGAACCCCCATAGCTCCTTAAACAAAGTAGATGCTCAGTTAACTAGAATGAGGTGGGTTACACATCTGAATGATATCGGTCCTCAGGGACCTTCTTGCCTGTGGAAATCACGTTATTTCTCAGAACCCCCAGAAAAGCATCCCGGGACACTCACACACGGGGGGGGTTGAGCCTTTGCGGTAAGATTCATCGGAAAAGCAAAAGCAAAGGACTTGCCTCCGGGTCTCCGGCGTCCCATCTCCATCCCTCCCGCCATAGAGAACATCCAGGCTTACCGTCAGCAAGGCCAGAAACAGGGCCAGCGTCCAGGCACTTGGCACCATGCCCAAGCTTAGTCTGCATCAAAGCTCCGTCCAGTTCCCCCTGTGCTCCCGCCGGCGGGCGCTGCTGTACCCAGTACCCAGGCGCAGCTCGGAGCCCCTTCAAGTCCGCTTGGCTCCTGGCTATGGGGGCCACCTGGTTGGTATGGAGATAAAATGCACGAACCAAAGGGGAAAGCGTGTGTTACTGGGCAAGAGAGAGCTTCTGGGTTAAGCGTGGATATTCTCTTGGAACAGATTGGGCGCTTCTTCAAACTAACCGATCAACTGCCCAAGTTTTCACAGGCCTAGGATGGGCCCATCGCCTAACCAATCTACTTCCTAGACCTTCCAGGGTTGTGTCTCTTATCCAACCCTACCGGGGCTAAACAGACAGGCCTCTGTGGTTACCACCTCGGTTCCTATTGCGCATGGGCATACCTCCCCCCGTAGTGTGGGCAAGTGGACGGGGAGTTGAAAAGCCAGTCGTTCCTCCCTATATGGGGAGGAAGGGGTGTTAACCCCCTTGGTGGGGCAGTGCTGCTATCCCCTGGAGAGTATAAAGCTGCAGCTTCCTGGTTAAGCAGGCCTAGGCTCCCTAGTTGATTATGCTTAATAGTGTCTGATTTCCTTTGCTGCCTTCCTTTATTAATATCTAGCTCCCTACGCTAACAGCCTCACTAAAACTCAGGCATGCTAGCGCTGCTGGGACCTGAGCAGCAGAATGTCACTCACAACACGCTGGGCTTTGCTCTCTCGGCAGTGGCGGGGCGGGGGTGGGGGGGTGGGGGGGGGGGAGGGCGGGTAGGGTGTCCTCTCTGGGTGTGCCTGTAAGACACACAGGCCCTTTGAAGACCAAGAGTTAGAACCCGTGGGTTAGGGAAGCTCCTTTTATCAGATTTATTTTTTGGATCAAGATTTCAGTACTTTAATGAAAGGACCAGTTGTTTAACCCATAGTTTACCGCTGTGGTGGGCATCTGTTTCCTCATTAGAAAAGCACGAGTTTGGTGGTAGAGTGAACATTTTACAGGATTGCATTCTGGCTTCCTCCAGAAGTGGGGCTGGTAAAACTAGAGTCAGTCCCAGTGTTAGCGCGGGTCGCTAGGTATCAGCAAAGGAAGGGAGCAATGGAAGTCAGACAGTAAGCAGAACCAACTGGGGAGCATGAGCCTGCTTGCTTCCCTAGGAAGCGGCTGCTTCACACCAGTCTGCTCCCCACAGGACACTGGGGGAAGGGCTAACAATAAAGGGGAAGGTAGGCACATGCTCGGCAGGAGCCCATAGGGTGACCAGGGAGGCCTGTCTGATGAACCTGGAAAAGGGATGGGATTGGATAGGAGACAGAACCCTGAAAGATCTAGGAAATTAATTGGTTAGAGGGCGGGCCCAGTGCAAGCCCGGGAAAGTTTGAGAAGTTGATTGGTTCTTTTGAAAAAGTACCTGGTCCTTCCCAAGCCTGAGCGAATACAACCCAGCTTAACAAAGAATCTCCCCCCTGCCCCCCACCCCCAGTTCCCCTGCCCCCCAACACACACTGGCCCCTTTGGTTTGCACACTGTCTTTCCTTAGCAACCTTGTGGCCTTAGCAGCCAAGTGGTGGCAGCCCCACGGACTCCAGACACAGGCTTCAGGTGGGAACCTGGGTGCAGCAGCACAGCAATGGGCCACAGGCAGGAACAGTGCTCAGCTACCTGGACCGGGACGGAGACAGCTGATGTTGGCCCAATGGCACAGCATCTTTGGACGCTGGCCTTCATTTTGGCCTTGATGAAGACGAGGCTGGACTTCTTCCATGTTGGAACAGATGGCGATGAGACCTTGGGCACCCAGGGTCAGACTTCTAACCCTCCCACCCCACACCCTCCGTGCGTGGGTCTCTCAGATGCTCTCCTTGGGACTCCATGGAAGAACTCGATTTCCGCCAGCAACACCAGCACCTTCACGGTGATGGTTTTTATTCGTGATGCCTGCCACCGACTTAAGATTTTTCTTTTAATTTCTAAATTCGAAGTAAAATAATCCACCTTGTATTTCTGATGTGGAAGTAAGTGGGAGGCTGTGAGGATGCTGTTGTGTCACCATCTGGACTTGTTCTGTAGAAAGCCTGGCTTAGGATGGGGAGGGCTGTGTGACTGCTCATCTTTCTGAGCCGTTACCTTCAGCCTAGACACAGCGGAAGCCACAGTCCTGCACGGAGATTAATGAAGACCTGTGTTACCCAGCCTTCAAAGCTTCGGCCTGCTCTCAAAGCCATGCGCTAGGGCTCAGACTAATTAGAGCAGAACAAACCGGGTGCCTTTTCTTTTGGGTAGAGAATGTTAAACCAAGAAACTGTTTCCCCCTCTTTTGATGCAACCTGACAACATGCTGCATAGGAAGCATCTCCTGTATTGAAATGAAAGATAAAGAAACTCCAAGGTGCTAATGGAATTCCTATCTCCTCTTCTCCAGAAACCAGAAAAACAGAACTAACAAAGCAGTTTCAGTTCTTAGAATCTCAATAACCCAAATAACCCTTCTCAAATTAAAATCCTTTTTAAACATCATTAACTGTTGCAAATCAGATTTGATGCTTAATATGATCATGTATAAACTATTTCCATGGAGGAAATTCCCAAAAGGAAAGCAAAAGTATGATCTTAGCTAATAATTTGTTTATCCCATAGCCAATGATATAGTATCTGTGAGGGCTTAATTAAAAACTGCCAAAAGCACTCATATCAGCTTTCAATAAATGAGCAAAGATGGATTTCCTAGATGAAGACAGGTATGACACATTTAGATCCCTTCAAAGCTCTCGAATCCAGGAGACTATATAAGTCTATTTTTAAATTTTTATTAAATAGTTGTACTACAAAACTATAACTCTTAAATAAACCTTCAGTAGCAGCTACTACTTGTCAAGTACCTATTTCACTCCAGATGCTATTCTCAGCACTTTTCATATGTTTATTCTCCACTGCAAGCCTTCAGTGTTCCATCTGACATATGGAGAAACAGAGGCTGAGAGAGGCAAAGTCACTTAAGGTCAATTAGTAAGTGTCATCATTGGGATTTGATCCCAGATCTAACTAATCCAAAGACTATGCTTTAAATAATCCTATATAATAAAAGCCTAATATGCAAATTGACCGACTGGTGGAATGACCGGCAGAACAACTGGTCACTATGATGCACACTGACCATCAGGGGGCAGATGCTCAATGCAAGAGCTGCCCCCAGCCCACAGGCCACAAGCAAGCCAAGGCAGGTGCCAGCAGGGGCCCCCCGATCACCCCTCAGGTCACCCCGCAGAGGAAGGCGATCGACCCTGATCGCCAGCCAGGCCTAAGGATTCTACCCATGCACGAATTTCATGCACTGGGCCTCTAGTAATAATAATAAGCATTTAAGGTTATGAATTTGACAATAAACACAGCTTTGGCTGCATCCTATATACTTTTAAATATGCTGTTTTATTTTTTAAATTGTCTGTTACAGTTTTTATGTCTTCATTTTCAGACCATCTCTTGAGGCATTAAAATTTTTATGATGTATAATTAGAACTTGTTATACTATAAAATTATTAGCTCTTTTTGCTTATCATATTTGTCTTGACTATGTCCTGCTACTTCTGACTACTGCCTGTCAAAAATCTGCTTTCCAGAGTTAGACATTCTGCCACTTTTATTTCATTCTGGATGGAAAAATTAATGGGTAAGAGTAGATAATTACAAAATGATGGAAAGATGTGAGGTTTAAACGGACTAAGCAATAAAGAACACAGTTGTGTTTCTGTCGATAAAAACAATATGCAAAATAAAAAATATTTTAGAGCAAGCTAGTCTGGCAAGATTTTTAGGAGTGCTCAGGTTTTCTAGTAACTCTTAACAGCTATTTATAAAAAGACAAATGCATTTTATTGAATTATTCATGTGCTTAATTATGAAAAGCAATTTATATCATGCTTCTCCAATATAACACCTAATAGTTCCCATATCAAACCCTTTAAAGAGCAACTGATTCAATAAAGCAATGATATTTATCTTTATGGCCATTGATATAAACACCATTGCTTAATTGTACTTTTCTATATATATTTGGTACTTGTCTATTCACTTTTCTGACTCTATGCTTCCCCAGTGAGCGATTTAAGGAAAGCTACTGTGTTTACTTATCTTAGCATCCTCTGTGCCTAGCACAGTGCCTAACACAGAATGACACCTGGTAAAGTCTCACTGAATGATATGGGCATTGCCTGGAAACCCTTATTGGACACTGGATTGGACCCTAAGAACTAGTACTGGCCCATGTTCAGCCTAAGCTTTCCAAGCCCTTTTGAACACCAAGTGTTAAGCTGCAAGGTGCCCTCACCTGGAGGTGGATCAGTTCCCCGGGACCTGGCCTGACTTACTTCCAGCCTCCTACTCTTCCCCATCAATGTCTTAGCAAGCCCGGTGTACAAGGATGCGTGGATAATGATACTAACAGCCCAGCTACTCTGAAGACATCCTAGGTAAGGGAATGCCTGAATACTGGGTAGCGTGCAAAGTCAAAACTGGGAAGATAGACAGGGGACAGTCTATTAAAAAGAGAATTTGAAAAATTCCCTCTAATTTGCCAATGAGGTTGGAGATCATTGGCAAGTGGAGGTGTGAAAATGGAGACAGTATGTATACAGATTTGCTCAAAACCTTTACTGGGCGGGGGAGAGAGAGAGAGAGAGAGAGAGAGAGAGAGAGAGAGAATAGTTGCTAGTGGGACTATCAGGGTCAAGGAAGATTTTGTTTTGGCTTTTACTTTGTTTTAAATTCTTGGTAACAATGAAGAGACAAAATCTAGAGAAAAGGCAAGATTGAGCCTCACCCCCTCAGAACTCCGAAAGAAAGGAGGCCATCATAATTTAAAAAGCGATCTAAGTCAGCCATGGCGTAACCTTCAAAGATTACAGGAAATCAGAAAGAATCGAAAGGCCTTAGAGAATGTGACTGTGCAAGTAAATGTCACTTTGACAGTTTCCTTCTTGGAGGTACATTTAAGATTATTGGAGTTGTCATTTTCTCTAGGAAGACTTCACTTTAATTATACAAATATGGAATCGTTTTCAAGATAAAAATGGTAAAGAATTTGCTTTGAAGTCTTGAGCCTTCAAACACTATCATGTGAATTCCTCACTGGAGCGACAGTGAGGAATATGGAAATGAGGGCAACCCGGCCTCATAAATGAGGAACTGTGAATGTTAATGGTGCAGTTTCACCGTGAATCTTTTAAAGGGCCAACGGAGAGGCTTTATTATTTCAAATATCACCGATCTGAGGGCTCCCTAAGGGGAATAGTGATAAATATTGATAAAATGTCTATAAAGACAGCAAGGCAAAAATAAGCCTACAGTTTGACGTGGCAGTTTAAAAAAACTGCCTAACCTTTCGTTTAATTGCCTTTTCGCAGCAAACCAGAAATAAGATCTGAATGCAGAATGCCCTGGTTCCCCCTGAACTTGCTCTGAAAAAATCTGTTATAAGGGGATTTAAAGTGCAATCGCTTTGCTCGCAGCCTGAGTGCAACCAACTGGGGGAAAATTGAATTTTGGTCTGCTGCTGCACTGTGGCAGTGTGTCTCTCTGTGCAGGGGTGGGGGTGGGGGTGGAGGGAGTCCAAGGAGGTGCAACTGGTGATGAGCGGCCTGGAACCATGGAAGGAGCAAGACATGCGTTTAAATCCAGCGCGTCCATTTTGTGTTTGTCCAGCTGAGTGAGCCTGCCTCCACTACCAGACCCTCCTGAACCTCATTTGTCTGGTCTGTTAAATGGTTATATTAATATCTAAGTCAGAGCCCAAGAGTTAGAATTCATAGACACCATTCATTCATTCATTCATTCAACGAGCACTTATTGAATAGCTCTGGGAATACAGCAGTGGACAAAACAGGCTGGCATTTTAGCGCAGGAAAGCAGACACCACAGAACATGGATGAGTCCATCACACAGTGAGGTGAGAAGGGGAAAGTGGAGGGGGTGAGGCAGGCTGGATTGTTCATACATGGCAGCAATCTCTCCCATCCAATGTGACTCTGACCCTTCTCCAATGGGGGGATGGGTCATTAGTTTCCTCCTCTTGAAACTGGATGGAGTTTTGTGACTTTTCAATGAATAGACTATATACACTGAGTGGCCAGATTATTATGATCTCTGAATGCATAATAATCTGGCCACTCAGTGTATATCCTATAAAATAAAAGACTAATATGCAAATTGTCCCTTCGACCAGGAGTTCAACCAGCAGGCAGGCCAGCCAACCACCCATGTCCCCCCTATATATATATACACACACACACACACACACACACACACACACACACACACATATACATACACACACACACACACACACAACACACACACACACACACACACCGAGTGGCCAGATTATTATGCGTTCAGGGATCATAATAATCTGGCCACTCAGTGTAAATGTGACAGTGAGGCTGTATGAATTCCAAGGCTAGATCATGTGAAATACTGTAGGTACCACCTTACTTGCTGGAATATTCACTGATGAAGCCTCAGCTGCCATATAAACAGTTCACTACCCTGAGGCCCCCACACTGTGACATAGTTCAAACCACATGGAGAGACCACATGGAGGGGCCCCAAGACTACTACATATGAAGAGAGAGAGAGAGATGCAGCCAGCCCCAGTGCTCGCCCCATCTGACTACAGACATATGAGAGATCCAGAAGCCAGACCGCCAGCTGAGCCCTTCCAGGACCCAGGGCCCTCAGGACCAGGAGAAATGAAATGTTGGATAACATTTGAACCACTAAGTTTGGGGGGAGATTTTTACACAGCAATAGATCGCCGGAGCTGTGAGAGCGGAACAGGGAGCACACTTTTACATAAGGGAGAGGAGAAGGCTTCTCTGAGACATTGATCCATGGATTGGGGGAAGGAGGGAATGAAGGAGGACATCTGAGAGGGGCTGGGAGGGGGACTTTCCCAGGCAAAGAGCGTGCCAGATAATCCAGGGACCATCCAGAGACCTGCGTATGAGTGGGGCAGGTAAGGGAGCTCCTGTATAATGCAGCTCAGGACCTGGAAGCCGCTCTGGACACCCTAGTCCCACCACCTTCTAGCCACGTCCAGAGCTCCCTCTGTTTATCTCTGGCATAGCCCTTATGCCATGAGATTGTCTATCCAACTTTGAGGCCTAGGCTGGCATCAGCTGTTTTCATATCCGCAGCTCCTAAAACAGGGCATGGCACATGGTGAGCTGCTCCTCAATGAATGAAGAGATCCCAGCACATGGACAGGGGTGCATGTGCCATTAGGACATGTGCTACCTGCCAGGTTTGCATTCTAGAGAAAAACCAAACTTAAAAATCTCAATTCCTTCCTTTGAAAAGGCATACACTTTCAATGAGACATCTTCTTTAGGACACCTAAGCAGGACACCACGCTCTGTACCTCCAGTGTTGAATTCACCTTCTCTTCCTCATCAGCCCTTTTGATGTACTTTTTTTTAAAAGAAGCATTATCTCCTAAAAAGTGGATTAGAAAACTATGGTACATCTACACAATGGAATGCTACGCTGCTATAAAAAAGAAGGAATTCCTACCATTTGCAGCAGCATGGATGGAACTGGAGAGCATTATGCTAAGTGAAATAAGGCAGGCAATGAAAGAAAAATACCACATGATCTCACTCATTTATGGATAATAAAGAACATTATAAACTGATGAACAAAAAGATAGATACAGAGGCAGTAAAGCATCGAACAGACTGTCAAATTACAGCGGGAAGGCTGGGGAGTGTTGGGGAGGGGAGGAAAGAGATCAACGAAAGGACTTATATGCATGCATATAAGCACAACCAATGATCACAAGACACTGGCGGCGGGGGTGGGGGGATGAGGGCATGTGACAGGGGGTAGGGGAGGCTGGGGGAAGGTCAATGGGAGAAAAAAGGAGATATATGTACTATATGTAATACTTTAAACAATAAAATAAAATTTAAAAAAATAGAAGCATTATCTTCTAAAGGCTCACACTTTGGAACCATCTCTGACCTCTGCCAATGTCCTTGTCTTCTCCCCTATTTCCTCTTTCCTGAACTTTCCTACTGGTTTTCTAAGGGGTCCCTGATTCTCCTCTATCACACTTGCTTATACTTTACAGATTAATCTTCCAACAGTTCAATCCTGATAGTGGCATTCTTCTTTTTTAAAAAGTCTTCCTTTCCAGCTAAATAAGATCTAACTCCTCCAGCTCTCATTCAAGAGTTTTATGATCTCATTCTAACCTCGCTTCCCTAGATCAATGGCCCATCAGTGAGAGGCAAAAAAGGTATTGTCTTCAACGTTGAGGGACTTCAGCTGGGTCTTGAAAGATGGATGGAATTCAAATTGGTCTGGTGGTCAGAGCAAGGAAGATGTGAAGATTCTTAATCACACTTCTGTCACTTATCACTTGAGTGACCTGGGCAGCCAGTTCACTTACCTGAATTTTAATGTTCTTAATTCAAAACCAGAGTTCTGAGAATTTTCCTAGGTTTTATTGGGGCAGAAGAGCAGAGAAATGCTCCCATGTGATAAAGTCCTTGCCTTCATGTAGCTAATTTCTTCAATCAACCAAGTCTAATATGATATACAGTAGGGTAAAGTTTACTTGCTTCTTTGTTTGTTTTCTCTCAAGAGAAACTCCCTGTCCAGGCAGTAACAGAAAGTCTCCTTGGAGAACATCTTTGTCTTGATAGTGAATTTCCTGGTGGTTCTGCAATATCTTATCAATTAAACATACGGTCCAACAGCAGCCTGAGTGGGAACCTGGCCTGCCAAGGGTACCACTATTGTGTATCCACAGATCCACAGAGAACCAGTGTTGAAAGGTGACATTATGCAGATGACAATGGCTCCTGTTCTTTCTCTCTCTGATATTTTCAATTAAGACCAACACCTTACAGACCAAGTAAGTTCCTGGATTGAGAAAAGCAAGTTTTCAAGCCAATATCAGACTTCCTGCTGATGAGGGAAAGTGGGAATTCAAGCAACTAAATAGAAAAAGAACAGAGATTTTATTCTATTTGTATCTCAAGTTGGAAAAGCACATCATAATGGCAAACACAGAACACAGTGAACACCAAAACTATCTATAAGCTTGGCTGTGAAGGATGAAGGGTTTCAGGAATGATAGATGAGAAAGTCTATTATTGGAAGGTTCAAAAGAGATTTTCTGAGACCTGTAGTCCTGTTTGTTGAACCAAATCTCTGAATGGAGTTCAAATAAAATCTCCTTTCTACAGAAGTGAAGCTATTACTCAAAATCAACCAAGAGCAAAAGAGCCACATTACAGCAATGGAAACTGGTCAGCTGTTTCCATGCAGAACCGCGTTCAGCAAAACCTTCATTTTCTCTGCAACAGCTTGTTATCAGCTCTAAATTCTGCCTGGCAAAAGCCAAGTGATGCTCAGAGCCCAACATTACATGGATCCAACATGGGTGCAACAGCCACTCCTCTATGAGCAAAATAGGCAAACCAGCGAAAAGAATGAAAGGAATCATTTGCATCTCTTGAATACTCAAGATTGGCCCGGTGGTGCTTAGCTATTCATGCCACCTGCTTTGGCTGGGTTCTTGGTGGAAGCTGCTGAGACTATGGCCGTGTGGATTTTCTGTGTTCAAGCGGGAGCTGAGTGTGTACATAATAATACACACTCCCTAAGTGCTCACAGAACACTGACTGTTGATGTTATTGAATGCATAAAGGGGGATTTAAATGGGCACTTATAATCGTATGGATGGCGGGAAACAAATATGATTTTCCCGTGCAGAAGAAAAAGATTATAACTTTGGGGAGAGTGTCAAAAGGTGAAGAGTCACAGCTGGGAATCAGAATCCTGTAATAAGCACCTGGTGATTTATGCTCTATTTTTTTTTTTTTTTTTTGCCAGGTGTCCTTGTTTAAGTCACTGATCATCTGACTTCCCCCCTCTGTTTAATGAGCACAGCTGCGCTTATCTCCAGGGGTACCGAAAGCCTTAATGAGTTAATGTCTCCTAGGTGAATGCCAAATACAGGTGCAAAAATGTTAACTAAATAGGAAGGAGAGAAGGGTTATTCCTATGCTTTTTGTACATATTATTCTCATTTGCCCCTCCTTTTCATGTTCCTCTTTTTCTTTTCTCTTGATCTCTTTTACATAAATACACAGGAAAAGTTGTCCATTTTTTTTTTTTCCTTTGTGCCAGGAACTCATGCAGACCCCTTCAGGGCAAGACCATAGGAAAACTGATTTGTGCATCCATCCAACAAGTGTCGATCCAATGCTTTCTGTGGATAAGGTACTACATTCGCTACGGTGGAAGATAGAAAGTTATTTAGAGCATCACTTTTGCCTTCAAAAATCTCAAACTCTTGGGGGCACATAAGGTATGAATACAATTAATGAAATCAAGCAGGCATTTTAGCAAGCGCCAAAAAGATTTGTGAAACCAAGTTCAAGACTTTCAGGAAAAGGAAAGCTCTTCTGGGAAACCGAGTGACCTTTTGAAAGTCAGATACAGAATTCGACATGGGAAGGTGCGAGCAGGATGGTGCAGGGGGAGGGAGTGGTGCGAGCCAAGGCTTGGGAGGGGGCATACTTGATTTAAAGGGGTGACAACAGCAGTCTGATTTGGTTTAAAAGTGGGTTGTCTGTAGCTGGTTAGGAGTACATTAGGCTGGGAAGTCATTTAGGGTTTGGGTAAAGAGGACATTAAGTATCAGGCAAAGGCTTAAACAGTAGTTTCCAATACTTTTATTTTACTTTTTTAAAAAAATTATTATGAAATGGGAGGAGAGCTGTATAGCTGAAGAGCTTTCTCCCATTACACTCACATATTTTGGTGCCTTTAAGGAGATCCATGGAACGCTTAGGGCTCTGCAGAATACTCTATTTTACAGTGGGCATAGGACAGCCATTACATGTTTCTAAGCATGGAGGTGAAAATTAGAATAGAATATTCTGGCCCTGGCTGGATTGCTCAGTTGAGCTTCATTCCGATATGCCAAGGTTGCGAATTTCATCCCTGGTCAGGGCACATACAAGAATCAACCAACAAATCTCTCTCTCTTCTCTCTCTCTCTCTCTCTCTCTCTCTCTCTCTCTTCCTCTCTGTCTCTAAAATCAATCAATAAAAACGTAGAATATAATATTCTGAATATACATCTGGCAACACTGTTGAATTAATTGCCAGGGAGACAAACTAGAGACAAGAAACAAAACAAAACAGAAATATACTGGCACGCCCTAACTGGTTTGGCTCGGTGGATAGAGCGTTGGCCTGCGGACCGAAGGGTCCCAGGTTTGATTCCGGTCAAGGGCATGTACCTTGGTTGCGGGCACATCCCCAGTAGGAGGTGTGCAGGAGGCAGCTGATCGATGTTTCTCTCTCATTGATGTTTCTAACTCTCCACCCCTCCCCCTTCCTCTCTGTAAAAAAATCAATAAAATATATTTTTTTAAAAAAAGAAAAAGAAATACGCTGGCAGAATGTTTGGCAAATAGTAAGCACTCAATAAATATTTACTGAATGAGTGAATGTATAGTAGCAGCAGGGAAGGAAATATAGAAATATATTGTCAAAGAATAATTGATAGCATTTGCTGATTGATTATGGGAGAGAAGAGAGAGGTTGTGGTGAAAAAAAAAATCAAGGTTTCAAGTCTGGGCTCCTGGGAGAAGTGGTAGCACTACTAGGAAATAGGAGAGTGCAAGCAGAACTGGTGGGAAGACTATGTATTAGATACTTAGCAGGTAAAATGTACTTAGCAGGTTAAATGTAGTAGTGAGACGCTCCATTGGAAATGTCTACAGACATTTGGAAATGGGAGGCTGGGGCTTCAGAGAAAGACCAGCTTTTCTGACACAGATGTAATAATTAATAAAAATATACGTGCAGACAGGATGTCTTAGAGAAGTCCAAGAGGTGAGGACAATTCTGGGAAATGATGACACTGACAGGAGGAGGGGAGGAAAGGACGCTTAAAAGACAATGGCCTGGTCAGGGAGGGGAAAGGAACCACCATCATTTCGTGTCATAAAAAAACCACGTGAGAAACACTTTAAAAGAGGGAATGAGCAACACTGTCAAACGCCCCAAGAGCATAAGAAGGAAGAGAACCGAGAAAAGGCCGCTGTACTTGGGAACTGTCACCCTGGGAAAGACATCTCCAGCAGTGGGGAAGGAGGCCTGCTTTTCCTGGATTCGAGAGTGAAAGTATGGGGAAGAAATGGAAATAATTAGCGAGGCCGGGCTTCCCAGAATTCCAGCAGTAAATGGAACAAGGGAATCAGACAGTAACTGGACTAGAGGAACCTCTTTTTTTTTGCTTTTGAAGGCCTGGGAGAATCTCAAGCATGTTGATAGGCAAATAGGCAAAGGTAAAGAATTGATGGAGGAGACACTGATGGAAAAAAGAAATTATAGTCACATTAATTTTTCTGAGTGATTAAAGCCATACTTAACCAAAGTTGGAGATACAGTAAGTGAAAACAATGGCTAAAATAGGAACATGAGACTTTTAATTGGCCAATTCTTGCACAGAAGGCTGCAGCTTAAGAAATCCCGTGAAATGTGCTTTACCTGGGGAAACATATTGGATATATTTCATTTTGCCATTCTGCGTCTAGAACCATGTTAATCTCCCCTCCGGTAATTGGCAATTGATTGTGGAACTATTGATATTTTTCTTATTAGGAATTTTCCCCAGTTGTTTATTGTGGTAAAATACACATCTCATAACATTTACTGTTTTCACCTTTCTTAATTGTACAGTTCAGGGATATTAAGTATATTCATGTTGTTGGCAGTCATTGCTACCATCCATCTCCAGAACTCTTTCATCTTGTAAAACTGAAACTCTGGTACCCACTAAACAACTCATTATTCTCCCTTCCCCTAGCACCTGCAATCACCATTCTACTTCCTGTCTCTATGTGATTTTTGACTTCTCTATGTTTCTCAAATAAATGGAATTATACATTATTTGTCTTTTATGACTGGCTTATTTCACTTACCATAATGTCCTCAAGGTTCATTCATGTGGGCATATATCAGAATTTCCTTCCTTTTTAAGCCTAAATAATATTCTATTTTATGTGCAACCACATTTTACATCTCCATTCATCTGTCGATATTCTAGTACACTTGAATTGCTTCCATATTTTAGTTACTGTGAATAATGCTACTATGAACACGGTATGCAGATATCTCTTCAAGACGCTGTTTTCAATTCTTTTGAGTATGTATCTAGAAGTAGAATAACTGGATCATATGGTAGTTTTTTAAAATTTTTTGAACAACTGCATACCATTTTAGACTCCCACGACAGCGTACAAGGGATCCAAATTTTCCACATTTTCACCAACACTTATTATTTCCTGTTTTTTTTTGTTGTTGTTGTTTTAATTAATGGCAATCCCAATGGGTATGAGATGATATGGCATTGCAGTTTTGATTTGCATTTCCCTATTGTTGAGCATCTTTTCATGTGCTTATTGGCCATTTGTGTATCTTCTTTGTAAAATGTCTGTTCAGGTCCTTTGCCTATTTTTGAATTGGGTTATTTGATTTTTTTTTTTTTTTTTTTTTTGCTGTTGAGTTTTAAGAGTTCTCCCAGCATATGGTTTGACTTTTTATTCTGCCGATCATATCTTTTGATGTACAAAAAAGTTTCCATTTTTATGAAGTCTAATTTTTTTCTTTTGCTGCATGTGCTTTTGAAACGATCCAAGAAATCATTACCAAGTTCTTATTAGTAATTTTGGAAACACAAAAATACAAATGTTATATGCATGGCTGGTGTTGGGATATGATTCTGTACCCTGCATTTAGGACGAAATTTTCATTACTTTAAAATGTGTGTTTGTGTCTAGGTATTTTTTAAAGCAACTAAAACCAGCCTGTTGAAGAATGTAGTTGATGTAACAAAATGTATTATCAAGATCAATTTGATATGCTAAAAATTCCCAACATAAACTGCATCTGTTGGTTCAATAATAATAAAATAAAATAACCATAAAAGCCTTCAAGCAGGTATACTGTAAATGTTGCTTGTTGTTAATAAATGTCAGCATTAACTTCACTTTAACTCTCATCCTCCCCTTCCCCAATGCAAAGAACTACCAATGTCTGGGTCCTTCAGGTGGGTGCGGTTTCGCTTTAATAGAGCCAAAAGCACTGGCCCACTAACTTGTTAAATAAAAGAAGCTCCTACATTGAATGGGAAGATTGAGCTCATCATTTGATAAGCCAAGTCCCATATTAATGCTCCTTCAATGAGTCATTGCAGAATTTGTTACAATTTAAAATTTTAATATAAAAATGCTTTGAAAAATGGAGTCTGTTTTACAGTTCTGCATCTTTATTTGATTAGTGGCATGCTTGGTTCCAGCAGATATTCTTAAAAAAAAACACACACACACACACACGTTTTTCAATGTATTCAGTATGCACAGAAATCTTTTATCCATCTCCAATGTGGATAGTTAAGAAATGAGGTCGGAAATAAGCTTATTTCTTTCCCAATGACTAGCCCATTATCTCGATATCAATTATTGCATGATCAATTTCCCCCACGGGTTCACTCTGCTACCTTTATTTTATATTAAAGTACTTTATGCATTTTAGTCTCTGCCTGGGCTTGACATCTACCTCATTGGTCTGCTGGTTTATTCCTGTAGCTAGTTCAGATTTAATTACTGTCCCTTCATAATACATAATATATTTTCATCTTTTGTGTTTTCCGTTACAGAAATTTGATTTAACATTTCCTGGGGTTGGGGATCCTTTGTTGTACAGCAGTGGGAAGGGTTTAGAATGATGGAAATGGATCAAGAGTACATTTTGAACCTCTTACAGCACCACGCTCCTCTTTAACAGAGTGGCTGGTTGGCTTTTTCATCTAAGACAGAGGTGATTTTGCAGAGTGAGCTGTGAGACATCTGAGTGTTCTGCCAATGAACTGCTTGCCTGCTCTTTCTCTCATTCTGTCGTCATTGTAGCTTAAATACATTAAAGCTGAGCCTTACACTTAGATGGGCCAAACATCATTTGGAGGAAATGGGCGACCATCCCAGGTAGGCTCAGAACCTGCCATGGCTCTACATTTCTTTGAAGCTCCTATTACATTCCGCTCCAGGCTGTTTACGCAGAAAGGATCGGACAAGATGTCCCTATAAATTTTATTCCCTAGAAACACACATGAGTGTAAACAGTATCTATTTTCTCTGATGTTGTTTTTCTAAAAATAGGTCATTTAGGCTATTGTTTTTGCTTCCCTCCCTGTCCGTTTTTAATTAAGAGTTCGGTACCTTTTCATGGTTGTTAGTATGCTGCCTAATGTATACTTTTTTACTCTCCATTTTTAGCTCTTTTACTTCATTCAGTGAAAGACAAGTGGCTTCCATATTTCCCCATTTCCAACAGAGAAGAGGAACAGGCAGATAGCACAGCATGATCAGAATAGGCTCTGAAGATACAGAGCCCAGGAGGAAGGAAGGGAGGAAGGGAGAGGAAGGGAGAGGAGGGAGGGAGGAAAGAAAGTACTCACGCCTTCGCTGTTGGACTGGCTGCCAGGAGGGGTGTCACATCCTCCCAGGCTGTCAGAGAGTCTACCCACTGCAGGAGGATGAACCTCCCATCTGCTCTCTCTCCAGCTCCGCGTCTCACCTTGCAAGGAGACGATGACTTCCCAGCGTGCTGCGCTCCAAACTCTGATTCTAAGGAAGAGAAAAGGAGACTTGGCAAAGATGGAAACGTCCCTGGGCCCCTGGAGTCAGAGGCCTCCTCAGGAAACTGTCAGGAAGGACTGAGTGCTTCCTGAATCCCCCAGTGAACCAGTGTCTGAGTAGGAGATGGCGACAGCCCTTCCTCGAAGCCTGGTTCCATGTCTGTGTGTCTGTGGGACCCCCTGAAGGGGGTCAAGCTCCAATGTCAATGAGTGGATGTGGAAAAAGCAGCCCTGTGGAGCCAGAAGAGCTGGCGTAGAGTTTCCCCTTGAGCTGGCAGCTCAGATGTTGCTTCTTACAGGAAGCCCTCTCTGAGTGCTGGGCTGAATAGGGCAGCTCTGAGTTCCCGCAGCCTGGTTTCCTCCACCCCAGTGTGGATCAAGCTTCATCAGGCCTGTCTCTTCTATCCCTCCTCTGTGCTTGGTGGGCACAGCCTATGTCTGTTTCAGCTCAAGAACTTTCAGAGCCTAGGTCTAGCCACCCTATCGTCCATTGCTCAGGCTGAGAGGGGTCTCTTGCTTTCTAATTTGTCCTATGTCCACGGAGCACACACATTTCATTAATGCACTATACTTGGGCATTACTTTCACAAGACAGAAGTGTTCACTGTGTTCTGTAAAATAGTATAAAGGACCCAAACATTAATAGTTTGTTACTGGCATGCAGTCAAAAGATAGAACATATCAGAAAAAAATATGTTAGAAGCTCTTTATAAGAAGAGCCAACTAGATCCACAAGGCAATGAGAGACCAGTAGCCTGATGACAAGACATGAAAACTAATCAATAAAATTTAGTCAATAAAAATATGCTTTCAATCCTGGGTCAGAGAAATGAATAATTTGAACAAAACAAGGTAGTAGCTATTCTAAATATATTTTCTGCAAGAATAAGAAAGGAGCCAGAGACTATTGCAAAGAATTTCAATTGTTGAAAATCTTATGTAAACACACTACTTCCAAAATGACTAGTAAGACAGAAATGAAAGTTTGAGAATCAAAATATAAGATCTGCGAAACCATAATCAAACACATCTCTGAAGAATCTTCAGCATTGCAGGAAGCTGTTTTCTTTCACACATGGCTAAAAATCTCCCTACATTGGGTTTGGGAGCATTTATATGGAGTATGACTTGGGAGTAGCACTGGATATAGCGGCATAAGTGCAATAGTTGACAAAAAAATTTTTTTTAAAGAAAAGAGCAGATTTATTCTACCAGATTCCTGTAGCAATCATATATAATAAAGAGCTAATATGCTAATTAGACCAAACAGCAGAACAAACGTCCAGACGACCTCCCGGACAAGGCCAGGGCTGTGAGGGCCAAGCCCCTTGCACGAATTTTGTGCACTGGGTCTCTAGTCTATATATATAAAAAGCTAGCGACCAGAACGCCATAACAACCGTAAGGACCATAACTGGTTGCTATGATGCCCACTGCAGCCAGCGAACCAGCTGGATAGGGGGGTGGGTGAAGCCAGCTGGCCAACCTCCTGAGGCCCCTCCCTCTAGCCACCCCACCCCTGATCAGCCTCTCCCACCCTGATCGAGGGCAGGGCAGCAGGCCAACCCCCCGCAGCCCTTCTCCCAGCCAGCCCCACCTCAGATTGGCCCACAGCCCCTCCCCCCAGCTGGCCCTCCCCCTGATCGTCCCCCTACCCAATTGGGGGTGGGGTCTGGCTGGCCAACGCCTACAGCCCCTCACCCCAGCCAGCCCCACCTCTATATGCCCCCACCATCTTCATCAGACTGAAGCCCCTCCCCCCAGCCAGCTTCACCCCTGATCAGCCCCCACACATACCAATCGGGGGTGGGGCTGGCTGGCCAACCTCCCCAGGCCCCTCCCGCAGCCGCTGACCCCTGATTGGCCCCCCTCACTCTATTTGGGGGATGGGGCCAGCCAGCCCACTGTCCACAGCCTCTCCCCACAGCTGGCCCCGCCCCCAATCGGCCCCTCCCTCCGATCAGGGGCAAGACCAGTGGCTACCGCCCACAGCCCCTCCCCCTGGCTGGCCCCACCCGATTGGCCCCCTCACACCAATCAGGGGCAGGGTCCTCTGGCCCCTCCCCCCTGGCGGGCCCAGCCCTGATTGGGACCTGATCGGGGCCGGGCCGGCTGGACCCCACCTGTGCACGAATTTGTGCAATGGGCCTCTAGTCTATAATAATAAAAATGTAATATGCAAATCAACTGAATGGCCGAACAGCAGAACAACCATCCAGAGGTCCTTCCAGATGACCTTCTGGACAACCTTATGAAGCCGGGGCTGCGAGGGGCACGGCAGCCGGGACTGCAAAGGCCTACACTTGCACAAATTTCATGCATAGGGCCTCTAGTAAAAACATAAAGGCCACTGCTTTAGCCATATCCAGGCAGGGGTTCAGATTCTGCAGGAAGAGGCTATCCATTTTTGCAGCTTCCGGATCCACAGTCAGCCCTCCCACCTCTTGGGCAGGTGTGCTGAGGCAGTGCTCAATCCACATCCCCACACCTCTCCAGCCCACCTGTGAAAAGGTGTAACTGACATGACTGGCCTCTGTCCCTTTACCCATTGGGTTAGAACACAAAATGTGTGAATCGTGAGATGTGTTCTATTGTGGTCTCAGGAACTCTGCAGAGTTTCTCTAATTTCCTGTTGGAACCATGGAGCTTGGACCTGGGCTGAGCCTACAATGTTCAACAGGCACCTTGGCTTCCAAAAATTGTGCATGGACGCCCAACGCCTTGCTGGAGCTCCTTTGTCTTTGGGTACCAGGTGATTCCAAAGACTCACTCGCTGTGTGACCCAAAGGAACGTTCCTGGCAGCGGAGGAAAGAAAGTCTAGTGAGCTGAAGTCAGCAGTATTTATTTATTTTTTATTCTTTTTTATCCTCACTTGAGGGTATTTCTCCATTGCTTTTAGATAGAGTAGAACGGGGAGTGGGGAAAGAGAGGGAAACATCGATGTGAGAGAGACACATCGATTGGTTGCCTTCCACACATGCCCCAGGATCGAGCCTGCAATTGAGGTGGGTATGTGCCCTCTCTGGGGAATTGAACCCATGACCCTTCAGTACGCGGGCAGACGCTCTAACCACTGAGTCAATCCAGCCAGGGCTGAAATCAGCAGTATTTAAAGAAGTGAGTGTGCTGAGCAGATACTACCTGGCTGTTGGCACTGCTGTACATCACTCTGTTGAAGCCTATCCTAATTCTGCCTTGTTTCACTCAGTTTGAGATTACTGCCTAAATGACAGTCCTCAGCTCCTGGGCTGTTGGTAAGATCAGATGAGATAATGACCCTGAAGCGCTGACACTAAACCTGGCCCAGAGTAAGCACTCAATGAAGAGGTAAGACTAGAATAACAGGATAAATCGAAACAACCTAGCTGAGTGAGAAAAGGAATCTACATGTTATGTAGATTGATAATACCAGTTTACACAATCTGTAAGAACACATACAAATAAATTAATACACACCCAACATATTAGAACAATTACATATGGGGGAGGGGGAGAGGGGAGTGATCAGTGAGGGAAAAGAAATGGGAAATAAATACATTAAACAAAAGCAGAGACTGAATGCCCAGCCGGCGTGGCTCAGTGGTTGAACATCGACCTATGAACCAGGAGGTCACAGTTCGATTCCTGGTCAGGGCACATGTCTGGGTTTTGGGCTCGATCCCCAGTGTGGGGTGTGCAGGAGACATCCAATCATTCCCTCTCATCATTGATGTTTCTATCTCTCTCCCTCTCCCTTCCTCTCTGAAATTAATAAAACTGTATAATCTATATCTATATCTATATCTATATATATATCTATATCTATATCTGTATAGACATAACATAAAAATGTGCCATTAATTGAGGAATTTACTCAACTCTCTGCATCTGAGGTTAAAAATAAAAAGATAATAATAGTTATTATTAATACTCCTACACCTTCGACACCCTTCCCACTGTAAACACACTGGCATATTCTTCAGATGGCTCCCTCTTGCACTGGCCCAGGCAGGGAGCATTTCCCCCCAGCTTTCTGGGTGATTTAACACATCAGGGAACGAGTCTATAAAAAGGCACGGTGCTTTCCTGTGCAGCCATTCCGAGCTTCAGAGCTAAATTGCTGTCGGTTCTACACATGTGATTTCATCTATGAAATTAGGGCAAGGTTGGAAACTGACAGAGGAAAAAAGTGATTTATTATATTGTTACTATCCCTTACAAGCGCAGGGCCGGCTGCCTCCTTTTGTCTATTCGTTTAAGGCAAGATCAAGTTTAACGTGGCCATGATCACATCCCTTCAAAGGCACCCTCTGGTTCAAGGCTGCAGTTGCTAAGCACATTCCTGGGTAATTGTGGTGTCTTGATGGTGCCATCTCTTGCCCTGAGCTCCATCAGTGCTGGTACAGCAGAAAGGAATGGATGGGAAAATGTTTGGATTTCAAAGGTAACAGGAAGAAATCGGAAAACAACTACTAAGCTAAGCCTGTGAGGTTTGGTGGAGACTGGTACGGAACTGCATTTTTCCACTGACCGCTGAAAATGAGCCTGGCTCCCATGGAGCTTTCTTCCCTCCTTCCTTCCTCGAGGTTACCACCATGCTAATGATCAGTTCTCTCGGGAAAGCAAGAAAAATGGATCTTGGGTTTAGGCTTGTTGTTCTACTATCCATTATAGGACTGAAAATGTGTTCTCCCACCGAGTTTTCTGCTTGTCACTTCTAGAAACTGCTGTGCAGACACTAGTTTTATCACTAAGGCAAGCACGGTCTTCGCAGCCCCTGGAATGAACCCTGTCCTGCCATGTCCGAGCGCCAGCCACTGTCTTCTTGGACGAGACGTCTCACCTCCGGGGCTTTATGACAAGACCTGACCCTGTTCCTCTCGCTCTGTCTCCGGCTGACCCTCTCTTTGCTGGCTCTGTCTGTTCAATGTTCTCCTCCCACCTGGCAAATCAGAGAGTTCCTGTGTGCGTGCGTGTGTGTGTATGTGTGTGTGTGAGTGTGTGTGTGTGTGTTGTGTGTGTGTGTGTGTGTGTGTGTGTGTGTGTGTGTGGTGTTGTGTGTGTGTATGTGTGTGTGTGTGTTGTGTGTGTGTGTGTGTGTGTGTGTGGTTAGTCTGTGTACAGACACAGATCAGACTCTGGGAGTGAGTGAGCGCAGAGTTGGGAAACAAAGCAGCACCTATCCCGTGGCTTTGGGCTCAGTCACAGCACTTGCTACCACGTGGGTGATAAGCAACATTCAGGGAGGAGATGAACTCCCTGTGCTCTTCAAAGGCCATGTGAGTTTTTCAGGACGTCTCAGGAACTTAGCTCTCTCAGTGGGTATTTTTAAGGGTTTAGTTCCCAGTCAGTAATCAGCTCACCATCTCTGCTATTGGTAGGTCTCGCTTTTCCTTACTCTCTCCTTACGGACCTCACCCCCTGTGACAGCTTTAACGTTTGCTTCCATGTAAACGCTCCTAATTCTCTCCTCCACAGGCTTTTGTTGGGTCACAATCTTCTATGAGCATCGGTCTAGAAATTAAAAGCGTAGGATCTAGGGCCCAACTGCCTGGGTTCAAATCCTAGCTCTGCACCAATCATGTGGTGTAACCTTAGGCAAACTACTCACTTCATCTGTGCATCAATGTCATCATCTGTAAGACAGGGATATGGTGCCTACCTTAGAGGGCTGCTGTGAGATTAAATGGGGGTAATATAGCACCAGGCATGCAGTAATTGCTCAATAAGTATTTTTAAAATATATTTTTATTGATTTCAGAGAAGAATGGAGAGGGAAAGAGAGAGAAAAAAAACATCAATGATGAGAGAGAATCATTGACCGGCTGCCTCCTGCATGCTCCACACTGGGGATCGAGCCCAGAACCCAGACATGTGCCCTGACCAGGAATTGAACTGTGACCTCCTGGTTCATAGGTCGACGCTCAACCACTGAGCCTCACTGGCTGGGCTGTTCAATAAGTATTATTGCTGTTCTGCTCTTTAGCCTAGAGTAATGCACATACCCAACAAACCTTGCAAATAATTCCAAGTGGTTTTTGAATCCACTCTTTTTGAGATTTCCAACAAACTCAAGTTCTCCAGGTGCAATGACCACTTCTGTTTCCATCAGACTAGTTCCCTATCAGCACTGACCAGTCTTCCCTGGAAATACTTTATCCTTGGATTCCCAGGATTCCACTCTCCAGGGCTTTCCTCCTACCGCGTTGATCTGCCAGCTATGCAGAGGACAGACTCATGCAGAGAGAGAAGGGAACCCAAGTGGTGACATTTCACATAAGCAAAACTAAACTAGGAGACGGACGTTGGTACGACTGTTTGGATTTCATAGGGAAACCTTTTGCAGAAACAATCTGCTCTTACCACGTGTGTATTGATGGTGATATTAAAGTGACTTGGGGGCAGGGGAGTGGATAAAGCATTTTCTGATCTGGAAAGTTCTAGGGAATGAACCATAGATTCTGGTTATGCTGTATTTCAGGAACCCGAAAAACACAGACTCGGGTGAAGAGGAATATGTTCCGGTACACAGCTGGTACTTAGCCAGGTTATAGTTACCAAGCTTTGAAAACTGAAATATTAGAGGAATAAGACGACCTCTGTCACCTCACCAAGGTGGCCTGTGGCAGGTTAATAAAGCAAACAGATGAAACAGACACCACCACGATCACAACAAAGACGGTAGGGGCAACCTTCCCAGTTAGGGCAACAGTGGCAATCTGGCTTGTCCTGGGTGGTCCTAGTGTATACCTGCTGTAGATCAGTTAATGTCTCTTCATTCTTTTAGCATTTCCCTTTTATTCTCAAAAGCATCTGGATCCAGGTGATAAATTACATAGTCACCCTATTAATCCTCCCCCCTTAAACTTTTTTTTAAACATCTTTTTTTATTGCTTTCAGAGAGGAAGGGAGAGGGAGAGGGATAGAAACATCAATAATGAGAGACAATCATGGATTGCCTGCCTCCTACCCCACACTGGGGATCGAGCCCACAACCTGGGCATGTGCCCTGACTGAGAATCGAACCATGACCGCCTGGTTCATAGGTCGACGCTCTACCACTGAGCCACGCTGGCTGGGCCCTAAACTGTTTTACATCATATGACTGCCTTATGTGGATGAGACTTCCATTTTTTTCACTTGAGCATTGTCCTGACAAATGAATTACATTAGACTCTTTGCTTTGCTATAGGAAGCCACACTAGACATCACAAACAAGTCTTCATTTTTGGCAAGCTTTCTGAGCATAACACAAACTAAACTAAGTTCATTCACCCAGACATTGCCATCACGAACTGTGGTGACAGGACCCAACTGCCTTTCCATGGGGAAAGAGTAGCTCGTCAAAAAACAATAAATTTCACAGTAAAAGTGTTCAACATGTAAAGTCTGGGACTGCACTTACTGAATGTAAGTCAAAACCAGCCAACGAGATTTCAAAAACGCCAACGAAAATCCAGGCTGGCTTTGTATTGTAGACGGGATCTCTCCCTCTGTCTTTTATTTCATCTGCATCAGCTCCCAAAAAGGAAAAGAAAATACATTAGAATAATAATAAGCAGTTATAACTATATTTTCAGCCTAGCAATTTCAGCCCAATTTTCAGCAGTAATGTTGCATTAGAATCAAATATTTCCTAGATGGTTTAAAAACACAATGAAAATCTGGGACTTTGGGAACTCATGTGAATACAGTTTTAACTTCTTGCTTTCAAGGAAAAAATGAGGTTTAACATAAAAAAATTAAAGCAATGTCCCCAAAGGTTCTTTAAGGAAAAAAAAATAAAAAAAAAAAAAAAAGAAAACTCAACTTGCTGTACACATTAAATAATTCAAATCAATGATCCTTTTAAGCCCTTAGCAATGCATGAACCAATTGGGGGAAAGCAATCTAATACTTTATGCATTTAGGGGGTTGCATTAGAAAGACTTTTAGTCTGCTTCTGCTTTTATAAATGCAAATGTATGCAGAGCAGACAGACTGGGATCTGTACAATTTAGCAGTGATCAAAACTTGTAATTTTTAAAAATGGGACAGATGTCCAGACTAGTTATATTAAGATGCTTCTTACTGAAGAAGAAACCAAACAAACAATCCCATTCCACCTCCTCCTTAAAGAGGAAACAAATAAACAATGCAACCACAAATTAGAATAAGTTGTACATCATCTTGTTTCTTTCATATATTCTTCACGCTGACAGGCAGCTCGGGATAGTGGAATAAATAGTTCTAGCATGCATCACCGCTACAAATCCAAAACACAGAAATGAGAGGAAATGTTTCCCCATCAAGGACCAGCTGCAGGTTAAAGGTTAACTTGGAGATGAGCTAAATCTCTGGTTCTGTGTACTATGTTCTCCTTGAACTACAGACGGGAGAGCAGCTGGACAATCTGCTTTAAACAGCCAATACATATATGCTCAATGAATGGCATCTTTATTCACTCAGACTTGAGTGCCCACTTCCTTCCCATACTTGGCACAGCATCGCTCCCAAGGTTTATCTGATGATGTGGAATGCCCAGAATGTGCAAGGCACTGGGGAAATAAAGATGAAAACATAGAAGTTGCTCTCAAAGAGCCCACCGTCTTGTGGGGAAGACACATAAATAGATGATGAAGATGGGGTGCTAAGTATGGCCATGAACATATGGAGGAGGTGCATGGCAACTGAGGGGAGGGTGGATTCATTCTGACCAGGCCATCCAAAAAGATTTCATTCCTATAAACTTCAAGTCTTGAAAAACTGCTGGGTGGACAAGGGAGAAAAGCCACCTTCTGAGCAACGGTTAAGTAAGTACAAAGGCACAGACAAGGCAACGGGGAGAGAGGGAGCAGTGAGATTGCATGCATTCAATCAGGTCTTCGTTGGAGAATGCCTATGTGCCAGGCAAGTCCCCATCACACTTTATCTAGAGGCTAAGAATTTAAACAGAGGAATGTCACCATCAGCTGTGTTTCAGAAGAGCCACTCGGGGGTCAAGGTGGAGGATGATGACACCGGGAAGGGACCGGAGGTACGGAAGCCTAGTATGGTGACTGCGATAACCCAGGTAAGAGGTGATAAGGGCCTGAGCTGAGACAGAGTCCCTGAGCTGGAGAAAGGATGTCTGGTCATGAGATAGACTCATCCAAGCTTATCCACCATTCAGCCTCTGCTTCATTTTCAGACAGCTCCATCCTTATATGGAGCTATTTTTCAGCCTAGCTGTATACTCTGGAGAAATCCTGGGTCTGTATTCTTGCTTGATTGCCAACAGTGATATTCAGATAAAATATTTATATTCCTCAAACAAGCAAGCAGACAAACAAAAAAGCAGGTAGAACATACATTCCAAATGCTCCCTAAATCTCCTGCCCTCGACATTCACCTGCAAGAAGAGAAGATAATGGAGAGAAGGTGGTTTTTTTTTTTTTAAATCTTATCTTTTTAAAACTTGAGCTTCATAGATGTTTGCTAGGTTTTGAAATCTTTCACTTTTCTTTATAAATTAACCCCTCTTCTAGTGGCCTATGGGTTTAAAGATTTTATTACATTCTTACCTACAGTTTTATTTTTATTTTTTTTAAAATATATTTTATTGATTTTTTACAGAGAGGAAGGGAGAGGGCTAGAGAATTAGAAACATTAATCAGCTGCCTCCTGCACATGCCCTATTGGGGATGTGCCCGCAACCAAGGTACATGCCCTTGACTGGATTCAAACCTGGGACCTTTCAGTCCATAGGCCGATGCTCTATCACTGAGCCAAACCAGTTAGGGCCTTACGTACAGTTTTAGAAAAAGAGTCCTTTAGCCCAGTCCAATCGACATCGCCAGAGCAAGATGGTGAACAGAGGCATGTATCCCTACTATCATGGGCCCTGGTCTGGTGTATGGCAGTAATCGGGGAAGCCAGGATTAATACACTCACGAGCTTTGCTCAGGAAAATGTAATTTACATTCTTTATGGTAAACGTTTCCAAACATACATAAAAGGGAAAAGGAAAATGAACTCACATAGGATCTCTTTTCAGATTCGACATGATCAACCTTTTGCCACACTTGCTTCATCTATCCTTTTTTTTTTTCATTCTCTCCCCCTCCCTTTCTTTTTTCCCCATTCTTCCCTCCCTCCCTTTGTTTTCTTCCTTCCTCTCCTTTCCTTGCTGCTGTAGTACTACTAAGCAAATCTCTTACATCATGTTGTTCTAGCCCTACATTTCATAGTATCTCTAAAAAAAAATGGTATGTTCTTTTATAAGCACAATACCATGATCACACCTGACCAAATGAATAACAATTCTCTGACATCATCTAATACCGGGTTCCCAGGGAAGTTTTAGAAATTCTAAGGCTTGGGACTTCTATGGCTTCTCTAGGGAAAGGCTATGCCACAGAAAACCTTAACCAACTATCGGGAAACTTTTCTTTATACTCAGCTTAAATTTTCACCCGATTACTACTTAGTGTACCCCCCATGCATTATGCTAATTAATTAATCTCCTTTTTAAATAGTTACACGTTTCAGATATTTGTGTACATTTACCTTGTTTTTCCCCCAGTCTTTGCTTGGCTGAGTTGTGTGCGTTTAATTCTTTCAAGCTTTCCTTATTAATCAATGCCATCAGCCCCTTAATCATTTTGGAGCTTTTCTTTGAACGTCGTCCAGCTGGTTTCCATAAACCCAGTCATGAGTAGCCAGAAGCAGATGCCGTATTCCAAGAGTGGTCTCCCCATTTCTTCTCTGAATGCTCAATCCCAAACCACGAGAGCCTTCTTTTCTGTCATATTATAACAGAAACAAATGTCTTGTTTTCTGCTTTTATTTCCAGTTATTTTTTGGCATTACAGCAAGTGTTTCATTCCTCCCGCTAAACATCTGTGCTTCCGATCATTTTCTCCAGATGCCATAGACATAGCCTTTGGAGTCAGAGACCCAGCTCTGCCACTCTGGCTATGTGACTCTTGGCAAGTTACCTAGTACTCAAAGCCACTTCAAGTTCTTCACCAAAATAAGATGCAGACCCATCCTTCATACTTCACAGGATAGTTGGCTGGTCAAGTGAGATGATGGAAGTAAAAGGGTTTTACTAACTTCAATGGTATGTACTAGTATGTCTGTGTCTACTAAATATACTGTAGTACACTTAATATACAAAAGGTGAGCATCTACATTCCCTAAAGATTTTTTTTTTTTAATTGGCATCAAAAGCCTGTTGCACCACTTAATTATCTTTGCTGCCAGGTTACTCTTTGTTTCAGCTCAAATCTTCCTACCAAAATAATGTCTTACGAAGCATTTTTTAAACGTATACTTTGAGTCCATAAACCATGAGAATTTTGGGTTTTTTAAAAAATGTTTCAGTATCCTGTTATTTCAGAATATTTGTTTACATTAAATAAACATTAATATCTCAAGAAAAATGATTTTAAATATGATGTTACATGCAATAAACACTAATTATTCAAGAAAAATGATCTTACATATATTACATGCAATAAACATTAATATTTCAAGAATAAAAGGATTTTAAGCATAATATTACCAAAACTGTACTAACATAGTATGATATCACAAAAGTTGTAGAAAATATTAAAAATCTGCAAATAACAGGATTACTCCTATTATATTCTAGTATATTCCCCTCCTCTGGCTCTGTTTTTGTTCATCAGTTTATGTTGTTCATTATATTCCACAAATGAGATCATATGATATTTATCTTTCTCCGACTGGGTTATTTCGCCTAGCATAATGCTTTTAAAGTCTATTTTGTCGGATATGAGTATTGTTACTCCAGCTTCTTTTTCCTTCCCATTTGCATGGAAAATTTTTTTCCATCCCTTCACTTTCATCCTGTGTGTGTCTTTTGTTTTGAGGTGGGTCTCTTGTAGGCAGAATATAGTTGGGTCATGTTTTTGTATCCATTCAGCTACCCTACACCTTTTGATTGGAGCATTTAATCCATTTACATTTAGGGTTATTATTGAGAGGTACTTATTTACAGCCATTTTAATTCTGTATGGCTAGGTTTCTCTCTGTTTCTTCTTCTCAGCAATCCCTTTAGCGTTTCTGGCTTGGTGGTGATGAACTCCTTTAGCCTTCTTTTTTTTTTGTCTGGGAAGCTCTTTATTTGACTGTCTATTTTGAATGATAGCCTTGCTGGATATAGTAATCTTGGTCTCAGATCCTTGCTTTCCATTACCTTGAGTACTTCATGCCATTCTCTTCTGACCTGTAGAGTTTCTGATGAGAAATGAGGTGTCAGCCTTATGGGAACTCCTTTGTAGGTAAGTTTTCTTTTCTCTTGCTGCATTTAAGGTTCTGTCTTTAATTTTTGGCATTTTAATTTTGATGTGTCTGGGTGTGGGTCTGTTTGGGTTCTTCTTGTTTGGGGTTCTCTTTGCCTGGTGAACTTGTGTGACTTTTTCCTTTACCAGGTTAGGGAAGTTTCTACCATTATTTCTTCAAACACCTTCTCTATTCTTTTCTCCCTTTCTGCCTCTTCTGGCACACCAACTATTCTAATATTGTTACGTTTCACATTGTCCCACAGCTCCCTTAAAGCTGTCCTCGTGTTTTTTAATTGCTTTTTCTTTTTGGTTCTCTAATTGAGTAATATTTTCAACTCTGTCTTCTAATTCACTGATTCGATACTCAGCTTCCCCTAATCTGCTGTGTATTCTTTCCAATGTGTTCTTTGTGTTATGTCATTCTTTATCTCAGACTGTTCTTTTTTCAAAGCTACTATATCTTTTTTCATACTGTTGAGCATTTTTAACATCATTACTCTGAACTCTGTTTCAGATACATTTCTTATCTCTGCTTCATTTATCTCTTCTTTTGGAGAATTCGCTAGTTCTTTCATTTGGGGGTTGTTTCCTTATTTTGGTTGTCTGTTTGGTTTTGTGACTATGTTTTAGGTAGATCCTCTATACCTCTCAATCACTAGTGCAGGACAGTGTTAAAGGCTGTTTCTAACTAATTGGATCCGGCAAAGACTCAAAGCTCCATAGATTGCCTCTGTTTACAGACTAAAAGGATTCCAACTCGATTTCCCCCAGGCAATCATCCTCAGGTGTGGTAAGTTTTTTCAACAGGGTGGGGCAGTTGCTTCTGTCTGGAGGCTAATTGTTACTTTTAATCTCTTAAGTGGCCTCAGGGCAAGGTATTATCCAATAGGGTGTGTCAACTGTCTTTCCCCCAGGCAGGGCAGATGTCTATGTGGGAAAGATGTCCTCCACTGTGTGAGGGAATAACTCAGCCTAGGAAACTTGGGGTGTCTGCCCTCTGAGCTCTATCCCCCGAGTCCCCAGTCCTGGGTTCTGCTCTCACAGCTCCAGTCCACTTCACCCTCCCGCTGCCAGAGCACAAGGGGGGGGGGGGTGGCTCCATAGGGAATTTTTGTGCATTGGCCCTTTAAGAGGGTGCCCAAACTTTCAGCTGCCACTCCCTGACAGACAGCACCCCACTGCTTTTCACAACTAGATGTTATGTGGGTACTCTCCTCAGTTTGGTGCTCTCTGCTGGGGAACCCAGCTTTGGGATTAGATCCCAGAGTTTTCAGTGGCACCCCCTCTTCCCCCACCCCCCCCACAGCTGAGATATCTCTCTGGGACTTCAGTTGCTGTCTGTGGATGCTGGGTTAGCCCTTTTGTGCCTCCGCCCCTCCTACCAGTCTCTATGCTGTCTCCATCTTTAGTCCTAGGGTATCAGAGTTCTCTCATGTGAGTTTTCCATTGATTATTCAGGAAGCCTTTCCGTATTTAAGTTGTAATTCCAGCTTGTTCCTGGGAGCATGTCCGTGTGCATCCTCCTCCTCTGCCACATTTTTACTCTCCCTAACCATGAGAATTTTAGATTCATTTTTCTCTTACATATAGATCAGCTATGTGGCATTTGCTTCTGTTCACTATTTGCTAAGTTCTAAGAATCATGCTCAATACTTTACCTGAATGATCTAATTTAGACATTATAATTTTATAAAGTAGTCACTATTAATACCACCACTTTACAAATGAGAAAACTGGGGGTTAGGGTAGTAAATTAACTGACCTAATGTTAACAGCTGATGATCAGAACTTGGAAAAGCTACAACTCCAGAGCCCATGCTTTCAACCACGGATATGATTTAACATTTCAAGTAATAGTTGGGCACCCATAACTATAGATTAAATTCAACAAACCTACTATATCTTAGACTCTTTGGAGAGATGTGAAATAGCACAATCCTTTCTTGGAGGCTCACAGTCCGGTCATGGAGGAACTCAAGGCTGTAAAAAACACATTAGAATACTCATCATGGTTGTCATTATCATAGGCAATTACACCAACTACCCAATGCTCAAGAAAATGCTATTCATACCAAAATTCAAATTTACTCCCCTTAAAAAAAAAACTATTGGGTGGCTATAGCTAATCATTTTTTCCTCCAATTTCCTGGCCCTGAACTATCTAATAAATCACTGAATACCATCAATTTTCCTTTAAACAGTCCATTCAAATGTCCAGTATGTGGCAATAACGCTAGTTTGGAATTTTTTATGACCTCAATCCGATTATTGCCCCAGACTCAGTTCTAACTGGGCTCCCTGCCCTGTATTTCTGCCTCTTCAGTTCTTGCCACACGACTGCCAAATTAATCTCCTAAAAGTAGAGCTTCCATGTGAAGCGTTAGTTAATTCTGGCTTTCAAGGTGCCAAACGATGGGGCGCGAGGCTGCCTTTGTAACCATATGCTGACATGAATGTTCTTCTCCATCCTGACCATTCTCCTCTTTCCTGAATATGCCTTGTATACTGCCATCTTTGCCATCTCTCCTCCGGAACGTCTTTCTTCTCTTAAGTCTTTGAATAGTATCTACTGTTCAAGGCACTCCTCCTCAATGCAGCCATCCTATGTTCTCCCTCCTCTGTTCTTAGGAACTCAACAGAAGTTTGCAGAAATTAGTTACTGTTCCATTAAACAGCACTAGCATTTGGGACAATACCACTCACTGACACTTAGGGAGTCTCTTGCACCACTCCTTAACTTTTTTATAGGTACATTTCTTGAATTCTCATCTGAAGTATGTGAAAGCTTCTTTAAGGCTAGACGATGTCTTCAAGACTTTTGTCTGCTATACATTGTTTCTCATGCAAAGGTGCTCATGAATCTTTGACAACTGACACATTTAAATATGGAATAAAATCGCTTCATTATCACCTTTAGAACATATAGCCAATTGTGTGAGCCAAAAGATTATTGATGACGTAAGATATCTAGCCTCTAAGTTACTCATGCATTAACTTGGAGTTGGGAAAAGTTACTTTCTATGCCCTAATTTTCTCACCTTAGTTGACTTATTTTAAAATAATTAAGTCAACTAATGTCAAAGCACCTTGACTATAGGATTGCTAGTTTATTAAATGTTTTGCCATTACTTAATGGATCAACAGATTATTTTCTAAGGATATAAAATTAGTTGTAATATTATGGTGTCTCATTGTATATAGAGTTGCACTTCTAGCAAAATCAGTGGATAAAATAACCTCAACATCCTGGCAACTATAAATGCTGGGGAAAAATACTAAAGCATTAAGTTTATGCTTGCACTTAGGATGGAAGCTTCAAGAGAATGTCACTAACACCCTAGGAGCGAGAAAAAAATGGAAAACTTCTTGAGCCCATGAGACATGAGGTTGCAAGGAAAAATAAACTCAGAGGAAATATGAATTGTTTCAGTTCTAAATAGCATGGAAGGAAGAGGCAGGCATCCTAAAAGCAGGTAAGATGAAAACAACCATGATTGTAATTAATTCGTAAAGGCCCCAAATGACAGTTTAGAAATTCTGGGAGTCCTAGACACAAAGGAAATCACTTCTTAGTTTCTAGGCCTAGAAATATGTAAGAAACATGTATTTAACAATTTGATTAAAATAAAAACTAAAGTTGGTACTTAAATAATTGACTCTTGGGAGAAAACTAATTTGTTTTCAGACGAGTCTTAAAATGTTAAAATCATCTTGATCAGTTTTAGCTGCTTATAAGAGGTATGAATACTATTTTAAAGTTTAAATAAATTTTAACTATTTATACTCATAAATATGACAACTATAAAATCTGAAGAATTATAAAGCAAAAATTAAAACATGGAAATAAAATTTAAAAACAACACACAGGCCATGAAAATACTTCTACCAAGTATTACCTGCATAAATGACTCATACAAATGTATAAAGAAACTATAAGACATTTATTTATAAAAATGAACAAGGTACACGAAAAGTCACATAAAAGCAAATTAGAGCAATTTTAAACTCTCTCTTATACTTACTAAATTAGCAGCAACAACATATCAAATCCCCACCCAAAAAGCTGTAAACTTTTAGTGAACTGATAATAATGAAAGGGCGACACTAAAATGTTACATCTCTTTGGGAAAGCAATAAGGCAAACATATTAAGAATTATAAAATTGTTCATATTATTCCACTTAATAATCCCACTCCCAGGAATTTATCCTAATAAAATTGAAAATAACTTAAGTGTTCAGTAATAGAAAATAGTTTAAATAAACTGAATATGAAGTCTTGTTTAAAATAATAATGATCAAAACTAATTACATATCCGATAAAATGAAGCAAAAAAACCCAGCCAATTAAAAAGTGATAGGTATTTTAAGATTGTAATTATGCAAACAAAGGGGAAAATACTAATACAAAATTAAAGTTCTGAAGTCACTGCACCAGGAGGGTGAGGATTATGGGGAATTTTCCCATTTGGCACAATTTTCTTCAATGTTTTCAATATAAAAGAAAAAGATCATTACTATTTTAAAGTCACTTGTCTATTCAAATAATCTCTACTCTTCTCCATTAGTAAATCATACATGTCAATTTTTAAGTTGAGATGTAGAACAGAAATGCCGCTGTAAATGTCCTCTATAGGGACCTTATGCCTCTATTGGGACTTCACTGCAGTGCGTGAACACATACCCTAACCTGTACCATTCCAACAGATGAACAGCCACTGTCACTTCCGGCTAACAATCTGCAGGACACTAGATAGGAATAAATAAAACTGTAAACTTTGAATTTACAACTGTGTGTGTTTGGCATTTTAGGTTAATACCTAGAGATATCAAACTCTTTTCCTTATAATGTTCTGTGTCATACTAAGAATTACTTTTAATATTTTCATTTAAAATATGTGGCTAATGTGATGAAAATGCTCTCCTGAAGCATATACATTTTTACATTGAGTTTCTAACAGGTTAGCCATAAAGAAAGTCATGTTAGTTTTCATATTGAAAATTTTCAAGTTAGAGGTTGCAAGTAGGCAACCATCTTAAGAGAAATGCAATCCATAAAAATCAAGATACTCTTATGTTATGAAAATTTTTAATGATTCCTCCTTTTGAAACTATATTTATTGAATAAATGAAGCAGGACTTAAACATTTCTAATTTCTACAGACTGGCTGCATAATATATTGTTTTTCCATAACAAAAATATGAAACTCTCATTACACAGGAAATCTGCTATTTTGTAATGTGACTAGGCTTTCAAAATTGTTAACAAGGGAGAGAAAATTTTCAGTAGGCTACTTGTCTTTTTAAAAAATATATATTTTCATTGATTTCAGAGAGGAAGGGAGAGAGAGATAGAAACATCAATGATGACAGAGAATCATTGATTGGCTGCATCCTGCATGCCCTGCACCGGGGATTGAGCCTGCAACCTGGACTCGTGTCCTGGCGGGGAATTGAACCATGACCTTCTGGTTCATAGACTGATGCTCAACCACTGAGCAACACTGGCCAGGCATCAATAGGCTATTTGAATGAAAATGTTTGAGAATAACTTTTTAAATATTTAGAGCAAAAGAGATTAGCTGGAAATGCATGGGGACTATCTCAAAGGCTATATCATCTGAAAGCAAATTAAAAAACAATGCCCTTCAAAAGGTGTAAATAAATACTAAAGAATAAAAACATTTTTAATGGAAGATACATTCTTTACCTTACTTTAAAAAAACTGTTATTTAGTAACATAGTACAGGGTGGTAAACTGTTAAAAATATCAGAAAAAGATCTCATAGCTCCCAAAATATAAGCCATTGGGCTATCCTGTGTACTAACGGTAGAGGCAAATTTAAACATTTAGTCCTGTATTGACATCCCTTAAGTGGTAGCAGCAATAATTTGGTATAATTATAAACATTTATTTTAAAAGTTTATTAATGTCCAAGACCTAAACAAACATGGCTATTACCAAATAAATGCATCCTTATCAAAGAAATGTTCTTAATAATGGCAAACTCTCCAAAACATAAAAATAGAGTTAAATAACAGCCTTTTCAAACATAGTGAAAGAATTTCAATACAACAGAGCCATCAGAGCCAAAATAAAGTCAAAGTAACATTAATTGACATTAACTTTTGTGATGACAAAGAAACATGTAGCTCATATGTCGTTTTTCTCTGATTAGAAAATGTGTTCAGCTTTTTCACAGGAGAAGACTTTGAAGCAAGTTCAAAGTCAGAAAGCTGATTTTCCTGAATCCAATCTAACCACATAATAATATTCCAGAAGAACATTCCACGGTACGGCAAAGCACTGAACAACTGCAAGGCAGATAAAAGTGTACCTTCTCGAAACTGTAAATGATGGACATTTTTCTTTCATGCCAAAAAAAAAAGGGGGGGGGGGGGGGAGACTTGTCCTTTGCCCGTAGCTTGTCATTGTGTACAGGGGATTCAAATGTCAACCAGGAAATGATGACCCACGCCAATTTTAACACGTCTTAATTTCTCCGTCTTCTCCCTTCGTCTCATTCAGAGTTATATATTCACAGCTCAACCCGTGTTCCTGAGACTCCTCGGGCTTTGGTTTTTTAAGCGCCAGGTCTGCTGGGAGAAGAGATGAGCAATGCTCCAGAGACTGTGCGATGTCATCAATGGTCCATCTGTCTTCGGGAAGGGCGTGCTCTTCCAGCGTGAAGGGCCCCTGTTTGGTCCGGGTCAGCTCCAGCACGTTGGCGCAGGAAGAGAGCTCTGCAGCAACAGCAGGGGAAAGGAAACCCGCAGGATAAATCCCTCACCTATCGCAGGCTGTACTTTCAAGTGAGAGAAGAACTCGACTCACACCTCTCAAAATCACTCCAAATGTAAAGTTGCAATAATCCGACATGAGAACCAAGAACGCTGGGATTCAGAAACAATTCAATAGCAAAATACTATTTAATAACTCCCCTTACAAACGGCTTTCAAGTCCACAAGGAACTTACACACGCTTTTCTCATTTGACCCCCGAGGCATCCCCATGAGCTAACTATTATTCTCACTTGGCAGAAGAAGTGATATGACCTGTCCAGTGTCACAACTGCCAGCAAACACTGGAGCCAGAACCGCAACTTCCTGGCTCTTTGTAAGACCGTGGCTTCCAGTTTTCAAAACACTTGACTTGTACCAATGACAATAACTTCTGGAAGGATACATCTTTTTTTCCTACCCTACTTTGGGTTCAAATATTTTGTACTTGAAAAAAATGCTGGTCCTTCCATTCATCATTCCCATCGTCATTTTCTGTCCCTCTCTCTCCTTTCTCTCGTTACAAATGTTTCGCTGCAGCTGCCGACGCTGATAATCATGTGCCATAAACCCCGAATGCTTCCGAAGCTGGAGGCAGCAAGAGCGCAGTTCGTAAGGCCAGCACTCAAAGATATGACAAATAGGAAATTCCCTCTTCTCATCAAAAAAGGAATATGACTCTCTAGATGATAACTCAGAATACATTTATGCTTACCTTTGCCAATGTCACTGACCAAGCTTCTGATATAAAAACCGCCGCCACACTCAACATCTGGAATGTTAACAGTGACATGGTAAATTGCTAACCTCCTATGAAACCTACTTTACATAGAAAAGATGCCTCTAAACAAATGTAAAAATGCACTATGCAAACAATCGGGTGATAAAATATTTATGTGCTAAAACATAAATTATTCATCCAGCGGCGTATGTGTTTGTGAGATTGAAAAGTCAGAGCGTGGAGAAACCAAACAGCAGAAACTCATGAACACATTTTAAATTAACTGGCAAGTCATACCACCTTAATACTTCAGCCTTGTTCATGTAATAGGTTTTAAGTAGAAATCTCATCTTTGCAAACATGAGCTGAGGATTTAAAAAAAAATATTTTCAGATTTCCATGTCTTGTTCATCTAATAGGTTTGAAATGGTTAGACATCTCAGCTTTGCTATCATCAGCTGCAGATTTTAAAAATAGTGTCAGATTTGTACTCTCAACAATTACAACAAACAAACAAAAATCCTTTTTTGGGACTACGTTTGGGGTAATATACTACACGGAGAGCTCAGCATTCTTAAGTGTTTTCTTGGAAATATTCCTAAAGAAATCATAAAATAACTAAAATTACACAATGTTCTAAAACTAAATGCATATTTAAACATCTTCTTAACACGGCATAACACAAGTTTATTGGTTAAGAGCAGGGCTCTGGATTATCTTTATTCACCCTTAAAACATGCTATATTCCAGCTGCTTCTAGTCATATCATACAAATAAAGCCATTTAAGGGAATTAATCAGAACTTATTACCTGGGGAGTTTAATTCTTTACTTTTTCCCATTAGCTCAAGGGTGGGGGCCAGAGCTGAGATAAAAAATGAGCACTAGATCAAATGTAAATGGGTCAACATTCATGCACTATTTTTGGCTTTGGTGCAAAGACAACGCTTTTGGCCTATCACAACCTCCAGTGGACAAACTGAAGCATTTACAGCGGCAATGCCATCGGAAAAATCGGAGTTTTTCTTACTTTCATGGATAGTACCTCCTGTGCCAACCAGCTGCTGCATTTTCATGGAATGGAACAAAATATCTATGAGCGTGTTTTTCTCATTATTTGTCAAACATTTTAAAATCAGGAAACTAAAGAAAAGAAGTGACTTCTTTTTTTTTCAATTGTACAAAAACCACACTCTGCCAGATAACACGTTAAAGCAACTAAGTTCAGGAAAAACGGTTTGGGGAAATTAAAGGAATCCTATTTGGTATGTGCCATGAAATTAAGAGTAGGCTCGATTCAAGGAAGCCTAAGAATCCAAAACTACAGCCTTTGTATGTTCAGGGCTTTAGCGACTACTTTCTGCAACTAGGAGATCATAAAATTTCCAAACAAGCAAAACAAACTTTTTGGTTTTTAAATTTATTAGATAAATTTAAATTGATATCCTGAATTAAAATGTACCCTGTGTCCAATAATGCATTTCTGCCTCATGCATTATTTCCATGATCTTTAACAGTTACTTGCAGGTAACAAAGAAGGTGAAACAAATTACAACACTCCTAGATATCTTGTCCTAAAACTAAAAATGCTTTAAGAGGACAAATTAGTATGGATTTTATACTGAAGGTCAACTATCAGATACTAGCCAAAATGGGGGAATAAGTATCCATAAAATCAATTTTAAAACATTAAATTTTGAAAATATATACTCACCTACTCTTCTCCATAGAGATCTAAGGTATGTTACTTATAACTTTATAGACAGACTAGAGGCCTGGTGCACGAAATTCATGCACGAAATTCATGCCCAGCCTGCAACCTCTCCAATCTGGGATCCCTTGATGTCCGACTGCCCGTTTAGGCCCGATCCCACTGGGCAGTCGGACATCCCTCTAACAATCCAGGACTGCTGGCTCCCAAGTGCTCGCCTGCCTGCCTTCCTGATTGCCCCTAACCGCTTCTGCCTGCCAGCCTGATCACCCCCTAACTACTCCCCTGCCAGCCTGATTGATGCCTAACTGCTCCCCTGCCAGCCCCATTGCCCCTAACTGCCCTCCCCTGCTGGCCTGATCACTCCTAACTGCCCTCCCCTGCCAACCTGGTCCCTCCAACTGCCCTCCCCTGCAGGCCTGGTCCCCCCATACTGCCCTCCCCTGCCGACCCAGTCACCCCTAACTGCCCTCCCCTGCCAGCCTCGTCACCCCCAACTGCTCTCCCCTGCAGGCCTGGGTCCCCCCCAACTGCCCTTCCCTGCAGGCCCAGTCACCCCCAACTTCCCTCCCCTGCAGGCCCGGTCGCCCCCAACTGCCCTCCTCTACCAGCCTGGTCACCCCTAACTGCCCTCCCCTGCAGGCTTTATCGCCTCCAACTGCCCTCCCTTACAGGCCTGGTCCCTCGCAACTGCCCTTCCCTGCTGGCCTGATCTCCCACAACTGCCCTCCCTTGCAGGCCTGGTCCCCCCCAACTGCCCTCCCCTGCTGGCCATCTTGTGGTAGCCATCTTGTGTCCACATGGGGGCAGGATCTTTGACCACATGGGGGCAGCGATATTGTGTATTGGAGTGATGGTCAATTTGCATATTATTCTTTTATTAGATAGGATAATATAATACAATATATAAAAAAGTCTACTTAGAAAGGTATTTCTGAACCTCCAGCTGTAGGTTTCCTCATTAAATGTGTTATCAAAGTGTATTAACAAATCCTAACCTTCCATAAATTTGAATTTTAAAACTCCCCAATATCCTAGGGTTCCATTATATCACACAAAAGTAGCCAAATACAAAATAAAGGTACACGTACATACAAATGATTTTGAATTTCTCTGTCTTACCTAATGTGAAAAATGGTGGCTGGAATTTTTGAAGGGAGATACTGTATACAGTAACTGGCCTGGCAGGTTTTGCTTCTACTACTTCCCCTCGCTTCATCAAAGTGGAAAGTCTCTGTCCATCTTTCTTTAATGCAGAATAGCTTACAAAGAAGAATTAAGAAAAGAATGACAATGTAATTCCAGATTACAGCATGGAGAGGATGGCTAGCGGCCCTTTAAACTGAAAGTCCTTCTAAGAAAAATGAACTGGTTATTTCTTCTAATCTACTCCACAAGGGGAATAAAGCTCCTAAATATCTCTGAGACAAACAGGACTCAGTCTGGCGCCCAATTAGCAATCTTGTCAATTCTATTCTTTCACCCTCTTCCTGGAGGTGGTCTGGTCACGTCCTCACTAGACCTCATTATGAGTTAAGGGCACAAGGCCTCTGGTCACAAGGATCTCAGCTATATTCCCTTGAAGCAATTTCCATTCCAATAATATTCATTTTCACATAGAAGTTATCAAAATGTTCCTGAAAAACAAATAAGCGAGTAATCTACTCAACAGATCTTAGCCGTGTGAGATACAATTTTATTAGACTATAAAATCCTTGGAACAATCACAGAGAAGAAAACAGTTCTTGTGAATACAAATGTTTAATTTATTTCAACAATAATGATCCAAAACAATGTTTATTCATTGCCTGCTGAAATGTTTAAGTCTTTACCTTGGAGGCAAAATTATCATTTGCTATGCCAAGTTTAAAACCTGTCTCACCATACATTTTTAAAAAAGCAATTTTTTTTTAAATTAAAGTGATGTCAACCATTGAAAAATAAAGCTAAACATTTACTCAAATTTAATAACTGAACTTACAGGGGAGGTACCTGCATTATATTCCCAGTAAATTTCTGTAAAATGCCTTCAATATCTTCTTGTGTTATTTGATCTGCCAAAAGTGAACAACAAGAACAAAAAAAGTGACACTAAGACAACCACAGAAGTACATGTGCTATTTGCACAGCACCGAAAGCTCTGAAAATTCATTACGATTTTTTCCGACAAAAGCATATACTCTGGTGTATGTTTTATCAGCAAATCCTACCTTGTTAAAATGAATAAATTACACATTCATGAGGTAAAAGGGGGAGGAAGTCTTATATTGTCTAATATTAAAACCAAATTTCCTTCGCTTCCATTTATTTTCTCCAATAAAAATGATTCAATTATATAAATGTATTTAGTTGGTTCTTACTATGGCCCTTAGAGGAACTCAGGAAATATTGCATTAGCTACAGAAGTGGTCCTGCAGTGACCAAAAACGAGGGGGTCAGAAAGTAGGAAAAAACCCGTAAGTTATCTTCTACGTTTCTCCAGGCATCAAATATTGTAAGTAACTTAATGCAGAATTGAAGATATCAAATAGCAAACATTTAAAATTGTACTGAATAGATTTCAAAACAGTTCTATGGCATGATATACATTTTATACACTCACACTGAATTCTGTCCCCCAGCAAAGCTGTATTTATCAGTCTCCTTTCCTCCCTTCATTGCTCTTGCAATCTCTGTTCTTTTTTTTATTTTTCTTTATTAATTAAGGTATTACATATGTGTCCTTATCCTCCCATAGCCCCCCACCCCCCCACTCATGCCCCCCCTCTCCTGGTGTCTGTGTCCATTGGTTAGGCTTATATGCATGCATACAAGTCCTTTGGTTGATCTCTCCCCCTTATCCCCACCCTCCCCTACCTTTCCTCTGAGTGAACACTCTCAATCAGGAGTCTAACTTTTGCCTCAAAAATAAGTCAGGGCAAAAAGAAAATATACATACCAAAGACTTTTAGCATGATTACTAAGCATTTTTTAAACAACTATTTTAGAAATTCTGAATGAAGACATAAGTAAAGCTTTCAATATACCAAAGAACTTATGGCATATATGCATAACCCATGGACACGGACAATAGCGTGGTGAAGGCCTGGGGAAGAGGGGGTCAGGATGGAGAGGGTCAATGGGGGGAGGGGGGACAGGACATCTGTGATACTTTCAACAATGGAGATAAATTTAAAAATAAATAAATAACTCTAAATTTTAAAAATAAATATATCACAGTCTTATTTTCAGTTTGTTTGATACTTTCAACCAAAATGATGCACTATTAATGTACATTTCTACAACTGAAAATTATTACACACTGAAATTCAGTATTTGGGATTTTCATTCTTACAGATTTCATAGTCAATAACACACTAAATTATAGACGTATTCTAAAACTTAGGTCATAGATAATGGAAAGAAATTACAGTGCTTTGTTTTCACTTTGTAGGAAATCTAAATTATTTTTCTGGTATAAACTTGTTATTTATTTTATTTTATTTAAACAATATTAACAAAAAATAATTAATCCACTTTGAATTACTGTTCTAACACCAGAATAAAAATGAAAGGAGAGCAAGATTCAATACCAACACAGCAAGACAGTCTTAACCTCACTGTGACCTTGATCCTTCCAAGCTCAAAAGGAACAAAGGACCAGAATCTACTATAGACTCAAACAGAGACGAGCGACAGAACTGAAAAGAATTTCTCCAACACCTGGCTGCTCCAAAAAGGCAGACCTCATAAGGCTATTCCGTTCATCCTGTTTTTCAAACAGACGTAGCTCATGATACGAATGAGGATTCTTCCATTAAAATTTTACTCTACTGCAACATTAAAACGTAATTACTGGTGGCACCTTAGTTTTGCAAAACGTCCAACTCTAGACACCAGGCTGGCAACAGCAGAAAGAAATGCCATTGTTGATAAAATTGCAATAGTTCATACCTGAGCAACACATTAAAAAAAATCAGACCAAACAGCTTTCTCTGCGGGGCTGGTCTCTTCACTGACATTCCTGCTCATGTGTCCTCCTCTGTCCTGTGTGGATGGCTCTTTCACTGGCCTTCCCCACACAGGACGACAACATGTGCTCTTTCTCATTCTACTTCTGCCCCGTGTCTTTCTCTGACTTAACATCCCAGGCATTTTTATGGGTTGTGTTGTTTATTCTGCAATTAATCATACACGATTTTAAACTGTTATGTTTAAAATCATACACACACACACACACACACACACACACACACACACACACACAACACAGGTATGAACTCAACAATGAAATTCTAAGCTCCCAAAGACAGCCTTTCTTCTCTATATAATGTACACAACTGCAATGGCACTCAAGATAGTCTTGCTGCATTTAAGTTGCTGTGAAATAGTAGATTCCAAGGTCTAAAGGGAATTAAAAGTGACTAGGCCAATCATTCACCTAATGTTTGAATCACCAGACAGAAAGCCTATGCAAGTTATTTTGCAGTAAAAGTGAGTATAATATTTTAGTATAAAAGTGAATATAATAAATATTATAAATGAAAATTATATTCTCTACTAAATGAATATGTAGTAAGTGTGCTGGCTATATCTAAAACAAAGCACTGTTTCTGTTCGGTAATAGAAATCAGACCTTGGGAAGCAGAAGCAGCTGGAATCCAAATAATAATAATTGTCCCCATGATATAAAAATAAAGACTCTACTTCCATAGGATTTAAGAAGGAATGGAGAATAAAATCTCCAGAGCAAGTACATCCAATAAGTAGCCCAGAGAAGTCCATTTGGCAGAAGAGATGGGTATGATACAAGTGCCGCAGGGTGTGGGCAATTATTCTTTGTCTAGCAAATTAATAAATCATCAACGTGACAGTATTAATTTGAAGTTAATTTTTAAAGCTCACTCGCATAAAATTAATTTATGCAAGATCACGTTACATGTTATTATTTGCTTAAAATGTAGCGCCTCTTTCCGTGAACTTACAAGATGATTGTGCTTAATTGAACTATGAAATAAGAAACAACACGATAAGAGTTCAAAACGATACTCGACCACGATAGAGCGCTGCCACCATAAGCAGCTGTTAAACTGGAAGAAAATACAATAAACAGCTGCTTTGCAACATCAGACTCCGGGCAGCAAGCACTGCCATCCCTGAGAGAGGGGAAGGAAGCAAGGCCAGGCCCACCATCACTTGCTCCAGCTTGGAGGAGCTGTGGTGCGGGGAGGGAACTGGGGTGCGGGGAGGGAACTGGGGTGCGGGGAGGGAACTCCCAAACAAAGCACTGTGATCTCGCGACCAGAAATCAGACCCTGGGAAGCGGCGGCAGCTGGAGTTGGAGAGAACTACACAGATGTCTACAGGGCGCCAGCTGAGACTTGGCTCAATTCCAAGCTGCACATATAGACAGCATGAGCTGCCACAAAATTAACCAAAGAACTGGTACCAAAGCTCCCACAAGGCTGAAAGACGTGTGCATTCCAACCATCCGGAATGAAGAAACTCTGATGAATACCCAAGGCACTCAATCGAGACCCTAGAAAAGCCTGTCTCAGGAGGAAGGCTAATCTAGACCTGAAAAACGGTCTACTTTACACCCACCCTAATAGCAAATCTACACAAAGGCGACCAGAATTAATAAGCGAGTTTAGCAAGGTTGAAAGATAAACTCCATTTTCATATTCTAGCAATGAACTGTCAGAAATTTAAAACTTTAAAAATCCAATTTTAACAGCATCAAAATAATGCTATTAAGAAGTAAAAGATCTGTATGCTGAAAACTACAAAAATATGGCTCTATCTTTGCAACTTTTCTTTAAGTTTGATATTATTTCCAAATTAAAAAATCATGAAAAACATAAACAACTTTATACCAGTAAATTTGAAAATTTAGGTAAAATGAATGAGGAAGAGGTTGGTCTCAGTACTGGGGTAATAGGAAATATATAGCGAGGACACGCAACACAAAAGTACAGAGAAGCCAGGTGCTGGACTGCCTTTAGGTAAATTAAGGAGTGATAACATTAAACACACCCCAGGCAGCCTACATATAACTCACAATTGGTGACATAATAACGTAGGTGAACTGACTGTACAAAACTACTGCATTATAAATAGCATGAGAACTGGGACAGTTGCTAGGAAACCATTTCATTTATCTATCCTTTCTTAAAGTAGTAAAAAAAAAAGGAATAGTAGAAAAATTAAGCTGGGCTCAGTGAGTTATGCTTTATTTCCAGAGAAACAGCTTTTCCTTTGTCGTATCTTTTTATGTACTCCAAAAGCAGAGAGACATGACTAGTTTTAAAGCAATAAACATGGTGCATTTATCTCAACAGCTAAGAAGTAACTGTAAAATAGATAAACAAATAAAACAAACAACTGCAAGACACAGGTAGCACCTAACAGGACAGCCTCTCTGCTTTGTTTCTCATTTATTAGGAAAAATGTCCTAAATCCTGTCAACGAGTGTTTTTCAGAAAGGAAATTATCTGGAAGAATTCTGAACATTATAAAAATTGACTACAGAAAAAGAGGCAATTATAATAAATCTTTATTAACAAACTCATACCAAATAAACAATCATTTCAAATCATTTTTTTAAAAAATGTACTGGAAACTAAAATCACTAGCAGTATCAAGTTAGAGAATTCAGAATTCACACACAAAAAAATTTCTAGATGTTAAAAAAAAGAGTACTTTAGATGAATGCCATACCGTAAGGCTTTTCTTCTGTCACTTTCCCTGTAGAATCCAGCGTGTCGGTAGCTTTCCCCAGCTCTCCAATGGCAATATACCTCTGGAGGAAGAGAAACAGGGAGAAACAGGCCATAACGGTAAAGAAAACTGTCATGCATGTCCCGAAAGTCATACAGAATTTTACTAATATGACCAGCTTGATACAAAATAAAGGCAAAAATAATAGACTGCAAGTGTTTTGTTAGTTTTTGATATGTGGGAAGTACATGTGTAAGTTGGAGAACATTAGCAAACTTCCCACACCAGCCGACATGACAAAGAAAAACCTGATTTTATCAATAACTGTGGCTTATAAATGGCCTATTTTTTTTTAATTTAAATTCTTTATTGTTTAAAGTATTACATATGTCTCCCTTTTCCCCCCATTGACCTCTCCCCAGCCGCTAAATGGCCTATTATTGCACCAAGATTTCTAAAACTAGTTTTGGTTGGGAAGGAAAATTTTCATATATACTTAAGAGAATGATATGCACTCGTACATGGCCATCACAAGTCAACAATTTTACCACACATACAATTACAGTTAATTTTAAAATAAATCAATTTACTACTTCTTATATGAAATACTAAGACTAATCTTTGTAACTTGATTTTGCATTTAAAGAAAAGCTAATTATGTAGCTCCCTTAAAGGAAAAAAAAAAAAAGTCACTTCTAAGAAATGGTCATTATTCACAAGGAAAGAATTAGATCATTCTTAGTGAACTGAGGACTGTTTTACTACTCGTTTCAGGGCACACTCGCTGGACTACATAGTCTTTATACTTTTCTCATTTGGTCAAATTAAAATGTTAATTGGAGCATCACATAGAATAGAGAGAAAAATGCAAGGTAGGAAATTCCCACTAAGCAAAATCTGTAGCTATGTGAGCAATTTTTTTTTAATCCTCATCCTAGGGCATGCTTATTGATTTGAGAGAGAGGGAAAGGGAGGAAGGAGGGAGGGAGGATGAGAGGAAGAAGAAGAGAGAGGAAGAGTGAAAGGGGGAGAGAGAGAGAGAGAGAGAGAGAGAGAGAGAGAGAGAGAGAGAAGCATCAATGTGAGAGGGAAACATCAGTCAGTTACCTCCCAGCAACCTTTCAGTGTACAGGCCGATGCTCCAACCAACTGAGCGACACCGGCCAGGGCTATGTGAGCGATTTTTAAAAGAGGAAGCTCAAATGTAGTTTATTAACAAGCTTATTGTGCTAGTAAAGGGACCAGACACAAATGAAAAAAATATTAAACTCCAAACCCTCATAAGCAAGCAGACAGTTTATAACAGCCTCGTGCCCCTCTTTGAAATAACCTTCTATTATTCAGTTCAGATTTATGTTTACAAATACAACACGGAAGGAATGTTCTAATGCATCTGAACTGACTTTTAAATTTTTTATTCATATTGACAAAAATGAGTTTCTTGTAACTAAACCTTCAGTCTCGTCAGCTGAAATGCCCCACTTCTGCTTCTCCATTTTGGAACAATCCCTTGGTGAAGCATAAAACAGGGAGAAGTACAGTAGGGTGGAGTGGAAAGAGCACAGCGTCAAAGGTTCGAACCCTCACTCCACCACAATCCGTAACGTAAGCTAAAGTAGTCTCTCCTAGTACAGCCTCGTTTCCATTATCTTAAAATGGGGATAACAACAGCACCTCCTGAAAAGAAGCAGAGTTTAGAACAACAGTACCTGGCCCTGGTAAGCAATAAAAAAAATAAAAAATAAACAATACTATTATTGTTACTATATTTTTTTAAAAAAGAAAAGATAAAATGATTCACAATAACAGTGGTTAGAGTGACTCATCTGGTTACAGTGAGTTCCCATAAGAAGCCGCAAAGCAACACAATGCTTTCTGATCTTGTCTTAATAATCTGTCTAGTTGAATAAGAAAAACACAATGCAATCAGGAAGCATATTTCATATTTGTGCTATTCTCTTATGTAACCAGTTTTAACCAGGAGCCTTTCCAAGTATTCACTGCCCGTCAGTTTCTGGACTAGGAGCGTCCTAGGGCTTGGCACATGGTACTTCCCTGGCCCCGACCTCCCCCTCTTCTCTAAGGCTCAAACCTCCTTCAGAGTTGCCCTGTTAATCCATTCCAACTCCCAATCATCCAACCCCACAGCCCAGTTAAGAGTAGGGGCTCAATACAAGTTTCTTACAAAAAAGAATGAAGGTCTGTATCCAACCCACATCATATATTCACCCATTTACTAATATGTTCCTTCAATCATGTTTCTTAAGGGCTATAAATATACAAAATAGTCTCCTATGTGCTTTGGTGAGATACAAAGATATATACTAAAGAGGCCCCTGCCTCTTAAGGTCACAGTGTAACGGGGTAAGACATGGATAAAGGGAACCCCCAGAGGGAACAGTGTGACGGTGATGACGGGGGGCAATGCATGCTCCCAGAGGCTTATCTTACTGAGCTCTCATGCCATATTGCTGGGCACATGATTATCTGCAGATGTTCATTATTTTCCAAGTACACTTTATATATGGATCCTTATCCTCCTAAATTGTAAACTCCATTATCCTGGATTTTGCATTGTTGTTCTACCGTGTTTCTTACGAGATGGAAAAGCCCCACCTACATGCTGGACAAGTTCCTATGTGTGCAATTCTTCCCATTTCCCCATGGTTTTGGACATCCCGATTGCACCTGCCAAGTTTCAAATCATTCCAGGTTCTGCAGTTATACCGAATATGGCTACGTTACTGGCCTTGTTAGGGAAAATAATACCTAAACCAGCAGCTGGCAAACATCGTGGTTTCTGAACCCTGTCTACACTCAAAAGTTATTGAGAAACGCTGGACTAATTTTTTTTTTCATATCATTATTTACTGCATTAGGAATTAAAACTGAAAAATGTTAAAACACCAATACACATGCACATATTCCTTTAGCCATCGGAGCCATGATATCATTGATCATCAGATGACCTCCGAAAAACTCCACTGAGTCCTTAGGAGATTGCAAGTAAAACAGGCAAAGCTATGGAAATAGCTTTGACTTTTAAAGAATCCCTAAAAAGGCCTCCAGAATCCCTGGACCGTGCTTTGTGACCTATTGATCAAGTTACAGCTGATTTCTAGCTTTCCCTTGTCTTGGCAATGAGCAATAATTACCTTCCAATTCTGCTCAATAATTTACAAACTACTTAGAAAAACCCACCCAGTTACGCTTTCAGCTGAAACAAAACCAAGATGTTATGGGGTAGGAGAAAAACTATCTGGGAATGTATATACACAACCCCTTTCTGTGCTATGGGGTCTAAAGTATTTTTCACTGGCCTAAATTCTACACGGAGACAGGGTTTTAGAGCTGTTTATGCTCTATGATGTATATCTGGAAAGTGTGAATTCTGTGAATGAATTCACTACAGCCTAATTCCACCACAATAAAACAAATGGAGGGCCTGTAGAATTTTTAAAGTTTCCACTGAACCGTGTGCTCTCTGGGATTCATGGCTCCTTGCTGATACTAATATTACTCTAGTCTCTACTTCACTCATCCTCCAGCTCCCTGAACCCCACTAGACAACTTGAAAAGCAAGTCAGCTTCTGAACTCATCAGAAGAAAGGAATATGTTTGTATTACAGAGAGTGTACATAATTATTTCCATCTCAACGAGGCACTGCTTTTTCTGAAGTTAGATTTTGAAAGCCTGTGATTCAAAGTTTCACAAACAAAGGGATATTATTTAGAGTGAGAAAGAACACTTAAAAACACGCACACACACTACCAAACCAAAAACATGTGGCTTTGAATGCCTTCATTAAAAAAGGAGTGCTTTTGTACAGTTCACAAGTGTAAGCCCTTCAAAACTTTCAGTATAGTACCAATGAAATGCATGAATATTAACAAGAGGGTGAAGGAAAGGTACAAACTGGACCAAGTTGATTAAGTGGGTAGCCATGCTTAGATCTTAGAGAGCCGGCTACGCCTCACAGGAGCATTATTCGAGTCACATTCAGAGTTGACACTGACTGGTTACCCTAAAAATGCTACTGTATACTTGGGGTACACTGCTGTCCTTGAGCACATCCAGGGTGGGAAAGTGTGTATACCCCAACAATCACACTTGTTCAGCTGTTGGAGGAAATAAAGGCTCCCTCCTGAGGAAATGCTGGCTTTGCCCCCATAGATATGGGAGCAGCCTGATGTCCGGTTAAAGTTGTTTAATAAAATTTTTTATACATGTATATGTATATAGGGTCAGGATGTCAAATGAACTTCTTACTCTGGGTCTTGGTCAAAAATGTTTTGAAAGCCCCTGAATATGAGGATCTCTAAGATTCCTTCCGAAATCTATTTTTAAAAATGCATTAACAGTTTTTAACTGCTTTTGAGAAAACTATAATCTTCAACAAAGTTAAAGATAAAATTCAAATGACTTAATAGTTCAACACATACACAATCTAAAATTCAAAGTATAAAAAATAAAAATAGCTAATGAGATAATAATCCTACTTTTGAAATGCGAAGCACCCAAGAACCAGGTTTCTGTGAGGAGAGGCACCTGGGATTTTTCCATTTAAATCACTGAGGACTAGTGATGTCACTCGATGACATTCAGCTTTCCTAGTTCAATACCAAAATGGTTTGTGACAAATAAAGCTTAAGCCAGAGCCAACAATGTATTTACATTTCCAGTCAGCATATTTCTGGAAATATGCCTGGAATTTACATGTAAAACCTTTCCATAACATATAATGTGTTTTGCATACTTGTGGTTGAGGGTGGATAATAAATATTCCAATGAACTCAAAATATTTTATCTGGGGAAAACCCAAACAAATTCCTTAATGTAAATACATCTTTTTTTGTTATTATAAAAGTCACTTGTTTATTGTAAAGATTTTGGAAAATACCAAATCATAACAAAAAAGAAAATAAAAGTCATCCATTATTCTATATCAAAATTACTATTGCTTATAGTTTAGTTAACAAACAAATATTAAGCAACTGGCAAAACACACACACACATTTATCAGAAACAGATTCTAAGCTGTGTGTGTCACTATTTAAGCACAGTGTACATATTTACTGTAAAACAGTCGAAGTCCTGCATTCTGAAACAATGTTTGCATTCTGTGCCTTTTCCACACCGACATTCTGAAGATTGCAGAGCAAGCAACACTGAATTCTTCCGATCGTCTAAGGCGTTAAGATCCATTTCAACGGAAAGAGACAGGTTTTATGAGAGTTGGTAACTAAAATGTAATGTCAAAGGCATTACACTCTCCAGGGCTTTTTATTTTAAGAAAAGCTAACTTAGATCATTGCCACTCAAAGCGTGGTCCAAGATCCAATGTCCATGACAAGAGTAATTTCAGAAAACGAAGGCGTTTAGAAATTTATTCAGCAATGTGACAATGCTGTAACATTTTAATTACATTTTACAAAAGCCATCAATCGGTCTGCAATGAATTGAAAAACAATTTTAAACAGTCTTTTACCACCTTTTTTTTTTTTTTTAACAAATTAGACAAAACAATTTAGACAAAAAATCACTTTACCAACTATTTATATCCCACTCAGAGCGAGGGTTTTAAAACAAAAAGCTTAGTCCAGGAACTTGCTGAAATTCTTCTCTACCTAAGGGCATATTAACGGTCCTCCCATAGGCATTTTCACTGGACCCCAGCCCCAACTGTCATAACCTAGTGACTAATCCAACACAGAGGTTATTATCTCTTAGAACTGGAGGAGACCCTAGAGAGGATCAAACCATTCTTCCTGAGGAAAACCTGAGCGGCCCAGAAAGGTTAACCACTTTGACGTCTCGTTTCACTCCCCTTCACCCCGCTGTTTCCTCCTGAGGGCTCCTCACTGAAGGCCTGAAGCAGTCCACTCCCTCAATACTGCACAGTCCCTCTTCTCCCTCCTTTCAAGAGCCTCAAAAAAGTCAAGGCTACTCTAACAGGTGAGTGATGTAACTTAGCATCTTAAAGAAGCCAAATTCTTTTCTTCAGCAAACATTTGCCACCACTGAACAAAGCATGTGTTTGTTGAAAAGTGCACCTTTTATAAAATGGTATTGTTTCTATAAAAATTCCAAGGTTTATTAAATCTGCCAACAGAATTTATGATAAGTTCCCTTGCATCTAATAAATATAATTATATAAAAAATAGATATGATTTTTTTAAAAATATGGGCACAGCAGAGTTTTTGCTTTTATCAATCAAATTTGTTTTTCAATCCTGGATTTCCAATTTATAGTCTTGATAGTTTTAATTCTCAGGTATGATTGTAGACACTGAGGAATACTCAGGATCGACACCCACTCATGCAATTTGTACAGTTTATTTTTTACTCGATAAAATCCAACACATGGTCATTGAGGAAAATATTCAAGGTAAAAAGAAAACCAGAACTATTTCAGTGTTCTCACCTTGGAGCCTGACAACATGCTGGTCAACATTTTTGTTCCCCTTCCAATTCCAATCACTACAAATCAAAGAAAGAAATATTAGGACACTCTATTATGAAAAGTAGGTTTTTAAAATATCTACATCTTCTGGTCACAATTTCCTGGCATACATAATGTAAAGTTGGGAAGAACATATATTTAGCATAAACTGAGGACTTCCAATACTCCAACCCATTGAACTTGTCATGCAGCTAAGAAATTCTGAGGAGGGAATGGAAGAGGGATAGAGGGAGAGAGGGAAGGAGAGAGAGAGAGGAAGGAGGAGAGAGAGAGAGAGAGAGAGAGAGGGGGTTTTTTTTTCTTTCTCAAAGTGTAAAATATGGTAGAAACCTCAACCAGGTCATTTACATAATAACAAGTCTTAGAAAAATCTTAAAGGATTCACTGGAATTTTATACGGGCATCGGTGAAAAATACATGGTACAATTAGCCATGGTACCACAGTCTTTTGACAGAGTTCATTATTAAACAAAGCAAAAGCTATCATCATAGCTAATGAACCATTTAAAGACGATTACTGCCCAGCTTTATACAATCAAGAAAACAGAATCACTAACAAATCAACCCAGCGCAAAGGAGAACACGTGGTAAACGAGAGCCTGGAGAATGTATGCTCACATGGACCATAGATAAAGTCCAACAACGGCCCACCTGTCTCTCACTGGCAAACATTATTTAACCACATGATAACACAGTTCACTAGTCGAGCATAACAGGATATAATCATTTCTTCACTAAACAGTGAGCAAATGTTCGTAAAAATTGAAATATTTCTCATCAATGGATACAATTTTGTATAAGAACACCATATAACCACCACAATTCAGAATAACAAGAAGTAAAAAGGAGAAATGATTGGCAAGCTGAGTTATCATGAATATTTATAGCATACCACTCATTGAGTTTACCATTTATCAAATTCCACTTTAAATGTTTTCCATTCATTCGCTCACTTAATCCTTATAACAAACCTAAAAGGCAATGCGATTATCCCTATTTTTTGGATAAGAAAGTTGAAATATAGACTGAGAACTTTGCCCCGCATCTCACAACTAGTTAAAATTCAAGTCAGACTGGCTGTTCCTTTTCATCCTCCTCCCCACCTTCCTCATCCAGGCTTTCTTCCCACTGCCTGCCACCAGCCTAAATCTGCCTAAACCACTGCACACCTGACTCCTACATCCTACCCATTCCTCTACCAATTCCTACCATTTCTGAAAACCTATGTTGTACACTACAAAGCCTCCCCCCACCCCAACAATCCTCAATAGGGTCCCAAGGCTTACAGTACCAACTCCTAAGCAGAGTATTCAAAGTCCACCCTTGGGAACCCAGCTCAAATCCCAACTCCTTCATCAAGTCTATCTCAACCCCCTTTAAGCATCCATGATAAGAGTAATATGAGTTTCAGGACTAAGATAACAACTGTCTGCCTCCGACATGCTCTGTGGAGCATACTACTCTTCAGATGGTAGCTGCTATTGCTGAGGCAAAAAACTTCGTATAATAATAATAACAAAGACTCAGTGCAATTTGTTCCATTCAAGAATCTCCAAAAGTATTTCTTAAGCAGCTACTATGAGCACGGTCCCAAGAAGAAGACTTCGAATGGAATAGCACATTTTCGGACTCTGAAAAAGCTTATAATCGTATTGGGAAAGTAAAATGCAGACAAGGGAAATCACAAGTGCTCCCCCCAAAAGAGTTGCCTGAATCAATGAGTGAATAACACTAAATAACAGTATGACAGACTATGATTGAATGTCAAAATGAACAGAGAGAACAGCTGCTGTAAGGAGGTAAAGGAAGTTGCACTGTAAACGGCTGACAGGGCGAGAGAACACTTCATTCAAGCATTTCAAACAGGGATGTCCAGGATGTGAACACAGAGGAGAGAGGGGCATGTTCTAGAGATGCAAGGGCGGGCACAGTGGGCTTATCAATCAGAGTGCAGGGGGTCTTGGGAGCGGAATGCCGAACTGATTTCTCTGCTGGGTCCGTCATCCAGAACAATAAAACGCGAACCAAGAAGGCATCTTAGAGTCACCCAGCTTAACCCTCTCATTTTGTACCCAAGTAAACCAAGGCCCGTAGAAGTCCGGTGGTCAGGGAAAGTAGAATTTTAGGAAGATCAATCCGGAAGTGGTACATTTGAAAGTTACCTGGAGTTGAAACCCAGCCAACCAAGCAGCTTTCATTCAAGGGACAGTTTGCTGGACAAAAATTGTACTCGACTTTCCCCCATTCAATCGATCAAAAAAATCATATTCCCATTTCTGTTGTGTCTGTTGTGTAGGCACAGAAATAAAAAGACCTGTTTTCAGCCCGGTGAGTTAACAGAAACAAAGGCCAGCATGAAGTTTTACGTCGGCTGCACAGAAAAGCAAGTGGGCAGGCTTCACATGTGGGAGACAGCCTGTCGGCTGAATCTGGGAAGGCCAGTCGCTCTGAAATATGCCAAAGTGGACTGAAAATGGCCCGGCTCTGTCTTATCTTTATCTTATCTGTTCTCAATCCATATTTACTTCTTATTTAGTGACAGTGATATTGAACTTCCATCCACATCTCTTACCCAGAACTCCTCGGGCTGCACTGTCTAGCGTCCCGCCATGCCCAATTTTCAAAGTCTGCTTTTTCCTCTTGGCCCATTCTGGAGAAGGCATTCCCGCTTCTGTGAGAGTAAATGGGGTGAAAAAGGTAATTACCAAGACCGAAGCAAATGAAGTAGCATCTTCACAAATATAGGAGGATGAGGGTAGAGGGAGTATTTAAAACAAATAAAAAGTGTTATATAAACTTAACATATTTAGATTATGACAACATTACTAGCAAAAAAACAGATTTAAAAATGTATAGATACTCCCTAAATTACAAAAAGTATAGTATTCCCAATTCAGTGATCTAGAAACTAGGATTCATATTCTCATCAGGAAAAGATTATATTTTTTCAAAGTGGGTAGTCCTGGCAGGTGTAGTTCAGTTGGTTGGGCGTTGTGCCATGTATCAAAAGGTAGCCAGTTCCCCGGGGTTCAATCCCAGTTGGGGGGTATACAGGAGGCAGCCTACCAATGTTTCTCTCTCTCTCTCTCCCCCTCCCCATCTTCCTTCCTCTCTCTCTAAAAAATCAATAAAAGTATTTTTTTTTAAAAGAAGATTCCAAAATAAAAATAAAAAGAGCAACAAAAAAAGAGGATACCCAGCTGGTCTATCTCATATTCTACTGTAAAGATAAAGTGAAATAATGTTATCTGAAAGTGCTTTGGAAATGGCAAAACACTCTACCTGTAGGTAGTTGTTGTTATTATCATGGCGTATAAGAATGTATTGAAAGAATACTGGCTCCTGGACTTCAAATAAGAAAGGAGAGGAGCAGGAACAGCTGTATTGATCCACACCACCCAAGCCGGCCAAGCCTTCCTTATCGCCACTGACACCAAGAAGATAGAAGACACAGCAAAAGAAAATGAAAAGAGAGGACACACACACACAAAAAAAAAATGGAAAAGGTGACCCTGCTAGCGGTTCTCAACCTGTGGGTCGCAACCATCAGAAAACACAGATATTTACATTATGATTCATTAACAGTAGCAAAATTAGTTATGAAGTAGCAACAAAAATAATTTTATGGTTAGGGGTCACCACAACATGAGGAACTGTATTAAAGGGTCGCGGCATTAGAAAGGTTGAGAACCACTGGTTTATAGAAACCTTTTGGGGAACTCTTTCCCTTTTCAGCTTGACATTCCTTGGAGTAGAAAGGCCTATAAATTTACTGTCTTCCTCCTGTGTCCAAATTTACCCCTTTCAAGTTTGAAGACATACCACTCTACTCTATTGGAGTCTGGTTCACCCCACTGGTACCATTCATGGATGACTATTTAGTAAGGTCTTTTCTAGCCATAAAATTCTGATGTTCGGGCCTTGAAAGATTCAAACAGACAAAGAAGAGCAGGGATTTTAGTGTGACATGAATCAATGTAAGGAAAGGCAAGGAATGTTAATACATAGAGGTCATGACCACTGATTGGGGTTGTCAAACCGGCTGGCATTAGATTATGGTGCCCTGGAATCTGTCTCTTTAAGAACCGTCCCAGGTAATTACAACAGCCAGTCAGAAATGTTTTTGGGAAGGCTTGGTGTAGCTAATATAAATCCAGAAGAGGCCAATCACCAGCAATACAGAAATGGAGCGTAGCAATGAGAATGTCTGTATCTGAGTGAGCAGCTTCCAGCAGAAGCCACGGACACGTCCAGCAATGAATGCCCTGACACATCAGTTCTAACCAAGTTTCAAGAAGAAACTCCAGTTCGTGGAGGCGGATTAACCAGAAAGCCAGGATATGGCTTTGATCCTATCAGAAATCTGTCAAAGAAAAAGAACGGTATTCATTACCTTGAGGGTCAAGAAAAGCCTTCAGTTTAGCTAACAAGTCGGGCCAAATGAATGCAGCAATTCTGCTGAAAGGAAACAACTCCACAAAGCTTGCCCTTGATGCAATTCCTTCTTTCAACATCTCCTTTGTCACCCAGCCCTACAGGTAACAAAAGTATAAGGACAGTTTAACAAAAGAAGGAGTAGATATAAGACTGGAATGAAACACCTGCAAGAGGGTACCTATTGCCAATAAACATTTAAATCTGTATGTGTATGTTTCAACGAACAAAGTCTTAGCAGGATAATTTGTTTTTTGCATTTAAACAAAAGTGTCAAGTTTGCCAGGGGATACTAGACGATGTGGGACAGTTAGTTCCTGCACTGGCTGAATGAAAAGACAGGCCAGGACCAAAGTCTGGAGGGCCTTACATATCTAGCTAAATCGTTTTACCACCAAAGGCTGCAGAAATTCCGAGGCTACCAGCTCAGTTAAGGGATGAGACAGTTACCTTTCACCTCCACATCCCTACAGGCTAACACAGATCGGGTTTACTGTGGGTGTCCAATAAATAGCTAAGGTTCCTTGATGCCACCGTCTGAAATGATCTACGAGGCAGATGAACTAAGAGAACCTTCAGGCTTTTCGAATGTTCTACCGGTGTATATGGCAAAGCAAACAAACAGAATGTTCCTAGAGAAGTGACCAAGTTATAGTTAGTGTTCCCAAAATGTGGCCCCCAGACTACTGACACCAGAATTACCTGGAGCAATCGTTTAAAAAGACAGTTTCCTAAAAATACCCCAGTCCTCAGAATTACAAACTCGGGGAGGGCAAGGATTAGGAATCCGTACTTGCACAAGGGACTCTGAAGTACTTCTTATGCCCCGCTATGTGAAAACCTCTGCATTAAACCTTGGTTAATAAAAGTAACACGTGTCTGCATTTCCAACATTATCTTCCATGCAACCTGGGAGGCACAGAGTCAGTGCTTCCTTTGGGTGGCGTTCCCCGACGTGAGCTAAACCCTGACTCCTCCAGGGTCAGATTACAGCAAATGGGTCTGCACGGCCAAGTGCCGGGGTGTCCGCGTGGGCTTTGTTGTGTTTTGTTCCCTTGAGAGAGGCAACTGCCAACTAGGCTACAGGAGCTCGAGTGCAAGCCCGAGATGCCCCCAGATGACTGTCCAGATCTAACGCAGCGGCCGTTCTCCCTTTCCTTTCCTTTCATCTCTGGAGCCTGGAACGCGCCAGAAGCCAGGGTGCTCTCCGCGGCTCCCGCTCTCCGCCTGGCCCCCACCCGGGCTGCCGTACCTGCCAGCAGCTTCTCCTTCAGCCGATTCAGCAGCTCGGCTGAGGTGGGCCCTTTGGGCTTGTGCACGGCGAACACGCCGCTCAGGGACAGCAGCTTCGTAGCCAAAGCGGCCTTGGAGACCCTGGCTCCGGGTCCCATCCTGGCCGCGGCCGCAGCGGTTCCTGCAGTTTCAGGGACTGGGGCTGAGTCTGCTTCCAAAGACGACGACGATGACAACGCCGCCGCCTCAGCAGAGGCCATGCTTTTGTAACCCCGGTCTGTTTTGTATCTGCAGTCGCCCCCCTGATGACGCAACAAGGATGCGCCCGACTCCAAAGCTGTGCTGCCGAGTGGGTGGGTCGCAAGGGCTTCTGGGAGTTGTAGTCCATGGACTCCCTGCGCTGGCTGAGAGGCGGCTGTGCCTTCTGAGGGCTGTGATGGAGTAAGTGGTTTTTCTCCTATAATTTCGTTTGCTTCTTAGAGAATGTCGGTGCGGTGCCGTGGGTGTCATTTAGAATTGCAAGAACTAAGCTGTCGAACCCAAACACCAAGTCTGTGTATGTTTTCGGCGGGAAATCTCTTCACATCCCACCTGCTTGCTCGCCGCCCTTAACAGAACTAAGACCCAGCATCCAAGGATAGAAAACTTAAAATTCTGACTTTTGCTGCGGCTTTGAAGAACCGTGGCTCCCTTGGTTCCCTGCTTCATTAAGTTTATTGTGCTCTTGGATTCACGGTTTTAGAATTAAAATACACCTGAACCTCCTCACCTGTTCCCTGTTGTATGGTTCGTCAGGGCCTCCCACACAGCGGGCACTTAAGGAGTTATTTGGAAATGAATAAATGGATATAGAGCCTTCCAGTCTCCCAAAGAAACGTCTAAGCCCAGCCAGAGCTAAATCACGTGGGCTATTTTGACACCCCTCAGGCACTCTCTGCCCCGCCCCCTCCCAACCCTTACAAGTCAGTAAGTGTAATTCTGAATAATCCCAAGATTTTAAATTCTAACCCTTCTGTGGATTGCATCCCTTTGTAACACGCTGCTTAGGTATCAAACGGCATTATTGTAATTCATAAAATGAAACTTTACTTTCCGTCTGAGGCCTCTCTGGGAGATATGCGCTCCCCAACACAGTTCAGGGACATGGTTCTGGTCCTGGCCCAAGGCAGAGCGGAGAGCAATTCTTCATTTTACTTCTGCTCCAGATGCAGTAAGTCATATTATGAGTGTTGTCAGGCAGATAAGGTTTTCCTTCCTTGTTTCCCCAAGTTTCCTTATGGCCGCCCTTCCTCCTCCTCCTCCTCTTGCACATTATTAATATCTAGCATCCTAATGGTGCCTCTTAGCTTCTCAGATTCACCTCTTAGGGGACACCATTTGAAGTGCCACAAATACATGAAAGAATAATATTTTTAAAAACTGTTTGTTTCTCCCTCTGTTGTCACCATCCCCCATTTCAATCAGATCTCCCATTAAACCTTTGGGGTGCACAACAATGCAAATGTGCTTAAAGCCACAAAACCGTACACTAAAATGGGACAATTTTATGTTATGCTTATCAGACCACAAAAAAGAAAGGCCGAAAAAATATTTGGGGAGTTTTTGCTGGGTGGAGAGAAGCCGAAATTCCTAAAAGGGAGTCACTTAGTCTTGTGGTCTATTATAAAAGCCTAAGCTAAGTGAAAACCTTATGCCTGGGCCAAGGGGGAGTGGGGTAGAGGCCAGAAGAGAAGGGAAGAGAATTATTTCAAGAATAAGGACAGAGAAAGTGAAAGATGGTCAGGACCCAGGATTAGTGGATACCTGAGCCAGCTTCAGGAGTTTCCAAGGAAGGTGGTGTAACTTCAGATGGATGGCTGCACCCTGGGGAGCAAAGCACCCTCTAGCTTCAGCAAAGATTTCTGTGCTCTGCCCTGGGCTTAGAAGCAGAGAGCCAGGGGCTGCGCGAGAGAATTTAAAGCAGGCTTGAGCAATGATGACTTGGAGATTACATAGCCTTTACCCCGTGTCTAGACATCAGTAAGCTCTCCTAATGCAGTGGTGACTCTGGGGTGTGGGGAGTGAAGGGAGGGGAGAAGTAGGGGTGAAGAAATAATATTTCCATTTGAATGTTCCACGAGTCCAATGTAGAACCAGAGTTAATTTGATTAAAAGGAAAAAAAAGAAATGGATATTTCTTGCACATTTTATTTCTGGGATGCTAGAACAGCAAAATTTATTTCTGAACAGCAAAATTAATTCTACTCTCTGCTGTCAGGTCTGTATTCTTGGCATCAAAAGCACCGGGTTCTAATTTTCTGAAGTAACCAATATCTACATTGGGCAAGCCTTGAATTTATAGGTTATCTTACTTAATATATGTATAAATTAGAATTCTTTGTTTGGGAGTAACAGAAATTGATTCATACCAGCTTAGGGTTTTATCAGAAGGATATGTTTAAAAGGATTTATCAGAAGTATATTGGAATATCATGCAGACTCTGGGAAGTTCTCTCTCCGTTCACATCCTCCTTTTATGCTACCCTCTTATATCTTCTTCATTCTTCTCTTTTGATTCTAACAGGCTTCGCCCCCCCTACTCCTCATTCCACATTCTTGGTTTAAACCATCCTGTTTGTTTGTTTTTTAATATATTTTTATTGATTTCAGAGAGGAAGGGAGAGGGAGAGATAGAAACATCAATGATGAGAGAGAATCATTGATTGGCTGCCTCCTGCACGCCTCCTACTGGGGATCGAGCCTGCAACCCCGGGCATGTGCCCTTGACTGGAATCGAACCTGGGACTCTCTGGTCTGCAGGCTGATGCTCTATCCACTGAGCCAAACCAGCTAGGGCTAAAGCATCCTGTTTTGATCCAGTTCCAAACATATTCAAGATGAAGACACTCCTGGCCACCTACAAAGCATTGTGCTTCATTCATTTTATCCCTCAACCACTGTACTTTCCTCACTCCCTTTCCTGCTTGTTTTTTTTCCCCATAGCACATGTCATCTGACAGACCAAATATTTACTTATCTTGTCTAATGTATTATTTCCTTCATCAGATTGGAAGCTCCATGAGGAATTTGTGTATTTTTTTCCATTGCTATAGCTCCAGGGCCTGGAATAGGGTCGGATATAGCACTCAATAAATAGCTGTTGTGTAAATGAGTGAATAAACATGGCAGCTCCAGCAGAAACCATGTGGATAGAAAAGTAGAGTGCTGGACACATGAAATAGTAGATGTATATTCCAAGTGTAACTTCCCTCATGTGGCTTCCAATGCTTATAGCTCCTTTTATCTGTTTGCAACTTGAGGTCAAGAGAGAAGATTACCAAGTAAGACCCCAACTTTCTAGACCAACTTTCATGCTGCCCTCAATTACCCATGTATGTGCCTCCAAGTGTTGTTAACTAACAAGACTCAAAAATGATGAGAATTTCCGGTTTTATTACAAATTTGCCGCTGGCTCCTCCACAGTTGCATTCCTGGGGCACTTACCTGATCCTTGCCATAGGCGTGTATGCGCGGGAAAGCGATGCTTCACAAGTTCTCCAGTTGTTGCTCATCTGTGCGATTTCCTATAGATAGTAGAGTCATAGAAAATAGTGCTTTATGAGAACTTGTGGGCCATGTAGTCTTAAGTCCCTCATTTTAAAACTAAAGCACAAAAATAAAGGTGTTTCTTATAAGCAAGAAGAGACTGTTGGGGATGCTCAAATCTATACCATGGACTTGAGAAAGGCATATATATATATATATATATATATATATATATATATATATACACATTTTTTTTAAGTTCAGGAAAAGATGGGCATGTTTCATTGTGTGAAAATTGAGAGATTTTTTGGGGAAAAAACTGCTGCCTACGCTACTATGAAATAATAGGGAAGATAATTAAAGAAACCAGTGGTTGGTTGAATTTTTACAGAGATTAACATGAAATCCTAGACTATAGATGCTAAAAACATTTTTTTTCAAAGGCAAGTCATAGAAAACATGGTTCAGAATTAACCTAAGTGAGAAAGTTTGGGGGGGGGGGGGGGTTCGTCTGCATTGAGCCTTACATGAGTGCAATATAAAATGGCCACCAGAACAGTGGAATGTAATCTTGGGAGCAATAACAGAATTACTGTGTCTGAAGCAGTGATTTTCAACCATTTTCATCTCATGATGAAAACGTAAACTAATTACTAAAATTCTGCAGCACACCAAAAAATATACTTTTTGCCGATCTGACAACAAATATATAATATTGATTCATTCACACCGGACAGCTATTGTTGTGTTGCCTGTTGTCATTTTTTTTAATTGCACAATCTAAGGGAAAAAAGGTCATTGCCCCTGACTAAATGGTCTGGCATTGCATGTTTTAAAAATTCATATAGCACACTGGTTGAAAATCCCTGGCCCAGAGTGAGGGAGGTGTTATCAGGCCCTGATAACATGGCTGACTCGAGGCAATACTTCATACTCCAGATCTTCTGCTGTCTCAATGATTTCTTGTCCTCTCTCTCCCCTCGGTTCCATAACAAGCTATCTGATGAGCTATCCCTAATAATATATGGTGTTAAATCAAAGAAAACTACCACTTTTGTAGCTCAAAAGGTTTGAATATCAGCAATTTCAATCTAATACTAACACCTGATCATAGTTGAAGGCACGCTTCACTAAGAGTATTTGCGTTTTAGCAGAGGAATCCAGGAGAGAGCGGTCTACATTAGGAAGCGGCGATCTCGTGAACAAGAAAACATTCTGATGCTTGCCAGATCACACCAGGCCCAACCTCTGTTTTCTTGGCAGCTGTTCCATTAAGCTATACCCATACCTCTTTATGGTATTGTCAACTCCTATCCATTCAAATAAATTAGTGTTCCCATCTGAGCTGACTCATTTGGCAGGGAAAGCTAGTTCACCTGCTAATGCATTAGCTGGCTCACATGACCACTCTCTCTATAAAAAAAAGCACAGTTTCCTATTAATAAGCAAAAAAGAAGTAGTATGCCCTCCTTCCCCCAAAGTAGGAGTTCAGGTTAAATAAATGTGAAAACTTTATAGGGCAAAGAAGTAGAAAAGAGGGGACATGATACAGAAAGACCTGAGATGATAGAGATATTTTACAATCCTATATAATAAAGAGGGAAAATGCAAATTGACCATACTCCTGCCACAAAGATGGCAGCGCCCACAGTGGAGGCTGAGTTCCCTTAATGAGCAATCACCAGGGACCTGAGGCTGCGCCCCCCCACCCCACCCCCTGTGGAGCTTGACAAGAGACCTCAGGCCACGCCCCCTGCCCCGGCACCAGGCCAGGGGACCTGAGGCTGCACCCCCTGCCAAGTGGGGCTTGACAAGGGTGGGGACCGGCCGGGTCTGGATCTAGCCCAGTGAGGGGGGCTGGCCGGGTCTGGGTTTCACGAGATTTTGAGGCGCACATGGGTGGGTGGGGACTTGACTCTGGGTCCCGTGGTGCACCCCAGATTCTGACAGGAGGAAGATTTTCATATACATTTTACTAATTTTCTTTCATCTCTGATACTTCTATTATAGAGAAAGGGCAAATAGCAATATTAAAATATTTCCTCTAATTAATCCCTTTTTAATGTGCATGAATTTCATGCACCGGGCCACTAGTGTATAAAATAAGAGTACTTGACATTTTTTCTTTTTGTTTTTTTTTTTCTTTTAGATCCATAGAGATCCCTGTAATTACTCCTGAGCTCTCATAAGGTTTATTCAAAGGGCATGTTGATTCCCTACAATGTACACAATGTTATCAAGGTATATTAACCTTTTGCACTCGGATGTCAAGTGTGACTCGACACGGTTAGCATTAGAATACAGGAATCGAGGAAAAAGCAAGCGAGTGCAAAGGGTTAAGGACATTTAATAAATTTTCAAAGTAAACCAGCATTATAAATATTGGATTTTTTATTAAATGGCATTAATAATATAAATATTTATATTTTAATATAAACTAAGTATATGTGATCTTCCATATTTGATAAATTGCAAATACAATGAAACAAACTACTCTGGGATTGGTCAAATGTTGTCCAAAGTAACACAGTATGTCTGATTGTCTTTATGGTATTTATTGTTTTTATGTTATTTTATGTACCAGCATTCATTGGTACAACATGTTTATTATGCACTTGTTCTGGGATAGGCGTGTGAACTAACTTTTATGTTGAACACTACTGCGAATAAAGCAACTTGTCAGCCAAAACCGGTTTGGCTCAGTGGATAGAGCCTCGGCCTGTGGACTGAAAGGTCCCAGGTTCGATTCTCGGTCAAGGGCATGTACCTTGGTTGCGGGCACATCCCCAGTAGGGGGTGTGCAAGAGGCAGCTGATCGATGTTTCTCTCTCATCAATGTTTCTGGCTCTCTGTCCCTCTCCCTTCCTCTCTGTAAAAAATCAATAAAATATATTATTTTTTAAAAAAGCAACTTGTCAATATCTGTTTTTAAGTAGACTCTGAGGATTTGAAATATTTAAAATATTCCCATGCCTGTACACATTGTCTTCATTGATTAATCCGTGCTATCTCAAGCTGGGGAAATGTCATTCTGTGGCTTCAGTTTTCTTTAAACATTTAATAATGTTCTCCACTTGAGGAAGGGTTGAAGGCTGGACCGGGAGGCAGAGGTGATGGATGTTCCCTATTACCAGGTTGAATGAAAAGCCCTTTTTAAAGCATAGGCTATGCCTGGAGGCCAGCAGAGGAGGACGGCTTTACCCCCTGTCATTTGATATCTCAAAAGTCCTGAAGGCCTCAATCTTTCCTATTACTACTTAATTGAATTTGGCAAATCATGATCTTTTAAATATTTTACAGGTTTTTAAATGTAAGATTGATTTTTTTTTTTTTTTTTTTGCCTGGAGAAGGTTTGGATACATTCCTCCTAATCTGTGATTTAGTATCTATTTCATAATCTAAAAAAGACAACACAAATATCTGAATGTTTTGGCCAAAGTAGAGATTAAAAATACGTTCTTATTTTTGGAGCCAAAGCATACCTGCCTAAGCTTCTTGATTATGCTGTTATGCTTGCCTCCAAATCTTCTTGATTCATGTGGTTAGCCTTAAGTTGGAAAAAACGGTTCAGAAAAAGCAAAGCTTGAGTATGAAATACTAAAATTACTTTTTACTATTTAACATTGAATAGCATATATTATACTTTTATTACTCTGTTGACTTTATAATAATAGGAATCTCAAAAGTTCTGACCTGCACCCACAATATTCTTTGTTTCTTTGCTGTTTTTCCCCTATTTTACTCTCCTACTTTGAACAAGTACTAATTAACTGCAAATGCCCTGGTCATTCTCCCCCAAAATAAAAATTACTTCTACTTCAGAGAGTTTCTGAAAGGAAAGAAAATAATTCACTCTTAGTTCAGTTAAGATCATACTCAAACTCAGTGTTGCTGGGCCTCGATCTATGTCTTAAACTGAACAGTGGGAACTCCAGGTTCACATCTGGTTTGTGAATTGACCAGGATGCCTCAGATCAGTGGTCGGCAAACTCATTAGTCAACAGAGCCAAATATCAACAGGACAACTATTGAAATTTCTTTTGAGAGCCAAATTTTTTCAACTTAAACTTCTTCTAACGCCACTTCTTCAAAATAGACTCGCCCAGGCCGTGGTATTTTGTGGAAGAGCCACACTCAAGGGGCCAAAGAGCCGCATGTGGCTCGCGAGCCGCAGTTTGCCGACCACGGCCTCAGATAATGGCTGAACTGACTTATTTTATTTTACCCTGCTAAAGGTTATATCCCGCCTGTAGGGGAGGAAGATGTTTTTCTTAACCCTCTTGCAGTCCCTGGCTGGGTCTGAAAATTAAACCAGCAAAGACAAATTAACAGGAGAAAAGCTTACAAATTTTATGGATTTATTTACATGTACATGGGACCCTTCACAAAAGAATGAAGACCCAAAGTGGTGACCAGAGCAGGAAGCTTTTATACCTTTTAGACAAAAAACAAACAAACAATAAATTTGTGAAGAATTGATAAGACAAAGAGATTTGGGTTGGGGTATGAATGGTGAAGGAGTAGCTGGGGTGGGGCCAGCTTGGCTCAGTAGTTGAGCATCGACCTATGAACCACGAGGTCACCTTTCGATTCCTGGGTTGCAGGCACAATCTCCAGTGTGGGGTGTGCAAGAGGCAGCCAGTCAATGATTCTCTTTCATCATTGATGTTTCTATCTCTCTCTTACTCTCTGAAATTAATTAAAAATATACATATATATATTTTTTAAAAGAGGTAGCAGGGAAGATAAAGGTTCATTTAACAAGGGTGGTTTATGTAGATTTCTCAGTCCCAAATTTCCCTGTCTGGTGATAAGAAGTCTTTTTTCTCCCTGGTGCAGGGAGAGTACCTTTCACCTGGGAGATGTACCTCTTGCTTTCAGGGAGAAGGGGGTGGGGTCTGAATGACCTTCCTTCTGCCATTCTCATATGTCAAGGTGCCATATTTGGGGATAGCATGTCCTGAACCCCATCACACCAACAAATTTATCTTTGATAGTAACTATTCCAGGGGGAAGATCTCCTTGTCTGTCGCTCTCTAATATATATAGTTTTTAGAATAATATTGAGATCCTGCTATCTATATTACAAAATAAATATCCCATTTTTTATCAGAAAGCTGGGGTATATATACTATTAATAAAGTTACCAGTCTATGTAATTCATCAAATAGACAAGCAAACCCATATATGTGAAATTTTAGCCTTGATTTTAGTTCAGTGTTTAAAACAAGCCGACTTGTTTTATTAAATATACATACCTAGTATTTACCAGTACATATTTCTTGCACGTAACTCTATTTTCTGATGACTGTGAAGGCACATTTATTTCACACCCCAGCATGTAACAGATAGGGATGCCAGGCAAGGCTTTTTAGATATGGTGTCCTTTTATTGAGAGCTATTTTCTTGTCTGATAAATGGCTTTGAAAGCAGGAGTACAGCCTTCCCCTTTCTTCATCTCCCCCACCTCGCAGAATCGGTCAGTGCACCTTTGTGGCCTGCCTGAAGAGAATGGTAATCTGCCGGTGACTTTGCCAGCCAGCCATTCATCTTCCTCCCGTCGATGGGGCTGAAGGAAGAAATCCCCCGGCCTCTGAGTCATCCTGTTGGCTTCTCCAGTCACAGATAGAAGAGCAGTCCTGTGCCCTCACCGCTGGTCTCCGGGGGCAGGGCCAGCCTGGCGGCACGATGCCTCAGATTCCTCCGTGAGCGATTCACGCGTGTCACCACCCAGCAGAAAATCAACCCCAGCCACTTCAGGTAGGGTGTCCTTAGAAGCAGAAGATATGTCCCTCTAAGCCAGGACGCAGCTCTGAAAATAAGAAAACATACTTCAGGACAAAGTGCGATTGAAACCTTAAATGTATTATCATTCACAGTGTGGGGAACGAGTTCCCCTGAAAGCTTTCATAAAACAACATTTTCTGCCAGCAGCAGCGTTTTAGCACCAGTTGTAATAACCAAGTCCTTAAATGCATGGCTTCCCTTAGAAGTCATGCACGAGCCACTTCTGATTCCTGAGTTCATAAATTGTCCAGGCTATCTTCCCCTTGTGCCCCATAAAGAGCCCTGAGAGCGGCGTATAGCCTTGTATGACTTCCTGAACGCACGCCGAGGTAGGGGAAAGGGCACCACTCCCACTCCGCACACTGTGTGAATGGCACCACTTGAACGTATCTTCCACGTTTGTCCCACGGTCAGAATTCCTGGGAGGTTTACCGATATGTCCACACTTAATTCTTTTTCATTACCAAGAACGATAGATTAAAACTCATAAGAGACGGTTGTCTCATGGGCCACTGGTCACTAATTGTTTCGTTCAGTGTTCACCAAGCACCTCCTGAAAACGGCCCTTGTCCCAGGCAGGTGCTGAGGAGCTCTGGGGTGCATGCTCCCATGAGTGGCCCGTGCTCTCAGACCCCACAGTGACAGGCCCAGTAGTCAGTGAGCACTTTAATCAGAGCAGGAAAGAGAAAAGATCTAGTCTGGGTATCCTAGTAGTATTCCTGGGAAAGTCATATTGATAGCTTGCTAACATGATTTTAAGTTTTACATATTTATATTCAGAATGACCTAAACCAATGCTTCTAAAACTATGTAAAGGACCAGTTTGTTAAAATACCCAGTCTATGGGGACTGATAGTTCTGTAGAATATAATAAAAAGGAACTACTAGAAAAATTTAAAAAATTATTATTACAATACTAGTGGCCCGGTGTATGAAATTTGTGCAGGGGTGGGGGGAACGGGTCCCTCAGCCCAGCCTGCACCCTCTCCAATCTGGGACCCCTCAGGGGATGTCCGACTGCCAGTTTTGGCCTGATTCCACAGGAAACTGGCAGTCGGACATCCCTCTCGTAATCCGGAACCACTGGCTCCTAACCGCTCACCTGCCTGCCTACCTGATCTCCCCTAACCACTCTGCCTGCCAGCCTGCTTGCCCCCAACTGCCCCCCCTGCCAACCTGCTTGCCCCCATCTGCCCTGCCTGCCCGTCCCCCCCCCCCCCCCGCCAGCCTGATCGCCCCCAACCGCCGGCCTGATCACCCCTAACTGCCTCTGCCTTAGCCCCGCCACCATGACTTTGTCCTGAAGTATGTCTGGTCTAATTAGCATATTACCCTTTTATTAGTATAGATGTTATCATATATTGTTATATATTATTATTACTCTGTCAAATGGCTATAAAAGTGTCTGAGTGCTTACTCTTGATTTCTGTATCTCACCACAGATTTATAACACACAAGAGGCCCGGTGCATGAAATTCATGCATGGGTAGGGTCCCTTCCCCAGCTGCCAGCTGCTGTCTGGGGCCTTGCTTCTTTCCATGCTGCTCCCTGGTAGTCAGCACACATCATAGCGAGCGATCAAACTCCCGGTCTTCTGGTCAAACTCCTGAGGGAACACTTTGCATATTAAGCTTTTATATATATATATATATATAGACTAGCATTCCAGTTGCAGGAAAAATCCTGCAATAGGGTTTCCTGCTGCACTCTACCCCGCCCCGCCTCCGCTCCTCCCTTGTCCCACGGCCCGCCTTCTCCGCCAGCCCGCCCCGCTCTCCTTCCTTCCTTCCTTCCTTCTCCCCCGGCCCTGCCTCCGCTCCTCCCTTCTCCTCCCCCCCCCCCCCCCCCCCCGGGCTTGCTTGCTTCTCCGCAGCTTTGCTCCCTTCAGCATCTCTTGGCTTCTTTCTATGCTGTCTTGATATGCAAATTAGCCGCCATCTTTGTTGCATACTTGTAATTTGCATACTTGTCCTGATTGGTTGGTGGGTGTGGCTTGGTTGGTGGGCATGGCTTGGGCGTAGCGAAGGTGCGGTCAATTTGCATATTTGTCTATTATAAGGTAGGATAGTTTACCTGCTGGCACTAGTCTGTAGATCGGGCGTAAAGAAACGCTGATCTAACCCATAGCCTTTTGGACTTGGTATATGTCCTATGTGTTTTGTGTTGCCTGAGTTGCAATAAAAGCAAGGCACACATTTTCAGAAGAGTAAAGATCCCTTGTTATTGCATTAGTAAATATTACACAACCCAGAGCTCATCTTTCCTTTCTTGGAACAGAGTATTATTATGGAATAAGCGTTGGCTTTGGATCCAAACAAATCCAGGTTTGAATCCCAGATCTGACTTACTAGCTAGCTGTGTGACCTTTAGCAAGTTAACCACTCTGAGCTTTTTTTTTTTCCCCTCTCTCTCTGTAAAAATGGGATGGTCAAATGACTTCGTCTCAAGATTGCTATGAATATTAAACACAATGTATAAAATGCATCTGATTGAGGTAATTGTGCAATACACAGAGCTCTCATTATTATAGCAGGTAGCTCACTAAAGTGGGAGCTCCTTTGAGGAAGGGGGAGAACCATCTCTTGCATATGCCCCCAGCTCCTCGCTCAGTACCCCCAATAAATGCTTACAGTGTAAAATAGAAAGGGAAGGGGAAGGGAGGCGAGGACACAAGAAGGAAGAAGAAAAAAGAACGCAAAGGCGGAAGGCAATGCCAGCAGCGTGAAATCAAGGTTATTCTCTCTTTAATGAGTTTCAGAAAGTGTTTCATTATAACTTGCAGAAATTGGAATGGATGCGACCTAAATTCCTTGGTTAGCTGCCAGTGAGGGTTCAAAGTAGGGTCACTATCTTTCATTTGGCATTGGACACCTCCTCTGACTAATCCACACTGCAGTCGTGGAACAATCCATCCCTCCGCGGTCCTTATTGAGCAATAGACCCAGCATTACACTCAGCATGCAGAGCAGGAGGCAGGAGTAGCATGGCTTTGGGAATCACCTATTTAATGGCGGGGCGGGGAGAGGGGAGAGCAGGAGGTAAAAAAGATGACATAACATGATGGCATCATGAAAACTAGAACTTATCCATAGCTTTGGAAAGAGACATACTTAGCAGTTGTTTTTTTATGAATAATTTTTTTTTTAAAAAGCTGTCAGTGCTTCCTAATGTGTAACCAAAGTTGGGTATCATTCTTCAGAAGGTCGATGGAGTGCAGCAGAGCTTGCTTTGCAGACAGAAGTGGCCGTGAGGGCTACGGGAGGGTATTTATAACCCGCCACCGCTCAGGATTGCTGACGGGGACTGCAGGGCACTCCTTTGCTCTGCAGGTGACGTCATTTATGTGGGGGCACGTTCTTGGAAGGTGGTCTCTTCTAAAAGGTTGTTAACTGGCCGCAGCTCTGACAGGACACGGTATTGGTCTTTGGCCTTTTGCGATTGCAGTAATAAAACCTGTAAGTGGATATTAGTGTTCAGTGATTCATTTTAAAAACGGCAACATTTTCTTCGCTCTTCTCTGGTAGGGAAGGATTGCCGTTGAAAGAACGACATGTTGTTCTTCCCAAAGAATCATCATCATGTTGAGCATTTCCTAGAAGTAGATAACACAAAGTTCTTTTTCTTGCACTTACAAAAAAAAAAAAAAAAGCTCTTCTGTGATTCTATAAAGTACTTGGCACTTCCAGTAGCAGAAAGACTAGTCTTTACTGAAGCTAATATAAAATATTCACCTATCAGCAATACTACAACGCTCTATGCCTTGAGAATACTTAAAATGGTAATTACTTCCCTGGATAGAATTGATAATGGCCGCTTTTTTCTTAATTAATTCTCTTTTATTTCTAGGCATGAGAAAAAGAAAATATGTAGGCTTACCAGGGCACTAAGGAATCGATCTCCATTCCTACCAGGAATTCTAATTTTCTTCATGTTGAATTTAGGAAGTTCTTTCGTTTCCGTTAACTTTGATATTTTAAAAATTAATTTTTCAATTGGATAAATCTTTCCAAATTAAATTCAAGAGGATAAGTCCCAGAAGCTGATAAATGTAAAGCTATTTAATAAAGGCCTTTTCCCCCTCTGATGCATTAAACATTTGTAAGCATCAGAATTCTGTGTGTATAATTACTAATTTACAATGTAATATCTCATCTTGAATATCTGCATAGTTCAGCCCATTATGACGAGGTAACAGGCAGAGCCTGACATGAGAAGAATCACACCGTCCAGGCGAAAATGAATGGAATATATTTTACAGTCCTTGGATTTCCTCCTAACTCAGTGGGCTTTGATTCCTGCTTTAAATTTATAAGATTAATTATCAGCCTAGTTGCAATAAAAATATGCTCATTTTCCAAGTAGTGATACTCTAATTAAGAATTGAGAAAGAAATTACTGTAGCACAGTGGAACGTGGAGCTTTAAGAGCTTTCAAAAACTTACCAGTATAAACAGTTGGTCATTTAGGGCCGATGATGGATCTCCTTTTGTTCTGGCAAGATATGAGAGAGAACAATCACTCCTATAGCTATCTTCCTTTGTCAGTGACACACAGAGATGGAGATTAGGACCTATCTTGGCATGTATACACACCATTCATGGTGAGTCATTTATGAAAACCTTGGAGCAGAATTTGGCTCTATCTTGAAACTGTGATGAGTCCCAGCTGGGTCCCTTAAATCACCTAAGCAAGCAGTGTCCTATGTTTAACACCACCTCCCAATTTTTTAATAATATCTGGAGACTTAGATCACACCCTCTGGATATGTCTCCAGTGACCCTCTCATGACCTTTGGTCCTGATTTAAGCCTTCAAAAATGAGACACAGTCAAGATGATTTCACATTGTTAATCACGAGATCCAAACTAATTTCTCTCTGTCTCTCCGTTGCATTCTACCTCTCCGAGACATGCGTGGCTCTTTCATTATCCTAATAAGGTGAAATACCACAAAAGGTATATTATCATGCTTTTGTTCCTTTATAATCTCTGCATGCAAGTCCCTGGGAGAATGAAGTTGCAGGCTTTTGTGCTTTTCTCCAATGCTGACTGCCCCACAGCCCTTCAGTTTTAGGTGCTACTGCCCTTTTATGGCCCCTCATTCGCTATCAAAGTTTTCTTTGGATCCTCATTCATACTAAGGTTCAGATAACTGATAACAATCTAAAGCAATGGTTCTCACCCCAGGGTGCGCATCCGAATCTCCTGGGGAGTGAAGATTTACATCATTGAATTCTATTTCACACTTCATGAATCAAAATCACTGAGCATAGGAACCAGGAATTTTTATTTCTTAAAAGCCCATACGCATTCCCGATTAAGAATTACTGACCTTCCATTGAATCTGCATTTTAATAGGTTCAAAATCTGCAACTAAAGCCACTAAGATCAACTGAAGAATGTTAAGCAGCTATGAAAGAGACCTGCAGAAAGCCAAGAATTCCCAGCACAGTGTGGGTGGAGGGCTTTGGCTCCAAGTCCCTTGCCTGTAGCAACTACATTTTTTTTTAAACAATATTAAAAATCTCATAAAGTATTTTCTGTCTGAAAACCACATGTTCTTTACAAAAAATATGAAGAAAATTAAACTATAAGAACTGTTAACATTTTGGCCTATTTTCTTCCATTTTTGGCAATTATTATTTTCAATTACAGTTTACACCTGATAGTACTTTGTGTTAGTTTTAGGTGTACACTTAGTGGTTAGACTTTACAAAGGGATCATACAATACTTCAGGTACCCACCTGGCACCATGCATAGTTATACCTATGTATACATAGTTATACAAAGCAATTATTTTTGTTTTATATTTATTTATTTTTATAAAATTGGCCTTATCTTTTTATGTATTTTTTCCTACCAGTAAACATTCATTTTGTTCTGTGAATGTAAGGTCTATATCTCATTCTCTCTCACACACACGCACACACATAGGCGTGCACACACACACACACACACACACACACACAGTGCCTCTAATGTTTGATGTGCTCAGTAAACATGTACAGACTGAGTGAATTTGGTGACCCAGTTTTGGACTCCTTTCTGGGCATTTGCAGAAACACAGTAACAAGGATTATAATGATTTATATTCCTTGCTTTTTCAACTAGCTTCAAGAGATTATATTTTTAGGATAATTATGTAAAAAACATAAAATAGAATTATTAAATACAATTTGAGTAGCTCTCTGCTCTTTCAAAGTAACTCAATTGCGATTTTTAAATTAAACAAAAATCTGTCTTCTAAGAAATAAGGCTTCTGCTTTTACCTTATTTCTTCCAAACAGCATAACTTCCAATGCCCTTCAGCAGCTACAACACTCAGGATTAAGTTTGGTTGCATACATCAGAAATCCCAAAGGAGAGTGGCTTAAACAAGAAGAAGCCCAGAGATAGAGTCTAGAGCCAGCATAGTGGTTCCATGGTCAGTCAGAAACTGGGCTCCTTCTTTCTCTCTGCGCTACCATCTTTTGTGTATAGCATCTCTCCTTAATGTCTACTCATCATCCAATATGACTGTTGGAGTACCACCTTTTACATCCATATTCCAGTCAAGAAAGCAAAAGGAAAGAGGAACGGGGACAAGACAGAGCATCTTGGCTGAATTAGTGTTCTTTAGCCAGCAGTCCCAGAAGACACCCACCCCTACCCCCAATTTCTGTTACATCTCACTTGAGCCCTAGCTTTAAGGGAAGCTGGGCAGTGTGGTCACGTGCAATTAGGAATGTAACCAGGGTTTTGTTAATAAGGAAAAAAATGAACAACAGATATTTCCCACACAGCCAGCAGGCTCTTCTTCCACAGCAAAGTCATTTATGTCAGTTAACAGTTAAGATGCTTTTGGCTACAAATAACAAAATACCTAACACTAAGTGGCTTAAACAGTAAATTTCCTCTTACACACTAAGTCAGGGTGGTTCAGAGTTGGTTCAGAAGCTCAAGGATGTTATCAAGGCCCGGGCACCTTTTATCTTTCCGCTATGCCATTCTTCAGATATTAACAGTACCTTTGTTTATGGACAAAAGATGACTGCCTCATGCCTCACATTACAACATCCACACATTGGAAGGGACAAATTCTCATTCGTACCCTCCAGGGAAGAAACCTTATAGTTGGTTCATTGGGCATCATTGCCCATGTTTAAGTCAATCATTAGTAAGAGTAATGGAATTAAAATAATTGGTTTAGAGTGATAAGTCAGAGATTTCCTCCTGGGGCTGAATATGTTGGGAGGTACATTCTTGGACAAAATTAGGGCTCTGCCACCAAGGAAGAATGGAGGTACAGTCAGCAGGGTGGTGGGAAGAATGGCTGTGGAGGGATCACGTGTGTGTCTGTCACACTGATTCTGTTTTATAGAACACAGTGATTTACAGCTGTTCTCCTGAGTAAAACATCCTTAGGAAATTCCATGATACCTCACTCATTACTTAAGCAGCATTTTCTTTCAAAAGGGCAAAATACAAGCCTGAGATCAGACAATGAATCATTAAACATTAACACACAGCCATAGACTTCTGTTTCTGTGATGGTAGAAAAATAAGAGGAAAGTTACCTTTTGATGAATGGTATCAGTAGTACTCATTATGTGTTAGATTTTTAACATTACAATGGCATTGGGGAAAAGTAGATTTTAAAGAAGTTCCAATTATTCTAAAATTCAAATAGTATAAAATAATTTGCAATTCTCCCACATAAATGAAAATACATTTTCATTGGTGGTTCCACTTAAACTGCTAAGGACATTATCTGATCAATATAAAGTTATCCTTTATCCCTCCACGCCCCCCTGCCCCTCAATAATAACATTGTTTCTGTGCCTCATCCTTTGACCCAAATAAACCAATCCAGCCTTGGATGTAGAAGATTTGAATTTTCTTAGCTCTAATAAAAAAATATTTGACCTGAATTCTCAAAATCTAGGTCCATAGGGGATTATCCTAGATTATGGAAGGGGGTGAACCCACATGGAAGAGTTAAGATCCTTGAGACTGAGTAGGGTGGGAGGGCATGGTGGCAAGTTCTACAAGGTATTCGATCCATTTCCACCTAGCCCTCTGCAAGTGTCTGGCCATCTGATGGAATAGCAGCATGCATGCCTCTATGGAGACTTAACCTCTAGCACTGTGGCTTGTAGAACATGCTCTGGCCAGTAGATTTCTGTGGTGGCATTCTTGGAGCACACCCCAAACACTGGTGCTTGGCGGTAGATCACATAGTTGAAGAAACATCACAAAAGATGGCAAATATCATGAAGTCAGGGCCCTCCTTACTTTTCTAGAATCAAGTAAGTTCTTGGATTCTCATGATACAGTGGGAACAGGGAGGGGGGTCTCTACATAACAAAGACTGGTGGTGGTTATCCTATATTCATTCCTTGTTACTAACACAACTGCTATAATATCGAAGATACTGTACCTGCCTTAAAAACATCATTTCTCAGTCTTTCTCATATGTGTGACCAATGAGTATAAAAGGAAGTCAGGAAGCACTTTAGAAAAAGTTTCTTTGCTCTCTAGACTTTCCCTTCTTCCTGCTGGATATAAAGAAATTAATGTTGGAGATCCAGCCACCATCTTTTAACCTGGAGGATGGAAATTGCTCATTCAAGATTGCAGAGTAAAAATATAGGAAGTGCCTTGGTTCCTGGTGACTTCCTAGAGCATCCGTACCAGCTTAGGGCTGCCTCTCTCAGAATTCTATGTGAGAAATGAATCTTTATCTATTTTAGCTTTGTAGTTAGTTGGGTCTCATTGGCAGAAACATTAACCTCCTAACCATATAACTGTCACAACAACCTTGGAGCTATTATTATGACTGATCCCATTTGTTTTACATGATTGGAGACTGATAAATCATAGAGTTAGAATTCAAATACTGTTTTGTCTAGCTCTAAAGCACATATTTTAATTATCAAGCTATCTAGTAAATCGGGCTGGTACAGACAAGGTTAGACAGGTGGAGGGGTGGGAGGGAAGCAGTACAGAGATCAGAGCAAGAACCAGGTAACCAGAAACCAGTGGGAAGGACCCTTGGAGATGTGTGTGTGTGTGTGTGTGTGTGTGTGTGTGTGTGTGTGTGTGTGTGTGTGTGAGAGAGAGAGAGAGTGAGTGAGTGAGAGAGAGAGAGAGAGAGAGAGAAAGAGAGTGTGTGCGTGCTTTGTTACACTCACAGTAACAAAGGCCCAAGAAATATAATCACTCTGATGAGTGATGCTCCATCTGCTTTTTAGCCTCGATCATTGCACTTGAAGTATTTCTGAGCTTGAAACCTGAAGCCAAAATTAGAAGTATGCCTAGGAGTTAGCCAACTAATTGAGTTCATGTAGATGCCAATCCTGATAAGTCAAATCCCAGAGAAGAAATTTTGATTCGAATTAACTAGCTTAATTGTCTGTGAAATCCAAATTGACCAAATAATTGCAAGTTAATCCTTTCATTTAATGCTGAGCAGATCCCCCTACGCCCACCCTGATTGGAAATGTGCGATTTGTATCCTTGGCGTTCTTGCCTCTGGGTAACAGGTACGACTTCTTCCACCCAGTGTGGAGTACAAATGTCCGGGGACATTTGGCAATGTTTGGGACATTTTGGATTGTCACAACGGGGTGATGTTACCAGTATCTAATGGGTAGAGGCTGTGGGTGCTGCTAAATATTCTGCAATGCACAGGACACTGCCCTACAACAAAGAATTAGGCCATAACATGAAGAGTGTTGGTTCTGAGAAACCATGCTCTAATCAAACAGTTCCTAGTGAGAGGAGAATTAGGCACTTTAACCTGTTCATGACAGTCCAATTGGTTATTTCAGGCTCCAAAGTACTAATGTTCATCAAATTAAGCATGTAATTGATCATACTTCATTTCACTTTTTCCATTGTAGTTGCAGCCAAAAAGTTAGCCGATAGGCATCTAAAATCCTTCATCCTTTCTGTTGCAAGTCTCTGTGTTTACTGGAAGGTCATTAAGCTGCTTTGCTTTTGAAGTCCATTTATTACTTCTAAATCCAGTGCAGTCTATTTAGTCTTTCTTAATGCTGTCTGGTGAAACATTAATGAGGAGCTCACGCATAGTCATAGAATTTGTCTGATTACCTCATTAATTTTTAATGAGTTTGCTGCTTACACTTCAGGATAACATAACAGGAATTGGGTAATGTAATTCTTTCAGGGTGGAGTGCCCCTAAATTTGGTTCTACATTATTAATCATGTAGGCTGAGGACATTAAAGAGGCTTTTGCCCATAAATTTGCCTAAATCTTTAACTGCATAATTTCATCTGTATATTGTTCCCAGAAATTTCTTTTAATCAATTATTGTGGCTGACAACATCCAATTTTCTTCAGAGTGAAGTCTTCGGAATTCAAAAATCTGAGAAATTAAGCTTCATCATAAGATTGAAACTTGAGAAGCATTATAATCTGTTAAGAAGCATTATAATCACATCAGTTTCTTAAGAAGAAAAGCCCACCGTTATTTCAAAGATAAATGTGTGGCTTCTAGAACCCAGAAAATATCTTTAATTCAATCTATTTCCGTACCTAGATCATCGAAGTTTATTACGCATTGTTTCAAAATGCTCATCTTATGGATTTGGAGCATAAAATGTCATTAACATGCTCCTAGTGTTGCAGCTATTGAATAATCGAAGTCCCAGGGTAGCAGTGATTATAAGATTACTCAGCCAGTAAAAGTTTATTTTACAATTGGAAACATCTCGGTACAATAAAGGTTAAATTAGTTGTTCTAGTCAATAAACCTAGAACTTCTGCGTCCCAGCCCTTTTCCGAGAGGGCTGGCAGCAAGCCTTTCCAACAGAGCAAGAATAATAATGAAGTTCAGACTGTAAAGATCACGAAGACTCCCATGCAATCCTGACTCTACCCGTCCCAACTACCCGTGCCAAAAGACAACCACAAGCTAATTTCTGCCCATGCATGGGAGCTATAAATCAATTCAGGCTGTGTTCGTGTGTTTAGCATCGAAGCAGCACAGGGGTATGATGAGGGTGTCCCCCTTATGACTGCCTCTGTGAATCCAGCCATCATTTCTCTCAGCCAAAACCAACTGGTCCGACTGGAAGCTGGAGGAATAAAGGTGCAGTGGGTGCTTCGTGCACCACTCTGCTGGGTGGCTTTAGTAGAATCGCAACAAATAAGGCCGTCGAGCTGGTCGTGCAGATCAACGGGTGCCAGGGGCCTAACTAGTCATACCCTTTTGCTGCATCCATTGCAAAATAGACCCAGAAGTCGAGTGGAGATCTAAATATGGAACTTATTGCTCGTAAAGCTGGACTAGAATCTGGAAAAGTCAGGCTTCCTGCTCTTCTTTCCTGATGCACCCCGAGGGAGGGCCCTCTGCAGAGAAGGGCTTGCCCTGGTGCTCGTCACCTGAGGTGAGGAATGCGAGTGTCCTGTGGGCAGGCTGGTTGAGAAAAGATGGATGCCAACAGCTTAACACACTTCTAGAAATCTCACCATGGGAAGAAGCCAGCAAAAGAGTAGGGGCAGCCCTAACCGGTTTGGCTCAGCGGATAGAGCGTCGGCCTACGGACTGAAAGGTCCCAGGTTCAATTCTGGTCAAGGGCATGTACCTTGGTTGCGGGCACATCCCCAGTAGGCGGTGTGCAGGAGGCCGCTGATCGATGTTTCTCTCTCATCAATGTTTCTAACTTTCTATCCCTCTCCCTTCCTCTCTGTAAAAAATCAATAAAATATATTAAAAAAAAACAAACACCAACAACACAGACAGCTTTAAAAAAAAAAAAAAAAAAAAAGAGTAGGGGCAGAAGCTTCCATCAATGCCTCCAAGATCCTGGAAGTAAGTTTCCACGTTATGAGTCAAGGCTGGGAAGCCAGGAGAAGGAGAGCATGATCCCTACCTACCTACACATCTCATTGCTTTGCAACAGGGACTTCATTTTCCAGTTTTTAGTAGTCAGGCTTAAGTATAGAAACAGAAATAGTCTTTATCCTCAAAACAGACTTGGCTTTTAAGATCACTTGAAATACACTATTGAATCGATGGTTCAGACAGTATTGGAAAAAATATTCAACACCATCAACCTGTGCTTTTTTTTAGAGATGGCTTGATTATGTTAACTTGAATTATTGGGTAAATCTGCTGTCTCTTGCCTTTGGTGACAAGGTTAAGATTAGACCCTGAAATAATCACGTGGTAAAGGAAGCTTGGAAATCATTTTGAACAGGGGTTCTCCACTCTGGCTGCACAGGAGACTCACCTGATGAGCTTTGAAGAAAACATGACTAGCAGTCCCCATCCCCAGAGGCTCTGATCTAATGGATCTAAAGTGCGGCGCAGACGTCGGTATTTGCAGAGTCCCCGGCAGGGCCTCCAAACGTGTAAAAGGGTCTCTCCTTCTGACAGATGCAGCCCCAAGCCGAGGGCTGTGCTCAGGCTGTGCTCTGCTCCCCACTCCTCAGCAGGGCCTTTTGATCAGTATAAATGGCACAAGTGTGCACACAGGCCCTGCTCCTGGGGCCCTATCCGTCGGTGTGGAAAGTAAAGCCCTGAGCTGGTAAGTCTGGAAATAGAAGGGCAACTGAATTGAGTAGAGCCACAAAAAGACTGAATTAGAGGCAACAAGCCAGGGTTTGGGAAGGTGGGTGTTTGACCTCAGAGACTTCGCTGGCTGGGTCTCCGCGTCCTGCTTCCTAAAAAGTACCGTGTAACGGGAGTGTTGAGTCTCTGTTCCAGCTCTCGGGAACTCGAGAGCTGGTTTTGTTCCATCTAACCCAAGTACTACTGTGAGGAGGGTATTCGGTGAAGAACTAGCTTTCTAGTTCCAGCAGAGGTGGTAAAAGCGGCATTTCCTCCCTGAATATGTGTGGCCTTATATCCAGAGACCTAGATTCACAAAGCAAAGGTAAAGCAAAGCAAGCTTTGTTATTAACTCGCATCCTCCCAAGACCCAGTGGGGAAGAAAGGAGAGGATCCCTGACCCAAGGCGGGGAGGGGCTGTGGGAGATGGGGTGTGGGTTAAGGAGTACAGACTCTCACGACTCCTGGCAGGATTTGGGGGCTTGCTCACATGGGGCTGTTCTACTTCTTCAGGGTTCATGGGGAAACTGGCTCCTTCTTTGGCTCAAGGAGACTGTAAACAGAACTTCATTCCTTTGGCAGATCTTAGCGTAAAACTGCAAATTGGACTGTGGCTTAATCAGTGGTTCTCAAATTTTAGCATGCAGAAGCATGACTTAAAGGGAGTGTTAAAACCCAGATTGCTGACCTTCCACCCCCAGAGTTTCTGATTATGTGGTCTAAGATGGAGCCTGAGAATTTGCTATTTATACTGGCCTGAGGACCACACTTTGAGAACTGCTGCTTTAGGCAACCTGGGATCCACTCCGGTCTCCCTCTTATAAGGCAGTTGCAACATCCTGGGGCTACTAATGTCCTTCTGAAGACTTTGGAATCCACTTGTATTTTTTGTGAAAGATATGTCTGCACTTTAGATTTCATCAGAATTAATACACAGTGTTGTTAGCCAAAGATAAATCTGCCATTCCATTAAGCTACAAATACAAAAGGGGAAAAAAAAAAAATCTCACAAATGTTGACCTTTAATTTGACCGATTAATATCACAGATAAAGATCACATTGAGATTTGTGCCTGCATATCTTCCTTGATAGTTTGAAACATTCCATATGGTGACTATTAGTATACTAGTAGATGCCCTTTTTCTGCACGTGTAGTCAGGAGACATTTTAACTTTTTGCATCATGAATAATGCCTCAACGAACATATTGAAGTATAATTATTTCCCCCCCAGCATTTTGGATTGCAAACACAGCTACTGTCATACTGAGTGAAATTGTACTTAACCTGGGTTCTCCGGAGAAACAGAACCAATGGGATGGAAAAGGAGGTTTATTATCAGGAATTGGCTTTTGCAATAGCGGAGACTGAGAATTCCCACAGTCTGCCATCTGAAAGTTGAAGACCTGGGAAAGTCCATGGCGTAATCCAATCAGCATATGAAGGCTTGAGAACCAGGAGAGCTGATGATGTGACTCCCAGGCTGCGAGCACGGGAAGGTGAATGAGATATCCCTGCTCAAGCAATGACTCGGGGGAAAGAGGGACACATTCCTCCTTCTTCTGACCTTTGTTCTGTTGGGACCTCAACAGGTTGGATGATGCCCAGCCACGCTGGGAGGGCCAGCTACTTTACTCAGTCCACCGATTCAAATGCTCATCTTATCCAACATCACCTTCATAGACATAGCCAGGAATAGTGGTTAACCAGATCTCTGGGCATCTCCTGATTCAGGCAGAAGACACAAAATTAACAATCACATGCACATTTAAAAAAAAAAAAATTCTCTTCTAAGCAAATGGTTCTCACCATCCTCCAGCATCCAGTCCTGGAGCCTTGTTTGATTATGACTACACTACATAGTTATTCATTCAAATAGTATTTATTGAGCATCTACTGTACTTCAGTGCTAGATGCTGGGGATAAAGCGGTGTCCAAGACAATAATGTCCCCTAATTTTGTGGAACTTAGTGAAGATAAGAGAAAGCCAGAGAGAGAGAGAGAGAGAGAGAGAGAGAGAGAGAGAGAGAGATATTGGGATCAAGTAATTGCAAACCATAATACCTGCTGTGAAGGAACAAATGAAGTGCTGAGTGGTCACCGAGGAAGGTCTCTCCAAGGAGTCATTTAAGCTGAAACTGTGACTAGAGAGTACCCAGCCATGCTGCTATAGATAGAACATAAAGGAACTGCATGTGCAAAGGCCCTGTGGTGAGCAACAGTTGCAGGCAGAGAATCTGAAGGAAGAACAGTGTAGCTAGAACCAAGGAACAGTGGAGAGAGAGAGAGGCAGGATTTAATAGTAAAATGCTCTGTAAGCCATTATAAAAATTAAAAAATGGGCTGTTATTTTCAGTGAAATTGATGGGTTGTAAGCAGGGGAGATATGTAATCAAATTTTTGTTTTAAGATCACTTTTGCTGAGTGCAGAATGGATTAGAGGAGAAAGTGTGGAAGTGGGGAGACCAATTAGAAGATCATTGTGATGTCCAGGCAAATGACGGTGAAAATTGGACTAAGGGAGTGTATGGAGATGGTGAGTAAGGGACAGATGATGAGTAAAGGAAATGTATTTGGAGTTAAACTCGAAATTTCCTGATATGTGGGGATGAGTGAGTGAAGGAAAGGGAGTAATCGTGGATGACTCAGATTTCTGGCTTGAAAAATGGAGGGAGTAGTTATATAAGTTACAGGCATGGGTGAGACTTGGAAAGTGAGGAAAAGACTGTCCATGAGGCAAATGAAGTGGCTATTCCAGAGTGGTTTTCCAGGCACCCCCTCTAAGGAAGCCTGCCAGGGGGGAGATGTGGGAACAACACCCAGTGTTCTCCTCCTACCTCCATGATCTCTTTCCTTTGGAATTCTCCCCCAAACCAGGATACAGGCTACAATAGTCTCCCCAGTTACCTCTCACGACCATACATTACCTGCCCCCCCACCCCGCCATCTACTTTTTCTTGTTACTTCTGTAGCTCTTAGGGATTTTCCTGTTAAGTACAAAGGGAAAACAGACAGATATTAAGAACTGTAAAGTTCCAACTCCTGGTCCCCTTCCTACATTCAGTCATGGTAAGTGGAAGTCCAGATGAGTCCCGTACTTTGAGATTTTACTTCTAAGAGGAGACTTCACTAACTTCTCCATCTTAAACCCTCTTGTCTTTGAACTTCCCCTTGGACGTCAGCCCTAGGTCTGATAGACTGTTTCTTCTCTCTCTCTCTCTCTCTCTCTCTCTCTCTCTCTCTCTCTCTCCCCTACCTAATAAAAGAGTAATATGCAAATTGACCATCACTCCAACACACAAGATGGCTACCCCCATGTGGACACAAGATGGGAGGGATCAGGCCAGCAAGAGAGGGCAGTTAGGGGCAATCAGGCTGGCAGGGGAGCAATTAGGCATCAATCAGGCTGGCAGGGGAGTGGTTAGGGGGTGATCAGGCTGGCAGGCAGAAGCGGTTAGGGGCAATCAGGAAGGCAGGCAGGTGAGCAGTTGGGAGCCAGCAGTCCTGGATTGTGAGAGGGATCCCAGATTGGAGAAGGTGCAGGCTGGGCTGAGGAACACCCCCCTCACCCCCCGCGTGCACCGGGCCTCTAGTGTGTGTGTGTGTGTGTGTGTGTGTGTGTGTGTGTGTATGTCCATTTTTTAATGTATATAAAATTTTAATTGATTTCAGAGGAAGGAAGAGGGAGAGAGAGAGAGAGGAACATCAATGATGAGAGAGAATCATTAATCATTGATTGGCTGCCTCCTGCATGCCTCTACTGGGGCAGGACCAGTCCTTACCTCTTCCAGCTCCTGAGAGCCCCAGGTGTTCATTGACTAGTGACAGCATCACTCCATTCTAGCCTCCATCTTCACTTGGTGGTCTTCCCTCTGTGTCCAAATTTCTTTCCCTCTTATACCATAAAGCACCAGTTACATTGGATTAAGGACCTGCCCTATTCCAACATGGCCTCATTTTAACTTACCTACTTATATCCGCAGTGATCCTATTTCTAAATGAGATCCCATTTTGAGGGACTGGAAGGCCAGAGCTTCAATATGTCTTTTTGGGAGGGACACAATTCAACCCATAACAACTGTGCAATTTGCATTTCTTTTCATTACAGACCATGTGACATCTATCTTTAGAATTTTTCTACCTGCCACCCATAGCAGACGGTGGTGGAGTGGTGCCATCCTAGCCTGGTGGCCTCAGAAACTTCCTGGGGTTCCAGAGGTGACACACCTGTATAGCTTACCTCACCGTGTCATATATAATTAGTGTACCTGCTTATAATTTTAAAAATAGTTTTATTGATTTCAGAGAGGAAGGGAGAGGGAGAAGGATAGAAACATCAGTGATGAGAGAGAATCATTGATCGGCTGCCTTCTACACGCCCCACACTGGGGATTGAGCCCACAACCCGGGCATATGCCCTGGTTCATAGGTGGACACTTAACCACTGAGCCATGCCGTCTGGGCCATGCTCATAATTTTTAATGTGAAAAATAATAATTGGACATGCTGAATGTTTGTGTCGGTCTGATCAGTGAATGTTTTCCATGTAGGCAGACTACATGAGACATCAAGTCATCAGACACTTGTTTGGAAGGAATAGAAAAAGCTGGAGGTGTGGGGGTGGGAGACAGATTTATAATTTGGTGGCTTCCACCCAGGACTACATTAAGAAGGCGATTAGAAGGGCCCCTTCTGTGATCAGTGCTTAGATGGCACTGCTAGTCTTGTCTCTGACAAGTGATTTCTACATCCTTGGCTGACCAAACCTTCCCCTGTCCCAATTATTTAGATACACATTAATATTTTCAATCTGATTAATGCCTATTCTTACCGCCTTGGGAACCATTTGGTCCTGTTAGGTACTTACTAATCTCTGCTCTGATCCATTAGGAATCCACTCATAGTTTAACGCTGAGGAGGCAACTTCATTTCCGTGATTTGGAGGGAAGCAGTGACAGCCACGCTAAAGAGATTTCGTTTTTCTTCAGTTCCCTGGCCTTCAAAAGAGCAAAGAGAGGGGTATTCTGATGGATCAGAGGGAAAGGAAGTAGAGGCTCCAGGAAGGGGGCTACCTTGTTGAGACAGTACACTACAAACTCTCAGGAATGTGGGGAGATGATAGAAAAACCCCAAGGAAGCCCTAACTGGTTTGGCTCAGTGGATAGAGTGTTGGCCTATGGACTGAAGGGTCCCAGGTTCGATTCCAGTCAAGGGCATGTACCTTGGTTGTGGGCACATCCCCAGTAGGCAGTGTGCAGGAGGCAGCTGATCGATGTTTCTCTCTCATCGATGTTTCTAACTCTCTATCCCTCTCCCTTCCTCTCTGTAAAAAAAATCAATAAAATAGATTTTTTAAAAAGAAAGAAAAACCCTAAGGAAATGAGAGACAAATGAGAATGAAATCCAACCTCGACTTGTAATTTTCTCCTAGAGCCAGTATCCTCTGCCTCTTCACAAAGAACAGCTAGTGAAAACTGAGATGACAATGATTTTTTTTCCTTGTAAATCTGGGCTCAGTTTGAGACAGAATATTAATGGCAAAAGGCTCAATATCTCATTACCAATCCCCCTGGGCATGTAGTCCCCAGAAAAGATAAATATTTGAATAGATGATGATAATATGTATGATAATTTGTGGTCATCATTCCACATGCATTTTAATTGAGTCTTTTATTTTAAACTACTGCTTCTGAGTGAGAATTGCAGTAATTATATACATGTATATATATTTTGAATTCTGGACTCAGGATTTGAGGATCATTAAGCCCAAACACGCCTTTGAAAAAGACAGCCTCCTTATTGATTTACCCAGGAGAGGCAAAAAAACAATGTCTAGATTCTTTCCCTTTTTTCTTTCAGTTCATTGAGTAAATATAGATTGAGGCTTATACCAGTTTTTCCTCAAAATTTTGCTTGAAGGTGAACTTGAGGTCACCTTAATAGCTATCAAACACTTATTGTCTTGGAAAACTTTCCCCAGTTTCCTGTTTGAAATTCTGTCTTTGGGGGAGCCTTGACCTCCTTCTGACTTCTAATTAGCTTTACTTCAAAAACAAGGGTTCAGTGGGAAGTGAAGAGTCAGAGAGGTTGCCTGAGGCACGCAGGTTACAGAAATAATGGTTCTATTCCTCTGAAGCAATTCCAGGGATTAATATTGTTGTCTTGAAAATATTTTGGGCCCTGGCCAGTTTGCTCAGTGGTTAGAGTGTTGGCCAGGGTCATGGGTTTGATTCCTGATCTAGGACACACACTTGGGTTGCAGGTTCCTCGGCCCTGGTAGGGGCGTGTGCGGGAGGCAACCAATTGATGTATCTCTCTCACATTGATGCTTCTCTCTCTCTCCTTCCTCATCCCTCCTTTTCACTCTTGAGAAAATCCATGGGGAAAATACCCTGAGGTGTGGATTAAAAGGGAACCAAACCTCCCAAAGAAGGTGTTGATATATAGGAGCAGACGCAATTCCTCGGTGGGTCATTGGTGGCTTTCTGGGGAGCCATGCACCTGCAGGCTCACGGATTTGTCTTTAAAGACAATTCTCACAAGATGAGTCATTCTTACATGGACTCTCATAGACAGGCTGTTAGAGACTTCTCCAGATCGCTGCCGTCAGTGCATCCTGGAGCCACGTACTTTTCCATTAGTTGGGGAAATGTTCCTCAAGTGGAAAGGGAACCTTCCACTCATTCAGACCCGGGGTAAGGGTGACTGGCAGAAGATGCTCTGTCTCAAAAGTCTCCCTTCCAAAAGGAGTTCTTTGCTCCATTTCACATTGTTCAAAAACCCAGGCAAGTAGCTTTGAAAAAAATACTCGGTCTGTTCTCAAAGGTAAATTTATTTGTTGATTCATTCAACAGATATTTACATGGGATCCGTGTGTATGTGCCAAGAAAAGATACTAGGTTTAAAGTATAACTATAATTCTCATAGAGCTCATATTCTAGCGACTAAGGTGAATGACAAGCAAAGACAGACACAGGGAAACTCAATAGTTTCCAATAATGATGGGTTTTTAAAAAGAGGGAGAGAGAGGAATAGGATAACTAGAGGGAAACTGGGGAAGAAAACTTTATATATGTAGGGCTTCCCTGAGGAGGTGATGTTTTATGCTGTAACTGGAAAGATGAGAAGGAGATGGTTGTAAGTGAAGGAAGAGTTTTGATAGGAGCTATTAAGAGCAAAGATCTTGAAGGCAGAAATGGAATTTTTAGAACATAGAAAAAAAACCCGGCATGTCTGACCGAATGTCAGATGAGAATAGAGAAGTCGGTGGGAGCTTTACTGTGGGAGACCTGAAGACTGCGGCCCAGAGTTTGGATTTTTCTAAGGCAATTGGGGGATTTCAATCATGTGAGTCACATGGTCTGACTGAAAGGCGGTCTGTTCAATAAATTTATTCAGTGACCAAAACCTTGTTTTTTTAAAGTCATTTATAATGTTGAGAACAACACATCATGGATTTTACCAGCCTATTTTTGCAGCATCTCAAATTGAGTACACTAGTTATAACAGCTTGTGAAGATTACTGTGATGTTTTTTATTACTGGTTCTGTGGTTTTTATATTTTTATTTGTTTATAAGAGAACGTTTGTTTAGAGCATCACAGAGGTTAAAAAAAAAAAAAAAGGTGAGCCAGTTGGGTCGTGTGGGCTCAAGAAATAAGTTACAGAGGCAAAAGAAGGACTCTTGGGGATTAGGAGAGAGAAAGGCAAAAGTAACTGTGCTTGAAGGGCGAGGACGGGAGGAAAGGCACAAATGGGTGTGCTCCAGAGGGGGAAAGTGTGCTGACTGATCTGTTTTGTCTCCATAGCATCATGTTAAGGAATGGTCAGATAGCTGGCCACTCTGGATTATCGAGTGGCTTACTCTCCTATGAATACATTTAATATCAAAAATCAACTCTAAACAACACGTTAACATTTCAATTAGGAATTTTTATGTTTTTACTGTTTTCTAGTTCTTTTTAATGTCATTTTTTAAGCATAATTTTCTGTTTTAATATTTTAGCACTTTTAAGATACCGTCTCCATATTTTCAAGTAACAAATCAATGTTTGTTGTTTTTAGCTATTCATAACTCTAATTTATGATGGGATGGGATTGTTCTTGTTGCTTTCTAGTTTATCCTTTAATTTAGCCTATTTAAAAAATTTTAACCCTTTTAAAAATTCTTTCTTTACAATTTCATGTTTGTAGTTAAGGTATCTCAAGTGTGAAATATTAATCATATAGAACATTATGCTAACTCCTTCCAGGAATTCTTTCCACTAATTTGAGTAATTTTCATTTTTCAGATTGAAAAAAATGCTTTCTTCAAACTGCTACCCAGTGTGTGTATACAGTTTTTCCTAGTTAGAAATTAAAAAAAAAAAAGCATTTAATACATGGCAAGATGGTATAATCTATTCCTCATTTGTTTTGGATCCTCTTTAATTTAATGTTTGAAAAGTAAGAATATTGAATAAATTAAAAAAACACATTTTTTGATAAATCAATAAATTCGATACATTTATTTAAACCTGTTCACTTGGTAAATTGTCATCGGATGAATTGAATTTCTGTAAACTAGCAATTTGCAAATTGATTTTTAGGCAATTCACCCAAAAGTGATTCAACTTCCATTAAAGAAGAAAGAACACTGAATTAATGTAGAAATTGTATATTGAATGCAAACCTCTACCTTTTGAGTGAAACACAACCTGCTTAGAGAAATCAATTGTTACTTTTTAAAGCTTCCAATCATCAGTTACAGAAAATCTTGAAGTTCACTCTCAACCAGGCATCTCTTTGTATGTGGTTTTATCAAACCTACGAAATGTCATTATTTTCTGCTAGACTTTTAGGGCAGACTTTCCAAATGCCCACCTTTCATAAATAATTCTTTACCAGGATGAAAACTCAATTACTAAGGAGAACAGACAGCTTCAATACAACAGAGACATGCATTTATTAGTGCTTCTCATCAAATGTCTTCCTGGATTGTTTTCTCCAATCAAGTTCCTGGTATTCTACCGGATGAGTGCCCAACATGATGTTACAATTGTGGGATTTTATGATTTAAAAGTAATTTAAAAAATCAATCCCCTTTGCCATTTACTCTAAAAGACACTCACTCACTTTGTATTGTTTTAAAATGTGGTCAAATGGAAAAAAAAAAAAAAAGCTTTCCTTGGCCCCCAGCATCCTCCAAGTCAGAGGTTATACCTTCCTCTCACTCAAGTTCCATTTTATGAGAATGGCAACTATTTTTGATATGCCTTTTCTTTTTCCTTTCTCTCCCTTTCTGAAACAATGCTACAAAGCTTCTTTTGAATTTTTGTCCACCTTCTCTTCTGCATCTTGCTCAGAGACTTCTATATTTTCTTGTTTTTTTGTCTTTATTTCACTTTTTCACACCATCCAGCAGGCAGTGTAAAAATTGAAATGAGTGTATTGTTAAAAGTGTGAGCAATATCAATTCTACAGAAAAAGCCAATGTGCCTGAAATCCCAGGGTCCCTTCCCGTCTCAGGATAAAGCAGAATAACAAACATCTGAGTTAGAGATACTTTTGCTTAGAAGACAAACATTTCCTCTAAATGGGTGACTTCCAATTTCTCATTATTGTTTTTACAGTATGATTTGGGCTAAACCGGGTTTCTGTTGTTGTGTTGTTGTTTAATGAGTGAGTATACTGGTTCAGTGGTAGGCATGCTCAATAATGGCCTCCCTAAGGATGTCCATGCCCTGATCCCTAGAACCTGTGCATTTGAATCTTACATGGCAAAGGGATTTTGCAGGCGTGATTAAGTTAAGGAGGTTGGGATGGGGAGAGTCTTTTGGATTATCTAGGTGGGCCCAATGTAATCACAGGGATCCTTGCAAGAGGAAAACCAAACTCAACAAGGAGATTCGTGATGATGAAAGCAGAGGTTGGAGTGATGGCATTTCTGGAAGGGGGTCGTGAGCCAAGAATGCAAATGGCTTTTAGTAACTGGAAAAGTCAAGGAAGAGGCTCTCCCCTCCCCCAGGGCCTCCAGAAGGAATGCAGCCCTGTTGACCTGTTAGTTACTTCTGACCTCCAGACTGTGAGATAATAACTTTGTGGTTTCTAGCCTTAGAAAACTAATACCACTGGAATGTCAAAGGGACTTTCAAATTGGAATTCTTTTAAATGGGCAAGATCTCTTTAAGAAAATAGTTTTACTTACCTTTTTTTTTTTTTTGATGACATAAAATCAACTCCTCCATAGTTATTCTTCATTATTTCTCTTCCTTTTGGGAATTTTGGCTCCTAGGAGACACAGTACAATCTTCGGACAGCTGAGCAAAGTTAGGTAAACTCTGAAAAGCTTCCCAAGCACTGGCCCAGAGCTCAAGTATGTAAAAGGCCCAAGGCCTCAGGTAATGGTGGCTGTGAGAACTCAGATTATGTCATTAGGCTGCTTTCTCTCCTCATCTCTCAAGCCAGCTGTCTTTCCTGTGTCAGGCATAAGGCCACAGAGCTCCAAGACACTCCATTTAATTAGCTTCGGAGGAAGGACTATCCTGAGGAAGGAGAACTCAGGATAACTGTGGCAGAAAGGTCAGGAGGCCTCTGATTGACCAGTTTGGACCAATCAGTGAGGCCAGGGAGACGCCATGCTCTGATTGGCTAGTCTTGGAGATGTGCCTACATTACCCCGGTGGCAGGAAGTTGGGTCAGCCCAACAAAACCTCAGAGAAAAGGGAGAATTAAAACATTAATTATCAATGAAAATCAGAGATTTTTTTTTTTCAAGCCACGTAATTATGGGAGGAGGAGAGACAGGGGAGAGGAGAGTAGGAGGCCTTACATTTTTATAACTTTCTAGTTCTTAGACGCAACTCTTCATGAGACCTAGCTACTCTACCTGCTCTTGATTTCCACAAGATACTCTGTTAGGCTTCCAATAAACTCCGCCCTTTCCTTAAGTTAAGAGTATTTCTATCCTTGGCATTCAAATGATTTCTGATGAAGAAAAATCAAAATAATGCATCCTTAATGAACCAACGTACAAGGTAATGTTTTATTGACAGTGCCTGTTTAACGATGGGATATGTTCTGTGAAATGCATTGTAAGGTTATTTCATCATTGTACAGTGCACTTCCAAAAACTTGGATGGTACGGCCTACTAGTGAGTTTCAACCCCTGGATGCCTGCTCTGGCTCTTGGTCCCTGTCTTGAGCTCTTTCCTGGTCCCACATCTTTATTCTCCCAGTTCGTGTGGAGATAAAGAGAAACAGAGGGAAGGAAAGGAAGTTTGTATGCATGAGTGTGTACATGTGTGTGCGCGGGCGGGCAGAGGACGGAGGCTTCCGGCCTCCCCATTCCCGCAGACAGCTGGCTGAGCCTCTATTTAAACCACCCAGAGCTAGCGGAAAATTCAACATCGTAGTAGTCAAGGCCCGTCTTTTATTTCAGTATTGCAAATGTTTTGCTTTTAATCCATTATAATCCTATGGGACCACCAGCGTATATGTGGCTGTCACTGACCAAAATGTCCTAAGGCGGTGCACGACTAAGTACTACTGATACCTTTGGTGGGATCCTTTCTTCGGTGTCTTTGGGGCAACACTCTCAGTACCTGCGTTTTGGATGGGCCTGGCCAAACCGAAGTTCCGGGGTGGGACATGTGACTCAGGCCTTGCCAATCACATTCCACCCCCTTGGCCACAGTTCCGGGTTGGGCAGGTGATCGAAGGCCAGGGATTTTTGTGGTAACTGCTGAGAGAGATTCTTTCTGCTGAACTTGGAGCTGTGTGAGGACATAAGAGCTGGTGGGATCCATCTTACCACCATGAAGAAAAAGCCTGCCTGAGAATGAAGGACAGTAGGTGATTAAAGGGAAGGATGTAAGACCCCTGAACTGATGATATAGTTTGAGCATTTGGATGTAGTTGTGCCTAATTGTCTCCTTGACTTGTCCACTATGCAAAGAAATCCCCCTTTTGACTTATATTAGGCAGAGTTAGGTTTGAGTTACCACAGAAAAAGTTCTTATCTATATTATAACATATAGGGTATCCTAAAAATGTATACATACATTTTGAGTAATTATAAAGGCAGCATTCCTTAAAATAAATTTCATTTTCAAAATTGAGCTATCAGCTGTTAAAAGGTGTATGCTTTTTGGGGGGGACACCCTGTATTTTGCAGCCATTATCTCGGTTACATTTGCATCAGTTATTTATGGCTGTGCCACAAACCACCCCTAAACTTAGTGTCTTAAGTCAACAATGAGTTTTTTTATTTTTATGATTTTGTGGGCTTGATGGGTGAGTCTTCTGTGGCTCTCATTTAGGCTCGCCCATGCAGGTGCATTCCATGTGGTTATCCATCCTCACGGAGGCTGACCTGCGCTTCTTCCCATGGCAGCCTCATGGCAGTTTCTAGGGCAAACCCCAACATACAAAGCATGCCAAGCTTCTGTGTGTATCACGTGTGTGGGTGTCCCACTGGCCAACGCAAATCTTATGACCAAGACCAGACTCACTGTGAAGGGACCAAGAGAGCATGGCCATCAGGCTGATTCATTAACAGGACGTTAATGCAGCAATTTGCCAACCCTTTGCAAATTTCAAAGTGCTTTCAGGTACATCAGCTTATTTGAGCACCACAATAACCCACGAAAATACTCAAAACCAGCATCATTATTGTATCAGTCAGGGCCCAGTCAGGAGTTAGAAATACCATGAGAAATTCGAACAGGAAGAGCGTCATATAAAGAATTAACTGGTAATAGGGAATTGGCGTCTAGGAGGAGATATAAGAGAACTCTGAAGAATAACCAGGGGGTCAGGGAGGGTACCCAAGAAAAGCACAAACTTGGAAGGTAGGCTGGGATTCAGACCTCCTGGTAGGGTTGGGGAGTGGTGGCTGTTGCCCACTGGAGGGTGGAGAAGTTTGCTGAGTTGCTCCAGGCTAGAGCTGGTTACCAGCAGGTGGGCTGAGGCGGGTGAGCCAGGAACCCTGGGCCTCTCCCCACAGGACCAGCAAAGCTTGCAGGAATCTGAGTGCCCCTAGTAGTCCTGCATGCCTGCATGCCATTTGCAGCCATGCCAGAGGAGCAAGGAGAAAAGACTAATTACTGGAACCGGGGAGAGGAGCCCCTGTCCCTTCATTGTCCCTACAGCACTCTCTACTGACAAAGTTTTACGTTGTGCCCGCCGGCAAAGGAGAAACATGCATGTTGCGATACTGTGTCCGGCTCTAGCATCACAAAGCATGGCCATGAAGGGTGGATTTGGAGCTGAAACGTAATCATAAATTGATGACTGGCATGATTATCTCTGTTTTACAAGTGAGAAAACAGCGGTTCACAGAGGTTGAATAATGTGCCTCATGTCACCTGCTAACAAGAGGCAGGGTCTCAGGTGCTCAGACACTCAGACCCGCATGCTCCTTTCTGCTCCTCTCACTGTGGTAAGTTTGGGTAGACAGGATAGAGCACCAGACTTGGGTCTGAATTCTACCATGTACTCACGGTGGGACCTTGGGCACTCACTAACGTACTCTGAGCCTCAGTGTTCTCAGCTGTAAAGCCAGGATAATAGTCCCCAACTCACAGGCGGAGAATGAGCATTGAATGAAGTAATGGTCTATGAAACACTATGTAAACTGGGGCAGATTTTACAAAGGTAAGGTAGCGTTATTAAGGATTGTACAGACTCTCCATTTACTGCTTACCCACTGCAAATTTTGATTAATTCCTTAGCACCTCATAGTGTATGAAGAATGGCCTGTATTACGCTGAGTTGCTGCCACTCAGGCAGCAAAACGGGGTAAATTCTAAAACCAGCAGGAAACGCAGAGCACGTGGGCATAGTCTGGTGTGGGGGAAATGGATAGAGCTCTTTGTACCAGTCATCTCTGATTCGCAATTATTTTTGCCAAATATTTCAAGTCATTTTGGGAGATGGCTCACTGCCTTTTTCTATTTCATTAAATCTAAGAACCTCATTAAGTCAAACTATCAGTGCTGCATTGTCAGCAGGCAGAAACTGGAGAAAATCCTCCTTCAGTGTTTGATCATGAAAACCTTTCTAACAAACCCAAGACAAACACATTTCCCTCCTACTGCCTATTCACGCGAGATTAACTATTGTGTCTGTTCACAATATTCAATCATCATTTCTCACCCATTTAAGACCTGCTTGCATGAATTAGGAAATGGAGACCAGCAGGCTCCAGGGTGGCTTTCCACGCTCTTGGCACTGAAATATGGCTTAATAAAATGCAATTAGGACATTGACACAATTTATGTTTAAGAAAAGAAGCAGCTAATGCTCTCTCTCTCCAACATAAAGAAAAAGATAGTAGGGCCCAGCCGGCATGGCTCAGTGGTTGAGCATTGACCTGTGAACCAGGAGGTCACGGTTTGATTCCCGGTCAGGGCACATGCCCGAGTTGCGGGCTCGATCCCCAGTGGGGGGGCATGCAGGAGGCAACCAGTCAATGATTCTCTCTCATCATTGATGTTTGTATTTTTCTCTCTCTCTCTCTCTCTCTCTCTCTCTCTCTCTCTCTCTCTCTCTCTCTCTCTCTTCCTCTCTGAAATAATAAAAATATATTTATTTTTTAAAAAGGTAGTAGGGTAAATTAAAATGTGTTTTCTACTCTTCAGTACCCAGTCCAGGCTGTTTCTATTTTTTATTGTTCTACATTACATCAGTCCTGCCTAACAAACACCTGTACTTCTTGCTTTTACTGGCTACATTGATGGTCCCCACTAATAATAAGCAGTTGAACATGTTTGATGAGAAAAACACAATTTCAGATGCTCATTGCAATTTATGAAAATGTTCTTTTCCACATGGTTTTCAGAGAAGTATTACTTCACTAAAGTTGGACGACTCTCCTAGTATCTGAGTGCCAAATTTGGTGTCTGGGGCATAGAGGCACACGACAAATATTTGTTGAATGTAGGCCTTTGGATTCGTATCATGGCCTGCTTCACCCATGAAGGAGCCTTACGAGGACACATGAGGAGGTCCTAAACTTTCCAGGTGGTGTTTCCAATGGACTGGTTTAGTGCTATAATGCTGAGTCAAGACTTTCTTTTTTAGAAACAGCCTTCCTCCCTCATTATAGAAGTGATAAGTGCTCATCACAAAATTTTTTAAATAAAAAAATAAGATAAAAATTACCCACATACTCAAATTCCAGATGTAATCACTTTTAACGTTTTGGTTTCTTTTCTTTCCAATTTCTCTCTCTCTCTCTCCACACCCACACCCCTTTCTTTCCCTGTCTCTCTGATTAGGATCATGCAATACTCAGTTTTGTATTTAGCTTTGTCACATAATGTAATTTGATTGCTTTTATTTGTCATATAGTCCTTGAAAATTAAATTTTAATGCATTCATGATATTTCATGTCTGAACGTGTGTGTGTATGTTCCTAAGTGGGTCAGTACACAGATACAGACACACATGCACACACACGGAGCTAAATTTATCGCTCACTGTGATCAGAGAGAAACATGCTGGTCAGCCACAGTCTCCTCAAGCAGAACCGACGGATGCTCTTATAGAGGGTTTGGGGCGTGTGAAGTTCAGGGGGTGGCAGGTTTTCGGGGGCAAACGTAGGTTGACGTCAGCTGCAGAAACGTGGTTATTCTGGTGAGATTGCTGTTGACTGGTTGGCATTGAGAAACGTATTTATCGGACTAACTCCATTCCTGACTGGCTGACTTCGGGATGTAAGAGACTGTCAGTTATTGATTGGTTTGCTAAGCATATTCACTGAAAGGAGTTGCATTGATTGATAGAAAGGATGTAAAATTGGTTCTAGTGATGCTTGTTACCATGATCACAGAACAATCAACAATTTCCAAGGGATATGAGAAATGTTTGCACTCTTAATACCATGCTTGATTAATCGTTCCCCCATGGTGGGATAACTGGATTATTTACAATTTTCCTGTTGTTATAAATAATGCTGTAGTGACTATCCTAACTGATCTTTGAGCTCATTTCTAATTTTTTTAGGGAAGATTCCTAGAAGTGGATTGTTGAGTCAACAGAGGATTTTTGTTTAATTTTATAAAAGTAATACAGGTTCATCGCAGAACATTTAGGAAATGTAGATGCATTAAAAAAAGAAAATTAAAATCATCTATAAACCACGCCCCTTTAATGTTTAGTGCTTATTCTTCTGGTCTACTTTCTGTACTTCTGGGCACCTACACGAATAAACACCAGCGAGAAATCCTGGGGGTACCTTTTTCAGTTTGCTTTCTCCCCCTAATCAATTGTCATGAACTCTTTTCTTGTCATATAGTCTCATTTAATGGTTGAATAATAATGTGTGTATTTATATCTGTATGTAATACAATTTATTTAACTTTTTTCTGTTGTTGGATATCCATGTATGCTTACCACCCCACCCTTTTTTTGTTCTGTTTGCATGTCTATCTTCCTGCTTTTAAAATGATTTTATGATAATTTGAATTACTATATTATTTTTAAGTGCTATTGTAAGTAATGACTTATTGCACATATTTGTACCTAAATGTTTGCACATTCTTATGTTTGCAGTATTAGGATAGATTCATGGAATTTGAGTTTCTGGGTTAAGGAATAGGGCAGACTTTTAAGACTTTTGATAAACATGCTGCAAAAATAGTCTCCAAAGAGGTTTTAAAATTTAGGCTGCCACCAGCAGGACATGTGAATGTTCACTTTGCTTCACCCTTTGAAATACTTTTTGTTTCAATATTTTCCTGCTCTTTGCCAGTTTTATAGAAAGAATTATTATCACATTGCTATACTAATTTGTATTTCATGGAGGTTTTTCTATCAACATTTTGTTAAAAAACTATGCTCTTTTTTTTGTAGGCAAGCTTATATTTTCATATGTGATTGTTGAAATATTTTATATAAATATATTCACCCTTGTAGCATCTCAGATATCTTATAATTTGCTTTACGTTTTATTTTTAGTGTTTTTACAATCTCCTTACAATGGGAAATTTCAAATTTATTATATCCTATATATAACGTAGAGAGAATAGTATAATGAACCCCTGTGAATTCATTAGCAGTTTCAATGATTATCATGGTCCATCTTATGTAAAACTAGAAGGTAGCATCTACTTTGCAGGGTTACTTATTCAAAAACTGAATGAGATCAGGCGTGTTCAGGGTGGTATGGCCTTAGACACTCGAGGCCACAAACTGATGAGATAAAGCGTGTGATAACCCCTAATGCCATCCTTGGTCCACTGTAGACCCTCCATGTTGCTTTTCTTTCCTCCTGAGAAAACGTTAAAGGGCACTTTATAGGTAAAAACAAAATAAGTATTTCCTGAGCCTCTGCTATCATGGACCTTTGGCGAGTTTCCTCACCTCTTTATGTTGCAGTTTCCTCAACTGTAAAGTGGGGATAATAATAATAACAATCTCAGAGAGTTGTTTATGTGATGTTCCTAGAATAATGCTGTGCTTAATAAGTGCTGGCTGTTCCTCCTATTTTGTAGTTATTTTTATTTGATCAAGATACTGCATTAAATACCTAGGACGGTTTATACCAGTGGTCGGCAAACTCATTAGTCAACAGAGCCAAATATCAACAGGACAACGATTGAAATTTCTTTTGGGAGCCAAATTTTTTAAACTTAAACTTCTTCTAACGCCACTTCTTCAAAATAGACTCGCCCAGGCCGTGGTATTTTGTGGAAGAGCCACACTCAAGGGGCCAAAGAGCCGCATGTGGCTCGCGAGCCGCAGTTTGCCGACCACTGGCTTATACCACTGCCATCAAGAAAAGTGTGGTCTTCAACCCTCAGATGGGACCATGTGCATGCCATCCTTTTATGTTGCTAGGAAGGTTTGCTTTGACGACCAGCGATGACAGGTACAGGATCAGGATACACAAAGGCCTGAGGTACCCGATGCCCCAGGGAAGCCACGCCTGGTGCTTTCCCTGCACTCTCTTTGCCACTCATTATATTTGGGCCTTAGTTGAGGGAGTGCCTGGGCCTTGCAATCCTCACAGCTCCAGGAGAGAAGAGGGAGGGAGGGTTATTCCTCTTATTCCTAAGGGGGCTTCCGAAGGTGCATCAATACAATTAGTGTAAAGGCAACAAAACTAGACTAATTAAGTGTCATGAGCAGCGTGGGGAGTATGAACGAAGTGAATCGTGATTGCGTCTGAGACAGGATCGCAGCCCAGCTGCTTAATTCTGCCTTGGCTTTCTTGGCATAACCATTTCTGGTGTCAACGAGCTGGCACATCAACACCCAACATCATTAGTTAGTATTGACTAAGTGTCCAAAGTCGGTTGGGTCCTGCAGAGCAGGAACAATCCCTAGCATTGAGAAGAAAACGGGACTGAGCGAAAAGGCCACTCACTATCTTTTCACGTCCATTCCCCCCAGGAAGGGGAAGCAGTGGGAGCCATGGGATTTACTTAGAGGCATTCTTAGAGGGGAGTGGACATGATCAACATGATGATAATTGCAGGTAACATTTATTGAGCTCGCCCTGCATCAGGTACTGTCCTAGTACCTCACACATATTGGGTCATTTTGTGCAGGTGATTAATCCTCATTCCCTAATGAATGGGGGTAACATTGATTAAGTGCTTAGTAAGCCTCTGGCACTGTTCTGTGCTTTTTTATACACACTCTCATTAAATCCCTGAATAGTCTTTTTTTTTTTTTTTTTTAGCTGAAGAAAAACAAGTTCAGAAAGTATGTTATTTGGTGAGGTCTCAGCACTGATAAGTTGCAGATCAGTGGTCTCAACTCAGTTTTGCCTGGTCCCCAAAAGTCATGCTCTTTTTTTTTATCACACTGTGTCCCCCTGGTAACATAGAACAACAAGCCTCAAAGTTGATGCCTTTCGTGGACATTAACTTTTGGCCCAGAGACTATCTCCTTCCTCCTGGGCTCATTTGAGCCATGTGAGAGCTGCCATCTTTATTCAGATCCTACCTCATCATATCATGTGCTTTCCCATAAAACAGCTTTGTTCTTAAGTTACTTCAACTTGAGTTTTTGCCACTTGTATGCTGATGTATCCCGATTCGACCGCCACTGCAATGATGGGGCAAGGGCATGAATTCATTCTCGGCATATCACCGAGTGTGGTGGATGCCTTACTGTGCCAGGATGCAGCTGTAATCAGATGGATGTTTGTCTCTGAAGGATGGGAACCACTCTCTGGAAGAGTGATTTTGCCCTGTAGCATAAGAAAATCTATGGAGTAGTATGTGAAGCTGTGATGGAATATTACATTTGTTTTCATTCCGTACAGACCAATCAGATGCCTTCATTGTTTTTACTCTCAAGTAGCGGCATAATCAAAATCGTTTAATGGTAAATAATTGGGGTTGTAGGGGAAGTGGGCTGGGGAGGATGTTCTAAAACAGCATGATGTCCTTGAAGTGAAGGAATGATGCTATCGATGAGGGGTAAGATCCATAGGAGCACCAGTGGGCAGAGCCACTCTACAGCTCAGCTATTGGTTGGTTGTGTTCCAAAAGCCCCTTGGAAAATCAGTTGTGTAAAACTTGGAATATTTTCCCATAGGAAGAAGGTTATACAAGGTCCTGCTTTTCCAGCTATCAACTACAGAAACTGTTTAACTCTGTAATATCACAAAATGATCCCAAGTCCTCAGCCTTCGCCAGTCTGGCCTCTGCTCTCCTTCCCAGCCTCTCAACTCCCCTCCTTCCTTTGTCCACCAGTGGCATCTCACCGGCCTTCCTTAGGTGCCTGCAGTGCTCCGGCTGTCACGAGTCTTTCACCCTTCCTCCTCCTCCTCCCAGACTGCTCTCTCCTGCCCCATCTCCACCTTGCACCTCCACCAACCCTCACTCATCCCGTGGGTCCAGCTTAACTATGTGTTTTCTGGCGCTCAGACCAAACGCTGCTACAGCATCTCCTGGCGTGTGCTTTGTAGTCCCCACTGCAGTGGGAATTCATTTCCTGTCTGTGTCCTCTCTCTGAGCCCTTGTCCTCATCGTAAGACAGAGTGTGTACCATGTGGGGCTGTTAGGAGGACAGAAGAAAATAATGCAAGCAAAGAGCATGGCACATAGTAGGCTCTCCAACCATGTGAGCTCCTGTCCCGTGAAAAGAACAGAAATGCTGGGGGCCGGGAGGTTGCCTTGTCCTTTGCCTAGAGGTGCCGGCGTGAGGTCGCTGCTGAAGTTGCTCTGGCTCCCGGGAGGTGGTGAGCAGTTGCTGCCCAGCTGAAGCTGCTCGGAAAAAGCCCACGAGCATCTCTTCCGTTCACGGCTGAGCAGACCTGCGCACACAGCAGCACACGGGGCCGATGTGGGTCAGCAAACCCTAGCTCGCTGCTCATGTTGAGGCCAAACAGGAAGAGCCGCAAGCTGCGTCATTAAACAAAAGACATTACAAACAAATAAGCAAAGTACACACACACACACACACACACACACACACACACACAAGTATGATGTCATGAGTAGGTCTTGACTGTCTTCAAAGTGGATTAGCCATTACATTAAACCTACAAACAAACCATGTCATATTTGGTTCTTGCAAGGAGAAGGAGGTTGTATGTGTCTGTGTGTCTGTCTGCTGTGTCTATTTCTGTGTACATGTGTGTGCACATGTATGAGTGTGTGTGTGTGTGTGTGTGTGTGTGTGTAGCAGAGCTCTGAGATGCCCTAGAATGGTCCTTTTGGCAGCCATCCTTGACATGTCCGATCTTCCTCATGCTTCCTGCAGAGGCTCTACAGATGACAAGAGGCTGTCAGACTGAATTAGTGACTCTGTGAACCCAGTTTCCGTGGCTAAATGACTGGGACAAAAGACCTCTGGAGTTTCTTACATCCTGGCAGGCTTTTCTAAAATATTTATGACCGGGAGGCAGCACGGTAAGCCCGGGGGTTTGGAGAGCTGCGCCCACGGCCCCGGAGGGAGCTGCCACTGGCCAGCCCGGTGATCTGGGGGTTGTCTCTCTGACTGTCTCTTCGTCTCCTCTCTTTATCTGCAAAAAGTAGCTCGAGACGCCCTGCCTACCTCATAGGGTGATGGCACGGAGCCACGGTGTAATCAGTGTCTCAGCCCCTGGAAAAAACGACAGGCAAACAACTGGGATTGTTTTTCAAATATTGTTCCAATTTATCTTCCTTACCCTGGAAGGCTTTTGGAAGGCTCTCTAAGAGTCTGTGACCTAGTAATCAACTCGTATTTATTTGTGGGGAAGCTCCTGTAAATCAAAGGCATCAGAAGGGACTGGGCTGCGGAAAGCATTTCCGCTCACTGGGAAAATGAACTTCAGGCCCAGCAAGGGGAGCTGGAGGCCGAGGACATTCAGGCCCGTGGACCTCACTCGGTGCCCACGTTGGTTCAGGCGCAATGGCCGTTTGAAGTCTCCACGCCACCCTCCAGCCGACAGTCAAGTCCAGCAGGCGAGTGGCCTGCGGTTGTTTCCAGGGATTTGGGTTATTTTTACACTCCAGTTTCCCTGGTCTCTGTAAGCATGGTACTTCCATAGAATAGTTGACGTGGCCGTGTCCAGAAATAAAGTCCCCTTGGCAGCTACTGCAAGGAAGGGAAGCTGGGTTGACAGGGAAATGTGCGAGCAAAGGAGGCCTTTGTCTTTCTCTGAAACAGAGCCTTTTGTGGTGCCTCCTGGAGGCCTGTCTGATGCCCTACATACACCGTCTCCAGAGCACTCCCTGCCCAGCAATGTGCTCAGTGGTTGAGCATCAACCTGTGAACCAGGAGGTCACGGTTCAATTCCTGGCCAGGGCCTATGTCCAGGTGGCAGGCTCGATCCCCAGTGGGGGCATGCAAGGGGCAGCCGATCAATGATTCTCTCTCATTATTGATTTTTCTCTCTCCCTCCTTCTCTCTTCCTCTCTGTGGTCAATAAGTATCTATATTAAAACAATACAGACACCTGACCCCCACTCTAGGACCAAGGTACCCATATTCCAGATCTACAGGCTGAGAGGTACTATAACAGTTATTTAAGGTAGACCTGACTTTGAACTCAGGCAGCCAAAGCCTCCACAAGGCCAGGAAATCTCAGGCAGCCCAGATCATAGTGCAGCATCAGACAATGGAAGAAGTCTCATACAATTGGGCATTCAAGTGTCTCCAAGAAACCCAGCAAAGCCTTTCATCCCCATTTCACCTCTAGGGTCATTGCTTGGGTCATTCAGTTGCCCAGTGAGGCCCAAGAAACAGTGGAGGGGAGCTTTCCCTTGGACCTTCAGGGCTCAAAGGACCCTTGGCAACGGCTTGGTGCAGTCCAGGACTCGACCTTCAGGGCTCCGGGATGACTGACACTTGACCTCCTGCAAGCCAGGGTCCTTTAAAGGTGCATCCCACACCTATTTCGAGGCGAGACCCCTGGTGTGGGGTGGGGAAGACTTTTCCTCCACTGTCTGCAGCGAAACTGCTCTTGACCCTAATTTGCAAACTTCGCTCCGCGATGACGTATTGTTTGATCCCATTTATAGGAACAGCCCAGAATAGACAACTCCGTAAAGGCAGGGAGCAGGTTTCTGGTTGGGGGTTCGGGTGGGGGAATTGAGGGTGACAACTTAGGAGACTTGGGGTCTCTTTTCCAGGCAGTGAAAAGGTCCTGACATTGATTGTGGAGATGGTCGCACAGCTGAACAGCCTGGAAGCATTGAACTGTACACTTTACGCGGGTGAATTACATCTTAAGGAAAACGTTTTTTAAGAAACCCACCAAGCTTTACTCTGGAAAAGCAAAAGCCTGCAGTTAACCACACCCACTGATCCTTATAAGGCAGTTGAGCAACCATCTGTGGATATTGGGGGGAGAGGAGGCAACTGCCCAGAGATTCAGTAAATCTTGTGTGGGCCCAGGGATCTGTGTTTTAGGCAAGTGCCTCTGGTGATTCTGATGTAGGGAGTATATAGACATGTATTTGGGAGCCACTGTAAAATGGTCTATTTCAGAGACAATTTTTCCTCTATCAGTACCTTTCCAGAAAAATGTTAGTGCCCCAGTGTGTGTGTGTGTGTGTGTATGTGTGTGTGTGTGTGTGTGTGTGTGTGTGTGAGAGAGAGAGAGAGAGAGAGAGAGAGAGAGAGAGAGAGTTAGCATTCTATATGGATTCATTTGCCAATACCCTAGTCTAGCTCAGGTATAACTGCATTTCATAGGTGAGATAGGGTCCCTTCTCTAATCTTGTTTAGGGGCTTACCTGAGTCAAGTCCCAGGGGAAGGAGGTAAAATGGGGATGAAAGGCTTTGCTGGGTTTCTTGGAGACAGTTGGATGCCCAGTTTTGTGAGAGTTCTTCCATTGTCTGATGCTGCACTATGATCTGGGCTGCCTGAGATTGCCTGGCCTTGTGGAGACAGGTGAAGGCTTTGGCTGCCTGAGTTCAAAGTCAGGTCTACCTTAAATAACTGTTACTGTACCTCTCAGCCTGAAGATCTGGACTATTGGTACCTTGGTCCTAGAGTGATTCTGAAGAGTAAGTGAAATAATAACTGTAGCGAACCTCGCACATACTATCTGTTCAGTAAAAAGTAGCAAATGGCCCTAGCTGGTTTGGCTCAGTGGAGAGAGCATCGGCCTGGGAACTGAAGGGTCCCAGGTTCTGGTCAAGGGCACACATGCCCAGGTTGTGGGCTCGACTCCAGTAGGGGTGTGCAAGAGGCAGCCAACCAATGATTCTTTCTCACCATTGATGTTTCTATCTCTCTCTCTCTCCCTCTCCCTCTTTCCCTCTGAAATATATACTGTATATATATTTAGCAAATATACTGTTATTTAACTTCTCGTTTCGTGTATATTGTTTCTTTATTTGGATTCTAAGATCCTTTGAGGACTGTCCTTTGCCTCCTACACAGCTCTTAGCATAGTGTCTCATATGCAAAAGCCCAGAGAGCGTGGAGAATTGGGGAGGACACCCATGTGCCACCTGCTCAGGCTCCTCTTCCTCGGGAGCTCTCCTGACCCCACCACCCATCCACCAGGTTAAAGAAGAGGGCTCCCAACAGCTTCCATAACAGTGTGACCTCACCCCCCACTCCTCTCTTCTCAGTCACAGTTGGTTAGACTGGGTGAGGACCCAACCCAAGCTTGGCCAATGAGTCCCTCTCCTGGGAATTTGCCATTGAGTCCAAGGCCTTCCAGCCTGTGTCTACAGGCCTCTTGGAAAGAAGATGCAAACCCAACAACAGTGTGTAGCTATTTTCTGGTAGAAGCATGAAGACAAGGTCTCCAGTGGGGTGCAGGCATACAACAGACACCTGCGTGTTCCACTGTAGTTGTGTGATTTGAAGTGTACTCATGTGGTGTGATTCTAGGCATGAAAAAATGTTCATATTATAATGTCAAAGTAAAGCAGGTAAGGCAAAATTATGTGGACCTCACAGATTTAACCCTTTGCACTCGGATGTCGAGTGTGACTCGACACGGTTAGCAGTAGAATAAAGGAATCGAAAAAAGCAAGCGAGTGCAAAGCGTTTTAAAAAAATATACACCAATGCATAAAATGCTAAAAATACATAAAAATGTCAGTAGTGATCAAAGGGTTGTGGATGCTTTTATTTTATTTTTAAATACTTTCTGGCTTTTTAAGAAAAGTTGATATTCCGGGGAGTGGGGGGAGAGGGAACCTTAAGCTCTCTGGCCTCAATTTCCTCAGAATTCTAATTATTTTGATATCTGATAAGCAAATTTGCACCCAGCTGTTAATAACTTGTTAGGTCTCTAAGGGTGTTTTTGAAACGGGCTTTCAGAGAGAGGCAAGATGAGCAGTTCTACTATTAAGTCAGTCATCAATAGTGATTTTCTAATTTGCAGAAGAAAACGTCAGCGATAGAAATTTCTAAAATTAAATTTATTTTTCCATAACATTTCCCTTGATGTTTGCTACCAACGTCTCAACTAGAATCTTGTGGAGTGAGCATTAGAATTAATGGAGGAGCTTTACAAATATGCAAATACCGCTGCCTCATCTTCTAAAGCTTCTGATTTAATTGGTCTTTTGTGGATTCTGGACAGCGATAGCTTTATTAACGTTTTAAATGATTCTCATCTACAGCCCAAATTAAGAACCACTGACCTAGAATATCTTGATTAAACTTAAGATTCTATATTCAGTTATTTTGTTGTTAAAAGCTTAGTATATCTGCCTTTCTTAGGACTTCAGAAGGAGCATCAGGGTTTCTAAAGTCCTTACTCATGGAATAAATTAGAAAACTTAGGCTGGAACTCACTTCCCGGGCAGTAAGGGGCCTGGTGGGAAAGAGACTGTTGGGAGACATCTCCCTCTAGTGGCAACACGTGGTCATTGCTTAGCCGCGCCTTGGTTTGCCCTTCCCATTGGTGGTTTCTCTAAAAAAACAGCCCAAAGGCTGCTCTGACCCTTGCTTGGCAGAGCCTCCCACAGAGTCTGCATCCCTTTCAGCCAATGGCTGGCTGGGCGTGGGCCTGCCCTTTGAAAGCTCCTTTGCGATTGGCCCTTCCTGACATGTTTGCCCCTTTCTGACTTGTCAGCAAGAGACTCGGAACCGTAAACCCAGGACAACTTGCAGACTCGTTCTTAATCGTCAGGAGTAACAGTTGTAGATAAAAGCTGCGGAGTTGCTTATTGACATTGGCATTGCTGACCCGAGCTGGAATTATTCCTGTAACTTTATAGGGAAAAATCATGTCAATGGTTATAGGGTATGGGAAGGAGGGCAAGAATAAATATTTAGCAAAACAAACGCCTAAGAAGATTCAGGTTAGCTTTTTCCCTTGTGTGGGGGCAGAAGTCCAAGGTGGGTGGGGTAGCAAGTGTCACCAGGGTGGCCAGGGACAACGGGCCGTATTGTAGACCTGGGTCCTAGAGCCCATGCGTGGGGAGAGACGCATCCCTGTGATGTACAACCTTATTGTACATCAGAACCACCTGGGAAGCATGTCCAGAAAGCTTCACCCAGGCCCGTTCCCACCAGTTATGACTCAGTCAGCCTATGAATCTGAGGGCATTTTAAGAAGCAGTTAGAGGGGCCCGTTATTCATCCGGTGCCCACGTGGTTCCAGGCATGATACTACATTATTCCCTCATTAAGACCTTACAGCAACCCTCGATGAGGTGGATAGTATCATTCCCATTTTGCAGATGAGAAAACTGAGGCTCAGGGAGGAGGGAGTAGATGCTTGAAGCCTCGTAGCTGGGCAGTGATGGAGCCTGGACTGCAATATCAGGTCGGGGTTAGTGCAAGGAGCTGGTCACAGAAACAAGTCAAATCCTTAATACGAGGCCCAGTGCCGAGTGTCAGAGCAGGACCTGAGTAAGTGGACGTGCAAGCCGAGTCCACACAGCTCCTTGGGGACCTTCTCTTTCCCTTGAGGGCAGGCCTGGTTCTGGAGCCTGGGATGGTGCCAAACCTATGCTGGTGGTGAAGAAAAGACTGGGAATAAGGTGGAGATGTGAGGAGGAGGAGGGAAGCAGAGGGTAGAGAGAGGAAAAGGAGGCAGGGACTGGAAACCAGGCAGAAGGAGGCCCGGTGAGCGGGGAGGACGGTGGACAGGCGCCTCCTCTGCGTCCTCCTGCAGGCCTTTCTCCTTGAGCTCCTTTCTTTCTTCTGGATCTTCTCACCTGCCTCTCTTACTGCCCCTGCCTCCTTTCTCCGTGTTTCTCCTCTCCCCTGTTGGAGGAGGGGTTTTATCTTACCTCAGGCATGTCCTCCCAGAATGTCACGTACCCCTCCCAGGAGGTCAAGGAGAACAGTCAATTATTTACGTCAGGGAAAATCAGACCCATCAGCAGTCATAGCCCACACAAGCCTCCCCTCACAGTGCACACAGCCTCAGCGGGCCCCAGCTTCCCTCACAGTGCACACAGCCTCAGCGGGCCCCCAGCCTCCCCTCCCCTCACAGTGAACACAGCCTCAGCCTCCCCTCACAGGGCACACAGCCTCAGCGGGCCCCCAGCCTCCCTCCCCAGTGCACACAGCCTCAGCGGGCCCCAGCCTCCCTCACAGTGCACACAGCCTCAGTGGGCCCCCAGCCTCCCCTCACAGTGCACACAGCCTCAGCGGGCCCCAGCCTCCCTCACAGTGCACACAGCCTCAGCGGGCCCCAGCCTCCCTCCCCAGTACACACAGCCTCAGTGGGCCCCCAGCCTCCCTCCCCAGTGCACACAGCCTCAGCGGGCCCCAGCCTCCCTCACAGTGCACACAGCCTCAGCGGGCCCCAGCCTCCCTCCCCAGTACACACAGCCTCAGTGGGCCCCCAGCCTCCCTCACAGTGCACACAGCCTCAGCGGGCCCCCAGCCTCCCCTCACAGTGCACACAGCCTCAGCGGGCCCCCAGCCTCCCTCCCCAGTACACACAGCCTCAGTGGGCCCCCAGCCTCCCTCACAGTGCACACAGCCTCAGCGGGCCCCCAGCCTCCCTCCCCAGTGCACACAGCCTCAGCGGGCCCCCAGCCTCCCCTCATACTACACACAGCCTCAGCGGGCCCCCAGGCTCCCCTCACAGTACACACAGCCTCAGCGGGCCCCCAGCCTCCCTCACAGTGCACACAGCCTCAGCGGGCCCCCAGCCTCCCCTCACAGTGCACACAGCCCCAGCGGGCCCCAGCCCTCCTCCCGGGCCCTCCCCACAGAGCTGAGCTCACCCTGGGCTGCAGAGCTGCCTGCAATTCCCTGTGGCAACAGCACTTAGCACGGTCTCATGTTTAATGCAAGCGAGCTTCTGAGATGGAAAGCTTTCAAGATCCAGCTTAAGATACATAAATGCTGCCCTGTCCAGCGCAAACAGAAGTGTGCGGAATGGATGTGGGTTTTCCTGTTTTACGATAATTGTGTTCTCATCTGTACAGATTTAAGCAAAACCATTCTGTCAGAAGGAAGGAAAAATCTATAAACAAGGACCTCTACGGCCTAGAGAGTCCTGGGTCACCTCATGTTTTGAGTCTCCCAGTAATTTTAGAATGAAGAAAGGCCAAAATTGGGTCATAAAAATTGTAGTTGACTGTCAACACTTATCATTAACAAGTTAATTTTTTAATATTTTTTGTTCATTTCAGAGAGGAATGGAGAGGAAGAGAGATAGACACATCAATGATGAGAATCATTGATCAGCTGCCTCCTGCACGTCCCCTATTGGGGATCGAGCCCACAACCCAGGCATGTGCCCTGACTGGGAATCGAACCATGACCTCCTGGTTCATGGGTCAACACTCAACCACTGAGCCACACCAGCTTGGCAGCAAGTGAATATTTTTTTAACACAAAAGATGTAATGTAATATAATTGTTCTAGTAATAAGCTAATTACAGGTTCGTAAAAAGTTATAATTCATAGTTCACCCACCATAGGTCATGGGCTGGAGGTGTAAAGCTGTATTTTAAAAACTTCTTTCAATCGTGTCAGTATATGATTCCTTTGGAAATAACATAAAAAGCCTAATGTTGAAATCTTACACTTGAGTTAAGAATTTTGGTGACTGTGGCCATGTTTGAGCTAATGATATTGGAGATATCCCTTCTGTAAATATAGACACTCCCGTCTCTGAATAAGTTCTACTGCGCGTCCCACTCTGTCTCTCATCCTGAATAGTTCTCCTAGTATGTCCATGTCCCAACCTGTCTGAACAATGCTCAGACATGTGGGAAGGGCTTTCAGAGCATCATCGCACAGCCTCTCTTAGACTGCGTGGGCCCAAAGCCGCGTGCCAAGTCAGTGCACTGCCGCAGAACTCAGTGTTTTAAACTGAGGTCCTGGTGCTCCCTGAAGAAAGTGCTGATTCCAGGTCTGGAGCAGGAACAGCACAAGGTGAGCCAGACATCTGACAGTGCCAGGAAGGAAGGGACACCCAGACACAAACACCTGTGTCCCTACGTTGATGGGGCCGTGTCAGGGGGGCACAGGAGCCAGCTGGAAGGGCTCCCAGGGGCCAAAACTAGAACAATTTGAGCAAGAAATTCTATGAATTATTGGATTATAATCCAACGTATAAACTAAATATCCATGAGTCAATATTGACACAAAGAGTTCCATAAATAAACGAATAAGTAAATAAATAAGTGGGGGGGGGGACACAAATCTTCCTTGCAGATCCTTCCTTCCTTCCTTCCTTCCTTCCTTCCTCCCTTCCTTCCTCCCTCCCTCCCTCCCTCCCTCTTTCCGTCTTTCTTTTCTTCATTCTGCCCCTCTAATTTATGTAAATACTCCACCCTCATGAAGACAGAATATAACTCCACTTATTAAGTGTGGGCTACACATAGTGAGTTGCTTCCAAAGAGGACAAGATGGAAGGAGGTGGGGAGTCATTCTATGGTGGGAATGGAGTCAAAGGGAGATAAAACATAACAGTAAATTAGTCCAGGCGTATTGGGGCATACTGCTCTGAGTTTGGATTGAATGTGTTTGCTCATCAGGCTAGAAGCAGCTGTAACAGTATTCTTGGTTGATTTAATGAAATGTATAGTCCATGGCAGCCTCATTCAACGAGTCGAGATGCCAGCACCTCCTGGTATAATGCAGAAAAGGAATTCAAAGACTTAGGCAGATAAGAATGTGAACTTATATGGGACATGAACATCCAGCCATATCTCCTGATGGGTCCAGATGACAATCTCTTCACTAAGGTATTAAAAATATATATTAATGAGAGGAGCACCAGCATCCATGAAAAGTTCTATGGTGGCTCCCCGAGCGCCCCCCCCCCCAGCCCCCCACCCCACACTCCCTGCTCCCCAGGCTACGGTTAATAGCGGAAAATGAGGCCATTGACATGGGTCCAAACAGGACAATAGGAACTGTATCACAGAGAATTAGTATGTGAGTATTGGTTACACCAGTGTTAGAGGGCTGAATGAGGGAGAAGGGTCATACCCTGAGGTCATCCAGAAAGAATGACCCAGGAAGCAGTTCCCACTAGGGTGGAGAGAACAAAGAGGCTGGGGTCACAGACCCAGAAGCTTGGAGGAAGTGCCCTAGAAAGCGGGGTTCGGGCCTCTGATAGGGAGCCCTGCCAGGCTGGGGCCACGCCCTCTGGGAGTCCTGAGGAGGCTGGTTCCGGGAACACTTAAGGAATACCGAGGCTGCAACCAACTGCTGAGAACCCATTGCTGAGCTGCTATGTCAGGAACAGCGAGCAGGTGAAAAGAATTCACCCCTCCTCCTGCTTCCCCTTCCCCTGCAGAGACCCTCATTGCAAAACCTGGGAGGAAGCCAGCCAGTAAAGGAGCAATCTAGCCTGTGGAAGCCCAGCCCAGAATGAGAAAGCGGAATACAGAAGCGTGGGTTTGGCACTGGAGGACCGTGGCTTAACAACCTGCACAGAACTTGCTCCATCCCCTCCTCTTCTAAAGCAAACCTCTCCAAGACAGGCCCGTTCTTGGAATCTCTTCTTTCCATAGCTGGCCAGGGTTTTAGCAAATATTGGTGGAGCATCATGGATGATACCACCCTGCGACAATACAGTCCATTTTGAACCTCAGACCCCAGCCTTGACGAACAGAACTTCCAAGGATAACGTTTTATGTGTCTCGCTAGAGAGTGTTTTTCACTCCAAGGAGGGTCATTGGGCAAAGCCGGGCCAGGAAAGCCTTGCCTTTTGAGTCCGTGGAGGAACCTCCTGCTGTCAGTGGTCTGAGGAACAGAGGTATTGAGGACAGCTCAACTATTCCTGTAAAAGAACTTTAAAGAAATCCTTGTCAGAGGCAGGCATCCGCTGCCACGGTGATGGGGGTTTCTGAAGAGTTTACACATAAAAAATATAGTGCAGGGTCTGAGAGACTTGCCAGGTCTTTCCAAAAATAACCCAAGAACCAGTAGAAAAGCTCAGCATTTACGTCTAACCAACATCTTTCTGAACCCAAAAAGGCTGACAGTGGGAATTTCTGCTCTCAGCGTTAATGGTATTAGTTGAGTGATTGATCACACAGCTCACTGGAGGAAGGGCCAAAATACAATCGTCTTGCATCAGCGGCTACAGCCGCGGCAAGCTGTATATTGAGGACAAAGAACTTTCCTAACGGCCTTCATATGGTGTTGGTACTGAAATGCTCAGGCCAGAATCATCCGTGTCAAGTTAATTACGCATCCCTAGTCTTTTTCTTTCGACTGAAATAAAAATGATAGTAAATGAGCAATACTACTTGGCAAGATAGAGGTCAGCTTTTTCTTTGAAATACTCAGAACTCCATGAATATCAATTATATTATATTATATGCTATCCATGAAAAGACTCCAACCCTTACAAACGGTGCAAAATTACTTTTATTTCAATGTCAAATTCCAAAGAAAAACACCCAGACATGGCTGGGCTCGTTTGCATTTACAACCTGTATTATTTTCAGGATGCGGTTTTGAACCCAAAATCCAATGAGTCATGTGCTCTTGCCAATAGTATGTTCAGTGTGAAACTACAGCACATTGAATCGTTTTAAGGAAAACGTGGGTCCTTGTAAAATAAAATGGAACCTGTTTATGTCAAGGAAACCAAGGCACCTGTACTATTGGAGTAATATTTATATCCTAAAAGTAGACATTCGATTCTCCACTTTCATTTCTGTTGGAGCCCAACACCAATGCGGCTTAAGAAAAAGATGGCCTATTTTTTAAATCATGTCCAAAACAGGATGGATGTAAAGATCGCAGGACACCCAAGTCATCAAAGCAGCCGCAAAGATTCTAGAACCATAAAAAGCTCCGTGACTTGCTACACCGTTGATAAGAGCAACGGGATAAAGAGATTTAAGAAGGAGGGCGTATTTCAAACAGGGGAGAATAATGTTTAAGGAATGGCTAATTTGTTTTCCTGTAGAAATCTTCGGTACATGGTTCTCTTGGGAAACGTAATCAATTAAAACCTTCCATGCTATTCTCCTTGTGAGCGGGAGGAATGCATTCCTTGTGTTATTACATAAATGAATCTCATCTTCGGGGCTTTGAAATATAGCTTTATCCAGCCTGTAGTGAATCTGTGTGCCAGCTCATCTTTCTGCATTACAGTGAAATTGATTTTCTGATTCCGTCCTCATAAATTACAGGCCTGCGGCAGTGACAGGCGTGGCGATGTTTCGGTTTTGTCCTCCCTAGTCTCATGGGCTGGGCACGTCACCTGCTCTTTTTTTTTCTTTTCTTTTCTTTTCTTTTTCTCGGAACCACATCTAGCTCTTCAAGCTTGCGGTTCTGATTCTGGTTCTGAACCTACAAAATGCATTTTGAAAAAGGATGGTCTGTTAGGCCCAGGATGTATTCTTCTTGCCTTGCTTGGATCCTCTGAACGGAACGTTATCCCTGAAGCCTTAGGGTATCATTGGGATGGAACGTTTTGTTAAGAATTACTAGAACGGTCACCATGCAACTGAATGCGCACAACATGGGTAGCGTTACAGAAGCTACAAAACTCAGAGGATGTCTTCTTTCTCTTCTCACCCTCCCCTCCTCGGATGAGAGCGAGGTAATCCGTGGCAGTCCTGGAGTTTCTGACAGTCCTCCTGGGTCCTGCTCACATTTCAGGCTTTGGTTACTCAAGTCAAGAGACATATTACCGTAATACCCCGTCCCCCCCGACCCCCCATTTTTCTTAAAGAAAAGAGAAGTTCTGTTGGTTCCTTGACTAGTCTAATCAGAGGGACGAGTAGGGTTGGAATATAAAACTGGATTTCCTTCAGTCCTCAGGCTCACCCTTGGGAAACCAGGGAATTCCTTGAGGCTATCTCAAGAAGACCCAAGGTAGAGGAAGGGAAACAGAGTCAGGTCTCTTCATCTGGCTCCCTGGCAGGTGTGACCCCCAGCCTGACCCCAGGCTTACATTCCAGGAATGGATGGAGTTCTACACATTCCATCTCTTCCCAGATCCAGCAGCGGCTCTGGATTCACGGCTCCTGTTGCCATCGACCCCGTCCACCCCAGCTGGTTCTCTCTCAGTTGGATATGCAGCCACCTCGTGCCCCAACCCAGGCGACAATAGTGTGGCCAGGGGAGCACCGAGTTAAAGCAAGAAGGTTTGGTTCTACCAATGTTTTTTCTAAACCAAATCTTACTCCTAATGTTCAGGTCATTTTTTTAAAGCCTACTTAAACCTTTTGGCTTTAATATTCCAATTGACTTTTTTTTTTTTTTTGCCTTCTCTCTATAATAATTCTAGAAAGAGATCATTTAAATCAGTACAGTAATTACTATTCATCCACTGAGAAAATATGGGCCCCAAAGCACACTTGTTTGGGCTGGTGCTTTATACCAACCCCAGAATGAAGGCAAAGCAGTGGATCGTGGTAAACATAATAGGGTACAGAACAGCTCCCCACTTCTTGCCGAGCTGAGTTTACGGTTATGACTTCTCAGGATATCTGGCATTTCTACACTCACAAGGAAGGATCAGTCAAGACTTGAGTTGTGGATTTTCCCTTTGGATGATCTGCAACACTACTTGCTCTTCTCTGCGCTCTCACACACCTGGGTCCTGTTTCTCGCACGGCGTTCGCCAGTGTGTGTGTGTGTGTGTGTGTGTGTGTGTGTGTGTGTGTGTGTTGTAATGGACTTGCATACGCACACTGAGCCCTGACCAAGACTGAATTCTCAGGGGGCAGAATTGCTTCTCATTGTTATCCAGCACCTTCAAAACCTGGTTCACATGAGCTTCTCAAAAAATATTTGTTGAATGAACCAAACTATTGTTTCATTTTGTTTTGGAGTGACATAGAAGTGTCATATTTCTGATACACTTTTAGAAATGCTACGATAACACGAAAATCTCCAATGCATACACAACCGCCAAACCATGAGTCATGAGTGTGCATGGAATAGGCCTAGCTGGAGCTCCCTGGTGGAGAGTGAGCCATATCAACAGTTAACCAGTCTCCCGCGAGCTAGATCCAGAGGCCACAACTTTCCTAACTGGCTTAAGGCCAACTAGAAACCATCCCATTTCTTTCATGGATCCGTCAGCTATCCAACTGTCACGAAGTGTGTCGATTAGTTTTTTGAGGAAGCACCATGGTTTTTACTCTAACAAAATGTCAACCTTAACCATTTAACATTAATTCTTTACATTCCCTTGAGATAACCAGGTTAGCAGGCGAAACACTGCCACATTCTTCACTGATAGCAGTCGGAAGCAGGTGTTTGGACTAGGGAGCTGATTACATATTCCTAAAACGCAGTTTCCTTTGATGTAGCTCAAGGCGCGGAGGGTAATTTCAACTCTTCAAAGCCTAAACCTGACCTCCCTGCATCTTTAGAACCTGTTATCCTCTTTACTTCCTTTTAAAACTATTCTGGATAATACTGGCTGAAAGAATCATGGTAGGTGGGATTGATAACTAGATTTTTCTTTCTGGTTGTGCCATCATTTACATTTCTTTCAGTTTCCCGTTAAGGGACTTCGGCAAATACTCAAGTGAGTGGGATAAGCCTAGAGTCTAATTATTGTAAATGTCAGTTTAAAAGTTTTTATATATGTTATAAATATATGAGAAGTAATGCTTCCAATGAATTGTTTTCTGAAGACTTTTACAAACATTCCTTCCTTTAAGGAAGGGATTCCTAAGGGGTGGGGTAGATAATATACAGGGTGTCCCAAAGAAATATATACACACTTTCACTGCTGATAGCTCAGTTTTGAAAATAAAATGTATTTTAATAAGCACTGCCTTTATAGTTATTCCAAGTGTAGGGGACACATTTTTGAGGCTCACCCAGGGGGATCTTTCACACTGCACATTCCCCTCCACAAATATTCATATATTCTTTCTCGTTCTCTCTCTGAAGTCGATGCTATAGTGACCCATTGATCGTTGTGTGCCATACCCTTTTGTGTGTTAGGAATTATTGTTCTCAACTTACCGGTGAATAAACATGTTTCCAATTAGAAGTCTATAAGAATACAAGACATTTTGTTTAAATTACATGATTTATTTTTAGATCATCCCTCTTAGTCCTGCATGCATTGTTAGCACAAAAAGTTGGACTTGACCACAACTTCCTTTAAAGAGATAGTAGGTACACAATCACCATCTGAAGTTTCTTCATAGATGGCCCAAGAATCTCAGGCCGTGGTAACACTGTCAGTAACCTACACAATGTTCAATAGGAAAATTTACCAAATGTCCTTTGTTTAATGTAAACAAGGCAGGAGGCAAACAGAGTATTACAGTGACACTATTTTACAGGGCCCAGAAATATGATTATCTATCATGTTTTAACACATCAAGTGTCACAATGACATGCATATTTTGATTAATTAAACAACCCAAAATATAATTACCACATAATTTGTGGTTTGAGCACTTCACTGTAACTTCTGTCAATACCTATGAACTTGATAATTAAATTGGTAATTGTATATCAATGCAATAATTTATGGAAGTATATTACCATGGACTATGAAGGTAATTCCCATAATTTGTGCCCTGTAAAATTAAGTGTAACAATCTTTACACTAGCAACAGTGTAAGCAAGCTAAGGATTTTGGTCCTTATATATATATACATATATGTACACATGTACACACACAATGATGTACAATTAAACCAAAAAAGCTATGAATCCACTCATAGCTTCCATATTGCACAGACAGATATCTTACGAGAACATTACACAGTTATAATGTGAGTACTACAATGATAATCAGCTAAAGACAAGTCTGAGTTCTAGCAAGTAAAGAAACATGGCTCATTACTAAAAATAACCACAAAGACTACTGTTAGAGAGAAAGATTTTTTAAAAATGGGCATAGCTATTTATACCAATGTGAAGCAAGGCTAAAATTTGGTTTGGAACTTGCTTAGGGCAATCCGTTGTTAAGATGGTACTTTCTACCCAACACAGTACATTTCGGTCACTATTTTGCAAGTACCCAAGTAACAGAAAGGTTCAGCTTCTGAATGACAGTACAAAAAGACTAGCAATGTAGTACAATGTTTCGCTAACAGATCCAACTCACTGTGAGAAGTTGTGCTGGCTCTAGGTCCCTACTAGAGATCAATAAAAGAAAGAAAGAGAAAGAGAGGGAGAGACAGAGGGAGAGCGAGAGAGAGTGGGAAGGAGAGAAAGAAAGAAACTGAGAAGAGAAACAAAATATACTTCAAGCTTTAGTTGACTACAAATCAAAGTCATTACAATAACTTAGAAAAATGTTTTAAGAAGCAGCATACATACATATAAAAAATATAAGAGTTAAAGCTTTTCAGAACTTGGTTTCATGCATTAGCTATAGGGTCCCATTGTGAAATCAAAGATAAAATAGCATTTGGTCTGAGAGGTCACGTCTTTGCTCTTACACCTATTGAACACTATGAGCACATGAGGAAACATCTGATATTTCATAATGCCTTGTTTTAAATACACCTACATCAAAGTAGGGGGCAACTATACCTAAAACTGAAGATGTTGCTGAGTTCCTTGCATGGCCTAATGAATAAGTACAGCAAACTTAATGATGTTTTCCCATCATGAAAAATCACTTAAAGAAAAGCACGCACAAAGTAACTACCTCCTACTTTTGTTTTTCCACTGTTTTGCTTAATAAATGCCTTGGAAGGAGCTAACAGAGATTCACATGGAATTAGAAATTCAGTCTCTTTGTTGTTGTTTTACCGGTGGTAAGCATTCTAGAGCCAAGAATATTCATCATCTTTTGATATTTTGTTCACAATAAATAGCAAAAACTGACGATACAATAAATCAGAAAAACGAACGCGGCAAAATTAGGGGTAGGCGTAAAACATACTTCTGTGCCTACGCCACACACCATGAAAATGCAAACACACTACAGAAAACAACTTCTCAGAAGGCCCAGCAGCAGGAGGGCCTCGGAAGCCGGAAATGTGATAATCTGCTCCCCAAATATCAGTAAACAGAAAGACAAGAAAGTGCTGCTGCTTAACCTTTCAACTAAAGAAGAACGCTTAGAAGCAATATATCTGAGGGATAAGCATCCCTTACAGGAGGACTAGAGAGTGGATCAGTAAACACCATTTTGTAAGTTAACTCCCAGCCCGTGGTGCCTGCACAGCTCTGCCAAGCTACCCCCAGTTCCTACGTACACACCCACTCACATACATACCCAATTCCCCCACATCCTTTCCCATGTAAACAGGACAGACTGGTCTGTCTGTCTGGTTTTTAACTCTCTCCCTCGAATAATTTAAAACAAAAGACTGAACAAAATGAAAAAATAAATGTAAACATTAGGGAGGCCATTGGAATTTTGATTCTAAGAGTTATCAGTCCGTTCCCCACCGAGACACGACCATGCATTGCAGTACGGAAATCAAATTATAAAGTGATTTTATGAAACAATTTTCAAAGAGGGGTAGAAAAAAAAAAAAAGGTTCTCAACCTAATAGGTGTAAATTAGCTTTAGAAAATACTATTTTAGCAAGCACTACCACTGGTGAGCACAAACTCAGTATTGTTGCCAAAATGACACGGTTTAAATAAACTGGGACCCATACATGAACATTAACCACCTACATGGCAATGTGCACAAGAGTAAAAGAACATTTCTTTAAAAATATATATATTATATTAATCAAGAATTTTATTATCATATTAAATTGTTATTCTTAGAAAAGCTGAAGGAAGTTAATGGTTCTCTACACAGTTTTATCTCCTATTATTAACTCAACTCATGTGATGGTCCCTGAATTGTATTTTTTTCTCATTTACAGTTTTTCATATTTTGTTTGATAAGAATTCTTACCTTAAAAAGTTATAAAAATTCGTTGTTTTTTTTTTTTTTTGCTACTGATTAATCCAAAAGAATATAAGCATCTGAGTCCCACAGGATGTCACAATGCCTTGCTACCGAAAAGGATATTAAAATAACAGAAACATCAAAGGCAGGACATCAGATCTTCTGCAGCTTTTCACACAGGCATTGGAAACGCTTCTTTCCTGAAGTTCCTTGGATTGTATCCCAGATTCAGGGATGTGCACCGTCCATGTGTGGAGCCTTTATGAAAAAGCAATGAAGACACTATCATACAACATTGTACTGAAGTTGCCCACTCGATGGGTTCGAAATGCTTCTGTCCAGTTTACAGCAATACTTCATTGAAAAGGGCCTTGATCCTCTCTTCAGGAGGTGGGACGGAGCCTTTTTTGATGAAATGTGCACAGCAGTTCTGTTCGCTTCGCCTCCTGGGAGGGGCTCTTTACGGGGTGGAGGAAGCGTGGTACTTCACAAATGCGATGGCTGCCAGCTCCTTGCAAAACTCTTCTAGCACGATCACGCCCTCCAGCAAGGTGATGTGGTCCACCCTGGGAGGGACAAGCGGGCAACACGTCAATCAAGATAGCAGAAAGCAGTCAGTTTGGGTGGAATTTTTATATATAAAAAAAAAAAAAAGTGAAACACTGACTTACATAGGGCCTTCCGGTTCCAAACCAAGCAATCGCTTTCTGACTAGTAGAAGCTTGGGAGTAAAGTCTTGAATACGCTGGATTCTGACCATAAGGTCTCCGACGACCTGCATCCCAGAGACAAAAGGAACTCGGTTCCTAAAACCGGCTGCATAGGGAATTTCAGGATAAAAAACATACCCCACTTCCTTTCACTAAATGAAGAATGTCACCTTTCACTCTTTGCATAACCATCTTTGACAGAGGACTCACATCTATTCCTTAAAATATAGACGTTTTATATATATATAACATTTTAAAAATTAATTTTTCTTTTTTTCTTCATATTTTATAGTGAAATAACTACTTCTAAACAGTAGATATATTTTCCTCTATGTGACACTGATTACATGCAATGATATTAAGTTGTTAATTGGACAGGTTAATTAATCCTAAAGAACATATTGCAAAACTGATCACTCACCCTGACAATGACAGAGAAGAGGGATCGGCAGCCAGAAGCAAGGTTCACATAGGGATCCAAAAGGTATTCGTGGATGTGTGGGTGAGGGAAGAGAGACAGTCTAGACAACACCGAGGTCACTTGTAAATTTACGTCGTACGGCTAGGGAGCGGTGAGAAACAAAAACACATGTGACGTGACTCATCATGTCCATCCCGGAGCGCACACTTTTACCATTTTGTCTTTCCAGAAAGGAAAACCGACCATTTTACCCCTCCCTCCTCCACCTGCTCTCCTACAGCGGAAACACCTGTAACTAAACTAGTTCTCACCACCTTAGTCGAAGTGCATATAATACATCGTAAACACTTATGCAAGTAATATTCAGAAAAAACAAACACACAACAGGGTCAGAATGTCTCTGTTTTACCCGGGTTGTTCTATTACCTGATCAAGAATTCTTCCCATTCTGTCAAATAAAACTTTCAAAAAATGACCTTCAAAGAAAGTGGCTTCTAAATTGCACTTTTCCAAGGCTTTTGGAGACCCAGGCCACTCCCATCTTAAGCAGATAGCACAGTAGTCCCGGAACTAGGGAGAAAGCATTTAGATCATCAACCCAAAACAAACTGAGATGAAATAGAAACGGTTTCCTCAAATAGGAATCTCAAAATCCATATGAGGATGCGGGGGGTGGGGGGGTGGGGGGGGAGCGGAGGCCTGGGTGAGGGTGTGACAGGCCAGCGTCAGAGACCACTGTGCGTGGGGGGCCGTGGTGGAGAGGGAAAAAGGAGGAGGAGGAGCCTGTGGAATGGAAGTAAGGGCGGCGGTGGCAGGTAGAATCATGTAAAGGTCACCTTTGGATTAGCGGGGGACAGGATGTGGGGGAGATATAATGTCAGGTACGGGAAGAAAGGAGAGAAGGGAAGAAAGCGGGAGAGGGGAAGGGGAGAGAGGGAAAGAGAAAGAGGGGGCATTAAAGAAATCTTGAGACAGAGACGGTGACGTGCAAGGTGAGGCCACCTGCAGGAAGCTCTAGCAGTGAGAGTGGAGGTCAGGCCTGGCAGAGAAAGGGACACCTCTGGAGAAACGACTGTGGGCGATGGGACAAGTTGTGTGAGTGCATTCTCGTTCAGTTTCATTTCACAAAGCCAGTGATTGGACTCACCTGCCGATGAGCATCTCGGAGGTAGGTGTCATACCCAGTGCCCTCAACATGGTAGGATGATTTTGCTTCATCCGGTACCAGACAGAGAAAACTTCAATGAAAAAAGTTATAATCAATAACATAATACTCACAATATCTTTACATGTATTAAAATATCCAGCCACAGCGTCAGTTTAAACAAGTATTAATGCAAGTGGAGACTTGAAAAATAAAATTGTATGTATGTTCTTAATCAGCCTTACTGATTAAATACACTTTCATTAAAGCCTTTATTCAAAAATTACTCATTCCTCTTAAAGGAGAAGTAAGCCTAAAATGACTTTTCTTTTTTTTTTTTTTACATTACAGCACACTGACAGATTGCCATGCTATTGTTAATCTCGGGAAACTGGCCTGCAAGTAAGTGAATTTAAGATTTGTATGCATCCTGATTTTATATCTTGAGCGACATGCAATTTTCTGTAGTCATCTGACAGAACCAGGGGTATCAGTAACAGCACTGCAAAGGAAGAAAAAGCAGGAAATTGCCACAGAAAGGGCACTTAAAAAAAAAAAGTAAAACCACAGACTAAAAAAGAAATGACCTTATGCTTAGGAATAAATATCTAATAAGTACAGTTTGTCAAACTGGAGATTCTCAATGTTGTTGCACTTGGGAATTACTTAAAATTATTTACATACAAAAAGTAGGGTCCTTAGAAGGTCAGTTTCACCAAGGTCACGTGTGTTTATTTCTGTATTAAGCAGAGCCTTTCTCTTTTGCTATTGATGGTGTCCCTGAGGCTCTCACTGGCTACCTAAACGTGACAAAAGGCTCACATAAGCTTTAGATTAAACGAGGGAAGACTGAGTTCATACTGTATCTCTGTAGCAATCTAAGGGCAGAGCTATTATTTGTTATAAAAACAAGTAAAAGAAACAACCAGCTGCTCTGCCATGTGTAGGTCAGTGGTTGAACATCGACCTATGAAACACGAGGTCATGGTCAGGGCACAAGCCTGAGTTGCAGACTCAATCCCTAGTAGGGGGTGTGCAGGAGGCAGCCAATTAATGATTCTTTCTCATCATTGATGTATCTGTCTCTCTCTCTTCCTCTCTGAAATCAAGAAGAATATATTTAGAGAAAAAAAGAGAGAGAGATGCAAGTTAAATGTATATAGCAACTCACCTATTCACAATTTTATGGACTTCAGTCTTCCCATCATTTTTGGGGTGGTCTGGAGTAGCAGGCGGTGAAGAACTAAGCCACTCTTGGTTTGACAAAGTGTTATCTGGTGAAATGTCAGTAAATAATGGATCTTCTTCCAGATCTCTAAGTTTAATTTAATGACGCATAAGAAAACATTTTATTATATTTTCTAAACCAAAAGATTCTCTGCTGTGCTCTTAGAAATAATTTTATTCTTACATCATTTTGTTTAAAAAATTAAGAAATACTGTATTGATATTTTTTAGAGGAATTAACATTTTATATTAACATCAAACTCAAGAAGATAGTGGTTGTGTTAGATTTAATGAATAGATAATGCCACTTATAATTTAAAGGGACAGTAATATTAAGATATCTAAGATTTATTTTTTTAAAACTTGCAAAACTGTTAGAGGTTTTTTTTTTTATGAATAAGGGAAATAAGAGGAAAGAGAAAATTATGATTGTACATGAACTGCTAAACTCACAGAGCTGGCTAGAAACTTACACTGCTCCTGCTATTTGTCCGTTCTCTACCACATCTTTATCTTCTGGACACACGGGTTTATATTCTGTATAATTTCTTTCTTCAAGATTTCTTAGGACCAAGTTGTAAAGAATGTGCTCATTGGGTTTTTGTAAAAGATGTTCAAACATCCTTAGAGTCATTATGCTTATCTGAAACCAAAAACGATAAGGCTAACTGAAAAATGTCTTTCAATAAAGTCTTCTTGCCATCTTATAAGTTTTAGGTGTCAATTTTTAAAGCCACGTTAAAAAAAAGAGGCTGTATTCAACACGCCACAAGTATATTAAAGTCAGTATTTCAAAGACTCTTAAGTCAAATTCTAAACCCTTGCATAGCTCACCTCATCAGATATGTGATCACAATGTTCAATTAACCTGTGTCTTAAAGGATGTCTGTTCATTTCTGCCAGAGTTTCTGGCTCCCTCTGTTCCCCAAGGATAAAAAACACCATTTCTTGAAGCAAAACGTTGGAGGTGACTTGCCGAACAATGCGATGAAGCAAAGCAGTCGACGTCAGGATACCCATCTCGGAACTGGCATAACAAACAGGGAATTAGCGGGCAAAAATAACATGAACACAGCCGTTTTATTTTTTAAGTAAAGAGACCACTCACGTTTGCATTAACTGAGGTTCCATAACACCAATAAAAAATCTTTCGTGAATGGCTTTGGCAAGAGCAACAGCAGTAGTCTAGAATATAGTACAAGCATCAATATCGAAAACAGATTAATTTGTAAACATCAATAAATCAGTCTCCACCCTCTGTCTGAATTAATGTGGAAAATAAGTTTGCCTAGATTAGATGCTAGTTATTAAGTTCTTTACATTGTACCTAAATTTCCGACAAGCAGGATAAAAATATTATCCTAATCACCTCATGGTAGTAACATCTCCCAAAGAGGAGAAAGGAAGGGAGGCCGATGCTATCGTATGAAGGGCTGTACTATAATACTTAAAGAAATATACAGGCAGAACTGGAATTTTAACTTATTCTCTTATACATATGCACTTCTCTTGTTCATTTGGTTTTATTTATTTTATTAACTATGCTATCCTAGGACAATCAAAATATATTTGGGGATATTAACTGAGAATTCGAATTTCAGTTAATAGATAGTTACATTTTTAAAGGATCAGTAAACAACAGAAACATCCCAACCTTTTGTGCTTCTTTTATGAGTTGATCACAATAATCAAACCAGGAAAGAAATGAAATTAAGGCTCGTTTTCCCGGAAATGCCGATGCATCTTCTTTATGACTATACGAGTCCAAACTGTGGGGCACAGAAGAAACGCGAAGTCATCCAAAAGCATTAATGCAGCTCAGGGCATAAGGAAACATGAAGGCACGTGAGTGAACTTACACAGGATGATGTATTTACACAGGCAATGCAGCATGACTACCGGATGAGGGTTTTATCAAAGAAAGCCAAAGATTAGAGAAAACCTTCTAAATAAAAGTTGCAACTAATTTTCACTCATTATGTGGGAAGAGAGGGACTAAAGCAGAATGGAGCTGCAGGAGGAAAACCATTATCTGCTCCTCAGACTTCTGCCATGAACTTGACCAAGTAATGAAGAGTGGGAGAATCTCGGCGCTGGGAGAAAGAAAAAGGAAGGTGACGGAGGATCTGCACAAGGAAATGACTGGCCTGCTTCTCTTCCTGCCTCAACATGTAAGACAGAGGAGTTAACAAGTGGGTCTGACCGACAGATGTCGGCAGAATACAGGGTGGAAAAAAATAAGTAAAATTCAAGAAGGGTCAAAAATATACAGAAAAACAGTAACAGGTTATTATGTCAAAATATTATCCTGCTTGCCCAGCCGGCGTGGCTCAGTGGTTGAGCACTGACCCATGAACCAGGAGGTCTCAGTTCGATTCCTGGTCAGGGCACATGCCCGGATTGCTGGCTGGATCTCCAGTGTGGGGCGTGCAGGAGGCAGCCAATCGATGATTCTCTCTCATCATTGATGTTTCTATCTTCTCTCTCCCTCTCCCTCTCCCTTCCTCTCTGAAGTCAATAAAAATATATTTAAAAAAAATATTATCCTGCTTATAGATGGTGGGATTATGGGCGATTTTATTTATGCTGCTTTATATTTTTTAATAACTTATAAATGTTCCACAATAATCACAGTTTCCTATGATAATCAAGGGGGAGCCCTAAAAGATGGGTAGAAGGGTGAGAGAATGAGGTAGGAGGAGAGATCCTACATAAGGAGGCCATGAACCACATAAGACTGCCCCAGGGCCCGTGGAACTTATTCATAAAAAAGATTACTTATTTTTAGGATTTTTTAAAAACAAATAAAGTTATTGATCTTAATGTAATTAAGGTCTTGATTGATCACTGTAATGGACAGAGACAAAGTAGCTTCCCTGTAACAGCTGGACTATTCCCATACCCATTTATTTCCACAAATGAATAACCAATTCAAAACAAGCCTCACAAAATAATCCCATTTAATGCTCATAGCAATGTTACATTTTTCAAAATGAAAGATTCCTATTATTGCCCAATGGAAATGGATTTGAAAGTATAGGTGTGAGAAGTCACTTTTATGTTTTTGTTTTTAAATATATTTTATTGATTTTTTTACAGAGAGGAAGGGAGAGGGATAGAGAGTTAGAAACATCGATGAGAGAGAAACATCGATTCAGCTGCCTCCTGCACACTCCCCACTGGGGATGTGCCCACAACCGAGGTACATGCCCTTGACCGGAATCGAACCTGGGACCCTTCAGTCCGCAGGCCGACGCTCTATCCACTGAGCCAAACCGGCTAGGGCGGGAAGTCGATTTTATGGAAACACAAGTGGTGGTTCTTACCCCCAGTTGATTGCTTCCACGGTTTCAATATCTAAGGGGTCCACGGACGGAGGGAGGGCCTTGTACAGGGCGGCGAGCCTGTCGGTCAGGAGTTCGCACAGGCAGGTGCTCTGCGTGAGGCACTTGGCAGCCTTGGGCTCGGGCAAACTCGCCAACAACATGAGGCCCTCGCAGGCCTTCACGGCGATCCGGCCATCCTGCGGGGAAACACACCCCCTTTCAATTCCCAAGTTAGATATCCGAGAAGTAGTTTGAAAAAAAAATTAACTTTAAAGGATTTAATGCTTTACTCTCAAATAAGAAGAGATTTTTTTTTTCTATTTTAAGTGCATATAACTGTGATCACATCAGGAGGGAAAGTTATAGAGACAATGACGACTCACAGGGCTTCTGGTCAGATTTAACAAAGAATTCACGAGGTTGTAATCCTGGTTTGGGCGGACGACTGTGGCCTCCGGCAGTGAAGCGACGCTGAGGTTATCCAGGCTCGTGGACAGGTCGTCCGTCTGAGGAGGAGGCTCATCGTCTAACTCTGGCTGCTCCGTCCCGGCGGCGCCAGGCAGCTCCTCCGGCCGGCAGGGCTGTCCCGTGTCTGTGGACAAGGCATCTGGGCCTTTTAACGTGTCTTCTGCAGGGACAATGGCTGCTCCTTTGGAAGCCAACGATTTCAACTTATTCTGAAAAGGAGTACAGGTGGTGTAAGCGTCACATCAAAAGCCTTCTAAAGCAGGTATCGTGCCGGAACGGATTTTTCTATCATGAACATTCAGTGTCTAGCCAGCAGAGCAACAGAGAGAAGTGTTTTGATAAATGAACACGCTCAGACTTTAACAAAATGTGTTTTGGGTATTTTAAACCTTGCAGAGGCATTTCAGATATACTTTACACTCTCTACAACAAGCATGTCAAACTCAAAGGCTAACACGGGCCAAATAAACAAGGTTTAAGTTTAGGTGGGCCGCAAAAAACAAAAGCTTCAATTTTCATAGAAATGTAGGTTGATTTCGATAGAGACCTGCTGAATACAAAGGGCTGAAATAAATGAGTCATCATTAACATAAAATAACAGAACATTTTAATAAAAGTTAATATATTTTCTTGAACATTAACTTACCAGACACTGAATAACTGCACAAATTAATAAGCGTAACTCACATAAGCCTACTTTTCTTGTTCTCCGAAAGCGAAATATTTCCTGTCGTGCACACCAAACAAGTCAGTACAAGACTAATGACGTGGCAATCAGCTGCTAAAATATTTGCTGCTGGTATTAGTGGAGAGAAATGGTGCGCCTGCGTGTAAGGCACGTAAGGGAAATGAATGCAACACGATTATAGTAATCAGCCATTAGTGAATGTTGTAGTTCGTTATTAATAATTATGTATAACAGGATATTGTAAAAATTAAGTTACAAAATTTTTATTAAAACATTCTTACATACCATTATGTTGGCTGGGCCTCAAAAATATTCGTTGTGGGCCGCATGTGGCCCGAGGGCCACGAGTTTGACATGCTTGTTTTACAAAACGTTTCACCGACCATAAGCAGTGAACAGTGCTAGTGATGTCTATTTGACTGCTACTGTATCTGAATATTAGTCTTACCTTCGTCGCCAGCCTATAAACTCCTTTAGGCAAAGACAGTTTCTAGCTCATTTACCATAGGCGTTTAACCCACAGTGGATGCATATGTTAGATGGTATAAACTGAATATAGGTTAGACTTCAGGGGGACGTGCTTAAGAACTGCAAAGTACTTTTGTGACTGTCTATACTTACAGGTAACAAAGCTGTGTTTCTCTAAAGATTCCTTCATTCAACCCGTGTCAATTAAACAGTCCTTATGCCTTGTGCCGGGTACTAGACAGAGAAGCTGTGGGGACCCAAAGATGAATAGAACAGAGTCCTGGTCCTCAAGGAGCTGAGTGACCAGCAGGAGAAAGTAAAATGCATAGAAAAATGCTAACACAGGCATGCTTGGAAGAGTGATGAGGATACTGTACCTCCAGAAAAAAATTAACCAAATAGGGATCTTCCTTCAGTTTTGCACACACAATACAGAGAAACTGAATTTCTTCATTTTCCGTTGGTGTTGCAAGGACTTCACCACAGAGTCGAATTAATTTCTGTCAACAATTTTTTCAAAAATGTTTAAAGTTAGCTTATTTTTCACAAGTATGTACATAGACATCCATATACCTTACGGATATTTAAAGTTTTCAAATAATGCAAACAGCTTGCATTATTCAGAAAGGACACTATTTAAAATCATCGACATCAAAATAAAGTTTACTAGTAATAAATTTTTCAAATGCATTATCCCCCCCCAAAATGAATGAGGTATATAAAAAAACTCCTTGAGATGTCAGAAAAATATAATAAAGACATGAAGTAGATTTAATACCATGTCATACATAAAGCCCAAGTATTTGCTAATTTGCCTGTAATTTTTAGGATAACTTCCTGTATTATTTGTACTCTTAGAAAAGTTACATACAACTATTTCTATACCCAAAGCAACCAAACCAAACCACTTTGTGTGTGGGGGACACACACCTGCACGGGCCTGTGCACGTTGATGTGCGGAAGCAGCGGCTGCTTGATTCTGCCCAGGAGTTTGGTGTAGAAGCCCAGCACCTGCTGTTTCATTCCTGGAGGACACTGAGTAAGGAGGAAAGGAAAGCAAACAAGAAAAGGACAGACAATACAAACACGCTTACTCAGATGCTTACAATATAGGAAGAGACAATGAATTCGAACGTATTCCAACCTCAAGTCAGTGCAATTAGCCAGGATAAAATTCTCAATTATTAATGCCTGGTAGCCTGGAAATAAAATGACATCTGGGACTAGAATATAGCATATGGGACCAGAGGCTGATGTAATTATAGACAGCATGGGGACAATACGCTGTTGAGATCCGAGCGTGGTTCGGGTGACGTCAGCCTGTTTTTATTCTAAATGCTAAGGTAACATGAAATGATTATACTTACCTCCTTGCCCAAGTAAAGCCAGAATGTTGTTACTTACGCTAGTGGCAGGTAATCAATAACTGACCATCATATAAATGCAGGAGTAAATAAAGCCTAACACATGTATGTAAATAAAAGGATTCCTATGGTATACACTTCTGTGATCTAGGCCAACAACACTGTTTTAAATTAGTTGCCAAGTTATTTAAATTATTATTGTAGGCAATTAATATTTAAAAAAGAACCACAGTTGTTTTAAATATTTGCTTAAAAGTAGGTAAACATTGATTACTCACATTGTGAATTAAGAGTATGAATTAATGTTATGTGTTCTATAATTAACCTGCTTATACTGCCTCAAAACTAAAATACAGTCACAAAATGTGTAGCATTTCCAAAGCATCATCACAGACATGCTATCCAGAAATAGTATAAATTATGTTAAGCACAATATTTTTAAGATAGCAAATACCTTGCATTATTCAGATAAACCACTACTAGTGACAATTACCTATATCAAAATATATTTAGTAGTACAACTACTAAAATTTACTCAAAAATCAATTAATATTTATTCAACTTAGACATTAACAGAACAGAACCACAGATTTTTAGAGTTGAGGCTGCTTGATATCACTTCCTTGTTTTGACAGAAGAGGAAGATTAACCAGCAAGACTTGCTGAAGGTTGCAGTATATTAGTGACAAAGCCAGGCCTCCTAACCTGAACCCCAAGTTCTTCCCCTACCCTCACTATCTTGATAAGTAACTAGATGCCTGGTGCACGAAATTCGTGCACTGGGGAGGGTGTCCCTCAGCCCAGCTTGCACCCTCTCTAATATGGGACCCCTCGGGGGATGTCCAACTGCAGGTTTAGGCTCGATCCCTGTGGAATCGGGCCTAAACCTGCAGTTGGACATTCCTCTCACAATCCGGGACCGCTGGCTCCTAACTGCTCACCTACCTGCCTGATTGCCCCCTAACTGCTCCCTTGCTGGCCTGATTGCCCCCTAACTGCTCCTCTGCAGGCCTGATTGCTCCCAAATACCCTCCCCTGCTGGCCTGATCACCCCCAAGGCTTTTATTAGTATAGATTTGAAAGTTTTGAAGCACAGAATATTATTTATAGAATACCAGCTTCACAAAGATTTCTCAAGACTCATTAGGCCTAAAAACTTGAATGGTCTCCACTTACTAGGAGAGTTAATGTCAGAATAATCAGTGACATTCTCTTTCAGGATTATGAAACAGAATTCCCATTTCTGTTTTTATATAATTCCTAATTTTTGTAACCCAACTTTACTGGGTTCCTTCTCCCTTCCTTTGTTTCCAAGCACAGGTACTTGAGTCTATTTTCATAAAAGTTTACACTGGGATTCTAGGTTGCCTAACTACCAGGTGTTGTCTAGAGCATTTGGGAGTTTTGCTATCTCTATGGAAAGTCATGTTCATATAGGATGCACGATTTTCATTTTTTGTACAACACTGACTTAAGTCCTGCCATGCTTAATGCATGCCTCTATAATTAAATTTAGTACTTGGCAGCTTAGATAAACTCTAAGACGTGAATACATGTATTACGTGCCTAAGGACATGATGTGGATTAGAAACTTACATCAGCTTTCCCTAAGGTATATAATGTTTCCAGGATCTTGTGATGAAGCAAGTATTCCATACATGGCCCCGTCTCTCCAGATTCTCGTTCCTTTTCTTCTTGTACCAATATATCTAACATCTGTTCCAGATGAGATGGAATATTTGTATCTGTCACTGGGGCTTTGTCATCTAAATGACAAAAAACGTTCATCAAACAACCCAACATTTTTAAACTGCATATTTAAACTAAATACTTCACTGAATATTAAACTGCATATTTTAAACTGCAATTTTAAACTAAAATACTCTTTATACTTCCCTATCCCTATTCAAACAGAAAAATCTGAACTACACACTTAAATGAGGTATATACCCATGGTATAATTATCTTTTCCAGAATTCAGATGATGCTTTTACCATTTTTTTAAAATTGATTTTTAGAGAGAGAGAAACATTGATGTTAAAGAGAAACATCTATCGGTTGCCTCCTGCACGCTGGGGATGGAACCAAATTCTGGGCACATGCCCTGACTGGGAATTAAACCCACAACCTTTTGGTGTACGAGATAATGCTCGAACCAACTAAGCCACGCAGGCTAGGCGCTTTTGCCCTCTTATTAGAAAACTGAATCAGCCCAGCCAATGTGGCCCAATGGTTGAGCGCTGACTCATAAACCAGGAGGTCAAGGTTCAATTCCTGGTCATGCCCGGGTTACGGGCTCGATCCTCAGTAGGGGATAAGCAGGAGGCAGCCGATCAATGATTCTTTCTCATCACTGATGTTTCTATCTCCTTGACTTTGGGGATAGCGGTCTGTTAAGAAGAAGAAGGTCGGAAGTTGTTAAAAGGGCTTCTTTGGTCTCCTCGTGTTTTCATAGATGGAGATGAATTAGGGGCATTCGGTGTCTGACTTCCCAATGCTAAGAAGTAATTCAGGGGCAATCAAAACAGAACCTGTCCTCTCTGCGTTTTCTAGGTTATTAAGCTTAATTTCAAGGCCAACCTGTTTCTATATAAAGATACTTAAAATTCAGACCATCTAACCTGCTAATTGGAAAAAAAATTTTTTTAAATTACAAGTACATACAAAATTTTTATGTTTACATGCATTTTTCCTGATCATGTTCCCATTTTCCCCCAAATGGCTCTTATTTCTAAATTATTATGCATGAAAACTAACTTAGAGAATATATAGAGTGGGGCAAAAGTAGGTGTACAGTTGTTCATATGGAAAATAAAATAATAAATGATTCAAGAATAACCTGTGTTTCATGGACTCACAACTGTAAGCCTACTTTTGCCTCACCCTGTGTATAGTCTGATTTTTATTCATTGCACGAATATAAAGGTTGGTTTTGTTTTTTCTTTTAAGACACATCCCCCATAACCCTATCAACTTGCCAAATCAACTATCATTTTTTCATGTTTCCTTTCGGTGAAATGACATGTGCCCAGTCTGCAAATCCACTAGTGTTTACCTATCATTCTTCAAGGCAGCCCACACGCCATGGGGCAGTGCTGCTGCACTCCCTACTTCAGAAGTTGCCAAACCTTACCCACAGGGCAGATCCAGCCTTGCCTTCTATTTTGATGAATAAAGTTGTATTAGAACAAGGGAATGTTTACTCTTTTACACGTTACGATGGCTGGTTTGCATTACAACCACAGAACTGAGTAGTAACAAAGAGACCAAATGGCCTCCATCTGGCCCTTTCCGGGAAAAGTTTGCCCAGCCTTGACCTAACTGTTCATGTTCCCTCACATTCACTCTGCATCCTGCACATTCACTGAGGAAAACGGAAACCAGAAGGTAACTTCTGAAGATCCCCCCACACCATGTCTACCCGCTTCCTGCACTTACACCCAGATGTTCTGCTTTCTACCTTATTTTTATGGAGAAACTGCCCACAACCTATTTAGCGCTAAGCCTCTGCTTGGGCACTAGGTCCCGTCCCCCTCCCCACGCCTTGCCTACTTAGGAACATTGCTCAGAAATGATCTCATCTGACGACTATACTCACCTTTCCCTCCCTACTAGACCAGTCCCATTAAATTATCAATTGCATACTTTCTACCCTAAAGTATCCTTGCCTCCTTTGACACTACACCTCCCTCCAGCTGCTGCTCCACTTCTCAGCTCCCCTTTACACCAACACTCCCCAGCAGCACGACCCTCCTAACTCCGGGACTCCAGTCTCTCTTGGTTTCCTTCGCTAGTGCTCTCATCTTCCTAATCCCTAGACATCGAGCCCAAGGGCTCAGTTCCTGAACACCTTCTCTCTCCCATCTATCCTTGCTCCCTGGATAAGCTCATCTAGTCTCAGGACTCTCAATTTCATATCCCTCGTTTAGTTAGATCTCTACCCTGAATGCCTATTTCCAGTTGTCTACTTGACACATCCAACTACATAGATCATGAGCATCTCAAACTTAATATGTTAAAGTTCTCTTTCAAACCTGCTCCTCCTGCAGTCTCCTCATTCTCTATTTTTCCTAAAGTTTAACTACCTAAACCAAAGCTTTGGAGATATCCTTGCCTTTTATTCTCTCATGCCCAATATCCAATTCTTCAAAACATACCCAGAATACGATCACTTCTTATCACCTTCCACCCTGGTCTAAGCCACCATCACCTCTCAAACCACTGCAATAGTCCCCTAACTGTTCTACCGGCGAGGGTGACCTCTGCAGCCCTTCAATTTAAATTTTCATAGAAGCCAAAGTGACTCAGTCACCTCTGCTCAAAACGCTCCAATGGCTGCCCACCTGAGAGTACAAGCCAAAGCCCTTGGGGTGGCTTACAAAGTCTTGTGTGAATCCCCACCCTCCAGCTGTGATGTCATATCCTACCAATTTTCTCCTCCCTCACTCTAGCCACACTGGCTTCCTCATAGTTCCAGGAATTGTCCACCACGCAAGCGCAGGCTGCCTGTTCCAGCCTCAGGGCCTGTGCACTCCTCCTCTTCTAGCAACTTCTCCCCCCTCGGCCCCCCCCCCCACCTCCACCCCTCAACCCCTACTTGCTTCCTCTCTCCCTCAGACTTCAGCTCACACCTGGCCTGGGGCAATGAGGCTTTCTCTGACCTACAATGGCCATCTTCCAACCCCCAGCACACACTTCTGTTTCCTCAGCCTGCTTCATGTTCTCTTGAACACTTGCCATCGGACGCACTGTATGTATCCGTCTATTTGTTGTTTGCTTCCCCCCAATCAATATATTAATTTCATTATGGATTTTGTCTTTTTGATGGTTCTATCCCCCAGTGCCTGGGAAAATGCCTACACAGAGTAGGTGCTCACTAGGTGTGTTTTTCAAACGAATCTAAAAGAGGAATTAAAAGTAAATTGCTTACAAATTTACTTCAGAGGTTTTAAGACCAAAATTATAGCCCTTCCCCAAACCTACAAGTATTTCAAATGTGTGTATTTTAAATATAAAATAACTGAAGTATTTTAAATATAAAATGACTGAAGACGAATCTGAAATACATTTTCGTATTCCACACATTTTTCTGTGTAATCAGCAGTGGCATGGTTTCTTACCCGAAGTCTCTATGTAGTAATGGGTGATTGCCTTCCAGTGATAAACGAAATCTTCTTGTAAAGGAAGCGAGGGTGCGAGCTGCACAAACACACACACACAAAGACCACAGTTGAGAAAGTGGCATTCAAATTCCCCACAAAGTACAATTCTGCATTTGTCTACTAATCATGCAAAAGCAACATACAAATAAGGGGTGAGCTTTCACTTGCTCCCATTTGCCAGATATCAAAGAGAAGCAAAATGAGTCAAATCCAAGAAGGTGGAAATGATTTCTTAAGAAAGAGGACACACGCATTTATCAACATTATCATTAAACTACAGGATTACTTTGTTCCCTTCCCCTGAAACTAGGAACTGCAGACGACTTCAAGAGTAACAGTGTTCAGTGAAAGCACACAATATTCTATTACTCAAGTATCAGTAAAACGCCCTTATCAGTCACCGGGGATCTTTGTACCTAGGACTTTGACATGCAAAACAGTAAAACGCTGCTATATAATTAGTGACACATCACCACTACTACGACATATACCAAAGTCACCCCATAATCAGATTACAGCTGTTCCCCACTCTCCGTGGCAGACAGATGTACATCTTTTCTTTTTTAAGCCTAGAATAGGCAGCGCGTATTTTCAGCAAAACAACTACGTGAACAAGACATGATCTATTTAAAGTCCACAAAGTCAAAACGGTTTTACATTTTAGCCTTGAAATTTACTTCAGAGGTTTTTAAGACCAAAATGATAGCCCTTCCCCAAACCTACAAGTATTCCAAATGTGTGTTAAATGGACAGAAAAGACTTGGTGGCTCTGGCCAGTTTCACTCATTAGTTAGAGACTAGCATTGGCCTGCGGACCCGAAGGGTCATGGGTTCGATTTCCGGTGAAGGGCACGTAACTCAGTTGCAGGTCTGATCTCTGTCCCTGGTCAGGGCGCATGCGGGAGGGAACCAGTTTATGTGTGTGTCTCTCACATTAATGTTTCTCTCTCTCCTCCCCTTCTCCCTCCCCCTTCCACTCTCACTAAAGATCAATGGAAAAATACCCTCAGGTGAGGAGTGACCAAAAAGAAAAGACATGGTGCACCTTCAACAACATTTTCCTTTGGGGGTGGGGGGAGGGAGAGAGAGAGAGAGAGAGAGAGGAGAGAGAGAGAGAGAGAGAGAGAGCCGTCTTTAGTATCATCAACACATTTTTACCAGAAAGCACAGAGTTGGCCCAGCTCACTTAGGAACAAATAGGTTTCTATTCTGGGAACTTGAACTCTGGCAGGGTAATGTACTTCATCTAGACAGACGACCTAAGAGGTCATGTTACTCCTGCCCTTTTACGTGTTCCCTTTTGATTTCTTGGTGTCCCCAGCAGAGAACTCAAAGTTCGAAACCCTGTGGAAACAACTTCCAAACTATTGGGCAATTATAAACTCGGGTTTCACTCCAGAAGGTGACACGGTTTCACTCCAGAAGGTGAAATGTATTTAGGGAGAAAGAGGGCCTTAGAAGGGCTCAGCCCTCATCACCATCTTAATGCTGCTGGCTCGCCCATCCTTGCCCATTCCCACCCTATACGTGCCCATTCCCACCCTTCTGGATAATACTGGTTTAAGAGAACATAAGTACTCGTCTCATTTTCAAATAGAATCTTATGAAAAAATTTTAAACACTCTAAAACCTTTAACAAAGGAGTTAAAACCTTTGGGAGTACTATACTTCAAGAACATGGAGAGAGAAATTACTTTCGGGAGGCTGAGGGGGAAAAAATAGAAAAATAAGAATGAAAGTGTTAATTTGGAAAAACAATCTTCCTGAAATTTCTAGATTTGAACACATCTGTTTTAATCAGCTGCTTGTTTTGGGAATCTTTTTCAAAACATAAAACTTCTCTTGTTTTTATAGATTTTTTTTTTAATATACCGGCTTTACATATAGTTAAATGTATTAACAATCGGGACAAACCCAAATGAAATTTGGCATTTCAAGAAATGTACTTAGTTTCTTAAGTGTAAGTGTGTGATTTGTTAAATTTTGCTGCAGGAACCTCCTGAGTATATAAGATCACAGCATCCTTGTTCCAAATTATGTTACCCATTGGACTTAACTCTATTTCCAGGGTAAGCCAGATCCAAGGCCTTACAGCATTTGTGTCAGGACCTTTGTAATTACAGACAAATTCAAAGGATGATGTCCTTGCTTAACTTATAAAATATTCCTCTTCTAGGAGTTTGATTTAAAGAAAAAATACTATTTAAGCAGCTGGCGAAACAGTTCTAAATTGCTAATAACTTAGTTTAGTAACCATCTAGTTCAAACATGAATAAATTTCCTTATTTATGTAAAACTTTCTAGTGAACTTGCCTCTTCCATTACTAATTCTCACATGCAAATTACTTGCTTTATCATTGCATAAAAACATTTATGCTCTGGGTAAAAAAACAAAAAGGGAAGAGATGTGTGAATCAGCATGAGGGGATTCTAATTTGAGTTAACTTGAACAATACAGAGATTGAATTCTTGAAAATTCATGCAATCCATACCTCAAACAGAAATTGACATAAGTGCCTAACTTATCCACAGCTTTCTCTGGGAAATCTTGCCAGACTTCCTGCCTCAGATATAGTCCTTTCCACCCATGCTGTGGAACCCGCTACCGTATGCCCCGTCTCTCCTAGTCCTCACCCCACATCTTTAACCTTTTGCACTCGGATGTCGAGTGTGACTCGACACGGTTAGCATCGAGATTAAAATTACTCTTTGAATGTATCAATAATTTGAAATATAAAAAAAATCCAAATAAATAAGTTTGTATGAAAAGAAACTCCAGTTTTTTATTCTACTGCCGCGCTTTGTAAAATCTGGGGTATTTAAAAAATTACATCCCGAGTAGAATAAAGGAATCGAGAAAAAAGCAAGCGAGTGCAAAGGGTTAATTGTTGAATTATCCATCTTCTCCACGAGATTGTAAACTCTACGAAGGCTGGGAATGTGTCATCTTTTTCATCTCTGAATCCCCAGTTTCCAACTCAGTGATGGCATTTAGTAACCATCCGATGACATCTATTGAGTGAATAAATGAATGACACAGCAGTTGCCACATTTAGTAAGTAGTTATGTGCCAGGCGGTGTGCTACAAAGTTTGCACTTACTGTGTTGTGGTCTTAAAATTTCACAACAAAAGCCTACTTTTCCCAAACAAACTCCTATTAAGACCCAAAGCCAGGTAACTGACTTGCCCAAGGAAACGCTGCTTGTAACGAGAAACCCGGACTATCTGTCTTCAAAATGCCTACCACACAGAGGATCCACACTGATAATGCACACGAGAACTAGTGTCCTCAAAGCCACATCTGCATGCTGTCGCACGTGTATCATGAACGCTCCATGCCCAGATCTTTTCAAATGCTTCTTCTTCACCCCAACTTTTCTAATGCCCTTCCTCTCGTCTCTGCCTCCCAAGTCCAGCTCAAGCCTCATGTCCTCCACAAAGCCTTTCCCAACTACTCCAGTCCTAAGTGCCCGCTCCCTTCCTCCCTTGGAACTCACTGGCTGAACAGCCATCCAAATAATAATAATAACAATAATAATAATAATGATGATGATGATGATGATGATGATGATGTTAACATTTACTGAGCACTTACTATGTGCCAGGTACTGCACTAAGCACTTCAGGTACATGATCTCATTTAAATGTTCACCACAATTCTAAGAGATAGGGACTGGAACCCTGTTCTGTCTGGCTTTAAGGGCTAAGCCACACTCCTGTGCTTACACTTTAACTACATATGTATTTGTTTTGTCTCCCAAATGAGACTGTAAACATTGTGGGCAAGGACAAGGATACATCTGTGTCTCTTACACTGGGCCGTGCTTTCACGGTGCGCTCATTAAACACTTGCTGAATGACCCAAAAGTGAAGTTAGAAATCACTCGTTGGAAAAGAATACACTTCAGAAAACACGACGTTATGTTTGACTTGAGGTTTTCATTCCCAGGGCAGAGTCCTTTTTTAAAGAAATAGCTGGTCCCCCCAAATCAAGATGAACTCTTAACTGTAATTTCAAATTAATGAAAGATGACTTCAATTGAATTAATTCGTTAAAATGAATAAGACTTTCTTCCCTCACTGCCCTTTCTCCTCTTGGAATAAGTCTGCTCTCAAAGGGTGGAACTGGCTGGGAGTTAAAAGATACCAGTCCCTGGCAGATGACCCAGCACAGAGTAGGCCCTCAACAATACTGACTTGTGCTAATTGGAAGGTATTTTATTTATTACCCTTTGGGGAATTTGTACTGAAATGATCCAGGCCAACTTCAGAACAAGAGAGGCCTGATTTCAGATTTGTGATATGGGGCAACTAACAAAACAGATTCGTTTCGTAACTCTTACTGGCCAACCCTTTCTGTACTGAAGGGGGAAATGTCATTTCTGAAAGGAGAGGCAAGAATGACAAGTTTTGTTTTGGATCAAGGTGTGAATTTCTCTCCTAAACTCAAATCGCACTCTATCAGCTTAATAACACATTTTCAAATACTAACCTTTGAAAATATCTTAGTGTTTTTGTTTTTTTTTCTTGTAAGTAGTTAACAGGAAGTGAAGGGAAACCATTAAATCTACCTTTAAATCTCACTTAAATGAATGAAGGCTGATCCAATGGGATAAAGAAACCTAAATGTAATAACACCAAGTGGGAAAACATTAGTCATGCGATGACAGGCTGAAAAAGGTCGTGTCCGAGTTTGCATGCAGGATTAGCGCCTGTCTCTGTACAATCCTGATAATGATATTAATTGTAATACTGTATCAGAAAATACTAATTGAGCATGCCAATTAAAAGGAGGAATACAGAGAAAAGCTAATGAAAAGAAGTGAGGAACAGTAGGATGAGCTTACAGAAAACCATGCTGAGCAAATAACTGGAACTTAATAAATGGAAACCACTCTTGGGCTAGGAAAAAGGATTCCTCAAGTACCACCCAGACGGCTTATTTATCATGAGGCGTGAGTTCATTCCCAAGAGATATGTTAGAAGAAAAAAAAATAGTGTGAGCTTTCATCTCCTATCCAGGTAACCTGGGGAGTATGGCAGCTGAAAACATCAACTCGAAGCCAATAAAAACGATGCGCCTAAATTCAACGTGGTAGTTCTGAGGTGAACATAATCCACTCGAACTTTCTCACTAACCTCAGCAAAGTAGAGAACCTGGATGTTACAGAACCAGCGTCAGACGGTTTACATGGATAATTTGGTAGATGCTAACATACACAATTACGAAAAGATAATGAGGCCCGAAAACACAGGCCTCGGGGACAAAATGAGTCTTGACTGGCAGAGCATGTAAGCCCTCTTTTCCTAAGTACTTATTCCTATAGATATGAGCCTGATGGGGAAAGGATATAAATAATGTACGGCATGTGTATTCCCAGTGATCTCAACATTAAACTCTTCAATGTGGAAAAGTAAGTGATTGTTGTTAAGGAATAATGTAAAATGTAAATGTCACCGTTTTTTACGGTATTTGAGTCTAATTCTTTTAACATAAAGACGCTGCAGACTGACTGGGTATAGGCAAGGACAAATAAACGTCTGAGTCTAAGACGGTCCCCTCCCCCACGTGTCACACCGCTCTTCATTCACCAACACTTCCTTTCTTGATCTGATACACACGTTTTCCCAAGAACCTTGTAGGAAAGCTAAAATGATCCAAAAAAAAACATTTCCCACCTGTCACTTGAAATAATGGTACCAAAGTTTGTTTTCATGACCGAGTTTTTAAAAAATCTATGTTCTTTTTATTACCTGGCAATAAAAACTGTCCTACCGTGATTGTTTTTTTGTTTAAAATAAAGTTGTGTGTCTTTTAATGTGCTCTGTCGCCCAACCTGAACACAGAAAAGAGAATGACATTTTAACCATCAGCAAAGTAACGGTTCCTTCACAGGATGCACTTTCCCATTCGGGCAGATCTCCCCGAGTCAAGGAAAGGAACTCAGGGAAAGCGACTAGGCCCCTGGGTCTCCCAAGAGCCGCAAGACACGCTTCGTCCCTTCTCCGGTGTGGGTCTGCGAGGACGTGTGAACGGCGCGCGTCTACGCGGGGGTCTCAGAGCCTCAGAGGCGAGCACAATGGCAGGATGGACGCAGGGCGTCCAGGAAGAGGAGGCCGGAGAGGAAACAGATGGCGGGGCTCGGGCTGCGAACCCCACTCCGAGCCCCTCCAAGCTCCCCGGTGTCACAGCAATCCCTCCGTCCCCGGCCAGGCCTGCGCGCACAGAGCTGGCGGGGCGATGGCACGGGGTCGGGTGGGCTGCGTCCTCGCCGGGGTCGCCCCAAGGTAGGCGCGCACCTTCCTGCTCCCCCGCCCCCCAAAACAAAACAAACCCAAACCGAGCCGTGTGGGGCCGTTTCTTTTGTCTGGCTCAAGGCTGACGACTTGCTGCCGGGGAGGCTAACGGTCACGGCACCGGGGGCGCTCCCGGGGGCCCCGCCAGGTGCTCCCCGGCTCCCCGTCCCCAACAGGGAATCGGAGACACCCCCTCCCCGGCGGCAGGGCCGGTCCTCCCGGGCACCCCACACCACCCCGCTGGTGGGGGAACGGGCCCCCGCCGGGCCCGGCAGTTCGGGAATCCCCGGAGGGGACCTGCTCCGAGCCAGGCCCGAGGCCCCGGCGACCCGACGAGCCGGCAGCGCCCGCCCCGGCCTCGCCCTCCGGGAGCCGGGCCGCCGGGCGCCGGGCGCGGGCAGGGAGCTAGGCCGCCCGCCGGCCTGTGTGCGCCCGCCGCGGCCTTACCGCCTCCACGGCGTGCTGCAGGATGGAGGTGAACTTGGAGAACATCCTGTCCCGGGACTGCAGCAGCCGCTCCCGGGACGACCTGGAGAGCTCCTCGATCCGCCGCCGCCGGCCCTGCTGCGGCTGCCGGGGCCGCTCCAGAGTGAAGGCCGGTGCGGGCGCGGAGGCCGAGCGGAAGCCGGGAGGCGGCGGGCGCCCAGGTGCGCGGGCGGCGGGCGGGCGGCGCTGGGACGTGGCGCGGGGAGGGCGGTCCGCGCGATCGGGCCCGCGACGCTCCGGCGGCGGCGGCGGCGGCGGCGGCGGCTCCGGCGGGGACACGGTGGCAGCCGGCTCGGTTCCTTCCGCCCGCCGTGCCCGGCGCGGCCTGCAGGGGGCGCCGGCGCGGCCCGGGGAGCGGGGCCAGGCCTGCCCCGCAGGGCGCCGGGGCGCGGAGAGGCCGCGGCCAGGGTGGGAGCCGGGCCGCGCGCAGCCACCGCCCGCCCCGGGCTTCCGGGCGCCTCGGACCCCCTCGATCCTCAGTGTCTGACACGCAGCCAGCCTCCCAGTTGTGTTGCGGGGGGGAAACCACACGCCGGTTTTGTAGGGAAGCGTGGCCATATACGTAGGCGATAGTCTGGGTTCGTCTTTTAAGGGTAGATTTGGAAGAACGGTATGAAAAAGCACGGTATTCTTTAGACAAAGTGCACCCTGGATTTAAATGCTAGAAACGAGAACAGGTCAGCTGACACTGGTGAAATGGCTTTGCAAACTGTCAAATATATTCCTGTGACCAATTATTCAGCATGAAAAGAGGAAGCCCCGCCCAGCCGGCACGGCTCAGTGGTGGAGGATCGACCTCATGAACTAGGAGGTCACAGGGGACATTGCCCGGGTTAGGGGCTCAATCCCCACTGTGGGCAATGAGCCTCTCTCATCATTGATGTTCCTCTCTCTCTCTCTCCTGCCTTCCTCTCTGAAATCAATAAAAAATATATATGTATTTAAATAAATAAATAATAAAATAGGAAGCCCCAAACGGACCAATGGTGAGATGGGTCCGTTCATCTGTTTCCTGTGTTATGCTTGGGCGCAATGGATTCAGTGCAGCATTTTCTGTTCCGTGTGTCGGATGACACTGGAGAGCATCGGAAGGGATTCTAGGAACCGGCAGGGCACCGGTACGTGGAGCTACAGTGTAAGCAATGGGACAGAGGCTTCTTACAATGCCAGGCCGCCGTGCGCACCCGCCAAGTCTTGGAGAAACACAGTTCCGGCTGCTGACATTTAGGGCGGGTGGATACCAACGACGAAAACGATCATATCCTGGAGAACTCTGTGTTTGTTTTTGCTAGCGTTGGTATTTTATCAAAAGGCCCATTAGGTTCTTGATAAGATGATGAGGGCGGAGGAAGTTTTGCACAGCCAGTGATGAAAATATGTCCTGGCCGTTGTACGGAGAAAGGCAGAAAAGGCAGCCAGCAGTGCAGAGTGGTTGAGTCTCCCGAGCTAAGGAGCCTAAGTTGAAATCCCAGCGCTGCCCCTCACTGTAGAAAGCCATGTTACCACCGTGTGCTTTAGTTTCCTCACCTGCAAAATCGGAGAGGTCCGACCAGCGTGGCTCAGGGGTTGAGCACTGACCTAGGAACCAGGAGGTAACGGTTTGATTCCCAGTCAGGGCACATGCCCGGGTTGTGGGCACGATCCCCAGTGTGGGGCCTGCAGGAGGCAGCTGGTCAATGATTTTCTCTCATTATTGATGTTTCTATCTCTCTTCCCTCTCCCTTCCTCTCTGAAATCAATAAAAAAAATATATATATTTTAAAAATAAAAATAGAGAGAATAGCACAAAGTTGTGTGGGACTTAATTAATATATGTAAAACAGTGCCCAGTCCATAGTAAACAATACATAGGCACTTGGTATTATCATTATTATTATTATTATTATTATTATTGGCAATGATAGTATTTACCAAAAAAAAAAAAAAAATAGGGCCAGAAATCGAGATTTAGGGAGAGGACTTTATTTATGTATATACATTTTTCACACTTACAGCAAGGATTGCTGTCCAGCTCCACGCACTGGGCCAGGGATCCTTGTGGTGTGAGTGGAAAACTTGCCCCTCACTTGGCGCACTACCTCCACTTGTAAGTCCATCGGCCACCGGTGGCCTCAACACCACGCTCTAGCAATGTGCTGAAGGAGGAGACGGTGACTAGTCTTGTCTTCCTTTCTCCTCTGTTCATGTTGCTTGAATCCATGCAGGGCAGGTAGATTTGGCCTTGATTTACGGTGTACTGGCCCCAGAACGCTGGGGTCATCTTCTGTTGTTGGCTGAACACTGACATGCGCTCCTACGCAGATTTTGGCTAATTGTGTCTGCTTCAGCCAACAGCCCATAATGGCTATTATTATTATTATTATTCACACAGGTTAAGGTGGTTAGTCATATCATTAACCATACTTATTTTCCTGACCTAATTGTCCTACATTTATGTGGTATTTGGCGTTTTCAGAATGCCTCACCACCACTAATTGTACGGGTCTGTGTAAGACGGGGTTGCTTAGAGTTGTTCGCATTTGATGATGCCTGTCTTTGTATGCTTATTATCAGCACAATAAAGTATATGTTCTACTCTAGATTAATAGCAATATTTAGGAAGATGATTCATCTACCTCATATCTCGGTTCCAAGACATACAAGTTGGGCTAGAATTGTAATTGAGCAGATATCCTTGCCTCCTCGTCTCATCCTCGATGCCTGTGGCGGCCCTAAGATTATCACCTGCCTTTTGCATGGGCAGAGGTGAGCCTACCTCAACGAAGTGGGATTTGAGAAGGCATAACAGAGGCTTCCCTTGGCCTCCTAAACCCATATATGTGGTTGCCTGAAACTCCTCAATTAGAACTTTATTCCTGTGGCTTAAGCCAAATAAGAAATGTAGTTCCTGCTAAAACTAAAATACTCTTCCGAGAGATTACAGACACATTAAACTCTACCATTCCTTACGTCTAAGGGTGAATGTGAATGAATTTGTTAAATTCTTCTCTGAATGAAGTTTAGTCAGTGAGGACACAGGAAAAAAAATGCATAAAATTGAAAATTAGTTGGGATGGAGTTGAAAAAAAGAGACAGGAAAAGGAAATGGAGTTAGATGATGCCGACTTCCGAAGTTTGGCAGACTTCTGGTTAAGTATGTGGATTGAATTTAGCCATGTTCCCTCCCCAAATGCCATTAAAATTAAGGGGATTTTTCAAGGTATAAACCCGAGAGGACTAATAAAGTAAGAGAGGAGAGGACAGCAATAAAATTCTGAGAATTGGAAAGTTTCTGTAAAGGAGCTGAATCCTAAGGCAGCAATGAAGAAAATCAAGGACCAAAGTGGTGTACTCATACATCCTATAACCTCTCATGGTCTGGTGGCATTAGGTGCCTCTGCAAGTGGAAATAATAGTGGGACCAAAAACAGCAGAAGGAATTAGAAGTTTGTTTAGCCCCTTCCCCACTCCACAGGTTGTTGGCTAACTGCCCCCTTCCCACCCTGGGAGAAGATTAGAGATATACCCGGAAACCACAGAAGGTCCATATTTGCGGGGGTGGGGGTGGTGGTGGTGGTGGTGGTGGTGGTGGTGGTGCGGGGTGGAGGGAGAAGAAGAAGAGGATTAAGTGAAAATAAACCTTGTAAATATTGAGATACATGTCCTCCATCCTCATCCTCCTCTTGGCACAGACTATAGGCCTCAGGCTGATCTCTCCAGGTGGAAGATAGGAAGAGTCCTCGCTGGAGAAGCTGACAGTCCATAGGGATAGACCTGAAGCTCCTCACGAGGGAACCCAGACTACTCTCCAGTGCAGCCCTCAGCGGGCAAGCTCTGTCCACATGCTCAGAGCTGCAAACAGGTGTTTTTTTCAGGGATCTCTTTTCAATAGGGTCAGACAGCCTGGGGTCATCCACAATTCAAAGAAAGCTGGTAACCGTTAGTGATGGAGACCAAAAGAAAAAATAAAGAGACAGGACAAAAAAGAAACTTGGAGGAAACACAGTTGCTTGCATTGAACAGATAGGGAGAGATGGGGAAGAAATCTTTAAAAAACAGAAACAAAAACAACAACAACAACAAAAACACTGTCATTAATATTTCCAGAGAGATAAAAGATACTGCATCAGTAAGACATGAATGTTATGTTATTTTTTAAAACACCATTTAGAGAGCATATAGAAATCAAGAATGATGGTAACAGAACTTTAAGAACAACACAAAAAAGGATGAAAAGTAAACTTGAAAAAATTTCCCAAGGATTAGAGCAAAAATGATACTAGGATGAACAATTGTGGGGGGGTGGGGTGGGGAAAGGTGTAAAAATTAGAGGGGCCAGTCCAGCAGACCCAACATCTGAATAATTGAAGAGATTAAAGAGAGGAAATCATTAAACTAACAATTCAATATAATTTTATAGATCTTAAAGGTATGAGTATCCAAATTCAGAGAGTGCATTAAATACCAGAACAATGACTGCAAACAGACTCACCCTAGTGGCCATCGTGGTAAAATTTCAGAACACCGGGTTCAGAGAAAGAGCCTATAAAACTTGCAATGAGGAAGAAGAAAAAGAAAAGGAGTTCATACAAAGAATCAATAATTGTAATGAATTACACCTTTCAACAACAACATGGGAAGTGAGAAGGCGTTGGAGCAAAGCCTTCCATATTCCGAGGTAAACTAATTTCAATCTAGAATTCTATTGCTAAGGAACTGTCAATTCAGTGTGAAGGTAAAATAACTCGTGTCAGATGTGCCAAGTATTGAAAGCTTTTCCTGCCTTGCACTCTTTCTAAGGAAGCTATCAGAAGTTGTGTTCCACCGAAACTCGGGGAGTAGGCCAAAGAAGAAAATGATGAAGGAACTAGATAACAGTGCCCACCACAAGACGGTGATGAAGGGAATTTCTAAGATAATGGTGGAGCAGAATCCCAGCATGACAACTATTCCTCAAGCTGTGATAGCAAGCAGGTCAGAAGAGATTTCCTCAAGAAGATGAGACTGAGAGGTGGAATAGCTATGAGTTTGAGTAGATTTACAATAGTGGTGTAGAGTTTGATGTTGGATTAGTGATACATACAAAGAAAACAAAACAAAGAAGCAACCCAGATCATTATTATCACCAAGAAAAATAAAATATTGTGCAGGAACAAGTAAGCATAGTATCCATGGCTCAACTGTAAATAGTGTTGACATAGCCATAATAATGTAAACACTGATCTAATTAAAATTGTGGCATTGCTCTATTGAAAAGATGAGAAGATGGATGTGTGGTGGAGATGGAGATAGGGGAGGGTGTGTAAGAGAGAAAGCTAAGTCCCCTGTAATGGGAAAACATTAGATATTGCTTAAAACAGAGATATCAAGAAGTAACACGCATATTATTTAAAGAAAGGAAGTAATAAAAGAGTCCACTCAAAGTGCGGAAAAAGGTTGCCTGTGTGAAGCAGGAAATTAGGAGTTTTGGAGAAAGAGCAGGGGCTTTCATAACAAACCTTGTAAAACCTCTTGAATAAACAATATGCTGGTGTAACTGATATGCCCAAAGTTTGTTTGGCCAAGGGAGAAACTAGAGGCAAGAAGCCATTTTTGGTGCTTTCTAAAAAGTTCAGACACGAGATTATAAGGGTAAATAACTGTGGGAATAGGAAGGAGATGGTAGACTTGAAAGATGAGGTGAGCACAACCACATTGTGTAAGTAATTTACACTAATAAAAGAGAAAGATGCAAATTGACCATACCTTCATGACGCCCACCAGCCAATCAGGAGTGAGTATGAAAATTAACCCAACAAAGATGGCAGGTTAATTTGCATACACAGGCGCCGAGCGGCTGGGGGCAGGATGCAGGTGTTCCGCACCGCCCCAGCCACTCTGGGCCTCTGGGCAGTGTGGGAAGGCGGAAAGGCGGCTCCGAGCCACAGCGAAGGCAGAAAGGCAGCTCCAGGCCAGAGCAAAGATAGAAAGGCGGCAGCCAGGGGAAGGAAGGCCCATTCTTGCATGAATCTTCATGCATCGGGCCTCTAGTTAAATATAAGAAGCGGGAGAAGGAAAAGTCAAAAATGTTGGTGGAGTTTCTACCTTGGATGAGAGTAGGTGAAGGCTCCATTAATTGAGATAGGGAATATGAAAATATTTTAAAAAAATGAGATGAGTATTTTTGTGGTGTGTTTAGGTTTGATTACCTAAATGATGACATCTATGGGAATATGTCCCAGTATGGATCAATAAGTTTGGATTAGTCAGTCAGGAGAGAAATCTGGGCTAGAAATAAAGATTTGAGAGTCATCTCTTAAAGATGTTCATTGATTAACCACTATTCTGTATACCTGAAACTAATGTAAAATAATATTAAATGGCAATGGTAATTGGAAAATAAAATGTAAAAAGAGATGGTAATTGAGATGTAGGCATAAGTGAGATAGTTCAGTGGGATGGTACAGTGAAAGAAGAAAGAGAGAATAGATGGAAACTTGAGGATTTAAGGATTGGGATATGGAAGAGGAATTCACTGCAAAAGAGCAGCCCAAGAGGTGGGCAAACATTGTGAAGAGGTTCAGGGAGAGTGAGTTTCTAAAGTCGGGAGGCTGGTTCAGATAAAAGGGTGAGTTGGCATAGGCCACAGCCTTCATCGCCTGAACTCAACCCTACAGCTGCCACAGAAACAAGAGGGAAACTGATGGATCTCAGAAACCTAGGGACAAACTGTGAGCCCTCCTTGGCGAGGACAGCAGATGCCTCTAGTGCTTGGTGTTGCCTTCCCTCACCCACTTCTGATTGCAGGGGCAGGTGGGCAGTTCCATCCAAGCTCAGGCTGACCTCCTGTGACAGCATCTCACCTCCATCTCCTGCTCCCCTCGAGAATTTCTGCCACCGAAAACTCTGTGTGGGAGAACCTCCTCCTCCCAAAAGCACGATGGGGATGAAACCCCTGGGGCAACTCTTAGCCAATGGAGGATGGAACCTGCTGGATAAACACCCAGGGTCCTGTCTCTGGTGGGAAACCATTGTAGGAAGTGTTCTGGACACTTCTCAGGAAGTCCCAGTGGGATTGAGTACCCGCTGACCACAGTGGTAACCTCACTTCCTGGGATTTGATGTAAACTACTTAGAATCTACTCTGTGTTCCGGGCTCTTCTGTTGAGAAAACCCACTGTGTGTGGGAGTTAGAGTGGAAGAAGCCAAGAGGGGAAGGCCAAGTGCCACAAATTGGGTATAGACTGAGGGAGATACACCTTCACCCTATAGGCTAGAAATTACAATGAAGGAAAGCATTCCTGAAAGTGAGCAGTGCCCTAGTAGGTCCAGCAGCATATGACCAAAAAAACAAAACAAAACAAAACAAAACAAAACAAAACAAACAAAAAACAAATATAGTGGCCTAAAGAAGTTTATTTTTTCTCTTTCAAATAAAGGAAATTTACCTGGGAGGCACGCAGGGCCATATGGTGGCCCCAGCACTGCCATATTAAGATCACTTCCTGGCCCCATAGAGGCACTAGAGCTCCCGTTACTCATTTTGGGACAGTAGTGGGAGGAATCAAGGGGAAAGAGGTTACCTTTTAAACTTGTTAATCCCTTTTAACAGATCCTTTCTGAAAGTTCCATACTTCTAAAATTTCATTGGCCAGAACTTACTCAACCTCACTTGGTTGGGAAAGAAAGGGGAAATGTAGTGTTTGATTCTGAGTAACCACCAGAAAAAGAAAAGTACAAAGTATTATTGTCAGGCTCAGTACAAAAAAATATATATATATATATTTTGTGCTCAATCCAATGGAATGTAGGAAAAAAAGAAAAATATGTAAAAAAGAAGCATGAAAAATAGAGAACATAAAATAGATTCTTCTGTTAATTATAATAAACTAGAGGCCCGGTGCATGAAATTCATGCATGGAGGGGGGTTGTCCCTCAGCCCCAGCCTGTACCCTCTCCAATCTGGGACCCCTCGAGGGATGTCCGACTGCCCTCTCACAATCCAGGACTGCTGGCTCTCAACTGCTTGCCTGCCTGCCTTCCTGATTGCCCTTAACCGCTTCTGCCTACCAGCCTGATCACCCCCTAACCACTCCGCTGCCAGCCTGTTTGCCCCTAACTTCCCTCCTCTGCCAGCCTGGTTACCCCTAACTGCCCTCTCCTGCAGGGTTGATCACCTCCAACTGCCCTCCCTTGCAGGCTGGGTGCCTCCCAACTGCCCTCTCCTGCTGGCCATCTTGTGGTGGCCATCTTGTGTCCACATGGGGGCAGGATCTTTGACCACATGGGGGCAGCTATATTGTGTGTTGCAGTGATTATCAATCTGCATATTACTCTTTTATTAGATAGGATAGAGGCCTGGTGCAGGGGTGGGGGCCAGCTGGTTTGCCCTGAAGGGTGTCCCGGATCAGGTAGGGGTTCCCTTGGGGTGTGGGGTGGCCTGAGCGAGGGGCCTGTGGTGGTTTGCAGGCCGGCCACGCCCCCTGGCAACGCAAGCAGAGGCCCTGGTATCTGGAATTTATTTTCCTTCTACAATTGAAACTTTGTAGCCTGGAGCGGAGCCAAGCCTGGGGCTCCCTCCATGGCTGGTAGCCATTTCTGTTGGGGTTATAATTGAAACTTTGTTGCCTTAAGCAGGTGGCCCAGCCAGGGTGTGCGGAAAGCTTTGCTTCCCCTGTTGCCGGCGGCAACCCTGGTCTGCTCTCTCAAGCTCCATTCTGCCTCCATTTGTTTGAATTTGTTTACCTTCTATAATTGAAACTTTGTAGCTTGAGTGGAGGCTTAGGCCTGGCAAGGGCAGGCGGAAAGCTTGGCTTCCTCTGTTACCTAGGAAACCTTGCTCTCTGTGGCTGTAGCCATCTTGGTTTGGTTAATTTGCATACTTGCTCTGATTGAATGGTGGGCGTGGCTTGTGGGCATGGCTTGTGGGTGTGTCAGAGGTATGGTCAATTTGCATATTTGTCTATTATTAGATAGGATGGGAATTTGTCCTTAAGATCATCTAGTTAAAAGACCTCACTCTATAGATGAGGAAAGTGAGGTCAGAGAACATGGTAGCCAGTTATACCCTTGTGTAGTCCTCTCCCACCGTGTACCAGGGTAATTTTACATGAGCAATAGAATACAGCAGAAGTGATGTTGCTTCTGAGATTAGGTTATCAAGGATATTGCAGCTCCTGTCTAGTGGCTCCCTCACTCCTGGATCACAGACTTTGAAGGAAGCCAGCTATCATATCATGAGCAACCCTATGGAGAAGCCCACATGGTGAGGGACTGGTGCCTTTTGCCAGCAGCCATGTGAGTGAGCTTAGAAGCAGGTCCTTCAGCCCCAGTCGAGCCTTCAGATGACTGCAGCTCTAGCTGACATCATGATTGCGACCCCATGAGAATCTCTGAGCCAGAGCCAGTTAAGCTACTCTCAAATCCCTAATCTACAGAAACTGGGAGGTAATGCTTGTTTGTTGTTTTAAGCTGCTAATTTGGAGGTAATTTGTTAAGCAGCAATCTATACTAATAAAAGGGTAATATGCTAATTAGGCCAGACATCTTCCGGATGACCTTCTGGATATCTTTCCAGACAAAGCCACAGTGGCGGGGGCTGAGGCAGAGGCGATTAGAGGTGATCAGGCCGGCAGGGGCAAGCAGTTAGGGGCAAGCAGTTAGGGGGTGACTAGACAGGCAGGGAAGAGCAGTTAGGGGGTGACCAGGCTGGCAGGGGAGAGCAGTTAGGGGGTGATCAGGTCGGCAGGCAGAAGCGGTTAGGGGCAATCAGGCAGGCAGACAGGTGAGTGGTTAGGAGCCAGCAGTCCCGGATTGTGAGAGGGATCCCATATTGGAGAGGGTGCAGGCCAGACTGAGGGACCTCCCACCCCCATGCACAAATTTCATGCACCAGGCCTCTGGTACATAAATAATACGGAGAGTTTTTGTAACTTGCTCAAAGTCACAAGGCTAGTTCGCAGCCGATTTCCAATGAGAGCAGAGGATTCCTGACTCAGTGTTCTATTAGATCCCATTATATGCTGGTGTACCTTGGACTTCTTTTGTCCTTGGACACACACCCATTCAGGAGGTGTTAATAACGATCTAAAAATTCTGTTTTGTTTGTAGGCAAAGTGAAATGAAAGCCGGGCCACTCTTCCTCACGGACTGCAGAATACGATTCAGTAAGGTCAGTATGTACTTTGACCTTGCCATGGCATAATGCATAAGCATTTCTGTCTTCCTGTCACAATTTCTGGAAGGATAGAGATGACTGATTCAACTGTGTGCAATAGCTTGGTGATAAAAGCAGAAATGTAACTTCTACTTGACTTCTTTTAACCATTCCATAAGAATGACATAGAGTACGCAGTGTTACTCAGTCATGTAAATGCTTCAAGAATTCTGACCTTCCCTGTGCAGTGAATCAGTGACAGGGCCTCGTGTCTGCATTTCTGTCTGTTGTCTCTAAATGGAATATTCAGAGAAGGGCAGATTGCCAAAGAGGCACTTTGTGGCTTCCATTTCCCTGCCGTAGAGTCTCCCATTGGGATGCACATGACTATTGTGTTAGCGTTTTGTGTGACCTGTGACTTACAGTTTGGGTCTCAGTTTGTAAAAATGTAATCATACAACATTCTTATTTTTTTCCTTCCTTAAGGATATAGCTAGCAAAGTAGGGGGGTGGGAGTAGAAAATTGGGTTTGGGTTTCACTAGAACATGGATAGTTTTAAAAGTTAATTTCAAGTGTTGTTGAGGCTCCGATTCTATGAACTCGCACCAACTTTTAGATCTATTTCCAATTATTCCTCATTACAGTCAGTAAGTTAATTCGCTATCATATATTCCCAGCATTAGGGGGATTCTTGGGTGTTTACATATTTTTTTCTCACTATACTTGAAAAAAAAAAAAAGATTTGCCAGCTATTCCCTAGTATCACTTATTCTCTTGAGAGTCATAGGAAGATAATTTTCACTCCCTTGACATTTTAGCACTTACACGCATGCACACACATGCACGACCAACTTACACTACAAAAATATTGTTAACTGAACATAATTTTAAAGTGTGTGGGTTCTATATTTATCTGGCAACCCTACCATTTTTTTTAACCTAATAACTTTTTTTTCTTTTTTTTTACATTCAGTATTAGTTTCAGGTGTACAGCACAGCGGTTAGTCAATCATATACTTTACAAAGGGATCCCCTGATATTCCCAGTACCCACCTGGCACCATACACAGTTACTGCAATATTATTGACTGTATTCCGTATGCTGTACTTTACATCCCATGGCTATTTTCTAATTACCGATTTGTACTTTTCTTAAAAAATACCTAAAAGTGTTACCTTCAAATCTCATGATTTCAGATCCTCATTCTTAGACTGCCACCTACAGGTGGCAAGAAACGCCGAGTGGCATTTGAACAAAAATACCTAAAAGTGTTACCTTCAAAACTCATGTACTTTACATCCCATGGCTAAACCACCTAAGAATTAGGATCTATGAAATCATGAGTTTTGAAGGTAACACTTTTAGGTATTTTTGTTGAAATGCCACTCGGCTTTTCTTGCCACCTGTAGGTGGCAGTCTAATCACATAATTTCATGAGGGCTGCTTGGCAAATCCAAGTTTAATACTATATTATTTATCCTATACTATAGCATCGTTTAATAAGACTATTAATATTAAAATATTTCTAAGAATACTAATTTTTATATAAATGAAGTTTTCACAAAAGAGAGATAAATTTTGAAGCTGCTAAAAACGAAATAGAATTCAGTCCTTATTCCACAACCTACCATCAAACAGATTCAAAGCCCCGTGTGGTCCAATTCCGGTAAGCTACAGTGCCTTTTATACCTTAACTAGAGGCCCAATGCATGAAATTTGTGCAGGGGGCTCGGCCCTCACAGCCCCAGCTGCCTCGGCCGGTCCTTGCAGCCCCAGCTTCGTCCGGAAGGTCGTCTGGATGGTTGTTCTGCTGTTCAGTCTAATTAGCATATTAGCTCTTTATTAGATAGGATGATATTTTGAGAATTCTTTAGTTTTTCATGATATTGAAAATAGTATTTTTTCCTTATATTTTCTAGCAGACTACTTCTGATGTGTAAGATAGCTATTGAATTTTGTATGTTTAATTTGTTTTAGACCATACTCTATAGTTTAAGTAGTATTACTATAAATACTCTTGGATTTTATAATAGACAATTAAATTATCTGCAAGTAATATACTCTTCTCTCTTTTAAAATACAGCAATAAATCTTTTTCTACTTTAAAACAACTAAATATAGCTATATTAAACGTAAGTATTAACAAGAAAGATAATTATATTGCTGCTCTTAAAAAACTTTTTTTCTAAAACAAGGTTTCCTTATTCACTCAAAACAATGATTATTATTATAATAGTTTAATTCTATAATCCAAAAATACAGCCATAACCTTGTAATCATATTTACAGGTGAATGATGTAATATAGAACTACGTAAAAATAGGATCTCAATGATCAGTTGCTTCCGTACTCACGCACACTACCCCCTGCCTAGTCCACTCAGAGGGCTTCTTCTTATCACAGAGGTCTGTCTTCTTACAAAGCCAAAGGACAGACATCCCCGTGAAGTTCAATAAAGCCCCTCAGCAACCTATCCCTTTGTCAAATACTGTATTCTAGAGAAGAACAAGTATACGGTCTTTTGAATTTCAATGCAATAGCCTTTGACTTTAAAAAAAAAAAAAAAACAGAAAAGTTATATCCCTTTCTGGTTGCTACCATTACTCATTATCTTTTGAGCTGTGACCGTGTACTTAGCACTATACAAAACAGGACACAGTGCCTTTCCATGCCTCATGTTGTGAAACCACCTAAGAATTAGGATCTATGAAATCAGGAGTTTTGAAGGTAACACTTTTAGGCATTTTAGTTCACAGGTATCCTAATGTGTGTTGATTTATAAGCTATAAAACCGAGTGCAAGTTAAATATTTGAGAAGTAAATGCTGCACTAGGTGGCACTATCTGGTAATGTGCTACTTACGTTGAACTTGACTAGTTAATGATTTTCATATACTTTGCTGTATTCCAGTAATTATTCTGCAAATATGAAATCTATTAAGTATTTTATGATTATTAAGGTAATTTATTCTTTTAATGAAAAAGTTGAAAAATACCCAAAAAAATCATCTATAATTCTGGTTAGCTATCTTACAAGTGTGTGTTTTTTCTCTGTGGTCCAGGAAGCTCTGAATAAGGCATACATTTTGGAGCCAAACAAACCTGGGTTCAAAATCCCCACCTGATGCAGCTCAGGGAAAAAAAAATCTCCATCTCCTTAGTTCTGTTTTTTTAAATCCTGACTTCTGCCTCCAGTCATCATTCATTTCTTTCAGAAAGCTGCGCATTGTCTTTCCTTTCTGACCTTCATTGCACTCCTCCACCCGCTGTAATTTGGCTTCTGTCCCCTTAGTCCAGAAATGACTCTTCTTCAAGTCGCTCACGCCCTGCATGTTGCCAAATCCAGGGCACACTCTCCTGTCTCCATCTCACGCTCCCTCTCAGCAGTAGTGTTGTCCTGGAGCCCGGCGGTCATGGTACTTGGTAGCAGTTTGTGTGCATCTTTTTCCAACTCCAAGTTAAACCAAGACATGTTGGTAGCTTGGAATTAGCCAAGGTGAGAGTATTTGTACCATGGAAATCAGCAAATGCTACCAATCAGCCTTTTCCCCACCTTAGCCATTTGTTAAGCAATGACTCGCACACTGTTGGATACAGGTAATCCTGTTTCCCTTCACAGAACTCTCTCTCTCTTTCTTAAATCAGTACCACTCTCTCCTGCTTGTCTTTCCATCTTCTCCTTGGCTCTTCCTCTATTCAATGCCACATGTTAGCACTCCCCAGGCGTCAGTCCTAGGCCTCTCCTCTTCCTTTCATGTACTAGCTTTAAAAATAATCTCGCCTTGCCCTGCTGGCGTGGCTCAGTGGTTGAGCATCGCCCTACGAATCAGGAGGTCACGGTTGGATTCCTGTTCAGGGCACATGCCTGGGTTGTGGGCCCGCTTCCCAGTGTGGGATGTGCGGGAGGCAGCCAATGATTCTCTCTCATCGTTGATGTTTCTATCGCTCTCTCTCTCCCTCTCTGAAATCAACAAAAATATATTTAAAAAACATAATCTCACCAATTTCCATGTATTTAAACATTACCATTATGCTGATCAATTTGAGGTTTGTATCTGCAGCCCAGACCTCCCCTCTAAGATCTAAACTCAAATATCAAACCACTTAGTTTAACTTGTACTCAATGTCTTACAGACATTTCAACCTTAACGCCAAAACAAAGTTCCGATTTAACTTCATAAGCTTTTCCCTTTATCTGCTCCATCCCAACATTCTCCAGTTCAGTAAATGGAACTGGCATTTTATTATTTTATTTATTTATTTATTTTTATTTTATTTTATTTTTTATTTTATTTTTGGTTTATCCTTACCCGAGGATATTTTTCCATTGATTTTTCTTTAGGGAGAGTGGAAGAAAGGGGGAGAGACAGAGAGAGAGAAACATCAATGTGAGAGAGACACCTTGATTGGTTGGCTCCCGCACACGCCTCCACCAGTGCTTGGGATCGAGCCTGAAACCCAGGTACGTGCCCTTGACCAAATCGAACCTTCAGTCTATGGACCGATGCTCTATCCACTGAGCCAAACCAGCAAGGGCTCTAATTTTTTTTAAATCCTCACCTGAGAATATGTTTTTATTGATTATTTTAAAGAGAGAAAGGGAGAGAGAGAGAGAGGAGAGAGAGAGAGAGAGAACTTCAATATGAGAGAGAAACATCGATCAGTTGCCTCCTGTACATGCCCCGACCCAGGATCAAACCCACAACTGTTTGGTGCACAGGATGACACTCCAACCAACTGAGCCATTGCCGGGCAAAGACATTTTAGTTTTAAAGGACAACAGTGAGACTGTGGCAGTTTTTTCAACAGACACTATGGAAAAAAGATGATGGAATAATTTCTTTATTGGTGGAAGAAGAAAAAATGTTATAAAAGATATCACTAATGATTTTACCTACACCAAAAATAGATTTGTTGTCTACCATCTCATATTTATGACTATGGGGCGTCCTTTGGAACATTCTCTTTTAAAAATATATTTTATTTGATTTCAGAGAGGAAGGGAGAGGGAGATAGAGATAGAAACATTAATGATGAGAGAGCATCATTGATCAGCTGCCCCCTGCACACCCCACACTGGAGATCAAGCCCACAACCCAGGCATGAGGCCTGACTGGGAATCAAACCATGACCACCTGGTTCATAGGTCAACACTCAACCACTGAGCCATGCCGCTTGGGCTGGAACATTCTTTCGCACTCTGAATTACTTGGCCTCACACCATCTCATCCTATATAATAAAAGGTTAACATGCAAATCGACCAAACGGTGGAACAACCGGTCACTATGATGTGCACTGACCACGAGGGGGCAGATGCTCAATGCAGGAGCTGCCCCCTGGTGGTCAGTGCACTCCCACAGGGAGAGCACTGCTCAGCCGGAAGCCAGGCTCATGGCTGGCGAGCGCAGTGGCGGTGGCGGGAGCCTCTCCTGCCTCTGCGGCAGTTGGACATCCTAAGCCAGCAGTCAGACATTCCCCAAGGGCTCCCAGACTGCGAGAGGGCACAGGCTGGGCTGAGGGACCCCACCCCACCCCAAGTGCATGAATTTCATGCACTGGGTATCTAGTCATATAATTTGTGGCTTCACAATTGTGTGGCATAAAAATCACCTTGTGCCAGGTTATGCAGACTGGAGCCTTAGTCTCCTTTAAGGTGATGCCTACTTTTATTCTCCACCGGTTTGACTCTGCCATCAATTATAGCGTCAATATAATCTTCTCACCAGGATTGACATTGCTTTGACCCTATTAGCAAGAGCGCTGTGCCTGTATATTGGAAATACTGCTGGTATTGGAAGCTTCTATTCTAATTTCTATATTGAATCTTAGGGATTTGGAGTTTTGTCACAAACTGTACACCAGGTCATTTTTTCTTCATGGCACGTAGGAATTCCCTACACTCGCAGGGGAGAGGTGGATGGAGTTCCATCATTTAGGCAGCCGTCCCAGCATCGAGCTGCAGGCTTCTTCGGTGTGATTTGACTTATCTAAACAGCGACGGAGAGGGTTTGTAAATGCGTGTCTTCAGTGCCCCTGTAGATTCATCGCTGGTGAAACAGAGCAGTGGGAACTTCCTGCGGTCACTGTGCACATCCTGGCCTACCTATGGTGTTTGGAATGAGCACCCAGTATCTACCGGCACAGGTGACCTGGCACAGGTGATCTTTATGCCACACAATTGTGAAGCCACAAACTATATGACTAGATACCCGGTGCACGAAATTTGTGCACTTGGGGTGGGGGTGGGGTTGTCCCTCAGCCCAGCCTGTGCCCTCTCGCAGTCTGGGAGCCCTCGGGGGATGTCTGACTGCCGGCTTAGGATGTCCAACTGCCGCAGAGGCAGGAGAGGCTCCCACCACCGCCACTGCGCTCGCCAGCCATGGGCCTGGCTTCTGGCTGAGCAGCGCTCTCCCTGTGGGAGTGCACTTAGTTCCTCTCTCCCGGAACTAAGGAGACCCCAGCCAGCAGCACGTACATAGTCCCTGACCATTAGAATGAGCCGGTTGCCACTCACCTCAGATGTTCCATTCAATGTTCCATCCAGATCTGTTCTTCTCAGGTTGCTTGAGTGCCTGTGTTTCGTGTTCGGTTTGGTTTTCAGGTCACTGGTTCCTGGGGTGGGTGCCTTCGGACACCTAGTACTTTTTGGGCCTGACTCCTGTCGGGCCTGCAATCTGTTCCTCCCTCTGCCCTGATTCCCTGTACTGACTTCCTTCCAAGAGCCTACCTCTGAAATATTTAACATCCTCAGGATCTATATTTCTACACGTGAAATATTTAACATCTCCACTCTGCTCTACCAAACCCTGCCACTGGCCCTCATTTCTAGATTAGACACCTTTCAAGGTCTGCATTCTGGCCTGGATCTGGACTTGATTACTCATTCCTGTGTTTTGACTTTATCTCTTCATTTTTTTTGGTCCAATGTTCCTCACAGTTTCCCCCAAGTTAGTGCCAACTGCTATGTAATGTTCCCAGCATGCTGCATGATGAACCTCTAACCCCCTGCTTCAAACTAACAATTTCATTGTGTTAAGGCTCCCACATAGTGATAAATAAAGCATTTTACTATTTGCTAAAGGATGGAATAGAAACCATTCAAAACATAATTCCTAAGGAACTAACCACTATCAACCACAGCAGCCTGCTCCACCTCTACATAGCCATTTTAGCGTGAGGTCTCTTAAATGTCTTAGATGTGAGCACAGTTAGGAGGCTGAGATGAACAGAACACAGGTTTCAGAGTAGAAGTGATGGACAATTGGATTGGCGCCTTCCAGCATCAGTTCAGAAGCTCCTGAAGTGAACAACAGGTCCCTCATGGGAACATAGAGGGGTAAGCTCCACACAAACATGCCCATTGTTAACCAAGTAAAAATTACCATTTGTTTAATGGTCTATATTAAAACATTCCCTCATGTACATTATTGTACTTGCATGTTACAATAACCTTGTGAGGTGGATATTATTTTTATTACTAGAAGCCCAATGCACGAAGATTCATGCAAGAATGGGCCTTCCTTTCCCTGGCTGCTGGCACCGCCTTTCAGCTCCGGCCCCAGAGCCACCTCTTTCCGCTCCGGCCCCGCCTTCCCACGCTGCCCAGAGGCCCTGAGCGGCTGGGGCAGTGCGGAACACCTGCGTCCCGCCCTGCCCCCAGCCACTCGGTGCCTGCACATGCAAATTAACCCGCCATCTTTGTTGGGTTAATTTGCATACTCATTCCTGATTGGCTGGTGGGTGTCATGAAGGCACGGTCAATTTGCATCTTTTTCTTTTATTAGTGTAGATGTCTATTTTGAACCCAGCAAATAATACTTTTATTGAGTATTTACCATATGCAAGATTAAATGATAATATACTTAGCATTCACTAATTATCTCATTGAATCTGTAAAAGATCTCAAAGAGGAAGCAACTACTTTTCAGGTGAGAAAACTTGAGGTTTATACTAGTAGAGGCTGTGCCTGAGGATGCAGGAGTAGCAAGTGAGAGAGCTAGGATTTAAAGTCGCTCATCTCTTAATCATAAAATTGGAAGTTAAATGACTTGCCCAAGGTCTCCCAGCTTGAAAGTTTAGGACTGGAATCGAGTCCATGGCTTATGATGATTTATTATTCATTTTTAAAAAACAACTTTATTCACATAGCATATAATTCACCTATTTAAAATGTAAAATTTGCCCAGATGGCATGGCTCAGTGGTTGAGCGTTGACCTATGAACCAGGAGGTCATGGTTTGATTCCCGGTCAGGGCACAGTTATTTTAGGTGAGCAATTTGTTAGGATGCTCAAGCTAGTAAAAGAAATGGTGTTGCTACATGGTTGTAAGAATTAGTTTCATATTTCTAAGACTATAGGAAGAATTTCTGGGATAATGTGATTCACCTTAAAAAGCATTTCAAAGTATTATATCTTCAAAATATAAGCCAATCATATATGTCTAGCTTGTTCACCATTAAAACTCTAGTACCTGCCATAGAGACTGATACATAGTATATATATTCAACAAAATTCTGTTGAATCGATTAATGGCGTGACACTTTGAAATGTTGAGGCTTTATCTGGAGATCAGTGGGGACTCACTGGAGGTTTCTAGCATGAAGATGCTATGTTATAAATAGTGTTTTATAAAAACTACTAGAGGCCCAGTGCACAACATTCATGCACTCAGGGTGGGGGGGGGTGGTCCCCCTCAGCCCAGCCTGTGCTCTTTAGCAGTCCGGGAGCCCTCAGGGGATGTCTGATTGACGGCTTAGGCCCACTCCCTGGGGCCTAAGTGGTCAGTTGGATATCCTTAGTGCTGTTGGACATCCTTAGCACGGCGGAGGAGGCGGGAGAGGCTCCTGCCACTGCTGCTGCACTTGCCAGTCAGCCCCGCTTGTGGCTGAGCAGTGCTCCCCTCTGTGGGAGCACACTGACCACCAGGGGGCAGCTCCTGCGTTGAGCGTCTGCCCCCTGGTGGTCAGTGTGTGTCATAGTGACCAGTCATTCTGCTGTTCAGTCGATTTGCATATTACCTTTTATTATATAGGATTCTCAAGGCAATGGGCAGAATAAACTGGAGTGGGTAAAGGCTGGATGCAGGGAGAGCAGCTAGGCTAGTCATATAATCTTCCTTTGGGGAAGAAGAAAGGTTAATAGTGGACTAAGGATAGTGGGAAAGAAGACTTATTTTGAGATTGAAGCAACTGGCAAATTTTCTGCCTAGAAGACAGTGAAAGGGATATTATCAAGATGGATGATGAATAATTAGTTAACTTTTGTAGCAGGTAGTTAATTTGAAAATTTCTACTCTCATTACTTATCTTTTTCCCAGTATTCCCTTACCCACATGGTCATTTGATTGGGCTTTCTTCATTGATGCTCAATTATCCACCACTTATTTTTTTCTAGAGCCATTACAGTCACCTTTTCTTGGAATATTTCGGATTTGTCAGACCTATTATAAAATTCCCAACAGATCTGTATAGGTTTGAGAAGTGCCTACATAGACAATAACTAGAACCTCTAACATGAGAGTGTATGGTGTCATAGAAGACAGGGAAGGGAGCGAGTGGGAATCCCTGACTTGGAATTCTCCCACCATCCGAGAGGTCTCAGACACCACACCTGTTCCAAAGCTAGAGCCCCACTTGCTCAGTGTAGCCCTGCTGGATCTGGTGGCTTTGGTTATGTTGCTCATTCGCATCAGACTCTAGCTGATAAAACGCCAGGGCAGTGGGAGATGGTTTCTGTATTTTCTCGTTGTTACTCTAATATACAGAAAAAGTGGGTCTGGGTAGAGTCTTCACCTTCCTCTCCAGCCCAGCCCAGCCCTGACCCTTCAGAATTTATGCAATGAACCCAGTGTGTCCACAGCAGTGATTCTCAACCCGTGTGCCACAGCAGGCACGCCGGTGTGCCACAGGAATTAATTAACGCCGGCAATACCTGACTCTTTCATCGGGGGCACTGACCTTTTTCCTTTAGATCGTCAAATAAAAATAAAAAAAATTACAACAGCCAACACAATAGCTGCCTAGTGTGCATGAATCAAAATTATACTAATTTTTTTTGTGATATCAGCAAAATATATATACATGTCGGGTGTCCCGCAGAATTTCAGTGATTAGTTCAGTGTGTCTGGAGACGAAAAAGGCAAATCGCAGGCCTACAGAGCTTAGCTGTCAGTGGACTCAAAACTGCTGGCCAGCCCTGCTCCCCAAGACCTCCCTCCAGGGTCTCTGGGGGCAAAGTCCCGCCCGTCCCACCCGGCTGACTTCCAAGGGGGTCCTTGGTTTCTAATTTTGCTTTGACCCCCACGCGACCGCGCAAGGCCTTCTCCCCACTAAGGGCCGAGCCCCCTCTTACCCCCCCCCCCAAGGCCACCGTGGTCTCCTCTTCCTCTCCAAAGCATCCTTAAGGGAGGCAGCAGAGCAGCTCTTGCTACTTTCTTTCTCTGGGACCAAAGCAGGAGGCTGGAAAGCCTCTCATAACAGCAACAGATATCGGTGATTATTTTAAATTAAAAACCCGGGGGAGGGGGAGACGGAGACCCCGACTGCACGCTCCACCGCCCCCGGGGACAAGAGCCCCGCCCGGCGTCGCAGCCGAGCGGCCAGCGCGTCCCCAGCGGCCACTGGACCCGGTGGGCTGGCCGGGCGGCGGGGAGGCCGGGCGGCGGGGCCCCGCCCAGCGCTGGCCGCTCCGCTGTCAGCTTCGCCGCGCCCCGCGGCGGGTCCCCGCGGCCACTGCGTCCCGGCGCGGCCAGGTGTCCGGCACCCGGGAGGCGTGCCCACGCCGCGAGCCGCCTTCCCACGGGCGGGCGCGTGTGCGCGCGGGTGTGCGTTTCGGGGCTCTTCCCTCCCCACGCCCTGCGGGGTTTCTCCTCCGCGCTCCCTGCCCGGGCTCCTGCTGCCTGAACCATGGCCGCGAGGGGTGAGTGGGGACCAGGTGGGCACCGTCCACGGACCCGGCGCGCAGGGCCCAGCGGGGCAGGGCGCGCACCAGGGCGGGCCAGGCAGGTGCGGGAGGGCGAGGGGCTGAGAGAGCCGCGCCGGCCCCGACCCGGCCCGAAACTTTGCCATCCGATCCCTGGGCTCTGGGCGGCTGGGTTGGTGCAAGGGAGCCCTCGCCCTTGACCTTGACCTCCGGGTGTGGGCGCAGCCCGAGGGCCAAGGTCGGTGCCTGGCTGGTCTGTACCAGCTGCAGGTCTGAGCTGGGAGGGCGTGGGGGATGGGCTCGCTGCTGCCGGTCCTGCCGGGGAGCCGCCTGGAGGGCCGGCCGGGAGGGAGGAAGAGGTATTTTTTTCCTCCTTTCTTGTTACCATTTTGCAGCTCGGTTATGGAAGGGATCCAGGGCTTGATGCGGTAAGATTTAAAGCTGCAGTGCTTACACCCCATTAAAAAAAAAAAAAAAGTAAATCCCCTACCTGTACTCCTCTTTGCATGAATCTCCGCCCCCCCCCCCTCCCATTTCCTTTCTGGAGTGAAGCAATTGTTGCAGGTGAAACGGATGAAAGAAAAAAAGCTTTTCAGGCGAGAGCGAAGGGGATCTGCTGCTCGCCATCTGGAGCCGGTGGTGATGCTGGGGCGGGCGGGTTAGTCAGACACGCGCCGCGGCTGCTACTATGAGTGAAAAATATTAAAGAAATCGAGTCACTGTGCAAGCTCGCCAGCAATTCACACGAAGTGACGTGGTTGCTTTGCCATAAGCATCGAAGGAAAATATTGATTATTTTTAGAAACTGTATTTGAAAGCAGTAAGTACCACCGCCTTGGATACCTTCAAACTTGGAGGAGTTGCAGTTAAACTCTGAAGGGTTAACCCTGCCTTTTTTTGGGGGGGGGGGGGTGGGGGGGCAGTTTAGGAATTTAATAACGTGCTGGGTGGTGAAGTGCTGCTTTTCAGGGTTCATTCCGGGGCGTGTAACAAATAGAGGCATTTCTAGCCAGAATGTTCGAATTCCTTTTGAAGGAAACTGGCCTTGGTTGATCTGGCAGTGCGGTTGGTTGGTTCTGAACCTGGAAACGGAGTGGTGAGGGTTGGGTAGAAGGACATAAATGGCCTTTGTAGATGCTGAGGCAATCCCTGCCTCACGGTGTTTAATACCAGTCATTTGTGCGTGTCAGGGAAAGAGAAAAGGGGGTGGGACAGATATGTTTGAGGGGGCCGGCTGTACGTCCGGGATCCTCTGGCTGGCTCCAGCTGTACGTCTCTGAACTGTGTTCAAAGACCGTGGCTTTCCCACATACCCTCTGTCCTCAGCACCGCCAGGAGCTTGTGGGAATGGCCCTCGTGGGTAGGAAAACTCTGTGGTCAGAGTTCACGTCTGACCCAGCTTTGCGCCACCCAAACCCTTAGTACAGGACCCTGCACACAGCAGGAGCCTTAGCATGCCCTAGGACAGTGGTCGGCAAACATGCGGCTCTTTGGCCCCTTGAGTGTGGCTCTTCCACAAAATACCACGGCCTGGGCGAGTCTATTTTGAAGAAGTGGCGTTAGAAGAAGTTTAAGTTTAAAAAATTTGGCTCTCTCAAAAGAAATTTCAGTCGTTGTCCTGTTGGTATTTGGCTCTGCTGACTAATGAGTTTGCCGACCACTGGCCTAGCTAGGAAGCATCCAGTTCCCTAGGAAGCCCCTGGCCCAGCCGCACTGTCTCCGCCCCCTCCCCCACACAGGGTCTCTGTGGTGTCTCCGAGGGTGTTAAATGAAGGGGGACCCAGTGGCTCAGAGGGCCAGAGCTCTGGACTGGGTCCCAGTTAGTTCTCCAGCATTTCCGCTCGAACCTGGTTTCCAGCAGGATGGCTTGGAGTCAGACATCGCCGTTTCACTCCGCTGTCTTGTTTCTCCTCCCAACCCCGTGCTGCTAATTAGCACTTAACTGTTTACAGCAGGCGGGCCACATGCGGGTGTTTTTGCCATGTTGTGTTTTTACTTCAAAATAAGATATGTGCGGTGTGCATAGGAATTTGTTCATAGTTTTTTTTTTAAACTATAGTCCGGCCCTCCAGTGGTCTGAGGGACAGTGAACTGGCCCCCTGTTTAAAAAGTTTGAGGACCCCTGTTTTACAGTCTGACTGATCTTGCAGGGGAGAGGGAAACCTGTGATAATAAGTATCAGTGACTGATGCTTTGTATATGATACACTTTCCATGTAGTGTATCCTCAGAGGAACTGAGGCAAGTGGATGCTGCTGTCACCTCCCCATTTTACAGATGAGGGAACTGAGGTTTGAAGGTCTGTGTCCTTTTCCTGAGTGAAGTGGCCGATCCCGATGTCCTCCCAGGTCCGTCTGACTTCTGAGCACATCCGCGTTGTCTTACTGCCTCTCTGTTATTAGTCCTTTGAATATTACAGTAAATATCACAATCATTGGTTTGAGAGAGAAGAGATGCTCCGTGTTTGAGATCTAAAGGAAATGGCCTTTGTAAGTAACTTGGGATTTCCAGCACATTCCGAAACATCTCCGTGGACATTAGGTAGTGACGAAGGGAGAGGAGATGAGCAGGGGCGGCTGTCTGTCCCTTCTGTGGTTGAGGCTGTAGGAGTGAGGGCGGTGGCTGGGCAGGACCGGCCTCAGACGCCCTCACTTTGGCGCGAGGGGTTTTCATTGCAGACCAGGCTGAGTGCCAGGTGGTATCCGCGGAAGGCAGAGGGGTGAGGGCTGCCATCGGCTCGACAGAGTGGCAGCCAAGCCCTCGGCTGGACAGTGGCTCGTTGGTGTGGCTGGGGTGCGGAGGGACGGACTGTAGGAGTCAGCTCCACCCATTTCTGCTGCCGTCTCAGTTCCGTGTTTACAGTGGAGCTTAACAAAGACTGTGACAGGGGAGACTGGTTCTGTGTCTTCCCTCCCTGCTTCCTGGACCTCTGCCTGCCGTACTCCGCGTTGCATCACTGCCTTTATCAGTCTCTCTCACGGTGATGTTGCAAAGATGAATGCACCTCGATTGCTTACGGGCGGCCGTTTTTCTGACCTGTATCCGCTACAGGCTTTCCTGTCTTTGAGGTACAGAACTCTCCAGGACTTTGTCAAACTGAAAAGAGACATTCGGTGGCTAAGTTTAGTCATTACTAATTTGGGTGCTAAAAAAATGGAAATTGCAGCACAACACCTCCTGGAAGTCCTTTGTTTTCCCTTTTGCATTTAAAATAAGTGGGTTCCAATCCAATCAGTAATCTTTTTCATGAATTAAATAGGTTTTGACATCAGTATTTCACATGAGGGAGAACCATGAGGGAGAACCATGGTTCAGGGAAGATTTTTGGAAGGTTAATTGTCCCCACATTGTGTCTGTGAACTGCATGACTTTTTAAAAATATTGAGACCTCCTGTGGAGAAGGCGGAGTCAGCCACACCTCCCAGGTATGGCTTGAGGTGATTGGTTTAGCAGAGCTGTATCTTGTTTAATTTATTTATTGAGACAATTTTATTCTCACCTCCCAATCCTATTCCCTTCTCCCATAGGCAATGATTCTAACACATTTGATATACGTGTCCTTGAATTTATAGTAAAATCAATTCTTAGACCAGTTCTTATATTTAAAGCTATAAATACCAAGTCATTGTGTGTGTGTGTGTGTGTGTGTGTGTGTGTGTGTGTGTTTTGAGGATTAATCAAATTCTTGTTTGGTAACTGATATCATGAACCTATATGTATTTCTGATCTTATGTGGAAGTTTAGATCCCTTAATGCAACAGCATGCCTTATTCTGTGAGGGACGAGGTAGACGAGACGGAAAATGGTTAGTCCCACTCCCTGCGGAACGCACACTGAGGCGTGTGGGTGTGTGTGCAGTCATGTACCCCTGATAAAGATCCCCGTGGAGGGATGACTCACCTGGTGTGGGAGGGTCACTCCCTGTGACCGGAGACAACGGGAGCCGCTGCCCTTCGGAGGAGGTGGGACGGGAGCTGGATCTCGGAGGGTCAGTGGGGACGTGGCAGGCAGGAGGCTGAGGGTGTGCTTCCCTCTCAGAAGCCATGGAACGCAGGGGCTGTGGGCAGGAAGGAGCCTGAGACGTGGTGGGGGCGATCGAGATTGGCAGTGAGGAGGGGAAGAAGGCTGGGGACGATGAAGGGACGATGTAGGAAGCCAGCAATCCTTCACAGCAAAGGCTGCTCCTGAGCAGAGAAGTGCAGATGCAGGGAAGGGAAGTGCGAGGTCTGTCAGTACATCCAGAGGAACTCACCCCTGGCTGGTCTGCCGCCCACGATATTCCATATTCGGCGTGAGTTACATCTCATCCTGGCCACGATTCTCACTTGGGTAGAAGCTTGCCCAAAGCCCGCTCCTGGGTTCCCTCCCTTTCATATGGCAGGTTAGGCTCTCTGAGCCCTGACCTTGGTTTCCTACCTGACACCAGAGCATCCCAGGACCAAGAACGCCGGCACACGGGAGGCCGAAGGCACACAGCCCGGCAGCATGTTTGGCTGTGGCCGGAGGAGGGGGAGAGGGAGGCCATGTCCCCAGGGGAAGCGTGCATTCTTCACTCATCATATGTTCGCAGGCGCATGACTGGTTCCCTCAGTTCTAGAGAGGAACAAAACAGCTCTCATGCAGAGAGCCCTTTAAAATGAAAGACGGAATTTAGTGAAATTTATAATCTTACACGGTAAATTAGTCTTCATCCTCTTCTGGGAGAAACATTTCTTTTTCACGAGCCTGTGGTTTCAGGTTCTTCTGGAACTTCATTCACGATTGTTCATCGACATAAGTAGCGCTAGCCACTCGATACAATTTGACATTGTGTTGCTCCATTCATGAGACACTGTTTATTAAGACTTGAACTGGACTTCACCTGTGGCTGCCATTGTCTGAGCAATCACTGGTTTCCAATGTTCTTGGGTAGCAAAAGGAAAAAGGATGAGAGTGCTCAGCATTTCACCCTCATTAAAGCAACAGTCTCTAAGAATATCATCCATCCATCCATCCATCCATCCACCCACCCACCCACCCATCCGTCCATCCTTCCCATAGACATCTATTCAGCCTTCCTAGAGTTCACCATCAAACACCCATCGTTGAAAATCCAGCTGCCTGTCTCATTACATCTTACAACATCACACTAGGAAGTGACAGCCATGTTGCCGCCACTAGACCAGTGGAGTGGGGTGTTCTCTCTCCAGATGTGCAGCACCAGCCATGCATGGCAGCTGTGCCCAAAAGGACCTGTGTTTTGTTCACTTCCCTTAAGTCCTTCTTGAGAGGCACCATGGTGACACTGTGACAAGACTAAAAAGACACCCTGCACCATGGACAGAGTAAGCCCTGTGTTTCCGGTACGCTCCACTGGGGTGCCCACATCTCTAGCTCTTGTATTCTCCCTTGCAAGAGCGAGGGAGTACTCTTCGCTGCCTTCGTGAACACCTCGTGGTCTAGAATACAAAGGTCATCGTCCTGCCACAGATGACAGCCTGGGGCCCAAACCAACTCACCCACCAACTGGAGGGGAAACTGTTTTAAGGGAGGAGGGAGGAAGGCAGAGAGAAGGAGAGCAGTAGAGGGATTGATGCAGATTAAGTAAGACTATTAAAAGGGAGATGTTGGATTTGAGTGTAACTTAAGTATTCGCTAGTGTAAATCGAGTCATCACATTTTTCTTTATTGAGAATAGGATAGAAGTTGGTGGAGTTGCAATTTATATTAGATATAAAAGGGATTCCACAGTTAAGAAAACACATGCTTTCTTCTCTCCCCTCCCCCTAAGAACATGTAGAAATGCCAACCATTTATCTGAAAATCTCTTGACAGCAAGAAGGTGGTGTGATGCACAGTGGTTAACTCTTTGGATCTTTCAGACTTCCTCACTGTTCTTCAGCCAGCTAATATTTATTGAACCTCCTTCCTAGAGTAGCCAGATTTATTTCAGATCCATTCCTGGGCTGATGATGCTAAAGTATTAATTAATGAAGTCACTTAACAACTATCCATTGAGCTCTCAGGGGTGAGGATTGTCATGATTTGCGGGGGGAGAAATAGTAAAGGGTGTTAGAGTTTGTGACTGTATGAGGCTGGGGCGAATAGGGGCTGATCAGCATGTATGGCTCACTTTGAAATGTCTAGTATATTTTACATGTACCATGTAAGTCATCATCCACATGGGACACTTCCGCTAAACCTGGGCGGATACCGAGATAACAGAGTTCAGTGGGGCTATCCTAGGTAAACTGGGACGCTGGCCTTCCTAACAAGTAGAGTTTTTAGCTAGCATTCCTTCATCTCAAAAGGTAGGGTTTTGTTCAGTATCTGAGCATCTGCCTGTAATATTAACTGCATCATATATTATTTACATCAAAATTAAACACTGGCCCGGCCAGCATGGCTTAGTTGGTTGAGTGTCGACTTATGAACCAGGAGGTCAAGGTTTGATTCCCCATCAGGGCCCAGGCCTGGGCTGCAGGCTCTATTCCCAGTGTGGGGGTGCAGGAGGCAGCCGATCAATGATTCTCTCTCATCATTGATGTCTCTCTCTCTCTCCCTCTCTCTCTCTCTCTCCCTCTCTCTCTCTCTCTCTCTCTCTCTTTCCCCCTTCCTCTCTGAAGTCAGTGAAAAAATATTTTTAAAAAGTACTGGGCTGGCTCTTTCCTCCTCTTCCATCCAGCACATTTCTAGGCTCTTTCCTCTCATGGGAAGTTGGTGCGCTCAGGTGTAATGGCTGTTGTAGACGGACAGTTAACAGTAAAAGGCATTTTGGAAATTCCAAAGAAATTTTGGAATAGCTGTTGCTGTTTTCTTTTTTTTAATCTTTATTTTTTAAAATATTTTTATTGATTTCAGAGAGGAAGGGGAGAGAGAGAGAGAGAGAGAGAGAGAGAGAGAGAGAGAGAGAGAGAGAAACATCAATGATGAGAATCATGAATCGGCTGCCTCCTGCACGCCCCCTACTGGGGATTGAGCCTGCAACCCGGGCATGTGCCCTGACTGGGAATCAAACCGTGTCCTCCTGGTTCATAGACCAATGCTCAACCACTGAGCCACACCGGCCAAGGCTGTTGCTGTTTTCTTTTGTAATTCACATGATAGTTTCCTTCTATTGGGGTAAATATCTAGAGAAAAACGATTGTGGGAAGGAACTGTTGAGTGCCTTTGGTACCCCCGCAGTCATTTTAAACAAGGGGCTCTATTTCTCCTAATTAACGTGGTACCGAAGCTGCTTTAAAATGTGTAGCGCCATAAACCTGTGGTTATTCTCGGTCTCACTCCCTACGCCATGACTCTCTGCCAATATATTTGAAATTTGTTTCCCCCAGCACATTTTATTGAGAAAATTATCTAATATGCATTTACCACTATACAGAAATTGTCCATATTTTGTTTCATAATTAGTGGGTGGGCAAGACATTATTTAGTAGATGCATTTAGAAAGTCCTTTATATTATTGAGCTCTGCATTAGAATGAAAATGAAAGCAGGAACTGTGGGTCAAGCGCTCAAAATTACTTGCTCAGTGATTAGAGATCATATGATTTGGGTCCTTTGTTAGATAATTATTTAGGCTCATAAGAGGCAGAGCTCTACGTGCATAATTATTGTTATTCACATTTTAATAAATTGAAGTTCTCAGTTTTGTACACTGTGTTCTTCCTCCAGCTCTTTAACATGATTACGTATGGGAATAATAGTGGATGGTACATATGTAGACTATATGAGAGTCCATTGACAAATTGTTTGCCTTAGAGAAGATATCCTATAATATGTTTTGCTTACAACTGTGTCCAAGGTCTTGAGTTGCGCTTTTCTTTCTCACTTACTGAGAATTTATCTGAAAAACACATCCACAGCAGAGTAGCACCGGAGAGCTGAATGGTAACAATGAAGGGAAATGAGGACAATGAAGTAAACAGCTATTTCTGGCTTTTAGCTCCAAATGGGAATGAACAGAAGGAGAGGAGTCCCAGAGTCTGGGGGAAGAGAGAGGGGGGGGGGGGGAACCATAATTTGTAAATGTTACCAAAAAATGCAGAAAAGAGGTTGGATGGCAATCTCTAATGGATTCTAGAGAGATTGTTGTTGTTCTGTGTTAAACAAGGGAATCGTTATTTTGATTCATTTAAGCATTTGGGTATCAGTGATGGTTTAGTTTTATCAGCAGTTCCTTAGTTTCTATTTATTTTAGGGGACTCCATGCTCTGGTTAGACACTTTATATGAATTGTGGAACTGCAGTTATGAAGAATGTACTCATTTATTCTGTCATTTAGTAAGTATTAGTTGGACACCTAGGTGCTCAGGTTGTTCTAGATTCTGAGGTGAGACAGCCAAATGGTCAAAACAAGAGAAGATGGTGGCTTAGAGCAGAGGGCAGAACAGCAGGTGAGAAGTCCTTGGATTCTGGAAATACTTCTAAGGAAGTGCCTATAGGACTCGCTGATGGGTTGGAAGCGTAGAGGAAAAGAAAAAAGGAGAATTGTGGATAACTCCATTTTTTTTTTTTTTTAGCAACTGAGAGAATAGCACGTCAATTTCTGGGATGAGGAAGAGTGTAGAAGGAGCAAGTTTGGGGTGTGGAAGAATCAAGCATTTTGGACATTTAAGTTTGAGATGTCTCTTAGCCATTCTATTATGAAGATATTTATAATGCCCATTTTACAGATAGAGAAAATGAGGCATAGAGAAGTCAAGAAACTTGCCTGAGATCATCTGGCTCATAAGGGGTTGATCAAGGTTTAAATTCAGGTCTTGTTCATGCTGGAGTACGTTTTATCCGCCACAATGCTGCCTCTTCACATTCGGCTGAAACATGAGCCAAGAAAATAATGTATCTGGTTTTCAGTTCTTAATTATTTATAATTTCCCATTATGCAAGATAATTTTCTGCATTTTTAAACATGGCTTATTTTTAAGGGGGGGGGGGAAGTCCTGTCATCGCATTATTCCAAATTCTACCATTTATCAATATTATCATTGTTAGCATTACAAAATCGCTACTGAGACATGAAGAAGCATATTCTATGATGATGCCATTCCTTCATTCATTTGCTCATTCATTCACTCATTCGATGAAACCACAGAGTTCTTGCTCTGGGCCAGGCTGGCAGAGGGGAGGGGGAGGTGAGAGTGTATGGCAGTTGCTCTTCTACTCACAGAGCTCCCAGACTGATGGAGGAGAGAGACCTGTGTCCAGAGTGTGTAGCGCACTGTGACCTGGTTTGATGGTGGTGCATACAAGGTGTTGCAAGAGCACAGAGGAAACGCACAGCTGATTGGATTGCTGTGGAGCCAAAGCAAGTGATACTGGAATGGGGCCTTGCAGACTGAGTTGAATTTGCCAAATGGAGAAGTGGTGGGAAAGCGTTCCAAATACGGGAAACAGCATGCTTTTTAAAACTGAAAAACACAAAGGTAATTAGCATATTACATTTTAGAAATAAGACATTTGAAGTTAAACATCAGATACAAGGACCCTATGAGGAAAACTTTAAAACTACATGGAAGGACATACAAGACTGAAGTCATTGGAGAGACCTACTATGCTCTTGGATGATCTGGCACAATATTGTAAACATGTTCATTTTCTTTAAATATCTTCATAGAGGAAGTAAAATTCCAACTAAAATGTCAACAGAATCTTTTCTTAGAGACATGGAAAAATGACACTATTATTAATTTTGTAGAGCAAACGAAATGAAATTCTGAAAAAGAAGTGTAATCAGCCTTACCTGGTTTGGCTCACTGGATAGAGAGTTGGCCTGAGGACTGAAGGGTCCCGGGTTCGATTCCGGTCAAGGGCACGTGCCTGGGTTGCAGGCTCAATCCCCAGTAAGGGGCATGCAGGAGGCAGCCAATCAATGATTCTCTCTCATCATTGATGTTTCTCTTTCTCTCTCCATCTCCCTTCCTCTCTGAAATCAGTATATATATATATATATATATATATATATATATATATATAGATAGTTATATATAAATATATAAATATATAACTATATAGTTATATATATAGTTATATATATATGAACACACCCCCATTTTTTAAAAGAAGTGTAATCAAGAGAGATTAGCCCTACGTAATATTAAAACACAATATGAAACTATTTTGCTGGGGGCTCTGATCACCTCTCCACCGCCCACCTGCCTGGCCACTAGTCTCTCTCAACTGCTTTGGCCAGAGGCTCTTTACCGCAGAGGACCTGATCCCAAGGTGCAATTTAGAAAACTAACTAATTCAGAGCTAAAAAGCTAAAAGCTTATTTTCAACCCTTAGAGCTATAATCTCACTGTCCAGGGATACTCTTTTGATATAAAAGAGCAATCTATAATAATAAAGGCATAATATGTTAATTAGACCTGATGGAGCCAGGGCTGCGAGGGAAGCCTGGTCCCGGGTGCCAGAGGGAAGCTGGTGCCGGCAGCGGGGGAAGGAAGGCCTACTCTTGCATGAATCTCGTGCATCGGGCCTCTAGTATAACCATAAAGTGAAATTCAAACAGAACAATTTAAATAATACCAATGAAAAGTGCAAGGTCTCCCTCCCCTGAAGTAACACTATCCTCAGTTTTTTTGAGATTTCACTTCAAGAAAAAAGTTATGTGTATACAAAGACACTAAAATCAATCCATTTATTACCTACAAAACTACTACCTACCTAACTACTTACTTAACACACACACACACACACACACACACACACGCAACACATTGCTACCCTGGCCATGGGGCTCAGTTGGTTGGAGTGTCATCCATACACTAAAAGGTTTCAAGTTCGATCCCCAGTTGGGGCACATCCTGGAAGTGGCCCATCAATATTTCTTTCTCATATTGCTGTTTCTCTCTCCCTTACTCTCTCTTTCAAAATAAAAACCAAAACAAAACATATCCTCGGGTGAGGATTAAAAAACAACAAAAGAATCACATTGCCCTTTTTACATACTGTATCTTGAGATCTTGCCATATCAGCACAGACAAATATAGCTTATTTTTTAAGACTGCATGGTGCCCATGCATGAGGTTGCACCGTACCTGATTTAACAGTCCTTTCCTGGTCGATACTTTGTTTGCTTTTATAGTCAGCGCTGCACTAAACATGTTTGTGCTGAGATTTTTAGGACGTAGCCGTCCATATTAGACTGTAATTTTCAATGAGGTTTCACTGATGCCTCAGAGAAAATGGTAAGGGAACTGGTCCAGAGAACACTTCAAAGCCCCTCTGTGGTTGGGTTGGCTGGCCCTCTCCTGGCTGCCGCCTGCCTGGCCCCCTTCAGCCTCTGCCCAGCCAGGAACGGCTTGTTTCTGCAGCAGGAGAAAATGTTACAGAAGTTTCCTGCATTTCTGCCAAGAGATGGACCACTTCTAGCCCAGAGGGGGAAAAAATATTTTCTCTCACTTCCTCTAAAGCCAACCTCATTGCCTGTTACGGGATTAAGTTTCTCTTGATTGATCCATTGTATTTAGGACTAGAGATTAACAAAATAGTCTGGTGCTGAGCTATTTCCCAAAGGCTGGATTATTTATTCTTATTCATGGTTACTTGTTGCCGTCAGTTAAAAAAACAAAACCTGAGCCCAGCCGGCGTCGCTCAGTGGTTGAGCATCAACCTAGGACCCAGGAGGTCATGGTTTGATTCCCAGTCAGGGCACATGCCTGGGTTGCAGGCTCAATCCCAGTAGGGGGTGTGTAGGAGACAGCTGATCAATGATTTTCCTTCATCATTGATGATTCTATCTCTCACTCTCCCTTCCTCTCTGAAATCAATAAAAAATATTTAAAAAAAAAACAACAGCCCTGACTGGTGTGGCTCAGTGGATAGAGCGTCGGCCTGCAGACTCAAGGGTCCCAGATTCGATTCTGGTCAAGGGCATGTACCTTGGTTGCGGGCGCATCCCCAGTGGGGGGTGTGCAGGAGGCAGCTGGTTGATGTTTCTCTCTCATTGATGTTTCTGACTCTCTATCCCTCTCCCTTCTTCTCTGTAAAAAATCAATAGAATATATTAAAAAACAACAACAACAACAACAACGAAAATTGGTTCTTTTTCAGTTGAGTCCAAGTGTCCCTATTCTAAAATAATGAAAATGGCAGCAGGCCCTCCACGGGAGGAGGGGTTGGGTGAGGAGTGGGAGACTTGGGCTCTGCCTTGAGTTCTGCTCTTCCAGCTGTGTGACCCTGGATTCCGCTCTTCCAGCTGTGCGGCCCTGGGTTCCACTCTTCCAGCTGTGAGGCCCTGGACACACCACACAGCAGACCCTCTTCTGAGAGCCCCATTCCCTATTCCCATCTCTTTCCTGGACGATCTCAGAAGACTCTCCACTTTTCCAAATCCCGAAACTGAAACTGAATTCCCAGAGCAGATGACTCAGTGTTACTTTGCCTGGATTCCTGAGTGTTGAACTCTTGGCTGGAGTGTCAGCAGACGGAGCAGAGATTGGCGGCGTGTTATGTAATGTTACTTGGGCAAAGGGGTTGGGAAGATGCTGGCTGCCACCTCCAGTCACGGCACTAGCATTTTAGGCTGTTTGTCACTTTTGCTTTTGCAAGATGTGACTCCTGCTTCACCAGGAGGGCTGGTGCGTTCCCGAGAAAGCTGTGATGGCTTGGGTGTTCTCAAGCCAACAAAAATGAAACTCCTTCTTGAGCAGGTTGTTGAATTCCATTTTTAATGACATTTATAACATATTCTGGTTGAGGACCCCAAAGCTGAAACTAACAGTGGGCCCATTTTGCCCTTAGAAAGGGTCATATGATAGGCATTAGGTTTGTTGGTGTAATTTATTTGGAAGCATTGACTGATAAAGCTTAATGTAAGAACATCAACTCTAATTTATAAGAGAATTTAAATGCCAACTTTTGTATGGAGTCAAAAGAACTAGGAAAATGTCAATATCTTCCCCCCCCCCCCCTTATGTCTCTTCCTGTTGTTTCTGGTAACAAACAAAATATCAAACATTTATTTGGAAAAGAGGAAATGCAAATGTGAGCAATGAGGATTATCTACTTGAGTCTTCACTCAGAGCAGCACTGGTTTCCCTTATAAAGTTCTTTGACTTTCAGGAAAGTGTTAGTAACTGAGGACTTTTTTTCTCTTATTTTTTTTTTTTTTTTTTGGTTAATCCTCACCCGAGGATATTTTCCATTAATTTTTAGAGAGAGTGAAAGGAAGGGGGAAAGCTATAAAGAGAGAAACATCCGTGTGAGAGAGACACATCGATTTTAGCCTCCCTCTTGCAACCAGGTACATGCCCTTGACTGAAATCAACCTGCTACCCTTCAGTCCTTGGGCCGATGCTATGTCGACTGAGCCAAACTAACTGGGGCTCTTTCTATTCCTTTTGTTGAAATTGGTAATTAAGTCAGGTTCCCCATCAAGCGCTTCAGTCTTCGGAATCATGATGGCCAAATTACGCAACGTCTTTCCCAAGAAGTAAGGAAGGGAAGTATTGATAGGTAAGCCGGGGAAAGGCCTGGCATACCCACTGGCTGTTCATACAGTGGCCACACTGACTTCTACTTTTGTATTACCCACTGCAGAATACAACATTCCTCGTGGAATTGGTGTTGGCATGCTAAACGTCATCTATAAAATACGACTTTAATGCCTGTTAGCATAACATTTTTTTTTGAAAAATCATTTTACTATCTTATTGACTGGGTCACATAAAAGGGATGACAGTTAGTGGAAATTTATTTCATTAATAGAATGTTAGAGGACAGATGCTTTATAGGAGATTGTTGTCATATGTAATGCACTTTAAAATTTAGTAGCGTGCTTATGGAGGTTATGAATATATCTACCCTCTGGTTTGTTCAAAGTGTTATCAACAACACTTTTACTTCCCCAAGCTGTCTCTTCTCAAATTTATTTCCTAGTCTTTCTCTGGGTTTTGTGTTCTGCTTAAACTAGATTATGCATATATGTGCTCTTATTAAGAATACATTGGAATTTACTTCTTTACAGGAATATTGTTAATCATTTCATAAAGTTATGACCAAAGACCCTAGTGGAGGTAATTTGACAGGCTTGACTTTATTTGGGGAGCATTATTCATGGATACTGTTACCCACCTGAGTAGTAGGAACAAGATCTTAGTCAAATCTCAGGCAATAAATATTTATTGTCTTAAGAGCAGTAGCTGCAGCAGTGCCAAAAACAGATTTTTAAAAATGCTTGCCGCCCTAGCCGGTTTGGCTCAGTGGATAGAGTATTGGCCTGCGGACCAAAGGGTCCTGGGTTCGATTCCAGTCAAGGGCACTTACCTTGGTTGCAAGCTTCTGCCCGGCCTGGGCCCTGGTCTGGGTGCATGCAGGAGGCAACCAAGTGATGTGTTTCTCTCACATCGCTGTTTCTCTCTGTCTTTCCCTCTCTCTTCCACTCTCTCTAAAAGTCAATGGAAAAAGATCCTCGGGTGAGGATTGAAAAGAGAAAAAGCAGGAGGAGAGAAAACAAGTCCTATGTGGAGTGAGAAAATTCTTGTCAGAGAGAACAGCCGTTACAATCCTGAGTCAGGAATATGGTTGGAGTGTCTCAGGCACCATGAGGCTAAGAGGGAGCGGCAGAGGGAGGCTGCGGGTCTGGGGGGGTCTGAGGATTGGTCCTGAGCTGTCCTATGAACGAAATTAAGGACTTTGGCTTTTACTCTGAGTGAGCTGGGAACCACTGGAGAGTGTTGAGCAGATAAACACACTTCTGCTAAATGTTGGCCTGAACTGAATATACCTTTAAAGAAAACATGAGAAGCCTTGATCTGTGGCTTCGGCTTGTTTATTGATATAGTATTTGGTCATCCTTGGGTTTGTGGTGTGTTTGTGTGTGTGTGTGCATGCACGCATGTGCAGGCATGTGCACATGTGTGCAGGGCCAGGACTAGGGTGAGGGGAATAAGACCACCCTGAGAGTGATGTCTCCTTAACTTCTGCACCCCAGGCACCCCACGCCCCTCGCCCCAGCCCTGCCCTGCATATGTGTGTTTACTGTTTCCATGTGTGAATCACTATGAATAAAGTTTCGCTCTGGCTACTGTTACTATTTGTAGCTAGCGAACAAACTGCATGTCCTGTGCCGCAGATCACTTACACGGTCGGGGCGAGAAAGGAGCCGGTGCGGCCAACAGCTAAGAGGGGTCATTGCCTAACACTCGCTTAGAGCAGGTGGCATCATCCGGAGAGCGAGTGAGGGCTCCAGGCAGGAACCCCCTCCCTTCTGTGGTTTCAGAAAGGAAAAGCTGTCAAACCAGATAGCCACCCCGCAAAGGGTGTGACTCGGCTTAGAGATCAAGATGCCCGAGGAGAAATCATTGTATTCTCAGTGCACCACGACTGTGGGAATGCCACATCCAGTAAACGGTTCATTCTGGCCTCGTGTGTGAGATCGCAACCGATCCCCTGGGACCCAGGTTACGTGCAGGTGCGACAGCTGCCGAACCTCTCAGCTGCCATCCCTGCCTGGCCTTCTGTGATATGCACCGGGACGTTTCAGTGTTTTTGAAAGCAGGTGAGGTGGAGGGAAGGGATGAATCTATTGGACATGCATTCACATTGAACAGAGTGAGCTGGGCACACACAGGACCTCCGGAGGCCTGGGGCTGCGTGGAAACCTGCAGAGATGATATTTTCATTGTCTCTGTGTCTGTCTCGGTATATCTGACAGTAGAAGCATAACTTTAGAGTCGCACTGCACTTTTCTTTCTGGATCGCATGTACACTGAGTGGCCAGATTATTATGATCTCTGAATGCATAATAATCTGGCCACTCAGTGTATATGCTATATAATAAAAGGCTAATATGCAAATTGTCCCCTCGACCAGGAGTTCGACCAACAGGCAGGCTGGCCAACCACCCATGTCCCTCTCCCTGGCCAGGCTGGCTGGAACCCACCCATGCACGAATTCATGCACCGGGCCTCTAAATATATATTAGAGGCCCGGTGCATGAGATTCGTGCACTGGGGTGGCAGAGTCCCTCAGCCTGGCCTGTGCCCTCTTGCACTCTGGGACCCTTCAGGGGATGTCCACTTGCTGGCTTAAGCCCAATCCCCCCAGGGATCGGACCTAAGCTGGCAGTCAGACATCCATCTGACATTTTGGGGTTCTCACAGTCTGGGACATCCTCGCTCCTTACCGCCTGCCTGAAGCAGAGGCAGGAGAGGCTCCCACCACCGCTGCTAGGCTCACCAGCCATGAGCCTGGCTTCTGGCTGGGCAGCTCTCCCACTGTGGGAGAACACTGATACCAGGGGTCAGTTCCTGCACTGAGCGTCTGCCCCCTGGTGGTCAGTGCATGTCATAGTGAACAGTCATTCTGCCATTTGGTCGATTTGCATATTACTCTTTTATTACATAGGATACATACACACACACACACACACACACACACACACACACACACACACAGAGTGGCCAGATTATTATGCGTTCAGAGATCATAATAATCTGGCCACTCAGTGAATATAGGTTGCATAGTGCAAGCTGGCCAACCAAAGACAGTCTCTATTTCCATGTCTGTCTGCTACTGTGTATGCTTGCTAAGAACTGAAAAATAATATACATAGAGGATAGCTGCAAATATAGGCAGCCCAAGTCTCCAAACTTAGCTCACGGTTCCTGTGAAAAGGGGAATTGTTCCAGCACAGGACTTCACATAGCTTATACAGATTTTCCTCATCCTTTCGGCAGTTCAGCAGTTCCAGTGTGATTGTGTCCTATGAAGTGTGGTCAGTGTCGAATAAAGCCTTTTAAGTAATTAATTTCCGGTAACGCTCTTCCTTAATTTCGAGAATATAAAGAAAGCAACCACAATTGTAAACCGGGTCATTTGTACAAATGGGCCGTTGTTATCAACATCACTCATCTCCCCTTGTTACTCCACTCCATGGATCTCTGCCTATTAATTTCCTACAGATTGGCCTTGATTGTGTGGCTCCCTGATCAGAAAGCTTTCAGGACCCCCGTTGCCTCTTTAATTACCTTCAGATTCCTCCACCGATGCCTTCGGGGCTTCTTTGCGGATAAGTACCAGGATGTTTTTAATATTCGTGGAGGGAGGAGTGGAATTCATTGGCCATGCGTACACATTGACAGGGTGGAGAGACGGGCACACACAGTGGAAATGACTTCTGATTAATTCATTTTCTACAGCGTGATGGCATGATCGCAGTGGTTCCCCTACGCAGGGAGCTTCCGTGCCCCGCCCCCTCCCATTGCTCTGAGTTGACCTTCAGATTCCTCTCCTCTCACGTGTTCAAGACTTTTTAGGACCCGAGTGGCCCACTTCGCTCTTTTGTCTTTGAAACCATTGCTTAGGTCAAGCCTAAACACAACTGTGTTTTTTACTCTATTTCCACTTGGAATACGCTTTTCTTCATGAATTTCTGACAAAATGGTCTCTATTTTTTAAGGCCCATCTTATGTGCTACTAGAGGCCCGGTGCATGAAAATTCATGCACTGGAGCCGGGGGGTGGGGGGTGGGGAGATCCCTCAGCCCGGCCTGCCCCCCTCTCACAGTCTGGGAGCCTTCAGGGGCAGGAGGCAACCCGGTGATCAGGGGAAGGCGATGCCCTCATCACACCTCTGCTGCTGCCACTGCCGGCAGCACAAGCCTCGGGCGGCCCTGGGTGGCTGGGCAATCACCATCGATGCTGCCATCTTTGAGGGTGTGGCAGTCAATTAGCATATTTCCTCCTTATTGTCTGTGGGCACTGCCATCTTTGTGAGGGCGTGATGGTCAAATAGCATATTCTCTCTTTATTAGATAGGATGATGACTCTGTGAGAGGGGGTGGGGGAATCACTAGTTTTTTGGAGCCTCTGATCTTGAGTAATAATTTTCTTAGCATTATAGAGACATACATGCTTGTTTTAATTATATTCCTTGTACTTAGGAAACATTTCTCTTTTTTTGTTTTGTTTTGTTAATCCTCACCCGAGGATATCTTTCCATTGATTTTTAGAGAGAGTGGAAGAGAGAGGGAAAGATAGAGAGAAATATCGATGTGAGAGAAACACATCAGTTCAAACCCCAGCACTGCCACTCCCCACTGGGTAACCCTGGGCATGTGCCCTCACTTCTCTGTGCCTGTTTCCTCATAAGCAGCGAGTTTCTCATAGGGTTGTTGAGAGAATTACATGTGGTCATACAATGCTTGGCATATAATAAACACCCAATTAATATTTGCAATTACTGTTTGCAAATATAATACTATTTAATCCTAACAAAAACTCTGTGAGGTTTGTATTGGCCCTATTTTGAAGATGAGGCGAGTAAGACTGAGGAAAGTAAAGCCACTCACCCAAGGTCACACAGCGAGGAAATGGCAGAGCTGAGGTTCAGACCTTGGACTCTTTGACGGCTCTGTGTGTCTTGCCCATTTAAACATTTGGCATGGTGCCGTGTACCTCGCAGGAGCTTAACCAACATTTCTTGAGTTGAAATCATGAGGTAACAAAATATACTAAGAAAGCATGAGTCTGAGTTCAGATTTTGCCTCTGCCTCTTACCGGCAGGTGTTTCCTCCTGTGTGATGTGCCTGTGGGTTGACGAATAGGAAGGCCTGTGTCTGGCTCTGAGAATTTGATCTAGTTGAACCAATCATGTTGAAATGCCAGGACTGGGAGGCCAAAGTACAGTGTGTTGACATAATAAGTCCTGAAGTACAATTTTTACAAATGCTCATGATTTACCATTCTCTCTCTCTCTCTCTCTCTCTCTCTCTCTCTCTCTCTCTCTTCTGAGTCATGGAAAAAAATCAGTCAGCTTGCACAGAGGCACACCTAGTTCTGTTTGCTCCTGTGTGGCTGTAACTCCCTAGTCATCAAACGAGGGGACAGACAGGAGGAGCTTTGCTCTCCAGGGAATCTTTGAATTGCCATTGTCGTCCCTTCTCTAACATCCTTGATGTACTGTTAGGAACCACGTTAGGTAGGGACTTCTACCTGGACTCATTCCCTATTCATTCAACTTAAACTAGCGATAGACAGATTTACAAGAACATAATAAAGATACAGCAAAGCATAGAAGTAAAATGGATATTTTAGGAGTGGGATGTCATGGAATCAAATAAGCTGGCTCTTGGTCAGATATAATCTTTAAATATATATATATATACACATATATATACATATATACACACACACATATGCACACACACATACATATATATATATATATATATATATATATATATATATAATTGATTTTAGAGAGGAAGGTGGAGGGAGAGAAACATCAATAATAAGAATCATCTATCAGCTGCCTCCTGCACGCCCCCTACTGGGGATCGAGCCCACTGTCCAGGCATGTGCCCTGACCAGGACTCGAACCATGACCTCCTGATTCATAGGTTGATGCTCAACCACTGCGCCACACTGGCCAGGCCAGATATAATCTTAAAGGTGGGCAGGATCAGGTAGGGCCAGGTAGTTAATAATAATGCTGGAGAGTGAAATCGATGACTCTTGGTTTAGATGTAGCAGTGTGATGCTAAAGCACGCGACATGAATTTTATGGAAAGACGAACTGAGGGCGTGGTCAGCGAAAACACATGTTCTATTTTCCCTCATGCTTTTCCTGTAATTTCGACGTTACACAGACGCGCGTGATTATCCCCTGTTTCTTTGAGCGAGATTCTAACACTGGAGTCATGTTTCTGTACAGGCATGTTTGAGAACACTGGCGCCTTGTTCAGTCAGCTTCTTTCTAAATCCAAAGTTAAGTGGGATGTCCAGGTTCCATCCAGACATCTGCGAACCCAGGTTGGCATTTTAGTGCAGAAGATGTATAAATGCAGACGCAAACCCAGTTCCCCCAGGACCTGCCAGCCAGTGAGCATAAACGAGGGCATAGTCAGGTGCGTGCCCAGTGCCGCTGGCCCAGTAGCCTCACGTGAAACATTGGAAGAACTCAGCATTTCCCTCCCCGAAAGCCTCCCCCACCTCCTCTGGCAGAGCCAAGAAAGTGTCTCATTAGTCTGTGAAGAGCTTAGCATGTTCTCGTGTAAGCTTCTCACTGGTCACTGCACACAATTTACAGCGGACCCTGGGAATAACGTGAGAGTTAGGGTGCAGTTGAAAACCCATGTAGACCTTGTGGCTCCCCCAAAACTTAGCTACTAATAGCCTACTGTTGACCCAGAGCCTTACCGACAACATAAACAATTGATTAATACGTATCTTGTATGTGATATACGGGGTGTGTACACACATTTTGAATAATGACAGATGCAGTGTTCATTAAGATACATTTCATTTTCAAAACTGAGCTATCAGCTGTTACAGTGTGTATACTTTTTTTAGGACATCCTTATGTTATACTAGAGGCCCAGTGCATGAAAATTCATGCACTGGAGAGAGGGTCCTTCAGCCTGGCCTGCCCCCTCTCACAGTCTGGGAGTCCTCAGGGGCGGGAGTCAACCCGGCGATCAGGGGAAGGTGACACCCCATCACACCTCTGCTGTTGCCACTGCCAGCAGTGCAAGCCTCAACCGGCCCTGGTTACCTGAGCCTTGGGCAGCCCTGGGCAGCTGGGCAGTTGCCATCCGAGGCTTGCCTGTGCCTTAGGCCAGTTCTGGGTGGCTGGGCAGCTGACATCTGAGGCTTGCCTGCGCCTCAGGCATCAGCTGGGCAGCTGCCATCTGAGGCTTGCCTGCACCTCTGGCCAGCCCTGTGTAGCTGGAGGGCTGAGGGGACTGGGGAACTCTGGAGGCAGGCACACAAAGTGGCCAGGCCTGCCTGGGGACGGGCCTGGCCTTGCCATGCACCTGCCACCCCGGTGGGGATGAGGGGACTCAGTGCCGCCATCTTATGGCTGTGGGCACTGCCATATTTGAGGGAGGGCGGGACAATTAGCATATTCCCACCTTATTGGCTGTGGGCACCTCAATCTTTGTGATGGCGTGAGGGTCAATTAGCATATTCCCTCTTTATTAGATAGGATGCTGTATTCTTACAATAAAGTAAGCGAGCGAAAAGAAAAGGTTATTAAAATCATGAGGAAGGGAAACTACATATTCAGTACTGCATGTCTTTATTGAAAAAAAGAAAATCTGCATATAACTGGACCCATGCAGTTCAAACCCATGTCGTTCAGGGGACAGCTGTACTTTTTAGCCACGGCTCACAGACTGCTCCTGCCAGGCCCTGCGCCAAGAGCTTTCCGTACGTTCATTGATTATGAATGAATGAATGAATGCTCACAGCCACTAGATGGGGTGGGCATGAACATGTCCGTCATATAGGTGAAGCAACAGAGCCCCTGAGATTGTAGACTCCCAGGGCTAGTCAGTGGCCTTTCTCGGAATCACTCGGGGATTCAACAAGTTTTTCATGTGGACCAACCATGTTTCAGGCACTGTTCCCGTGCCTGGCAGTAGCAGGGGACAGCGCAGTCAGGGGCTTCTACTCTCAAGTCTGTGGCACTCTGAGGGCCGGGGGAGATGGAGACACACAAAGACACAGAGAAGATAAAGGCTCTGATGAAAGTAAACCAGTCACTCGAAGAGAATGACTGGCGGGTGGGTGGGCATCTGTGAGGTGCCGGGGAAGCCGTTTCGTTTCGAGAAGGAACCTTGGAGCTGAGGTCGGAATGAAAAGCAGGAGCAGCCCCCTGAAGGCCACGAGGACCCGTGTCTCGGGAGCAGAGGGGAGCCGGTGTGTTTCAGAGAGGAGGTCCCTGTGGCCGGAATGAAATCCGAGAGGAAGCTGGAGGGGGGCCCGCCCAGGCTGGGCCGGTCTTGTCTGCTGCAGTTATGAGTCTGGTTTTATTCTCGCAGAAATAAAAACCCGCTGGAGGGGATTTCACCGGCTCAAAGTCACTGAATCAGGAAGAGATTTTATTTTATTTTTTTTCATATTCAGCGTACTGCTCTGGATGTTTTGCTCAAAGAAGCAGGTGCAATGTAGCGTGCAGAATGTACTATTTTTGTTTTGTTTTGCTTGTAAACGGTTGGAAATAAGCTCAAATAATGCAATGATGGGACACAAAGAAAAATTGTCTCTCTCCACATGTTTTGTGTGTGGGAACAAAAGACAGATGTTAGTAGAGTACTTACGCATTTTGTCATTAACAAACTGATTTTTATGATATTTAATACTCAATACAGCAATTATATATATATATTTTAAAAATATATTTTATTGATTTTTTACAGAGAGGAAGAGTGAGGGATATAGAGTTAGAAACATCGATGAGAGAGAAACATCGATCAGCTGCCTCTTGCACACCCCCTACTGGGGATGTGCCCGCAACCAAGGTACATGCCCTTAACCGGAATCGAACCTGGGACCTTTCAGTCTGCAGGCCGACGCTCTATCCACTGAGCCAAACCGGTTTCGGACAATACAGCAATTATAAAATATTCGGGGGGATTTAGAAAATAATAGGGTTTTAAGCAGGGGCACGATGCGATCTGACTCACATCCTTTTTTTAAAAAAATATTTTTATTGATTTCACAGAGGAAGGGAGAGGGGGAGAGAAACATCAATGAGAGAGAATCATTGATCAGCTGCCTCCTGCACGCCCCCTACTGGGGATAAAGCGCAACCCAGGCATGTGCCCTTGACTGGGAATCAAACATGGGACCCTTCAGTCTGCAGGCCAATGCTCTATCCACTGAGCCAAACCAGCTAGGGCTTGACTCACATCTTAAGACTTCACGTTGAGGACTGTCAGCTACAGGTTGGCAGGGGAGAAAGCAGAGAGGAGCCTTTCTAGTGATGGAGGGGAGAAAGGATGTGGCCTGGAGGCCAGCAGAGCAGTGGAGGGAAGACCAGTGGACAGATTCCTGGAATCGTGTTTGACGGGGGAGTTGCCAGGAATTGCTGATGGAATGGAGATAGGTCCTGAGGGCGAGAGAGCACCGAGGGAGAGTGAGGGTGTGGTTCTGTTTAGGGAGAGAGGGAGACAGAACAGGTTTTGAAATGTGCATTGCATCCTGAATTCTGTTAGAATGTGTTACTTTGAAATGCCTCTGAGACATCCAAGGGGGGGGTGGGGGGTCAGGCAGGCAGCTGGACATCTGTGGATCTCAGGGGAAGGTCAAGCGAGAGCTTTGATTGCGGATTTGTCAGCGTGAAGCTTGGGCACATCCCCTGGGAAGAGAAGATGGAGTAGACACTGGCATTGGCTAGAGCAACGCTCCTTCAAGGTGGCCCACTGCCTGGTCCCGCCCACACCTTGTTCGTGGTCCCCAGTGAGAGAAACACGTCCTTGAGAGTAAGTTTTTGGAACGTTTATAGCAAACGTATTCTGTGCGCCTTTTGATTTTATTGTTTTGTAATTCACTTTCACGTATTGCGTTTTATAAGGGTATGGTTCTGCCGTGAGTTGTAAATTAAATGAAAAGCACCTGCCCCCACCCCAGCTAGCGGGGGAACGCTGCTCTGGGGTTTGGAGGCTGAGCAGAGAAGGAAGAGATCGAAACAGAGCCCGAGCATACGTGGCCAGTGAGGTCGAAGGAGAACGTTGACTTTCTTTTGATTTGAACCCGGTCCGTCTGGCTCAAAGCACAGCTGGTGCATGGCGACCCCGCGCTGCCCTCTCCCCTCCGAGTGACCATACGAGGCTGTGCTGTAACACAGCAGCCGGGGTCCCATCACCGGGAGGGGCTTGCATCCCTGCTGGTCCTTCAAGAACCGAGAAGGGTCTTCTGCCCAACGTCTTCTTTAAAAAAAAAAAAAAAAGAAATATATATATATATACACACACACACACACACACACATATATTCATATATATGTATATATACATATATACATATATATACATACACACATATATATATTCATGTATATATGTGTGTGTGTGTATATATATATATATATTTCTTTATTGATTTCAGAGAGGAAGGGAGAAGGAGAGAGAGAGATAGAAACATCAACGATCAGAGAGAATCATTGATCGGCTGCCTCCTGCACGCCCCCCCACTGGGGATTGAGCCCGCAACCCAGACATGTGGCCTTGGCTGGAATCGAACCTGGGACCCTTCAGTACGCAGGCTGACGCTCTATCCACCGAGCCAAGCCGGCTAGGGCTCCCCAACTTCTTTTTGTTTGTTTGTTTGTTTGTGTTTTTGTCACTCCTCACCTGAGGCTATTTTCCCCCCCATTGATTTTTAGGGAGAGTGGAAGGGAGGGAGAGAGGGAGAGAGAGAAGGGAGAGAAACATCAATGTGAGAGAGATACATTGATGGTTGCCTCCTGCACATGCCCCAACCGGGCCGTGATCCAGCCTGAAACCTAGGTATGTGCCCTTGACCAGGAATGGAACCCTCGACCCCTCTGTTCGTGGGCTGGTGCTCTAACCACTGAGCACACAGGCCAGGGCTCCCTAGCTTCTTGCCTCCCTTTGTCACATGTGTCCCCAGAGGAACCCTGTTTGTGCTGGAGGTTTCTGTGTTTATGAAGCCCATGCAGAAAGCACCAGCCCTCTTTTTGTGGAGGCATTTGTCCGAGGCGCAGAACTGAGCAACATGACTGGCTGGTCTCCTTTCCCAGGACCTAGCATCCCCCCTGCATCTCAGCCCCAACAAATCAGAGTCCCTGACGGGGGAACAGGAGGCGGGCAGCTGGCAGCCTTGCTCCGCTGACCTGATCTGTGACACAAGCTTCAGGGTTTCTATTTTTTAAATGTTCCATGAATGAACACAGTTACTTCCCTGGAATCGTTTTGTCAATGGTTAATTTGAATTTTAGAAGGTTAATAATTCCTCATGCTTTGTCCTAGCCCCGTGGTTGGCAAACTGCAGCTCACAAGCCACATGCGGCTCTTTGGCCCCTTGAGTGTGGCTCTTCCACAAAATACCACGGCCTGGGTGGAGTCTATTTTGAAGAAGTGGCGTTAGAAGAAGTTTAAGTTTTAAAAATTTGGCTCTCAAAAGAAATTTCAATCATTGTACTGTTGATATTTGGCTCTGTTTGACTAATGAGTTTGCCGACCACTGCCCTAGCTGGTTTGGCTCACTGGATAGAACCACTGGATAGAACGTCAACCTGTGGAGTTAAGGGTCCCAGGTTCGATTCCGGTCAAGGACACACGCCTGGGTTGTGGGCTCGATCCCCAGTGGGGGGTGTGCAGGAGGCAGCCGATCAATGATTCTCTCTCATCATTGATGTTTCTCTCTCTCTCTCCCTCTCCCTTCCTCTCTGAAATCAATAAAAATATATTTAAAAAAAAAAAAAGAATTCCTCATGCTTTGAAAAAAAAAAAAAAAAGAGAGAAGACAACCAAAAAAATGTGTTATCTTACCACTTGCAGTGATTTAAAATTGAGTTTCAAAAACATTATTATTTCACAGAAAGATCCAAGATAGTTAGGTCTAATGTATGCAAGAAACCTAGCAGTGTACTTGAGTTGGGCAATTTGAACGTCACAGAGTACAGGTGGTTCCATGATTGAGCTTTCGTTTTCCAGAGTTTTAAATACTTGACACCTTGAATAGCTAAGTGAGTCACTTACTCTGAGAATATTTCCATAGACTCTCAGGACAGGGTGCCTCTAGCCGAATACTACCTAGGTTTCATTGCCCCTAAATCCAGACCAATGGAATATAAATTCTTAGTTCCAGATGCTATTCTAAATGTTATTTGTAGGCAGTTACCTTGAAGTTGCCTTTCTTAGTTGCTTTAATTTGACTTTAACCACATTAGTGTTCCTACTTATATCCTCACATATGATGATAGTAATAATAATAATTTTTAAAGTATATGACTTCTTAGTAGCAGTAGTAATGGTAATAATGATAAAAACTAACACTTATTGAGGTACTGTGTGCCAAGCAATGTTCTAAAATATTTACACGGAGTCATTAGCTTACAATCCTTGAGGCATGACTTAGCCTGTTTGAGCTGCTGTAACAAAATACTACACGCCGGGGGGCTTATTCACGGAAATGTGTCGCTCAGAGTTCTGGAGGCTGGGAGGTCCAAGATCAAGGTACCAGCCTGGGTCACGTTTTGGTTACGGGGCCTCTCCCTGCTTCCTAGCTGCCACTGCCTGGCTGTGTCCTCACATGGTGGAAGGGAGCTCTTGGGGCCTCTTTTCTGAGAGCACTAAATCCATTCATGAGGGCGCCAACCTCATGACCTCAACATGCCCCGAAGCCCCACCTACTAATACTGTCACCTTTGGCGGGTTAAATTTTTTTAAAAAGCCATATATATATTCATTTGAGGGAGAGGGAGAGGGAGGGAGAGGGAGAGGGAGAGGGAGAGGGAGAGGGAGAGGGAGAGGGAGAGGGAGAGGGAGAGGGAGAGGGAGAGGGAGAGGGAGGGAGGGAAGGAGAGAGAAGGAGAGAGAGACATTTTAGTGAAAGAGAGAAACATCGATCGGTTGCCTCCCGCTGAACCTGCAACCTGGGCATGTGTCCTGTCGGGGAATCAAACTGGAGACCTTTTTGGTGCATGATGCTCAACCAACTGAGCCACACTGGCCAGGGCTGGGGGTTAAGATGTGAACATATGAATTTGGTGGGGACACACACATTCAGACCATGGCAAGGTCGATACTGTTATGACCCCATTCAAAAGATAAAGAAACTGAGGCAGTGTGACGTTAACCAACTGGCTCAAAGTTACTGAATCAGGAAGATACTGTTTTTCATATTCAACTTGCTGCTCTGGATGTTTACTTGCGGAAGCAGATGATGTGTAGCATGCGGAATATGCTATTTTTGCTCTGTTTTGCTTGTAAATGGTTGGAAATAAACTCAAGTAATGTAGTGTGAGACACAAAGGGAAATTGGATCTCTCCACATTTTTTTTTTTTTTTTTTTGGTGGAATGAAAGACCGTTGTTAGGTTACTTAAGCATTTTGCAACTAACTAACTGGTTTTATAATATTTAAAATTAAATAAAATTATAAAATAAAATTATAAAATATTCAGGGAGCTTCAAAAGACACTTAGGAGAGCCTTTGTTTGATAATGCAAAATATAAAATTGAGTACTTTTTATTTGTCTTAGAGCATTCATATTCCATAAGAATGGAGTCAGCTTGAGAGAAGCTTGCTTTCTACCAAAGTTAGCAAAATCCACAAGAATCGAAGGGAGGAGCAATCTGCTTTGCCCTGATAGCAACCCTAAATGTTCTTGTTACATGTGGGATGCCTACAAGTTATGAGTAGGTTGTATGTTGTGTTTGACAAAAAAGTAATTTTTTTCCACTGATATTCTGTGATAGTTTTCTATAAACAACTTTTGATGTCTCTAGAAACCTCTACAGGATTCTTTTCATGGTCACATAATATTGCAGTGAGCGAACAGACCTTAATATAAACACATATTGCCACCTTGTTCTCCCGAAAGGCTGTATCATTTTAATTTTCCACTAACAGTTTGTGAAAGTGCCCCTCACAGCCTCTGAATTTTAAGTTAAAATAATCTGTCAGTTTGCCCGGCTGGCGTGGCTCAGTGGTTGAGCATCGACCTATGAACCAGGAGGTCAGGGTTCGATTCCTGGTCAGGGCACATGCCCAGGTTGCAGGCTCGATCCCCAGTCATTGATGTTTCTATCTCTCTCTCCCTCTCCCTTCCTCTCTGAAATCAATAAAAATATATTTAAAAAATTTAAAAATAATAACAATCTGTCCGTTGTTCATGAATAAGAATCTGATTAGGAATGATTCTGACCTTGCCTGATGTATTTCATGGTGGGGGACGGAGGGGGCGGCCAGGAGCATGTCCCTCCATTTCTCTTCCTAGAGATATTAACCATTTTTTTCTGATGTATGTTGTCCATATTCCTTCCCAGTTGCTGGCAGGTCTTTCTATTTTAAACTTAGTGCTCTTTCATTACTTTAAAGGATTTATGTCCAGAACAAGGACATAAATCCTTTAAAGTAAAGGATTCTTAGGGGGACTTGAGGGAGTACACCACTGTCGTTAAGTGGTTTCAATGCTAAGGCAGCGTCGTCCCTGAGCTGCAGTCCAGACGTCTCCTCAGGAAAGCAGAACTTTCCTTATGTCAAAGGTCTGCTTCCTCAGGAGCTCTGCCCAAGGGACCACCCGCTCCTAATCGGGAGAGCGCTCATTTTCCTGTAAATTTAGGTTTGAGCCTGCAGCCACTTCCTTCCCATAGCCACAGTTTTCCATTTTAATGAGTTCCCTAGGAGGGTGTGTAGGAGTTGGGATTTAATCATGCCCAGATTTCCTCCTGGGTAGAATAAGAAAAATTCCCAGGGAAGTGGTGGAAGTTCCCTCGGATTACTTATTTCTACACGGTCCCAGGCAAAGGAACCACAAAATTCCCTATGAAAACAGAGGAAAGGGGTGAAGCTACTGCGAAAAATCTATGCCTGTCCATTTGTGTTAGTGTTCCTGCTTTGTTTTGTTTTTTTAAATCCTCACACAAGGATACGTTTTTGTTGATTTTTGGAGAGAGGAAGGAGAAGAAAGAGAGAGAGGAAGGGAGGGGAGGAGAGAGGGAGGGAGGAAGAAAGAGAAAGAGAGAGATGTGAGAGAGAAACATTGATGGGCTGCTTCCCATACGTACCCTGGCTGGGGATCGAACCTGTAACCTAGGTATGTGCCCTGACCAGGAATCAAATCCACAACCTTTTGGTGCACAGGACGATGCTCCAACTAATGAAGCCACCTGGGCAGGGCCTGTTTTTGGTATATGCAGTAGAAGCTGCATGCATGAGAGACTTAAAATGCCTATTCTTAAAAGGAGTTTTTAGTTACTGAGAACTAACAGAATGGGTATTATTAAAATTTTAAGATACATACTAGCATTCGCCAGACAATTAAGAATCACATAAATGTGTATTAAACTGCCTACTGCATTGTGACAGACTCTCCATTTATTGCCTAGAAGCAGTGTTAAATCATCTGGTGACAGCCCTTTCTCTGTGTCCTGTAATTTGCACATTGTATGCCCAGATTAAGACAAAAAAATTGGTGCTAGCAGGTTTGTTGTTACTTTAGAAATAATGATCCTTATCCATCTGGGAATACCGAGCCCATCCATTGTACTCAAGGCCAGTGAAATTATTGTTTCTTTTTCCTTATTTTTTTTCCAATAGAAATATACCCTCGCAGGAAAATACCTTGGCTGTGCTTCCTTTAAGCCCGGTAGGCTATTCAGTTTATTTCCTAGTGTTGAAGCAAGGAGCTAACCCTGGCAGGCACAGTTGGATTCCCGGGTCAGGGCACATGCCCAGGGTTGCAGGCTCGATCCCCAGTAGGGGGCGTGCAGGAGGCAGCCGATCAGTGATTCTCTCTCGTTGATGTTTCTCTCTCTTCCTCTCTCTGAAATGAATAATAATAAAAAAAAACATATTAAAAATAAAAGGGACCAAGACTGAAAAGAGGCTGGAGGTCAGAAGACTGGGAGAAGTGGTTCTCCCAAACTCTGACCAGGGGCTGTGGTAAAAAAGGAGCAAGCTGCCACAGATAAATCTGGACTGTGCCAATGCGCCTTCTTCTCTCAGAGTTTCTAGAACATTCTATTCAGCAACATATAGTTAGAACTCTTTTCCAGACAGATATAGTTAAAGCATTACGACATCCAGTTGGCGTTCTAAAAGGGCAAAGCGGTGAAATAGTATCTCTTTCTCTGTGTTGGTCCCCCGGTCTCAGGGATTTCATGTTTTTATCAGCCACCCTGGCTCACCTCAGTGTCACCTCAATGGTGTCCCTGGGTTCGTGTTTAGATAGCTGTCCCCGCATTTATATTTCCCCAGCACAAATATGTCTTTTATTGTTTTTAAACAGCAGTTAATGAATATGTATACTTGTTACTTTTATTAAGCAGGGACTGAAATGGTCCCTTAGGGTTGTTGTTTTTTCATTTGCAACCCGGTCAGCCAGCACACTGGTCTCATTCTTTGTCTCTGTTTGGCTTGGCTTGGCAGTCAAACCCCTGATGGCAGTGAGGATTAAAGCACTGTGGCCCATTTATGACATTCTTATTTATGAGGCCTTCGCTCAATGCAAGGAGTGCCTATGTTTTAACTCCCATCATAAGGCCAGGCTCCTCTTCCCAGACAGCAGATGGTCTCATAGTGGACTTCAGGAATCGGTGCTTTAAGGGGGAGGGCCCTTAAAGATTATGACAATGATTCTAGAAAAATACTACCACCTGTCAAAATCTCTTTTGCAGAAACTCTTGCTTTTGTGTGTGTGAATCCATTATATATATATTAAAAAAACATTCCTTTGCCAGCAAATTTAGACGTCACGTTGCTCTACAAAACGTGGGGCAAGAAGAGCTAGTGCCCTCCACGGTCAAGAAGGAGTGGTTAGATATGCTGAGACGGACATGGAGATGTGTGATTGTGCATCCATACTCCTTCACCTGGTCTCCTTAGTGACACACACACACACGATATTGTAGTATTTGGCTATTGATTTCTGGTCCAGCTTTGCAAATACAACTTGGACTTGACCACAAGAGCAGTTTTACCAAAACATTCTTTATTCTAATACCAATTATTTATATCGATGAATATAATATTTAAAATTGTAAAAAGCAAATGGGATTCCAATTGGCTTTCAAGTCCCTGGAATATAGCGAGTGAAATTTTTGCAATCTACATCCAAAGGATATGAAGGCGCTTCATTGGCTCTAGAGATAACAAAATTCATAACCTCAGATGCCTGAGGGAGTCCTTTCCCTTTATACTCACAACCTTCAATATTATTCCAAACATATACCTGCCTTTCTCGCTCATGCTGGTCCCTCTACCTGAGGGCTCACTAGATTGTGAACTTGTTGAGTACAGGGATGCAAGAATCTGTCTTATCTGTGTCAACCTTTGCAGTCCCTACAACTGCGTTGTGTACATGCTAGGATGAAACAGCGACTCCTAGTTGTCCTTGCTAACTTGCATCTGACCAGCCCTGTAAGCTGCTGGAATCCTTTCTGGAACCAGCGTGGGTAGCATGTCCTCACTTAAAAGCTATTGCAGACAAGAACCGTCTCAACCTCATGAGTATACACTGAGTGGCCAGATTATTATGATCTCTGAACACATAATAATCTGGCCACTCAGTGTGTGTGTGTGTGTGTGTGTGTGTGTGTGTGTGTGTGTGTGTATTAGAGGCCCGATGCATGAATTCGTGCATGGGTGGGGTCCAGCCAGCCTGTCCAGGGGGAGGGAACATGGGCGGTTGGCCAGCCTGCCTGCTGGTCGAACTCCTGGTCGAGGGGACAATTTTCATATTAGTCTTTTATTACATAGGATATACACTGAGTGGCCAGATTATTATGCGTTCAGAGATCATAATAATCTGGCCACTCAGTGTATTTACTTATTAGATATTTGCTAAGTTTTTACTAAATGCGAGGCATTATGTTGGGCATGTGGGAGACACACTAAAGAGACCTTACTCTCAGGACAGTTACCATTTAGTTGTGGAGAGAAGAGGCAAACCTTTTGAAAATGCGGTAGTCCATGAAAAAGAATTGAATGAGGAGTTGATGCCGTGATAAGTGAAGTCACCGACAGGGGAGCACAGGAAGTCTGGGGAGACTTTCTCCTGACGGGAGTGGAGTTGGGTGTGAATGAGTTGGAAGGATTTGGAACACAGAGGTGGGAGAAGGGCCTTGCAGCGAGAGGGTGAGGTAACCAAATGGGTCCTTTGGGGAGAGTAGAGGAAGTGTTTGGGAGAAACAAGAGAAAACAACTGGACGAGAATGGAGCCTTTGGGGCAGTCATTACAGACAAGGTAGGAAAACTGGGTTAGGAGCATGCTTTGGAGGGTCATGAATGTCAAGTTGTGCAACTTGGACTTTGCTGTGCAAACAGAAAACCATTTGAAAGGTTTTTGATCAAGGGATGACATCATCTAAGTGGTATTTTAGGAAGAGTGGGTGGGGAGCCAGATACAGGATGAATTAGATTAGGGGGCAGGGCCTGGGGCAGGAAGAGTATTTAGAGGTAACTGACCCTACCTACTAAAGTCTCAAGATCCTGCGAGTTAGTGGTGAACATGCAAAGGAACGAGATGCCAAAAAACACTTCACTGGAACGAGACAGCAGCAGGGACTTGGCTTCTGGTGCAGGAGGTATCTAGCAGAAGCACCTAGTCTGTCAAGGATTGGCTACAAACGAGCCCTTCCTCCAAGGAGACTGAGTGTGGATGTTGTGAACCAGTTCTCCCCTGTGCCTCTTGTGCTCCTTGGGAACTGAAGAAAACGGGGTTTGACATCTCTGAGGATTCAGCTCCGTGGGTTCTGGTTCAACCCATAAATAAATAACCTGGGCCCAGCGTGCTACAAGAAGGCTGGCTGTTCAATTGTTCGGCGCGTCTGATTAAATCCCGGAGACTGAACTCCAGATCTTCAAAGGGCGTGTTTTTGCTTGGGTGCAGCATCGCACCAGCTGAATGACATGTGTGTATTATATGTTGAAAACAAAATGTAAACATGCATGTCAATACAAAATGGATCTAGGAATAAAACGATTATCCCGTAAAGGCCCATCCTTACACTTGCTGTTGGCGGTGAATTTAGCTCTAATTTGTGTAATTTATGGATTAGTTACATAATCCATAGTGTCATTAGTCTAGTGGCTGGGGATTTTGTCTGGGGACTGATCATAGCTTACTCGACCATGTCACTCTAGGTAGAACTTTATATTTTATTTTATTTTATTTTTCAATTTTTTTTATTAAGGTATTATATGTGTACATATCTTAGAGAACTTTGTATTTTAATAGAGGAAACAGCACTCTAGCTATTTATATTCCACATATTCCTTCCAGAAACACATTGTTTGTGTGCGTATTATTTAATAAAGGAAACATAATCCATGCACAATAAAGCAATTTTTGAATGAAGAATGAAAAGCCATTGAATTAGGCTGGCTCATTTGTATGGAAGTTTACTGATATAATAATACCTTTGTTCTCAACATGTTTATATTTTAGTGAAGTGGCTTAAAGAGTGAGGAAGCTTTTTTTAAAAAAGAGTAGTTTATTGATTTTGAGAGAGAGAGGAAGGGGAGAGAGGGGGGGGGGACAGAGAGGGGGGGAGAGAGAGAGAGAAACAGCAATGATTGATGGGCTGCCTCCTGCAGGCCCCACTCTGGGGACTGAACCTGCAACCCAGGCATGTGCCCTTGACCGGGAATTGAACCAGCAACCTCCTGGTGCATGGAATGAAGCTCAATCAACTGAGCCACACCAGCCAGGATGCTTATTTTTTTAATTGGCTGATAATTTTATCCAATGATTATACTTCCCAAGCCAAATACCATGGCTTTTGACTAGCAGAACAGTAGACCAGAAGGCAAAACAATCAGAAAGTTCTGCATAGCAAACTTCTGTTTCATCACAATTTCTTTTTCCTATTTCCCATAACACTGTAGTACAGCCTCATTTTCTCTGGCCTGAATTTAGTGTAGTCAGTTTTATCAAACTTTTTGTTTAATTACTTGTGCTCTTTGACGCCCATTTAAGAAATTCTTCCTTACCCTGAGGTCATTAAAGCTATTCTGTATTCTCTTATAAAAATTTTAGCTTTTCTCTTCTTAAGATTTTTGGGCCTAGCCAGCATGGCTCAGTGGTTGAGCATTGATCTATGAACCAGGAGGTCACAATTTGATTCCTGATCAGGGCACATGCCCAGGTTGTGGGCTCAATCCCCAGTGGGGGGGCATGCAGGAGGCAACCAGTCAGTGATTCTCTTTCATCATTGATGTTTCTATCTCTCCCTCTCCCTCTCCCTTCCTCTTTAAAATCAATAAAAATATATCTTAAAAAAAGATTTTTGGAATATTTTGGTGTGTATATTGTAAAGTACGCATCTAGTTTAACACTCCCAACCCCACCCCCATAGGCAAACAATTGACAGGAGACCACTTTATTTAATTTGGGGCAAATTATCAATTTGTGGATGATGGAGAGAAAATTTTTTTGCATTTGTTTTAGGTATTTGACGGGGTTCAGGACATGCTACTTCAAAATACTGCACCTTGACACTCTGGCTGTTTGAAGCTGAGGGAATTAGAGAATTAGCAGGTGCAGGAGGACTTTCTGAAGTCCCCCTGAGGCAGGTCCAAAGACCTTCATGTGAGAGGTGCATTTCCTGTGCCGGGGAAAGAAGCATCCTTATTTCCCAGACAAGCAACAGGGAGAGGAATCTGAACAAACGGGCCCTGCTCTTCAACCCAGTTGCCTATACTTGCTTTATTTATACCCTTTGTCCTATCACATTTCCCCACAACTGGGTAAAGATGGTCAAAGGGCTCAAACTTCCAGTTATAAAAGAGATAAGTCCTGGAGATGTAATGAACAGTATGATGACTATAGTTAATACAGTATTGTAGATTTGGAAGTTGCTAAGAGAGTAGATCTTAAGCATTCTTGTCACACAGAAATTTGTAATTATGTGTGGTGATGGATGGTAACTAGACTTATTGTGGTGATCATTTCACAATATATACAAATATTGATTCATTATGTTGTACACCTGAAATTAATATAATGTAATATGTCAATTATAGCTCAATTATTTTTAAAACCTGGCATAAAAAATGCTCAGGTTTAACTGTTTCTTTGCATCTTCATTTCCTCTTGAAGGCTCGTGTGTCACATAAAACTTAAGTTAAATAAATGTGTATGCTTTCCTATTGTTAATTTCTTTTGTTACAGAGAACCAACTGAGAACCTAGGAGGAGTAGAGGAAAGATATTTTTCTTCCCTACATTTTCTAACATGATATATTCTATTTTTTTGTTATTGTATCAAAACACAAGCAGAAATTTTTGAATTGTCAATTGAAATTTTATCTTGTTCCTCAGGTGAAACTATTCTTTCTTGGTGAAAGGTTTAAAAAATACTTGTTTGTTTTGGTAGCTGACCCGTTACATTTATGTTAATACCTAGCAGACGCACGTGGCAAGGACATAACATGGGCCTGTTGATTTGTGTATGCCCTGGAGTATGTCAGCCTCCAAAAGGGAGGTAAATACCTTTGGTGATGACATTTTAAAATTCTGCAGAAATGTGGTGGTTGCTTTTTTGCTATTATTTATATGAATTCATATTTAACATTGCTTCTGCAAGGTAGACAGAGTTGAATTGTTGTACCTCACAAAAACGTGTTGGCCAGAGGCAAAATAAAGCATTTTTGTGAAAACTGCAGAAAATAGCGTTTCCACATACTCATAACAGCTATTTTGTTGTTTTGTAACAATAACAAATCTCTAAGCCTATTCCCTAAAACATTTTACAAAGCACACACTTATATTCTTCAGAGGTGTAAAAAAATAGCACCATGTTTATTGTATGAATGGTTTGTATTTAAAACAAAACAAAACAAAAAAACAGGTACATAGTCCATGTTAATGGGTATTTGGGTGTTTCTGTGATTTTTTTTTCTTATTTTGGTTCTGCTTTATACATGCTGTGCTGCAGGAAATATCCTTGTACATAGCGCTTTGGTCTATTCTTGCTGGTATATTCATAGGTTTCACTGCTAGTGGTGGAACTTGTTACTTCACAGATTATGTGCCTTTTGGATTCATTTTTAATACTGGAGGTTTTAAAAATACATTCCCAAATGCTAATTTTGGAGTGAAGGCCTGAAGCCTGTTGAAGAAGCTTTCTTCTCTTTCTCTTTTTAAAAATAGCATTGAGTTATTTTGTGAGGCTGGAGGTGGAGGGAGAGAAAAGAGAAACAGAATTTTACTCGGGTGTATTTAAATACAGGAAAATGTGAACCATGTTTTAACTGCTTCACTCTGCAGGAGGAGCATATGCAGGCTCACGGGGTGGTGGGCATCTCTGGGGGCTAACACCTGGTGTGGTAACTGCCCTCGCTGCCTCCCTGGTCTCTTTGCGTCTCTCCTTAGGGTTGGACAGTGGAGGTGAGGGCTTGGCCCTAGAAGGTCCTTGTAAAAGGCGCCTCCTGTGCTCATGGGAGGAAGGCAAGACTTCTCGGAGCTCCCTGGCCCTTGCCCATTCAAATGGGGGGACTGCTTTTCCACTGGGGAGGCCTTGGAAGAGTGAAGCACAAAATAGACCCCTTTCCCTGCAGTTTCCAGGGCATGCAGGGAAGGGAAGGGCCAGGGGAGAGCGAAGGTCAGGCCTGGGGTCTGTTTGCCTGCTCTGTCCTTAGGCTGAAGCAGGAGGGAGCTGCGTTTCTCCAATTTGAAGAATTCCTTGTTCCCTAACGAAGATGGTGATGACAGTGGGGGCAGCTCCTGTCTGACCTGCTTCACCTGCAGGTTCGCACTTTCATATACATTCTCTGAGGGTCCTCACGGAGGCCCCAGGAAATGAAGTGGCTTACCCATCGTCACGTAACTAGAAAGCGGCAGGGCTGGGGGCCCCGAGGAGTCTGTTGTCCAGGGCTCTTTCTGCTGCACAATAAAAACTAGCGTGCAACCTAAATAGAACCAGTACCCTTCCAGATGTGAAAGGAGGGGTTTCTTTTTAAAAAGGGACTGACAGTCTAAAGTAGAGGCATGTCGTGACCCTCCTCCAATGAACACATGCCAAGTTTCCTTTTCCTCCCCAATGAAGGAGCCATGCGGATGTTATAGAGTGTTGACCATCAGACGCATTCCAGGTCGGGAAATAGTGAAATGAATATGCAGATGCAGCAAACTGATCTTTTCACAGGTCGGAGGGAAGGTACTTGGCCCCATGAGACAGAGGTTGCATGTCTCTCAGCTACTACAATGCAGAGGGATGTGAAATAACTCAAAGACAGTGAGCCGGCTAGGGTCAGGTCCCCAGGAAGTGCGTGCTGCCTGGAGACAATGCTACATTTTCTGTCAAAACGCACATCCATCTCTATACAATTACCTCGACATGTCAGAGAGGCTAAAAAGTCAGACCGGCCGAAAAGTCAGACAGGCTGCCTCTTGGTGGCGATGAGGAGGATGGGCAAGAGTGGGCCAAGGATAGACAGATGATGGTTTTTTTTCAAGGTTTTCAGAAGGTCAGGATGCACACTGACCTTCCCCTCCAATCTTTGCATGCTGGCCTGGCTTCGTCCTCCAGGATAATCCCATTCAAACGTGCCCTGCTCAGTGGCAGCCTATACTTTCATTTAGTCCCTTCTGAGCCATTAAAATGTACCTGCCCCATGTTCTGTTTCCCAAGATCCCAGCTTCCGGCCAGGTGATAGTGTGCTCTCCTCGATAAGCTGAGTATTGATTTGTACAGGGGCCTGTCCCCCTGTCGTTGTATGTCCCCCCTGGTTCCCCTAGCTGCTCCCTGCCCACAGCGGCTCTGGGCCTCGCCTGAGCCTGCCTTCCCCCAAGCATTCCTGTTCTTTGAATTTGTCACTTTCTCTTCCTCACCAACTTTGGTCAGACGCTTAAAAAAGACTAAATAAGCAAATCACGTGAGGGTGGGTATTCATTTACTCCACCAAGACGTGTCCTGCTGCGCTGTGGCTCTGGCTGTGGCTGTGGCTGTGCTGGGTGCTGGAGGCACAGTCCCTGACCTGGGAATCCGTGGTCTCTGGGTGGGACAGCATGGAAATAATCATTTCAGGCCCATGTGCTCGGTGCTGTGACTGAGCCTTACACACCTCGGGCTCTGATTACAGAAGAGGGAGGGAGGAGCTCAGCTTGACTGGGGCTTGAAGCGTGAGCCTGATTTTGCCGATCCGATAAGGGAGGAAGGAGCCATGGGGATGCCAGCCCCTCTGCCTCTCCTGGCCAGCCAATGACAGTCAAGGACTAAGCATCTTCTGCTTAGTGAGGCCTCTTTGGGCACCAGTGGGATTCCTGCAAAATGTCTTGGGGTAAGAGAAATGCCAGGAAAACAAATTTTCTCCTTCCCCTTGTGCTTTCAAATGTGTGTGTGTGTAGCTCTAACCGGTTTGGCTCAGTGGATAGAGCGTCGGCCTGCGGACTGAAGGGTCCCAGGTTCGATTCCGGTCAAGGGCATGTGCCTTGGTTGCAGGCACATCCCCAGTAGGGAGTGTACAAGAGGCAGCTGAATTGATGTTTCTCTCTCATCAATGTTTCTGGCTCTCTATCCCTTTCCTTTCCTCTCTGTAAAAAATCAATAAAATATATTTAAAAAAAGACAAATGTGTATGTGTAAATATGTGATTACCCTATGACTATTTTTTATTTTTTAATAAAGGCTAATTGATCCAGAAGTTTCGATCTCTAGAATTTTATCAGAAAAACACACGACTGGGCATTGAAATCTGACTACAGCTTCCAAAATTCGTTCTAAGGGCATTTAGTTATCCTCCAGGGCTGTTTGCCCATCCACCGAGGGCCTCCCTCCAGACTGATCTGCCTGCCTAAAGCAGAGAGACTCACGGGCATCTCCATAGATGTAAGTGCTCAGTGGGGCCCGGCTGGCCCAGCCGAGTCCACAAACGATCGTCCAGGAACTGTGAAAATGTGAATTCCCCAGGCCCAGGAGGTTGCCTCTCTGGATGGCCGCCACGCCCATCCAGAGAGGTGAAGGTCACCTGCGAGGGAGTTACTGCTCACTAAGGAAGCTGTCCTGAAAGAGAGCAGCCAGTACCGTGCTCGGGAGAGAACACAGTTAATCCCATTGCCATTCAACCAGACTTTGAAAAGCTACTCGGTCTATTAATAAAGTGTGGCAATCCTCCTTATCTCAGCTTTGCACCATTTCCAATGCATTCCCAGAGCAGCCTTGGACAGAGCAACTGACTTGTGGTGTGAGCCAGATTCCGCAGGTGGGCTGACCCGGGCTCAGGACCCTTGAGGAGCAGAGCAGGGATTGGGGTCTCGCACATTCTGTTGGTTTTCAGCCAGTGCTGGCAAAGGTTTGCATTTACACCCTCCACTGGCTGTCCGTTTGTTTATCTGCACAGTTGGAGTTGTGAAGACTGAGGGCAGGTGGCTGGCAAATGATGGACAGGGATGGGAAGGGATGTTTGATGGTTCATGTTGTATGGAAAGTAGATTGCGTTGTTTTGTTTCTTTAAGATTGAAGTTTTCATGGTTCCTGTCTCTAATTCAAATGCATTTCCCCGGGTCTTGCTACCTCCATGAGGACCTGGGAAAAGGGGTCCACAGAGAGCTGTCGGGATGAATAGGTTTTGTGGTTCAAAGTCTACCAGGAGTCGTTCTTTCCTAAAGGTAACTCTTAGCCCTTGCTCATTGGCCAGAGGGGCCTTTGGTCTCCTAAAAGTCCTGTGAAAATATATTACTTAAGGAAAGTTCATTGGACTTTTTGCGTTGACTTTTCAGACACTTCTTTGAGGCTTAGTTGATAAGATTCATCATAGAGAATTATTCTGAAGAAATGGAAGAAAAAACAGGTACGTTTGATCAAAGATTGAAGGTTCTGAAAATGTCTAGTTGTTGGAACATGAGGTTGTTCATGGAGGCCACCAGAATGCTAACACGGGGAGTCCCAGACTCCAGCCAGAGCAGCGACGCCAAGCTGCTGGGATCGGCCAGCTGGAGATGGGCGTGTGACAAACACAAATGCCAGCTCTTCTATTCCCTGTGGTCTGCCCGGCCACACACAGTCTTTGACAAGGATGGACGCCCTGAGAGCTGCAATCCCGAGATTTACATTGTGTGCCTGACACCAGCCAGGAAAAGGCCACTAATCTCTCACAGGAGGGGTGAGTCCATGGCCTTGGCAGGGTGCTTTCACCTAGCTCTGTGAGGACGTGCGGTGAGGTAGAAAGACAGGATTTGGCATCAAGCTCGAGCCTCGCTGTGGACATTTAACCAACTGTGTGACCTGGGGCAAGGTCCTGCAGTTCACCCGAGACTAAAGATTCTGCTTCTCAAAGTTGTTTAGGGTTCAACTGAGATCATTTATGTAAACTGCCCAGTATAGTATCTCAGGAATAGTCGGTATGCTATGTTTGTTATGCTTTTTATGCCAAAAACATCTATATTTTTCAAACTCTGTAAAACTATAGCCAACATAAATTCTGTCATTTAAAACAATGGTCTGTTTGGGGCGGTGGGGGGGAGGGGGGGAGGGCGGGGGCGGGGAGAGCATGGAATACACTGGCTTCACATTATCTTCCCTACTTTTTATTATATCCCAGACCATTCTCGCCAAGTTTGCCATGTGATGGTTGGTCATCTATAATAATAAAAGCGTAATATGCTAATTAGATGGGACAGCCGAATGATCTTCTGGACATCCTTCTGGACGAAGCCACGGCAGCTGAGGCTGAGGCAAAGGTGGTTGGGGCGAATTGGTAGGCAGGCGAGCAGTTAGGGGCGATCAGGCAGGCAGGCAGAGGCAGTTAGGGGTGATCAGGCAGGCAGGCAGAGTGGTTAGGGGCAATTAGGCAGGCATGCAGGCAAGCGGTTAGGAGCCAGTGGTCCCGGATTGCGAGAGGGATGTCTGACTGCTGGTTTAGGCCTGACACTGGCAGTCGGACATCCCCTGAGGGGTCCTGGATTGCAAGAGGGTGCAGGCCGGGCTGAGGGCCCCCCCCCTCCCCCCCCCCACCCATGCATGAATTTCCTGCACCGGTGGGATCCCTCGGCCCGGCCTGCACCCTCTCACAATCCCTTGGGGGATGTTGGACTGCTGGTTTCAGCCCGATCCCTATAGGCCAGGCCGAGGGACCTCAGTGGTGCATGAATCCGTGCACCGGACCTCTAGTATGCATATAAGATCTTTGGTTCATCTCTTTCTACCCTCCCCCTCCCCCTTTCCCTCTGAGATTCATCAGTCTGTTCCATGTTTCCATGCCTGTGTGTTGATAGTCTGCCCCCTGGTGGTCAGTGCGCATCATAGCTACTGGTCGAACAGTCGAATGGTCGAATGGTCGTTCAGTCACTTAGGCTTTTATATTTAAAGATATATGCCCATGTACAAAAGTTCAAACAGCATGAAAAACTGTTCAATGAAACGAGCTTCCTGTGACCCCACTTCTACTCCTCAGAGGTAGCCAATGTGAACTGTTTCTTTTGTTTCCTTCAAGGCATTTTTCCTGCATGTATGCGCCTAGGTCTCTTGTTCTTCATGCAAACAAGAGCAGCCCACACACTCTTCTGCACCTTGCTTTTTTTCTTAAACGTAACATTACATCGATAATGAGGAATATGAAGCTAGGTTATTTGGAAGAACTTTTACTTAAGAAATGCCCTCTAGGTCCATCCATGTTGTCACAAATGGCAACTTTATTCTTTTTGTGGCTGAATAATATTCCATTCCATACCATGTCTTCTTTACCCACCCATCCATCAATGGGCACTTAGGTGGTTTCCATGCCTTGACTATAGAAAAATAATGCGGCAATGAACATGGGGGTGCTTATACCTTTTCAAATCAGTGTTTTTATTTTCTTTGGCTAACTGCCCAGAAGTGGAATTTCTGGGTCATGTGGTAGTGCTATTTTTAATTTTTTGAGCCACCTCATTACTGTTTTCCATAGTGGCTGCACCAATTTACATTCCACAAAGATGGGATGAGAACTGGTGTTTCAAGGCAAAGAACAGATATTGTTAAGAATCTAGGACCTGGGCACCTTTAAAACTGCAAGGGATTTAATTATGTTCCTTTGGCTTCTAGTCTGATTCCCTCTGGAAGGCCTTCTGGGTTAATTATGGGTCCCAGGGACACCTGGCAGACACGGCTGCTGCATTGCTGTTCCTCAGAGGTAATTAATCATCTAGCCTGAATCAGGGGAGAAGGCTCCATTCTCTGTCCTCATTACCAATAGCTTGAGGAGAAGGAAAATGCTCTTACAAAATGGACCCACGTGTGATTTCTTTTTAGAATACATAGCAGGTCATAATAAAGGTATTTCCATATCACTCTTCTTATCATAAATAGAGGGGGGGAAAGTATGTGGGTATGAGGGTAGGGGGTGGGACGAGCAGAAAATGACTTAACTCTTTGGGGTCATCTGTTGATAATTTGGAAATTTTATTCAAAGGGACACTATGTGCATACTTATTCTCCCTCTCTCCAGCTTCTTGCCTTTTAAAATATCATAAAATCCTGGTTTCAAGAGACATTAGCCATTAGCTTTGTCAGCGGTACTCAACAGGAGGCAATTTTACCCTCCAGGGCTCATTAGACAGTGTCTGAAGACATTTTTGGTTGTCACAACGGAGGTACTGCTGCCATCTAGTTGACAGAGGCCAGAGATGTAGCTTAACATCCTACAATGCACAGACATCCCACAACGAAGCAGTATCAGGCGGAAATTGTCAAAGGTACTGAGGTTGAGGAATCCTAGTTGATTGATCTATTTCAATGCTCTCTCTACATGATTTGAATTTTGTTGTTGGTGGTTTCTTTTTAACTTTTTAAAAATTGGTGTATAATTGACATATAACATTATATTTATCTCAGGAGTAAAACATAATCTAATATTTATGTATATTGGAAAATTATCAATAAGTCTATTTAATGCCTGTCACCAAACACAGGTACCACTTTTTTTTTCTTGTATTGAGGACTTTTAAGATCTACTCTTAGCAATGGTCAAATATGCAATACAGTATTGTTAACTCTAGTCATCATGCTGTAGATTACACCCCATGACTTAATTATTTTATAAATGGAACTTTGTAGTTTTTGACCACCTTTCCCCATTTCTCCCATCTCCACCCCACCTCTGGCAACCACTAATATGTTCTCTGTATCTATGAACTTGGTTGATTGTTTTGTTTTGTTGTTGTTTTTAAATTCCACATATAAGTGAGATGATAGGGTATTTGTCTTTGTCTGTCTGACCTATTTCACTTAGCATAATGCCCTCTAGGTCCATCCATGTTGCCACAAGTGGCAAGGTTTCATTCTTTTATGGCTGGATAATATTCCATACCATACCACGTCTTCTTTATCCACTCATCCATCAGTGGGCACTTTGTTTCCATACCTTGGCTATTAAAACTAATGCTGCAGTGAACATAGGGGTACATATGCCTTTTCAAATTAATGTTTTTCTTTTCTTTGGATAATTACCCAGAAGTGGAATTGCTTGGTCACGTGGTAGTGCTATTTTAAAAATTTTAAGACACCTCATTACTGTTTTTCCATAGTGGCTGCACCAGTTTACATTTCGCCAGCAGTGCACAGGGGTCCCTTTTCTGCACATCCTCCCCCACACTTGTTACTGTCTTTTTGATGATAGTCATTCTAACAGGTGTGCAGTGAAACCCCACTGAGGTTTGATTTGCATTTTCCTGATGATCAGAGATGTTGAGCATTTTTTCATATACCTATTGGCCATCTGTATGTCCTCTTGGGAAAAATGCCTATTCAGATGCTCTGCCCATTTTTAACTGGATTATTTTTGGCTTTGTTTTGTTTTTCTGTTGTGTTGTACTAGTTTTTTGTTTATATGGAAAATAATACAATAATTAATAAATAATAACACAAGAATAAACCCTGTGTTTCACATACACACAACTATAAACCTACTTTTGTCCACCCCTGTAAATATTTTAGATATGAACTCCTTATGAGATAGATGTTTTGCAAATATTTTCTCCCATTCACTAGTTTGCCTTTTCATTTTGTTGATGGTTTCCTTTGCTGTGCAGAATCAATTTTGTTGTTTTTGTACATTTCTTAGGGCAGCAAACAGCCATTCCAGCTGTAAGATTCTCAGAATCTTTTTATATCAGTAGATAAATCAAAGCAGTTTGCTTGCTCTTAACAAACATCGGTGGCAAGAATTACCCCTCTGGCGAATCATTCACACATGAGGCCTCTCACTTGCTGTAATGTCCCCAGTCCCAGGTCATACTGGGGTCTCCGTGGACATTAGTTGCTGAATGAATGAGATACTGTGATGCATTGGCATCAGCTGACATAGACTTAGAGCATGATCTGAGCAGAAATTTGGCACCAGTGTATGCTTGGCTTCACGGTGACTATGACTGCCACCACAGCTCGGTGTTCTCTTGGCAGTTTCCATTAATGGAACTCATCATTCCTCCTGTATTTTCCCGCTGCTCCTGTTGATGAACAATTCCAAGCAGTGCAAGCAATTACAGAAGAAATTTATACCTCACTGGCATCTGCCAAAACAGCTAGTGCGTAATGAGCTTGGTGTTGAAGACCTGCATGAAACCCACTCAGGTAGAGGATCATTTGTTCTTGGAGTTTTAAGCGACCCACTTTCCCCCAAGAGGCTCAAGTCATTAACATCATTTAAACAGGAGGGTTCTAACTTGGAAAGTTTACATGATCTTAACAGTTAGCATGTATATCCAAGATAAAGTCCATTAATCAGAAGAAAAGGGGTGATCTTTAAGAAAACATCCCTTGCAAGTTCAGGAAGTACTGGTCCCCACGTAAGAAAATCAGAACATAGTTTACCTTGACATGATTTCTTTTTTCTTTTGTGGTCTGTGGGGAGTCTCCCCCCTCCCGCCACCCCGCATCCCCTTTCCTACTAATTTAGGTCCTGTCTGGGGAAAACAAAACAAAACATTAGAACTTGCATATATCTACCTAGCTGACTTAGTTACTGTAGCTGAGGAATGGCAGCCAGAGTTGGAGAAACAGTTCTCACACTGGCCCTCAAAGACAGAAGGATCGAACCGTCCTTCTTTGGAAAGACATGGCAGGTGATGATGAAAGGTTCTGTGTTGTCTCCTCTTCTGATTGGATAGCGCCTCCCTTGGCCTGGAGGACTCCAGAAGATAGTGACCCTCAGACAGAAATAGTGACTCTTGGGGTGGGTGGGGAATTCACGTCTGATAGCACCAGAGGGATTATCTGCTTTATCCTCACACTGTCCTTTTGTGGAAACACTGGGGGTGTTTTTGGTGGTAAATAGAGGGAAAGGTGGGGACAGACAGAACCTCTATGACCTGGCTCCATATGATGGCATAATAGAATTTTTTAAAATATGTTTTTATTGATTTTAGAGGAAGAGGGGGGGAGAGATAGAAACATCGATGAGGGACATCCATCAGCTGCCTCCTGCCTGCCCCCTACTGGGGATCAAGCCCTGACCAGGAATTGAACCTGGGACCTCTTGGTTCATGAGTCAGTGCTCAATCACTGAGTCACACCGTCCGGGTGGGTAGTAGAATTTGATTGCTCCAACCTGTGTACCTACCTCTTAGGGCTAATTTCAAGGACTCTCTATAACAGGATCACTTTATTTATTTATTTTTTTTACATTTTTTCCACATATTTCTGTTAATGTTTTCTTATACTTGGTATACACATGAAAGGATGCAGAAGTATAATACTCGGTTGAAAATTAAAACCTATTGTTCAGAGCAATGTTTTCTTTCAGATGTATGTACTTCACTTTTAAGCTTCCAACTCTAAGCATTGATGCTGTGTGTTTCTCATGGACAGGCGAGGTCACGGTGAAGGCTGAGGTCAGGAGGAGCATGGCTTCACCCTCGGGGCCGCGTGAGGGCAGGTCAGCTGCAGGGTTGGCCTGCCTGGCTTATCAGGGAGGAGGCACTGTTAGGAAATACTAACCTTTAAGGAATGTAACTTGGTTTTCGTTTTCTTTAACTAAATGTGTGCACAGTGGGAAAAGAGCAGAAGATCCCCAAATTCCCAGGCTTGTCCTTTCCTAGCCACTGATTTTACTTGGAAAGAATTGCAGGAAGAGGGCTGGATACTAATCATAGGTGTGTTTGGGAAAATGAGTGGTGTTTGGCCAGCTAATTAGGAGGAAAGGGCAACGCTCCCTGCACAGAGCAGCTTAAGTGACTGGAATTTTCGTTCTTGGCTCTCTCTTCCAACTCCCTTGGCCCTCATCCTATCTGAGAACCCCTTTTGCCTTCCCCCTGCACCAAATAGGGAAGTCTGTGCTTCCAGGAAAGTAGCTGAGTTTATTAAGAACAATATTGTATTAACCGTAAGTAACATTCAAAGTATTGACATTTTAGATGTGGTTTCAACTTTGTTTTTCTTTTCTTACCTTTTATTTAAAAAAAATAATAATCCTCACCCTAGGATATGCTTATTGATTTGAGAGAGGAAGAGAAAGAGAGAGAGAGAGAGAGAGATATGAATGTGAGACAGAAACATCGATCAGTTGCCTCCCGTATGCACCCCAACCAGGGATGGACCCCGTAACCTAGGTATGTGCCCTGACCAAGAATCCTTTTGGTGTATGGGAAGATGCTCCAACCAACTGAGCCACCCAACCAGAGCTCTTACCTTGTTTTCTTTTTCCTTCTTTCTTTAAGAACACTCAAGGTCAACATTGGAATCACTTCTGTCTTCATAGCATTAACAGGGGGACAGGGGAGGGAGTGGAGGAGAAGGAGAGAAAGAAATCTGAAGGTTTCTTTTTAATTATAATTATTTTATTTAAGAACATAATGTGGGGTCAATTTACTTACTTCTCATTACCGTGAATGGAGAATTGTTAAGGCTTTCTTGTAGTTTTCTGACTCTGCAAATAGTTTACATGGAATAATCTGCTCTCGATTGCACCCAAATAAATCTGTGCAGGCTGCACCCAAATAAACCAAATCAACCCGCTCTGGTGGGTGTGTAATCCCAAGATAGACGGGAGGAGTGTTTTACACTCGTGTGTGAGCTGCCTCTTCGGGTTGGAGGTTGGAGAAGGCATCACATCAGGAGCTGGGCACACCCAGCTGTGACTCGGGGATGGTTTGGTAACATGAGTGGCGAGGACACCAGGCCTCATAGTCCCCAGCCCTTTTCCAAGTGCAGCTTTCACCATAGGCTGCCGGCTCCTGGCTCCTGGCTCCTGGCAGTGCTGCCCGGTGACAGCTTCTGTCCGAGTGGCCGTGTTTGGCTGGGGACCCAGAAGCGCCAGATCAGAAAAAGCCCCGACTCCGTGTCCAGAGGCCTTTGCTCTGGGCTTGAGTTGGTGGCTGCCTGGTCCTGCGGCCGGTCCCTTTGCCTCGGTGAACTTTTGTCTCTCAGCTGTGGGATGAGATGTGAAGTCTGCGGTGCCAAGTGGATGATTTCATGCTCTAAATGAAGTTAATTCAAAAACCAGCCCCAAACCTGTGATTAATAAACAGGAAGGGAAGGCGCTCAGTCCCAGGCCGAACAATATCGGAAGGCCACGTCAGGCAATGCTCTTCGGGGAAGAATGTTCTAGAAAGTAAAATGTTTGTTAGGACTGGTTATGATATATTTTTTAATGTTCCTCTCTTGGCATTTCTGGGAGATGGATTTTCAAGTCCAGGTTGGAATGTAGACCCTGTAAATGCGGCGCCTTCCCAGTACAGGATGCGGATAACACGGAGTAGGTCCCAGTTTTGTCCCATGTGAGCCCCGGTTAGCTGTCACTCAACCCGCTGTGTGTACATTTAAGTGGACAGGCACGCCGTTCTCTGCGATGGTGATACCTGTCAGTTACGATGGTTTGTCTTTGGAGAAATTCACCCAATTCCTCGCTGTTTTTACTATTCCATTACTGGAAGGAATGAGGTTTCCTTAGAATCAGCCCCTTGAAGGGAAGCAGTCCTGTGGAATGAAGTAGGAAGATCCCTGGGAGTTCTTTAGTGTAACTACAAAAAACAAACAAACAAAGCAAACAAAAGCAAAGAAACCCAACCCAGAGGACAAGGCTGTGCTCTCTGTAAGTAAACAGCGGCGGTAGGCCATTGGGGTTAGAAGCCCTGTATGTCCCTTCACTGGGGAAGAGAAGCACGGGGGGCAGGGGGATGGCTTCTTGGCAGTCCCTGCTTTCTTTAAAAAATCTTTTTTTATTGATTTCAGAGAGAAAGGGAGAGGGAGAGAGAGATAGAAACATCAATGATGAGAGAGAATCATTGATTGGCTGCCTCCTGCATGCCCCACACTGGGGATCAAGCCTGGAACCCAGGCATGTGCCCTGACCGGGAATAGAACCGCGACCTCCTGGTTTGTAGGTCGACCGTCACTGAGCCACACCAGCCCTGCTTTTTATTTTCCCCTCCCCTTGATCTTCACTGGAATGTTATTTCTCTGGGCTGTGTCGTTCATTGCCAGGTCTCATTATTGTGTGCTTACAACCACTGTCCCTTGGGGACATGGCTCCCTTGTTTCTCCATAACCGAATGCACGGGGTTGAGTGGGGTCCCGGCACCCCATCTGGCCTGCACTAGTTCCAGAGCAGAGACTCGCCGGCGCTTCTGCCATCTGAGGCGGCCCACACGGTAGGAGCCGGCTTCCTCCTTGTCGGGCAGCTTCTTATACCAGGATGCTGTCTGCTCAGCTTCGTCCTTATGAAATCCTCACTCCGGTGTCAAAATCCAGTTATGCCGTGGAAATCGCTGGGCTAGAAGGCATGCATTTCATTACTAGATGGAACTTGGGGAAAGGTGGCAATCCGATTCAAACACTCAGTGTGCCAATATGGACCCATGCATTTCTTTCTGGGAAGCCAAAGTGTGTATTCTGTCAGGATTGCATTTTAAAACAATTCTGATAGTTGCCAAAGCCCTAGTGAGTCACTCTACCTCTGGGCTGTTGAACCTGTGAAAGGAGTGGATGGGGGTTCCCGGGGGTATCCTTGACCTGAGTAAACCATTTACTTTAGAGTCACAGATTTTAGTTACATGACAGTTCTTCTTGCCCAAGTAAGTGTGTGTGTGTGTGTGTGTGTGTGTGTGTGTGTGTGTGTGTGTGTACATGCATGTGTGTACATGTGGTAGGAATGGTGGTATGTGCCGTTATTGTTGTAAATTTGGGAGAGATGTAAGCTTTATGAGCCTGAAACTTATAATTTGGGGATCCCATGTTAGGCAAAAGAATGAAAACTTATGAATACAAAATTAGGTCTATCAGTGAGTATTTAGGAAGAGAAAAAAGTCACAAGAAATGTCAAAATTTCTAAAGTGACAATGATGAAGATAAAATACAGAAGAATAACAGGCAGTTAATAAACATATGACCTTTAATCAGAAATTCACTATTTATTTTCATGGGTATTGCTACTGCTTCCAGTTACCTGCTCGCTCTGGTTTGGGGATCTGAGAAAGGGGGTCCCTCACTTTGCCCTTATGTATGGCAAGATGTTTGCGGCAGAGTCTGGAGAGAGGACTTGGCAGGCAGGAGGAAGCCCTTTCGGGATCTTAGGGGCTGTTTTTGTTTGTTTGTTTTGTTGATGGGTGAAGAGGTCTGGTGATGACCGCAGAGGGTGGAGCTGCTTTGGTGTCACGTGACAGCCTTGGCCTGGTGCCTGCTTCCAGACGAATGTGGCAGTCGCTGCATCGCTTTCTCTAGAGGTAGCTCAGCAGCAAGCCAGGCTGCCATCCTTCCCATGGGAGGTTTCTTTTCAAAAGCCGTTTTCCTTGTGGCCAAAGAAGGCTTTAATAAGGCTTCCCCTCACCAAGACTGTTGAGTTGTACACGTTTTGTCTGCATCTCCACGTGGGAACAATTAAAGACCTGCTACTAAAACAGGCTTTGAAAACCCGATGAGCAAAGTAGCTTAGGAAGGACATGGAAAACTCTAGTTTCCATTGACTGGGATTCAGGAAGCCCCGGGCAGTGGGGTTCAGACCTTAGTAAATCTGCCATTAAGAACAGAACAGAACCCAAGCCCAAACTGGAGAACTTTGGGGTGTTATGGCCTCTAATTGCACTGTCCACATGGTGGCCACTGGCTATTGAGCACTTGGTGAAAGACTATTTTGATATATTGGGTTAAATAAGATAATTATTATAACTTATCTTACCTGTTTCCTTTTATTTTTTTTAGTGTGATTACTATGAAAATGTAAGTGACATATGTGGCTCCCATTAGATTTCACTGAGAATTATCAATCCACTCCCATTCTATGCCTGATTCTATTAAGTTCACCAGTTTATTCTGTTCCTCAGATTTTTATTCACTTGACTTTTAGATTCACTTGTTGATAATATGTATTTGTTGATAATTTTTATCTTTCTTCTTCTTTTTCCTCTTTTTAAAGAATAACTTTCAGCATTTCATATACTGGTTTGGTGGTGATGAACTCTTTTAGCTTTTTCTTATCTGTGAAGCTCTTTATCTGCCCTCAATTCTGAAAAACTTTGCTGGGTAGAGTAGTCTTGGTTGTAGGTTCCTGCTATTCATCACTTTGAATATTTCTTGCCACTCCCGTCTGGCCTGCATGGTTTCTGTTAGAAATTAGCTGATAATCGTATGGGAGCTCCCTTGTAGGTAACTAACTGTTTTTCTCTTGCTGCTTGTAAGATTCTCTCTTTGTCTTTTGCTCTTGGCATTTTAATTATGATGTGTCTTGGTGTGGTCCTCTTTGGATTCCTTTTGTTTGGGGTTCTGTGCGCTTCCTGGACTTGTAAGTCTATTTCTTTCATCAGGTGGGGGAAGTTTTCGTTCATTATTTCTTCAAATAGGTTTTCAGCATCTTGCTCTCTCTCTTCTTCTGGTACCCCCATAATTCTGATGTTGGTACGCTTGAAGTTGTCCCAGAGGCTTCTTACACTATCTTCAATTTTCTGAATTCTCTTCATGCTTCTCTGGAGGAGTGTCCTTGGCCTCTTTGTATTCCAAATCTTTGAGTTGATTCTTGCAATCCTCTAGTCTGCTTTTGGGTCTCTGTATAATATTTTTTATCTCAGTCAGTGTATGTTTAATTTCTAGTTGGTCCTCATGGAATTTATTGGCCTTTTCCATGAAATTCTTGAAAAACCTTATAACCGTGGTTTTGAACTCTATGTCCAGTCGCTTGTTCTCCTCCATTTCTTTGGTTTGTGATCTGTTTCCTTGCCTTCTCATATTCTCTGAAAATATTTTTTTTTTATTGATTTCAGAGAGGAAGGGAGAGGGAGAGGAAGAGAGATAGAAACATCAATGATGAGAGAGACACATTGATTGATTGCATGCGCCCCAACCAGGGCTGGGGATCAAGCCTGCAACCGGAATTGAACCCGGGACCCTTCAGTCCTCAGTCCTGTGCTCTATCCACTGAGCCAAACCAGCTAGAGCCCATTAGATTTCTATTGACAGTGCTGGTCCCTAATACGCCACTCTGTGTGCCAGAAAGTATATTAATGATGTCTTGCAGGCTTCCAGGAAGTCAAGGGAGAGGCTGTTTTGCTTTTCCACAGAACTGGGCAGGGTTTTGTAATTTGTATTTTTTAAGTTGAACAAAACTCTGAACCATAATGAATCAGAGCGGCAGGCCATTCTCTTCCCAGTGAATGGGAGTTGGGATAACACATTCCCTTGGGGGACCTCACAAATGAAACAACAGAGCAAGTCCTCTGCCTTAGGAAAATATTTCCCCCAAAGGTTATCTCCTATAACCCTACTCCTTCCCATCATGACTCAGCAGTTGCCTGGGGTGGCTTTAGCCTCGGGCTTCATCACATCAGTGTCTAGAGAGAAATTGTTCTCTCTCCTCCTTCCAACACCAAGCCCTGCTTGGTACACTCGTCCAGGAAAAAGTTAGGTAATGGGATTGGAATAGCCTGTTGTTCATGCTTCCGTATTGGAACGTGCATTGAGTTGTTCCTTAGGGTCAACTTTGGTACCCTCATTGCCAGTGACGATTGTGAGAATAGCTCCTAGTTCAGGATTTATTTATGGCTAAGGGTGTCCCACAGAACGTAGATGCTCGGTTGAGGACCGAGCTGGCACTGCTGCTACTCATACAATATTGTTTATGTAGCTTAGGTGATAGGCTGGACCTGTAAACAAACCACCCAAAGTCTGTCCTAGAGACAAGGGAGAATCGATTCACCTCCCAAAAGTGCCCTAAGCCTTTAAACTTTGCGGTGCTTACTTGTGGGTAGTTAGTTTTTCTATCTCCTTATCTAGATATGCAACAGATTCTGGTTGATGGATCATCAGATTCTGAGAGTGATGTCAGGAAGGAGTGTTCTAGTATTCTTGGACTTGAGAGTCAGGTTTGAAGATTTGAGCTTGACTTGGTGTTTGTTACATGAGTCTAGTCCTTTATAGTAAGCACTAGAGGCCCAGTGCACGAATTCGTGCACAGGTGGGGTCCCTCTGGGTGGCCTGTGGGGATCAGGCCGAAACCCGAAGTCCAACACTGCCTGCAGCTCCTACCTGCCGCTCCCGCTCATCCCTGCCCCACTGCACCTGCCGCGAGCTCTCGCCCAATCAGTCCCGATCAGGAGAGGCTCCCACCACTGTAGCAGTGCTCGCTAGTCATGAGCCTTGTGTCTGGTGCCCTCCCGAGGGGAGTGGCCTGCGGGATCAGGCTGAAACTGGCTCTCTGACATCCCCCGAGGGGTCCCGGATTGTGAGAGGATGCAGGCCAGGCCGAGGGACCCCACTGGTGCAAGATCGGGGCTGGGGAGGGATGTGGGAAGTTGGCCAGCTGCGGAGGGACCATGGGAGGGCTCCAGGGCATGTCCAGCCCATCTTGCTCAGTCCTGATTGGCCAGACCCCAGCAGTAAGACCCCTACGGGTCAGAGCATCTGCCCCCTGGTGATCAGTGCACATCATAGCGACTGGTCAACCAGTCGACTGTCTGCCTTCTGGTGGTCAGTGCACATCATAGTGAGCGGTTGAGTGGCCTTAGCATATCATTAACATATTATGCTTTGATTGGTTGAACCATCGACCAGTCATCGGATGACCAGACACTTAGCATATTAGGCTTTTATTATATAGGATTATATAGGATGATGACTGTCTTGTATTAGATGTTTCAGGGTAAACCTGACCTGCTGGCTATTTGTCTTGGGAAATAATCCAATGAAATGTATTACCAAACAAGCTGATTCACAGCCCATCAGCCTGTCTTTGCACTGCAGTCTTCTGCATGGAAAACAAGATATTTCGTACAATTTCAAACTCTTCATTATGATTTTTCTGTATCGAGGCTACCTGCATACATTAAATTTGTATCTTGAATAACTTTTGTATTTTCTTGCCCTTTTCTGCTTCCACGTGGCATTCAATATTAGAGAGACTGCTTTTGCTTTTGTGCCATCATGGTGCACAGCCTTTCTCACCGAGGTTCTGAGTCCATTTTGTTGAATGAACGACTTCTTACATTTGCTATGTCTCCTGTGCTTGCTCATCCCCAAAACATCTCCAGTTCCCTTGTCCCTCATCCCTATTCATCAGGTTCAACCTCTGCAAACAACGTTTTTCAGAACATTCCCTCCAGTTTCCACTATTCGTGGTCTTCCCTTACCCTTCTAATATGCATCCTGCCCGCCACTGACCTGTCCCCTCCTGGACCACGGCAAGATCCTCATGGGTGCCCACATTTGACTTTGGGATGTAGGATGGTGTCCAGCAAGTCTGCTTGTTGGATTAGTATCCTGATCTTAACTCTTTGTCAATAAATTACAGTTTAGTAATTGCTTTAAAACACCGCTCAGACTGGTTGGTTCTAGTCAAGTGATTATTCTGCCTGTTGTTTTGTTTTAGCATTTTAACAAATTCCTGTGCTCTTGCCTAGAAGGCTTGAGCATGAGCACAAATACCCATCTATCTAAGATGTGGTACACGAAGTACATTGCTGGCATGGAACAGATCCTTCTCGGCCCCTTCTTTGAGCTGATTCTGCACATGGTTTAGTTGAAGAACCAGACCTGGTGCTCATGAAGAATTCAAACTTTTCTCTTACGGCCGCACCATGTTGTTTAAGCTACTTCAGTGAACGTGGAGATTTTTGGCACAACTACCCAAGCCTTTGAAAGAGTCCTAAGAGGGGTATACATGAAAGGAATTACCAAGCAGCTTTCCACTTCAGCTGATGAACTATTCATGAGTTTGTCTTTGAGAATCAGAATTCACTGTCATTGGGCCTGGCTCCTTTTGGAGTCAACGATCCACTAAATCTTTATCCTTGGAACCAATCTGTGGATTCTCTTTGTAGAAATATCCTGTAACCAAATGTACTTTCACATTCCCAAGCTTGCCAGAAAAAAAGACACTGGACACTCCACCCCACCCCCAGCCGCTCAGGAAGGGAGAGACTGATTTGCCCGGCCCATTTTGTTACTCCCCTTCCCCCTCAGAGTTACCAAAGGCAGGCTCTGCCTGTGAACCCCGTTATCGAAAATGATATGAAAAATGAGCTATAACCAATGAAAGGGAAGCTTAAAACGGGGCTTTAGGAAATCTCTGCCAATATGCAATGCACATCCTAAATTCTAGTTTATTAGCTGGTCAAAGCCGATTTATTCATAATCCCCATTTATGAAAATATTCTCCTGAGAAGCACTATATAATTACCTTTTTAGTTTATGTGGCTTAAGCTCTTGTTATTCCAAGGCACCTCACAGATGTTATGAGTGTGTGTGTGTGTGTGTGTGTGTGTGTGTGTGTGTGTGTGTGAGAGAGAGAGAGAAAGAGAGAGAGAGAGAGAAAAAGGGAGAGATTGTTCAAAACACTAAGTAACTGGAAAAGCCAAACCAGAGAAATGCCACGTAAATTTCAGGTGGCAGGTGGCAGCCTGGATTTAGGCAGAGGGTCTCACAGGCATAGAGTATCCACATTATTCAAAAGTCAGTCTTTGCTGATCTAATCACACCGATGAGAAGTGGTTTGTTTCATGAGAGCATAAGTTTATTATCTTTTTGTGTGTGTGAATTTCTAGGCATGTGAGTATATGCTTTGCATACTATCTCTAAAAAGAGAACCCACAGTGTTCCCCAGGGATAAAGATTTAGGAAGTATAGGAGTCAAGCTCATGCTAGCGAGAAGGCAAGAAGTTGCATGTGAGAAACTGATTCTCCAGTAGGGGGTGGCCCTCGCCCATGGCTGGGAACCTTCTGAGCTCTGTTCAAATGAACAACCTGATAAACCGTTTTAATTGAATAGCTTTTTCTCACAGAACATATTATAAACTAAGACCAAATTCAAAGAGCACTTTAGAGTGTGCAAGCTATAAAGTATAGACCTGGTGCTTTGGGGGCAATGAAGATGACTAAGTCCTGACCTGCTTAGGTGTTTCTCAGGGCAGCATCCTCGTAGCCTTGAAGCGCTGGGGCCGCAGAGACAGTTTGTACTGGGACCCTGGTGCTGCCACTGGAGGTATGGGACCTTAGGGGAAGCTGTTTCATCTTTCTCAGTCTTTGGTTTCTCATCTGTAAAATGGGTACAGTCATGCCTACCACTTCTTCCACCATTACTAAAAACATAGACCTGTTAAAAGACACGCACAGAGGTAAGCAGTCCCATAAGGTGAATGTGCTATGAATGAGGTTAGACACAAAGGGTAAAGTGATGAATTGGGACTGGGATCAGAAGGGACAGCGTTAGCCTTTGAGCTGAGTGTTGAAGGTGATAAAATTGTTACGATCAGTGGGTGGAGAGGATGTCTGTGAGGGGGATATGAAGCATTCCAGGCTGAAGAAGCATAAATAATTTTTATTTAGTTTATTTCTTTCTAAGATTGTAAAGCTCATAGTATTTCAGTCTCTTCTATGTCTCATAACTAGTAAGTTTTATTCAGCATAAATTATATATAGAATTTTCCTATTGGGGTTTATGAATGTCTGAATTAGTTCATCTTGGATACTCCCAAATTTCATATTTAAAATTATATCATGATATCTGATATAATTTTTATCTTAAAAATCCAACAAATGAATTAATTGTTTAAATATTTTCATTTTTTGGAATGAATGGTCTGAGAACTGCTGAATGCTTAGTAAGGTTGTATTTTCATTGGTGGAGTTGACTTATTATTCATATGAACACTTCTAGTGATATCGAGTGTTATGCCATTTTAAAGTGTTTTTATTCTTATATATTGTTCAAAGTATAGTCATAACAGACCATTGGTTAAATATTTAAAAAATAAATAATAAATTGAGATTAAAATACAAGTAAATCATTCTTCTCATTAAAACTTTTTAAATTCTATAAACTCTTATTCTCAAGTTCAGCTTCACCAGATTCAAAAGTTTCATCATTTAACTAAAATTTGTCTATAACACATTGAAATATCTATGGTATTTTAAAAATCCAGTGTTTTAGAAAGATAGCATATTAATGATTATATGCATTTTATCTTTTTTAAAATTATTATTAGCAATACAACCTTCCCTCACTTACATTATGGTATTTAGAGGAAATGCTTGAAAATAGAAGACTGAAATCTTATTTTTTAGCTTCATTCAAAAAGAAAGAATAATAATAATTAGACAATTGAATCTTTAAGCTAAACATACTAAAATTCTAAACATCTGATCATGTTGCTGTCATACAAAGTTAAAATTCAGTGTATATTTTTTACTCTGTATATGTTTGAATATTTCTACAATAAAAACTTAACAAAGCAGTATAATGAACCTCACATATCCATCACCCAGTTTCAACAATTACCAATATTCTGCCCTTCTTGTTTTATCCAAACTGCCACTCCCTCTATTGTTTTTAACAGTTAGTTTTTTTAAAGGTATAATTGGCATACATGGAAAGGTACAGATCTTGGCCATATAATTTTTACAAATAAATACATCTATGCAATATATAGTTCTGTCACAATATTGAACATTTCCACATCCCAGATATTTTCTTGTATCCCTTGTCATTGAACTCCTCCTCCAGACAACCACAGTTGTAATTCGATTTGCTTCTTCTAGAACTTTACATGAATGGATTCATACATTATGAACTCTTTTGTATGACTTCTATTGCTCAGCATAAGGTCTGTGATTCATCTGTGTTGTTGTATGTAGAAGTGATTCGGCCCTTTTCATTGCTGAGTAGTAGTCCATTATATAGCTATACCACAATTTTCTTATCCATACTATTGATGGACCTTTGACTTGTTTATAATTTTTTGCTAATATGAATAATGCTGCTTTAGAACATTTATGGAAATGTGTTTTGTGGATTTGTGTTTTTATTTCTCTTGTTAAACATCTAGATGAGAAAACTTTGCTAAGTCAAAGGGTAAGGGCATGTTTAACTTTATAATAACACTAGAGGCCCAGTGCATGAAATTTGTGCACAGGTGCAGTCCCTAGGCCTGGCTGGTGATGCCAGGTCCCAGCTGACCTCTGGACCCTGGGCAGCACCTGGGCCCCTGCTCGCACCTTCCTTGGCCTGGCACCGCCCACTCACCTGATCCACCATCCTGCCATGGTCCCACTCTTGTCGGGCTCATCAGGGCCAGCAGCGCCTGCACTGCTGCCCGCAGCCTGTGCTGAGTCGCCAACACCGCCATGTTCCGCGCCGCCCCCTGGTGGTCGGCACACGTCATAGCGAGCAGTCAAACTCCTGGTCTCCCGGTAGAACGACTACCCGAGGGGACAATTTGCATATTAGGCTTTTATTATATAGGATGCCCTACCTTTTTCCAAAAAAGTTGTACCATGTCATAGTCTCACTAGCAATGTATTAGAGTTCTGATTATTTCATACTCTCACCAACATTTCGTATTTTTGTTTGGTAGATGGCATCTTATTGTGATTTTAATGTGCATTTTCTTGATGGTTCATTGTTTGAGAACTTTTTCATGTGCTTAGTGGCCATGTGTATATTTTACTTTGTTAAGTGATTCCATCTGTAGAGAAGGAATTATTATTTTGTGCACTGAATCTGTCTTGTTAGAAGAGAATGCTCAAGTATTATCAAGCATCTTCATGAAAGGACCCTTTAAAAAATTTTTTTTGCTCAAAATTATGTTACTTTTTATTTTGTTTTGAGATTTGCACTATGATTTTCTTACACAGATTTCTAAATTTACATGAAACTTTTAATTCCAATTCATTATTTTTTGGCTAAGCCAAATGAATGTATTAATAACATCACTAAGGTCTTCCATACTCCTAGTCATACTAACTTGTTGAATGAAATCTACTTCCTGAAGATGTTTTCTTGGAGCCCTCTGACAATGCTCTAATTAGGACTCACTGGTTTTTGGATCCGTTACATAGCTGTCATTGTGGGATTCTGGTCCTCCTCCCTCCCCCCGACCGCCCCCATTTTATTCTTAAACTAATTCTATATTTTCCTGCTATCTATAGCTTTATGTTTGCTGATTAATTTTTCCTTCTGTTTGAGTCAGCCTGTAAATAACAGGTGTTTTTGTTTTGTTTGTGTTGTGTTGTTTGTTTCAGAAAGGGTGCTTGCGAGGTCCATGGAATCTTGCCTGTCTGAAAATGTCTCATTTTGCCCACAAGCTTCATTGACCTGGTATAGACATCCAGAGTCAAAGCTGTGTTTTCCTTAAAACTTGGGAGGCTTGTTTCCCTGTCTCCTGGCATCCACGGTAGCGGCCAAGTCGATGCAGCTTGAGTTCTTTTCCTTTCTTGGAGTTCTGAGTTGGTCTCTGATCGCTGTGGAGGTCTTCTCCGTATCTCCAGGGGTGTGAAATTCCACCGGGACATGTCTGGCCGTTTGTCTTTTTTCCTTCATCCTATTCAGCATCTAGCTTGCCCTTCCGATATGAAAACCTATGCCCTTCTTCAGATCTGGGGCATTTTCTTTTATTCTCTTCTCCCCCTTACTGTCTCTGTTCCTCCGTCTCTCTTAATTCTTTCCTATGTTCTCTCTTTTTTTTTTTTTATTTTGTTCTACCTTCTTGAAGATCTCCTTGACATTTTCTTCGTAGCCTACTTATTAAATTTCTTTCCTTTCTAAAATCATTTGTAATTTCCCCAAACTCTCTTTTTTTTCTTATTGCTTCTTTAATGTTTCCCCATTTTTATTTCATGGATACAATGTGTCCTCAAATACGTTACAGAATATGACCGAATTTGCATTTTTATTTAGATCTTTTTCTGCTGACTGAATTATCTGTTTTTTTCTAGAATCACGGGCTTGTATTTTCATCTTGGTCCCATTTTGTGCTGTTTGTTTTCCTTAAATGTCTAGTCATTTTTAGTATTTTTTCATCTGTGTTAATGAATTAATAGAGGGATGAATAAGGAGATTTCTATTTGAGGAATTAATTTTCCCTTCTGTTTCTTTGCTGGTTTTGTGCTGCATGTGCAGGAGGTCTCTAAAATACAGTCATCAATACATTTAATAATATGTTGATCCAAGCAATTTTTACCTTAAAGCACTTACTGTATACCAAAGAAATGGAAAAATGATCTTTTAAAACCCCAAGAAAGATTATGGAATTTTATATTCCTATGAAAAGGTTTTGAGAACTAAATTTAAAATTGATGGCTCAGTGGTTGAGCATTGACCTATAAACCAGGAAGTCACAGTTTGATTCCTGGTCAGGACACATGACCGTGTTACTGGCTTGATCTCCAGTAGGGGGCGTGCAGGAGGAAGCAGATAGATGGTTCTCATTATTGATGTTTCTATCTCTCCCTCTCTCTGAAACCAATAAAAACATTTTTTTTAATTGATGGTGTAAAGAATAGCTAAGTTACCAAATTGAAAATTAGGCCAATCCAAATTAACGAGGTTTGTTAGACTGAAGGATGCGCATAGGTTTTCTCTTTAGGGGTGAATGTTGCTCGCTCTTGGGTCTTGTTCTGCTCCAATTGGGTTAGCCGCCCATGAGCCCAGAATGTCTAATTTGCCGTCAGAGGCCGTTTGCACACCCCCCGTGTGAAGCCAGCACCGCCTGACAGGTTCCCCCTGTGCGGGTCCCCCCTCCCGCTCGCTGACATTTGCTGGTGCCGCGGCCCGGGGCTGAGTGGGCCGGCCGGGCTGGCTCACCTCCTGGCTGGCCCGCTGCACAGGACAGCTGTCCGGGGCCAGTGCCAGCTCCCAGGACCCGTCACCTCACAGTTAGGAGCATTGGCCCGGACACGAGAGGCCTGGGGGCTGCCAGATTCCAGCTCTCATTCCAGTTCGTACTTTTTAGTAGCTGTGCATATCTGACTCAGAGGGTTTTATAAGTGCCACTTAAATGTTTTAAAAATCCACCTCAAAGTGACCTTACTAAGCTCATGATGAGTGGGGGCGGGGCAGAAGCTAGGCTGTGTGGGTGTCCAGTGAGGCCCAGAATTGTTTCTCTCTGACCCCATCGACCAGGAAAGGGAAGGCCTGACCTGGAACTCTGTGCTCTCCCTCCCCCTCCAGCCGGCTCCGAGTCTCGGGTCCGAGAGATTCAGATTATTGTGAATTCTTGTTCTTACTGAACCCAGACTGGGTGAGGAGGCCTCAGCACAGCCCTAGGACTTGGTGGTTGTGGGTAAAAAGACCCACCAGCGTCTGTTATGGACTGAATTATGTCCTCCCAAAATTCATATGTTGAAGCCCTACCCACCTTGGACCTCAGAACATGAGTGTATTTGGAGATAGGGCCTTAAAAGAAGTAATTGAGTTAAAATGGGATTATTAGGGTAGGTCCTCATCTAATATGACTGTGTCCTTATCAGAAGAGAGTAATTGGACATGGAGGAAGAGAGAGAGATACCAGGCACCCGCACCGACAGAGGGATGACGCTGTGAGGACACAGTGAGAAGGTGGCCGTCTGTAAGCCATGAGAGAGGCCTCAGAAACCCAATCTGTTGTCACCTTGATCTTGGACTTGTAGCCTCCAGAGCTGTGAGAAAATGGGTTTCTGTTGTTGAAGCCGCCCACTCTGGGGTGTTTTGTCATAGCAGCCCTGGAAAAGTAATACAGAACCTTTAGACAGCCAATTCTGATTCTTCCCCTGCTGCCCGCGGGGACAGCGGAGGGAGGCACGGCCTGGGGCCTGGGCGAGCAGCCCTGATCCTGGATTCTAAAACCTGGCTTTGACTTCATGACACTGGTGCTAGCAGGGCAAGATTTTGACTAATCCAGCCCAGTTCTCATCGCATTGACAACGGAGAGACTGCAACTAGGAGACCTTCACAGGTGTGTGAGGAGAATGTTGCGTAGGATGGTAGCTGAGATATGCCGATAAGCACCGGTTGTCACAAGTGAGGGCAACAAAAATCTGGAAGTTCTGGTTTGCCAAAGAGCCTGGCACCCCAACAAGCTGTTGACTTCCCAGACTGAAATTTGAAGCCCTTTGCTTTGGGTTGTGCAAAGCTTCACGAAAGAGACCCTTCTTTTATCTGCTCTGCACCCCGTTTCTTCAACATTATTACATTATTAAAAGGAGTTTTTAGGGGTGTAACAGGCAAGTTTAGGAAATTTTAGGAATGAAGGGGTCCATGGAAAAAGCACAGGGCTACAGAGCTGCAGAGGGTGCATTTCCATAGACTAAGGGAGCTGGGAGCGGCAGAAAATATACATTTACAGAATAAAGAGAAGGAAGCCCCTCATTCAGAGGGAAGAGGAAAGCCCAGAGGGAATAAGAAAACAATAAGGGAGAAGAAGGAGGGAACCTCAGGGTACCTCACAGGAGGTTTGAACTCTGACGTTGCTATAGTGACCAAATCAGAGGGGATAGTGACAAATCAGAGGGGATAGTGACCAATCAGAGGGGATAGTGACCAATCAGAGGGAATGTCAAGGCACAAAGATCTGCAGCCTTTATAAACCATAGAGAAAAGGGACTCAGGGTGACTCTTTCCCCCTCCCCACATGGGAGTCTGTGCTTGTTTCTCAATAAATTTCCACCTTTTACTATACCACCTTTTGTCCGTGGTTTCATTCTTCGACTCCCTGAGCAAGAGCCCGGGAACCATCCTGCCCAGGCGAACACCACGCGTTCCAGTCCAGTTTCCCCGTATCGTTATCATTGGCAACGTCATTGGAACACAAGTTCAAGGGAAATGACAAATCGGTACTTCACCTTTTTCCTGTGTCTTCCTAGTTGGGGTCTAGGTTCCTCTTCCTTATTGAATAGGACCTTTTAAGAAACTTAGTTTTCCTCTTTCCCAGTGGCATCGTTTTTCTTAGGGAATTCAATTTGCTTGACATTTCTGTCTCTTCTGCTTAGTTTAAAAGACGAGGGCAGGGCCCTGTGCATGTTTTGTTACTGTTAGCCGCTCTTCCCTCTCAGCCTTGGCATAAATTGCGTTAGGGCAGGCCCCGTGTCCTATTCTGTCATCGCAAAGCCGACCTAGGCCGGGCCTTTCAACAGAACGTGTTGTCAGACGCGCTGTGTGCCTGAGAACGTGTGGCATCTGTGTTATTGGGGCGTGGTGGTACCATCACTGGGACCACACCCCAAACTGGCCTATCACGCCCCTCCAAATAGCAGACCCAAATGTTGCCGGGCAGAACTGTCCTCCTCAGACATTCAGTGTGGCCTTTAAACTAAGCCGAAGAGACAGAAACTTCAAGCAGATTGAATTCCGTAAGAGAAATGATTCCATTGGGAAAGAGGAAAATTGAATTTCTTAAACATTCAGTAAGGAAAGAAAGAAGAACCCAGACCCTAACTCGATATTCCCTAACCTCCTCTGGCTTTAAGACTTCTCCTCTTTGATGCTGTGAAATAAACGATCTCTAACATCCCTTCTTGCTCTCTCCTTCCCTGGAGCAATGTTTTCCAAACTCGGCTTTGTGGGAAGTTAATATTTGTGCTGGGGGCGGGGGCTTGCTGGTCAAATAAATTTGGAAAGTGCTTCTGACCCTATTCTTTTAAAGTTACAGGGCACACATGGGCCTAGTCATGTCTCTGAGAAGACCGCAGTTAAGGAACCTGTTTAATGGTGTTTAATCAAGCATTTCTCGAGTACCGGTGCCTATGCAATTTGCAGCATTTCTTGTGTGTTAAGCGTTCTGGCTGACAGTTGCTTTTCAGGCAGGGTTCCGGGGTGCATGGTGGTGTGCAGACTCCTCCAGGCTCCTAAGATGACTGCGTTGCCCAGTGAAGAACACAGAGCAGTATCTCTGATTTGCAAATGACATTGGAGGGCTATCATTGCCATTTGATTAGGAAATAGTTGTGCATTTTAAACCGTGTTTAAGCGGTTGGTTTCTGGAATCTAATACATTGCCAATCTAATTATCTCTGGCTCAACCAATAAGTCAAATTTGGGGGACCGTGACTAGGAAGGAACTCCTTTATTGGCTAACTGTTCAAAAAGTCAGTTTCAATATTGGATTGCCTCTTGCACCGCCTTCCCTCCCCCCCCCTCCCCCCCCCCCCTCACGCCTTTCCTCCCAGGCCACCCTGCCTTGGAAAAAGCCAGAAACTGGTGCAAGTTGCTTTTAAACTAGAATTCTGTATTAGCCCCAGAAAATAGCTACAGCACTATGCGTGGTTTCTTCTTCCCCCTTTCATTTCCAATCAGCTCTGAATGATAATCGGAGATTTCAAGGGAGCAGGAAAAACTGGGGTCCATTACGTCCAGAATGAAGGCTCCAGAGATAAAACACACACACACACAACTGTAAAGACTTCTGTTCCCTCCTTATGGTAAGAATCCCGAGACACGAACAAAAAACACTAGGGCTAAAGCAGGGACTTACTGTCAGGCGAATGCTAAGCATCAGGCGCAATCAGATTTCAATAGATGCAGCGGGCCTGGGGCAGCCGCCAGCCCGTGACAGGTCTGCAACGCCAAGCATGTTATCAATGAGCCCTCCAGCCGTGCGCCTTCATCTGGCGCCTGGCGCTTCGGCCAAGTCAGGAGGACCTTATCAGGGGCAGAAACTTGCAGGCAGTGGCCTGGCCTGGAGCGGGGAGGCGGAGAGCCATGGGTCTGGCTCTCCCCAGAGCCATTTCAAAATAAAACAACAAAAAAACCCCACCCAGACAGGAAGAGAGTGAGCTGGGACCGTTCCATCACTCCAACTTCATATCTAAGCAGTGGGACTGCACAGTCTGTCCGTGGGGAGACGGTGGGAGCTGGGATTTACGTCTGGATTGCAGGAGTGAAATGATCGCACTTAAAACCATGATGCCAGTTTCCGTCTGCCTCTTAGCCAGTACCCGCCTCTGAGGCTGGAAATGTTTTGTCCTAAGTGTCTTTTCCCATTTAAACTGTGTCTCTGCAGCATTTCCAGTTTGCAAAAGCTCCAGTGTTCGGAAAGAGCAGGGAGAAACTTTGGACTGTGGGTGGCGGGGAATCCAACCCCGCGCCGGGGCACTGCTGGCCGGGGGGGAAAAAATGCCTCTTTCCTGAGCCTTTCCGGATGAGGTCATTGTTTTCAGGCAGCCTGGGCCTCCGGTAAAGGAACTCAGCACCCAGGCCTTGTCTCACACCAGCGTTTGGTCCTGGAACAACATCTGAAGCCACGCTGGACACTCAGGGTGGTAGTAAAAGGCAACTCCCTGTTCACAGCATTTTTGTGAAATCCTAGTATTTAAAATAATAATAATAATAATAATAAAAAGCCCATCTGGTGAGATGGTAATTCATTAAACGAAAAGAGGAGGCAGGAGGCATGGGGGAATCCACCCTTTTCTTTCTTTGTCTTGTGTGTTTGCGTTATTGTGGGATGACAGCGACCAAAATCTGGGTCCCCGATTGTGCAGGGTGGAGGAGAATCCGGGGTGCATGCTGATAGCGGCCTCCAGGCCGGACAGTTTCTTCCAGGTGTGTCAGCAGCTGCCCCGGTCTTTAGAACCAGGAGGAGACGGAGGGGGGCAGAGAATAAGGGTTTGTGGGTTCCGTACATGAAGAAGGAGCTAGGCCGAAACCGGTTTGGCTCAGTGGATAGAGCGTCGGCCTGCGGACTGAAGGGTCCCAGGTTCGATTCCGGTCAAGGGCATGTACCTTGGTTGCGGGCATATCCCCAGTGGGGGGTGTGCAGGAGGCAGCTGGTCGATGTTTCTCTCTGATGTTTCTAACTCTATCCCTCTCCCTTCCTCTCTGTAGAAAAATCAATAAAATAAAAAAAAAAGAAGGAGCTAGCATCATGCAGGAAACTCCTCATTCTTCCTGAGCTACACTGTGGCACACCCTCTGGGTGGCACACCCCTCGCTGGAGCCCAGCTCAGCCCACAAACTCCCGGGAGGCCAGCCAGGGCCCCACCAAGCCTCTCCCTTGAGGAGCGGACGCCGTCCGTCCTTCCGTGCGCCGGCCCCTAGCGAAGAGCCCGAGCTCCCAGGGCTGTGCACGCCCGGGCCCGGGGGAGGCGGCTCCGCTCATGGACCCCGAGCCTGCTGTCGGGGGCGACCAAGGTTTGACGGTCCATTTTGTAACTCGCATATGTCCTGTCTGACCTAGACCCTGTCTTTCAAGATGGGGAGGGATGCTGGGGCTTGTCTCTGGTTAAAGTGATTCTTTGCTTGTTATAATATGTTAGCACTCTGATCTATGTGTGTGCACGATACATATTTGTATAAAATGCATATCTTAGATGTCGGCATATTTACAGATATGAATATAATGGGAATTTAAAGTTGACATGTCTGTTTTGTAGCAGGAGTTGGGCTATGTTAGTTACATGTAGGCGGCGTGGTCTGTTGGAGCACTTTAACAAGAGCCGTCGGTGACTGGGGAAACCCCTCTGATTCTACCGGTATTTCTGCTCACCCGCTCTTTTCTCACTTCCCCCATTCCCGTGGCAGCACCTGTGTTAACACAGCTCTGCAGTGAATTCTTTCATCCCCCTGTGGATGGAGCTTTGTCTCCTTGGGTGGGGCACACAGGGTGCTTTGTTTGGACTTGGACGTGGCCCCCGGAAGGCTTCCCTTACAGTTGTCTCTGACAGGCAAGTTCATTCCCTGCTGAGGCTGGCTGGCTGCGGGCACGGCCCAGCGCCTCCTGCTCCGGTCCCCAGGGACCTGCAGGCAGCCCCCGGCCTCAGAGGCAGCCCACTGCAGTCTTGCTGGCTGTTCCATCACAACCAGCACACTGTGTCGATTCGTGCTGTTTCTTTTGATACGAGGCCCCTTGAGAGAAGAGATTGTAACTTATTTTGGTTTCTGCGAAGTAAGCTGGTGGGTAATTCCATGTAAGGTAGACAGGCTTTGCGCCCTCCCGCCTTCACTTCCGAGTGCCTAGTCTTCTCCGTTCGCCAGGACGGAGCCCAGCGCCGCCTTCCCACCCGGGACTGGTAGGGCTGGAGCCCGAGGACGCTGCGCGGCACATGCACACACATGTTGAGAGGCCCAGGGGCTGGGGGTTGGCACACTCTGCAGCTGATGAATAATTCATGGCGGCTTCTTGTGCCATAAAAGTTTCTCCTGAAATGGAAATTATTTTAAAAGAGGATGCGGATAGGAAAATCTGGAAACGTGCTTTCGTATTTATTGACCTGCCTCCGTCATGTACTGGGAAGACACAAGTTGACAAACATCAGCATCGTAAAATCTAAAGCTGACAACAGGCCCTGTGTGGGCAGAGAGCCGAGAACTCCGCCCCGATGTCTCCCTCCCTGTCCTTTCCAGGTGTAACCTCTCCGGGTATTCACAAAAGGCCTCAAGGTTCCTGGACGCTCTCCGGCTGTCCTGGAAGACAGACTCGGAATTGTACTGGTAGCCCGGTGCGTGGTAATTAGCAAGAATGTATTACTGACTGGTAGTTTGAGTTTGGAAACTGATTCAAAGGCTTTTTCTAACTGAAAGGGGCCTTAGAGATGAAATTAGAATATCTAACGATGTCTGTATGTCTATTTGAATAAATTTGAAACCCTCTGTTTTCCTTACACTGTAAAAAGAATGGGTGTTAGTTTTCATTTCTAGGAAAGATAGGGCAGGTTTTAGAAAATCCTACATGGCAGAGAGATTATAAGTAAGCAGAGTAAGTCATACATCTATCTCTATCTATCTATCTATCTATCTATCTATCTATCATCTATATCTATCTATCTATCTATCTATCTATCTATCCATCCATCCATCCATCCATCCATCCATCCATCTATACACCTATACACCTATACACCTATACATCTATATCTATATCTATATCTATATCTATATCTATATCTATGTATCTATGTATCTATATATCTATATCATCTATATCTACCTATGTCTATAGAGAGAGATCAAAGTGGAAAGACAAGACATTTTATTTCTTTTCTCTGCTTTTTGCTGCTCTCCCCTTTTCCTCTCCATGGAATGTAGTTAAGGCATTTGAAACCTTTCCATTTGCTGCCAGCTGGAACCTACGGGAAGTGCATCCTGGAACACTCCCCAGTTGACTTGAATCTCAGTCGTAATGAAATTGGAAGTTGGCAAATTGTCCAGGCGCACCTTATGTTTGAAACACACGGGTTTAAAACAATACTCTGCATTGTTTTAAAGGTACTCGCCATAGGGAATATTGACAAAGTATTTTACTTACCATTTTTTAATAAATGGATATTTTGAAAGGGTATATAATGAATAAGTTTGCCCGTGCTTAAATTTTGTCTCTTATTCTCGTGGCTGTGTCCCTGATGCTTTACAGCCACAGTTTTCACCGGCTCACCCATCCCTCTTTAACGAGAGCCCCTCCTCCGGTCCCTCTGTGGCCGCGTCTTGAAGGCATAAGCTGGTTAGTTAGATGGCTGTTGGTGTCAGACTTAGACTCAGAGATCTACTACCTTCTGCTTTAAAGGATATGCTTAGAGCAAGTCTTTACATACACTTCGTTAGGGCATATGAGATACCAGCCCTCTCTTTTATAGTAAAATCCAACTGCTGACATGTACTTCTCCATCACTGACATACTTTAAAGGTTGGGGTGGTCGGTAGGGTATTCATTCAGAACATGGGAATTTAACAAAACTTGTCTCTAAAGGCCATTCATTTCTAAAAAGGGGGTGGGGGGAGTGCAATGTGCTGATGAGCACTTTTTAGGTTTCATGTGAGAGAGTGGAAGGCTGGACAGGTTTTTCTGCTTTAACAGCAGTTACAGCTGCCACCGCAAATGAGCTCTGCCAAGGTCAGTGACCAGTGGGTCAATTAGAGCATGGCATGGCAGGGACATGCCCGAGGACCACTGAGCATCGGGTTTGCATAAACCAGCTAACAACAGAACAGGCCTTGCCCTGCCCGTGGTTGAGCGCTGACCTATGAACCAGGAGGTCACGGTTCAATTCCTGGTCAGAGCACATGCCCGGGTTGCAGGCTCAATCCCCAGTAGGAGGTGTGCAGGAGGCAGCCTATCAATGATTCTCTTTCATCCTTGATGTTGCCATGCCTCCTCCCTCTCCCTTCCTCTCGGAAATCAATAAAAATATATTATTAAAAAAAAGAACAGGCCTTGAGAGTGCCTGTCGAGTCTCCCTCCCCCGCAGCCAGCATTCACAGGTTCCCTACACCAGGCTTCCTTGAAGATCTTAAGGGAATAGAAACTCCCCAGGCCCAGAATTACTCCCCTTTATGATGGCATGGGAACCACGCCTCGTGCTGACCTGTACATTGATGTGGTTTAGAGTTAGAAGGTGAAGTGGATGCACACTGCTGTTGGAAAAAAGTCACCCTGAGCATCGTACTATTTGATGGGAAGAACTGTCAAATAAGTAGAACTATAACTGCTAATATAAGGGGATGTATTTTCCCCTTATATGATGGGATGGTACTATTTGATAGAAAGTGCACCCCACTGACTATTTTTAAATGGTTTATTCTCCCTATTTTTCATATATAAGGTGTTTCTGGCTATGTGAATACTCAAGTTGCATATTCAGGTTCCTGACTTAAATTACCCATTTTACTTGGCCTCACCCACGTCTTTATTATTATTATTCATTATTCCTGTTATTACTTTAAAGGCACTCTCACTGCAGTAGTCTGCCTCTAATTGGTAGCTTCATCAGGGAGGGGGCACCGATGTGTCATGGAGCCCTCCTTGGACTTGGCATTGGAGCAGCTCGTTAGCATTCTGTCTGTTGTTAGTTTACTAAGCATCTTTCAGCAGGTGGCAAGCATTGAGCTAGGTGCTGTTCAGAATAAATCTCTGTCATTTAGAATCTATAACCTTGGAAGGATCCCTGGCACGTAGGTGCCAAAGATGTGCTGGGCAGCTCACCAACATGGGAAATTAGTAAGGACCTGGGCAGGGTGAAGAGCGCAAGGCTGGGGACACAAGATGGAAGAGGCTGTGATCACCTAAGCAGGTTGGGATGCTGGGGTGGGTGTGGGGGGGGGGAAGGAGGGACAGGGAGGGAAGACCTGGTGCTCTTTGGGATATAGATGACCCCACTGGCTTCATGGGGCACACTCTGACCACAGGTCACTCTGTACCATGGCTCCATCATGAGGGCAGGCGGCCTCTGCTCCTCAGGACCCCTCCCTGCCCCTCCTCCCTGCCAGAGCCACAGGGATTGGGATGTATTTTCCCCTTGCTAAAATGGCTACTCTGGTGAATTTCAGAGTTACCTTCTTCCGACATAACCGTGTGATTGTGCGCTTGCAAAAGGAAAGCGTGTTCTCTCTGAACACAATGTCAGGGTCTTGAGTTCTAGAGACAGAGAGGTTTGGTTCACATCTCAGCTTTGATACCTACTAGCCATGTAACCTTGGGCAAGTGCCTCAACTTCCCCAAGCCTCGTCTATAAAATGGAGCTTGAACCCAAGTCTGCTTTATGTGCTTGGGAGGATTAAATGAGCTTGTCTAAAACCCATCGCACAGTGCCTCGCCTGTGGTAATGAGTGGCTTATGTAATTAGCAATTACAGCGCCACCTACGAAATCCAGACGCTTCCCAATTATTTATATTATTGCGTAGTGCTTTGGAATCCAGAGTCTTGATTCTCCTTCGGTTATTTCATTTTAATATGTATATTTTATGTCGCTTACTTTTTATTATACGAATTGTGGCAGAATACGCTTTTATTATAGAAATTTCAAACCCAATAGGGAAGGCAAAACGTTCTCCTCGACCACCTTTCACATGGAGGGAGTAACACGACCATTATTGCTTTTAGCTGTTCACTTCCTTTTCGTCAGCGTCATGCATGTTCCTAGTTTTAAAAGTCGAACCGTGTCTTCTCCCATGAGTGGGAGACAAAGGAGTGAGTGCCAAGGATTCTCGTTTTTCTGTTCCGACTCCCTGTGATGACAGCAACTGTGGCATCTCTGTTACACAATGTGGCCTTTCTAAGTGGGACATTTGACCTTCTTCTCTGGCATGATTGAATAAACTTGCAATCTATGAAAAGGTTGAAAATAGATCTAATTTGCTCTGTGTGGGGGAAATAATTAATAGTGCTCGAGAGAGGTCTGGTAAGCCCCCAGAACAAGAGTCAGCAACCTTTTCCGGTAAAGAACCAGATGGTAACATTTTAGGTTTTACAGGATCTATTATCTATGCCGCCACTGCTACTGTCCCACCCTTCTGCCCCCTCTCTCTTTCTAACCCTTTAAAAATGAAAAAGAAACAAACAAAAACAGGCCCAGTCTTAGCTGGGAGTAAGACAAAAGCAGCGTGTGGGCCATAGTTCGTTGACCCCTGCCCTAGAGCTAACTAGAGGAGCAGAGCATGGAATGAAGGGTAAGGTGCAAATGGTTCAAATGCTTGAGGTCACTATTCCCTGTCCCTGGGTTACTCATCCACTAGGCTGTAGGCTCCATGAAGGAAGAAAGTGTCTAAGCCGTTCATCACTGTGTATCAGTATCTTTCTAGTACAGTGCCTGACACAGAGACAAAATAAAAATTGATCAAATGAAAAGGAAAAACCAAGTAGTATGGTAAAGCTTATTTAGAAAATGGGCAGTTCCTTGATCCATCCCCCATTCCTAAGTGCAGCTCTTTGTCCATCTATTTCAATGGTTTCCTCTAATACCTGACACAGGATGGCTTTGAAAGGTAAGTTCAGAGTGCAATTCTAGACTTCGCACTTCAGACGTTACCTATTGTGAAGAATGTTGAAGAGTTCAATCCTAATCGTTTGTAGTAAATCGATAGATCATGTCTATAATGAGAAAAAAATGTTGAATGACCATATAAGCATCTTATTTAGAGAGATGGCTTTAAGTACCCGGATAAACAGCTGGAAAGAGCTGAAGGAGGTTGCCGCCTCTCTTGCACCCCATCTCCACATACAGGGAAAGGGACGAGAGATCTTCCAGGTTGGCACAGCACCTCGTGTCCTCTTCAGTGTCATTGAGGGTTGGTGTCCTGGCAGAGTGAAGGGGAGGGGAAAATGAGACGTCACTCTTTACCATGAAGACTGTCAACCCACCGTCCTCTTTGCTGTTTTAGCCATCTCTTCCTTCAGCCGGTCCCTGCAGCCCCCAGCACCAGGCCTCTCCCCACTTGCCCCAGTTGAAATCTCCCCTCCGGGCTAAGTTTCAGTCTTTCCCTCTTTGCTTATGTCATTCATTGACTTTCTAGCTCCAAAACTGTGTCGACATCTCTTGTCGACAGTTGTTCCACTCTCATTCTTTGGGGGTTTGCGCAGGCATGGAGATAAACACGTGTTCACAGAACTGTGTCTAACCAGAAGCTCCAGGTTTCTGTAGACTTTGGCACTCAATTACTGTCTTATGCTCTAATTATCCCACACTTTCTTTTATCTCCTACAACAGAGATATAAGTTCAGTGATGTTAGAAACTATGATTTTTATATCTTTCCGAGATCTCAGTAATGATTAGTTAACTTTTTCAGTTTTCCCTTTAAAGGTTCCAAAAAAAAAACACGTTCTACAGTATTTTCAGGCAGGGTACACTTGTATCAGTTAGCTATAGCTGCTTCATAAACCGTCCCAAAATTCAGAAATTTAAAGCAACATCATTCTCATTTCTCATGGGTCCGCCAGGTATTCCATGGTCAGCTGCTTTAGGCTGAACTGGTGGGCACTTTGAAGGGCTTACCCTATTCAGGGATAGTTCTACTCCACACATCTCTCGTCCTCCTCTTGGGACCAGCAGGTTAACCCAGCCATGTCCTCATGACATTGAAGCAGAAGGTCAGGAGGTCAAGCAGAAACGTGCGTGATCTGTTGAGTGCTAAGCTCAAAACTCCCACACGGTCACTTCCTCCTTATTGTATAGGCCAGAGCAAGTCACATGGTGAAGCCCAGTTTCAAAGTGGGAGGAGATTGTGAAGTTCCTTGGCAGAGGGCTTGGACAACAGGGAGGTGATAGATTAGGGCCACTGATGTAATCTGCCCTACCATCTTTGCAGTAGCAGTAGCATTGGCGTGAATGTGCACTTCCTGAGACTCATGTCCAGGTAAGCTGACATTTTTCATTTTTGATTACAAAATTAAAGCTATGACCCTCAGGGACCTTCCTAACCGTACTTGAAGAAATGATCTCAGATGAAACCAATGAATAAGATGTTACTAGAGCAAAGAGCTAGCCAATAGAAGATGTGAACACTGTGTGTGACTAGCCTGAAGCTAAGCTTTTCTGTAAAGAACAAGATAGTATTTTAGCTTTTGTGAGCCAAATGGTCTCAGTTGTGACTGTTCAACTGTGGTTTTAGCACAAAAGCGGCCATAGGTTATACGTAAGTGAGTGGACACGACTGTGTTCTATTAAAAACTTATCTGTAACCCAGCCAGAGTGGCTCAGTGGTTGAGCATTGACCTATGAACCAAGAGGTCGAGGTTTGATTCCTGGTCGGGGCATATGACCAGATTTCAGGCTCGATCCCCAGTGTGGGGTATGCAGGAGGTAGCTGATCAATGATACTCTCTCATCATTGATGTTTCTATCTTTCTCCCTCTCCCTTCCTCTCTGAAATCAATAAAAATATTCTTTTTAAAAAAACAACACAAAAAACCTTATTTGTAAAACCAGACAGAGGAAATTAGTTTATAGACCACTGGCCTAGAATATTGAAAAGAAGAAGAGTCCGTTATTGAAGACGTTTTGAAAAAGGATCAATGGTTTCAAAGGCAATAAAGATTAGCTTAACAAGATGTGCTTTAGAGATGAAGTCAGGAAACTATATGGTCATTCAATAGATAAACGTTCCAACAGGTTCAGGTGCTTCAGTGGGAATGAAAACTCACCGCTCTTCCAAAATATTACTTGCTACAGATTGTTTCTGAAAGCCTGTTTGAAAACGTGTTTACCGAGAATGTTAGTGTTTTTGTTTAGCTGGAGAATGAGAAAAAAAAAAAAGGTTTAGAAATAAAATGAAAGAAATACCTAGCTAAAATGATTTGATTTTATGCCACTTAAAACATTTTATTTGATTGGTATGACCTAGATTTATATAAAGGAACTAACAGAATTAATAGGGATGATTTATTTTTGAGTATTTAAGAAACAATATGCAGGATTCAAATGGGTATTTTTCTGCCTCAGTTCTATTTCACTTAGATTTTACTTAGAAATCTTCATGTCTCCCCCATATTTGAAGATAGGAAAAAAGCTCAGAATACTGTTAGAAAATAAAGGGGTGGCGTTTCATTTGCTAGAAGTCATTAATTCCTGTTTATTCAATTACAGTCAGCTTATTGTCCTGAGCCTGCACTTTATATTTCTTCTGATTAAGTCCAGATACTGGAGCATTTGGAATATCGCTTCAGGAAAGATGGGAATGAGGAATGCCCCTTGGATAAGAGTCTTAATTCTATTAAAGGTTTTCTAAAGCCTCATATTTTTTTCAGGGGTTTCTTGTTTTTTCTCGCCTGATGGAGATGTCAGAATACACACAGAAAGGGAGTCCAGAAGGTATTGCTTCCCCCAACGCACCTCATTTCAGTATTATTTACTGAGCTCCTGGCACAGTGACTGAGCACACCTGTCACTGTTAGGATCTGGGGGTGCAACTAGGAACACGGTCGCTATGATTCTTTCCTTTGTGGTGCTGAGGGACCAGCAGCAGCCATAGGCAAGTAGAGCAGAGTGTCAATCAATGTTCCAGGGGTCCCAGAGGGAGGAGCTAGTCTCCTCAGACATAAGAGGATCTTTCCCAAGGTAACTACCCTCCCTCTTGATTTTATTTATTTATTTATTTATTTTTAAATATATTTTATTGATTTTTTACAGAGAGGAAGGGAGAGGGATAGAGAGTTAGAAACATCGATGAGAGAGAAACATCAATCAGCTGCCTCCTGCACACTCCCTACTGGGGATGTGCCCGCAACCAAGGTACATGCCCTTGACCAGAATAGAACCTGGGACCCTTCAGTCCCCAGGCCGACGCTCTATTCACTGAGCCAAACCGGTCAGGGCATCCCTCTTGATTTTAAATTCATACAATTAAAACCACACTATGAAAGGTGTTAGAACCCTCCATTCCTAGTCATTATACCTGAGGTTAGCAATAAAATTAAAAGGAATTCTTGAGAGGTTTTGAGAACACAATAATTTGAAAACCCCTGAGTTTCTTGGAAAAACACCATTTTCCCAGGTAACATAATCACATAAATCCACTCTCACTATTACTGATTATCTCCTTCTCTCTTTAATTTGTTATGTTCATTATTTGTTCTTCTTTTCTTGAGAAGTTCTCTTTCCTCTATTTCAGCTCATTTATTTTCTTACTGTTGTGTGTTGAATTGTGTTCCTGTAAAATATGTTGAGGTTCTAACCTCCCTACCCGCCCCCTCCCCGCCCCTGTCTGTGAATGGGACCTTATTTGGATAGAGAGTCTTTGCAGATGATCAAGTTAAAATAAGGTCACCAGCATGGGTCCTAATTCCATGTGACTAGTGACTTTATCAAACATGGAAATGTGGGTGCAGAGACAAAGATAGAGGGGAAACGATGTGAGATTCAGGGAGGGAACCAGCTACGAGCCACGCAACACCTGAGGCTGCCAGAGGCCGGGGTGGGGGTGGGGAGAGCCTGGAGCAGATTGTCCCTCACACCTCTCAGAAGGCACCAGCCCTGCTCATATCAGAGCCTTGATCTTGCACTTCTAGCTCCAGAACTGAGAGACAATACATGTCTGTTGTTTAAGCAAACCAATTTGTAGTGCTTTCTTAAGGCAATGACATGAAAACATGTATAAAGTCATTGTAAGCATCCCAGGAGATAATGTATGTAAATAAATATGAAGAGCAGCGGTCTAGTGCAGTGGTCGGCAAACTCATTAGTCAACAGAGCCAAATATCAACAGTACGATTGAAATTTCTTTTGGGAGCCAAATTTTTTAAACTTAAACTTCTTCTAACGCCACTTCTTCAAAATAGACTCGCCCAGGCCGTGGTCTTTTGTGGAAGAGCCACACTCAAGGGGCCAAAGAGCCGCATGTGGCTCTCGAGCCGCAGTTTGCTGACTACAGTCCTATAGTATTATTTGTGTTACAGTGTAGGTTTCAGCCTGAGAATCACCAACATGGGGCCATCCATCAATGATGACAGCTCCTCAATGACTGTGGGTACGCGGGTACCCCGGGACACAGGGAACATCTAGTTCTCACCAAACAGACAAGGAGGACTTGCTACCATCTTGTGGTAGCCGTGAAGAAAGCCTCGTGTTCACATAGCAAGAGAGCCCCAGAGGGGGATTAAGTCAAGGATCTGCCAAGAAACTCCCCAAGATCCAGCCTTGCCATCAACTTGCTGATGCTCTGTCTCTTTATGAGTAAGAAAAACTTATTTTTAGTCTCTTTATGACTCTCGGAGTCTTCGTATAAATTTCTGGTTTTGAAGGTTTCAGCAGTGTGTTGCTGTTCTGGCTCCTTCACTTCCACAGTAACATGAAGAATCACAATAATTAAGATAGCTAAAGTCTTTGAGTGCTTATTATGTGACATGTGCATGTTCTGTCTTTACCTGTCATGCTCTCTTCTTTAATTGTCTCAACAACTCTGTTATTATCCCATTTTACAAAGGAGAACACTGTAGCTTTCAGAAGTGTCTTGCCTCATATCATGGCAGATTCAGACCTTGAACCCAAGTCTAATTCCATGGACACAAAGTGACAAAGAATACGAGATTTTTTTATAGTTAAAATGTACATTTAAAATAGTAACTACTCAACTTCTTCTCAAGGATTGAAACCAAAAGTGTATACAGAGTTCCCCATAAGCCATGGTTTGCTCACCAGCTAACCTGCTTCATCTTTTTAATCTTTTCCCTCTGAATACATTTGCCTCAATTTTTGCCCATAATACCTCTTTTTTTTTCCCAATAAAAATTTCAAAGCAACTCAAGGGATTTCATCTTTAATGGAAACAAACAAAAAGAGTCAAATAAATATTAAACACCTACTATTGGCCATTGTAATTGGAAAAACAGTAGCTATGGTCCCTGCTCTCATGCTGCTCCTTCCAGGTTTTGGAAAGACAGACATTACACAGGTGGTTGTATCATTGTGAACTGTGGCAGCATGAGAAACTATTTAGTGTAAGAATCCATCTAGGCAGGCTTCACAGAGGAAGTGACGTGTAGGCTGGGTCCAAGTGGTAACCAGGAGTGGACGTGACAGTGGTGGGAGCCACAGGCTGCCTGGCAGAGGGAGGAGGGTGTATGAGGTCCCTGGCTGATGTGAGAACAGGGTACGGCACAGTCCGGGAACTGAGAGATGCCCCTGTGACGGGAGCTCAGTGAGTGAGGACACAGGCTTCAGGAGGGGAGGGCGAGGATGCTTGTTCGCGAAGGCCATCGTAAGAGGCCTGTCCTGTGCAAACACCAAACATTGAAGGATTGCAGTGTGAGTGAAGGTGGTAAAGGTCTCTTTAATAAAAAATGATTAGAGTAGATCTGAATGGCCTAGTGGTGTTGGTGGAAAGATTTTTTTAAATTGGGAAATAAAAGGAAATAGGGCCCAGTCATCATCGCTCGGTAGTTGAGCGTCGATCTATGAATCAGGAGGTTGTGGTTCGATTCCCAGTCAGGGCACATGCCCAGGTTGCGGGCTCGGTCCCTGGTGTGGGGCGTACAGCTGGTTCTCTCTCATCACTGAGGTTTCTATCTCTCTCCTCCTCTCTTCCTCTCTGAAATCAGGGACTAGGGTCCAGAAACCGTCCCACACACTTTGACTTACAGCAGAGGAGCGGAAAGGATGGGCTTTTTGATCACGGGCGCTGGAGCCCTTGGCTGTCCATCTCACACGCTTTACAGACATTCCAGTGAGGCAGATTCAGAACATGAAAAGTGAAGCAACCCGGCTTCCTGGCTAAAACACAGGAGAATATCTTCATACCCGCGGGTTAGACAAAGATTCCCCAAACAGCATCTAAAGCAATCCCTTGCCAGGAAAGAAAAAGCGTTACTAAATTGAATTTTATTAAAATTACGAGTTGTTCATTAAAAGACATCATTAAGAAAATGAATAGGCAAGCCACCATCTAAGGGAAGGTAGTTGCATTATGTTGGTCTGAAAAAGTACTCAGATCTAATATATATCAAGAACTCCCGCAGATCAATAAGAAAAAGGCCGGTTAGCCCTGCTTCACAAAGGCATGTACTTCACAAAAGAGGATATCCCACGATGCCAATAAGCATGTTAAAAAGAATCTCATCCTCCTTAGTCATTAAAAACCCAGTGAGATTTTATTAATCTTATGCATCTGTCAGAAGGGCCAAAATTAAAAGGACTGATAATACTAAGTATTTATAAGGATATGGAACAACTGGAATTCTGCGACATTGCTGGTGGGAATATAAAGTACAAATCAGGCCGAGGCCCGTTTGGCTCAGTGGATGGAGCGTCGGCCTGCGGACTGAAGGGTCCCGGGTTCGATTCCGGTCAAGGGCATGTACCTTGGTTGTGGGTGCATCCCCAGTGCGGGGTGTGCAGGAGGCCGCTGATCGATGTTTCTCTCTCATCGATGTTTCTAACTGTCTATCCCTCTTCCTTCCTCTCTGTAGAAAATCAATAAAATATATTTTAAAAAAATAATAAAGTACAAATCAGGAGAAAGGAGTGTGTGTGTCTACTGATGGGCTGGTATAATAATAGTCCTGGCAGTTTTATTTGTCATGGCCCCAAGCTGGAAAAAAACAAATGTTCCCAAACAGGAGAATGGATAACTTAGTTGTGGTGCATTCTGTCAATGGAATGTTACTCAATGAAAACAGAAACTACTGATAGGACAACATGGATGAATTGAACAGGCGTCATACTGATGGAAGAGGACATACTGTGTGAATTGTCTTGAAGTTCAAAAGCCAGCAACACTACCCCACTATGAATACGGACCAGAATACGGGTGAGCGGGGAGGAGGGGGTGTAGTATTGATGGGTACAAAGGAACCTTCTGAGGTGTTAGGAATGTTCTAGATCTTGATCTGGAGGTGGTTAAATGGGAGATTTGTGAACTTTACTGCATCTAAGATACCATGCAATTAAAAACTTAACACTAAAAATGATAACAGTAGCTTTGGATGATATGGTGGTATGTTTTCTGAAACTAGAGTCATAAATTGTATAGGTAATGTGATCTGAACTGCATAAACAATTTCATATTTTTTAAAAAAAAAGAAAGAAAACACAAGGAAGAATTAACAGTGGTTTCTGGATGGTAGGCTTGTGTTACTTCCATTTCTTCTCAGTTTTCAGGGTTTCCCAACTTTTCTCTAATGAAGTGTATTAATTCAACATCAGAAAATGAAATAGAAGAGACTATAGCCGAAGAGATATTTGACATAACTTGACCCTCAATTAGAAATCAAGTTTGAAATTTTAGGAATAAAGTAGCAATTCAGAGAGGAGCAAACTCATGGGGCTGTGAGTTGGGAAGGCTTTGTAGAGCGGTAACCCTAAAGGGGTGGGGGACAGCATTCAGGGAGGATGTGGGCTGGGGGGAGGGGGGTGGGCGGTTGGTCAGTTAACCAGTGTGATGTTTCCGTGGGCCTGTGTTCCTCAAGCTGACTTTGTTTCTGGTCGCTTCACGGATTCTGTGGTCCTTCACACATGTAGTTACTTTTTCTCCAACTCTAACATGATCCTTTTAAAGCCATTTGTAAATCGTATTCTTAAAAAGCTCTTTTCCTACCCGTTTATATTGTCAGCCATTGCCATTTGCTCTGTCTTCTATTTTGAGGCTGCCTCCCCGCCACTGAATGTCTCCATATGCCACTGGGAGTCTAAAAATTAATTGTGCCAAGCAGTTCTCTCCTCTTGGAAAATAAATAAATAAAGGAATCACACACACACACACACACACACACACACACACACCATTGCTCCATCTGTCCCATTGGAGACACCCACCACCCACTTCATCCTGGTACAGGCTATTTTTGTTCGCTTTGTCTTGAGAGCCTCTATATTGGACGCCTTAAAAGATTACTTTGGTTTCCATCAGAAGATAAAAAGCAGAGTCCTTTGTTCTATTTTATACCTAGGACAGGGCTGTTTGCAAAGCAATGCTCAATCAATGCTGATTGAATTGCCTTTGTACAAAGCGTGGTCTGCGCCCATTCGGATTGTTCTGTGAGCATTTTTACTGAAGGGTGCACGTTTGTAATGATGAGGTAGATGGTGGAAGGCATAGTATTCTTTAGAATCCAATTTCCCGTTCTCTGCAAACTTGTATTCTCTTAGGTGAGATTAATTACTACATTTTCACATTCTCTCTGATGAATTGAAGATTTCTGTAAGTGGTTGTTTTGTTTTTTTTTAAACTGCTTCTCTTCTTGGCAGGCTGAGTAATAGCATTATGCTGTGTTACTGGAAATTTTAATCAATACAACGCATGTGTCTTGAATTAGAATGCTAGGAAGTACTGCTGAGTTGCACCATTTAGTTAATGCAAAAAGCTGAGAAGTTCGGGCATTTATGTGCAGATGTCAGTTTGAGTAAACTGAGTCTAGATGGGCAATTTTAGTGTTTTTTCACGGAAAAACCTAAGGAAATATTCATTTTAAGGTCCAATGTTCATAAGGATTAGAGCAGCACCTCCCCTGAAGCAGACACAGAAATGAGGGAGACCACCTTTACTTTCAAGACGTTCATGCCCAGCCTGGCCGGCGCAGCTCAGTGGTTGAGCCTCGACCTATGAACCAGGAGGTCACAGTTCGATTCCTGGTCAGGGCACATGTCTGGGTTGCGGGCTCAACCCCCAGTGAGGGGCGTGCAGGAGGCAGCCCATCAATGACTCTCTCTTATCATTGATGTTTCTAGCTCTCTTTCCCTTCCCCTTCCTCTCTGAAATCAATAAAAAATATATATATTTTTAAAAGTTCATGCCCAGTGATTTGCCTTCCCTTTCACCCCCTCCCATGGCCCCAGCCCAGGCTTTGGTGGACATCTGCAGCGGTGACTTTTCCCCTGAGACCCAGAACAGCGTCCCCAGCTGCTGGACACTGCTCCCTGGATGTTCTGATGACATCTACACTTATTAGCACCTCTGAAATTACTTCATCGCCACCTCTTTCCACCAAACTCTTTCTTTTTCCTACGTGTCTTGTCTCAGTGGCTGTACTTTTCCCATCCCAGATACTGCCCACCCCGGCAGTCCCCCAGGTCGTGGCCTGCCCCAGTCAGTGACAAGGTACCAACGCTGGTTTGCTTTGAGACTCCAGGTATTGCATTTGTTCTCCTTTCTACAAGGTCATGAAATGGGTGGTTCCCACGGGGTAAAAACTCAGGTTATGATGTATTGCATATTGGAGAGAAGTTACGGTTTCCGCCTGGGGGGAGATGGGAGAGGTAAAATTTAATGGAAATGCATGGCTGAATGTCAGAAACATGCTGATCCAAAGAAGTGAGGGCAAAAGGGTAGGCACTGGATAGTCCTATTGATGTGAAGTTCTAGAATGTGCAAAAAAGGTGAGAGGGATCAGAACAGGCGTTGCCTCTGCTGTGGGGCTGGGGTTGACTGGGAAGGAGCAGAAGGTACTTTGTGCAGTGAGATATCTTGATAGAAATGGGAGATATCTTGATAGAAATGGGAGATATCTTGATAGAAATGGGAGATATCTTGATAGAAATGGGAGATATCTTGATAGAAATGGGAGATATCTTGATAGAAATGGGAGATATCTTGATAGAAATGTGGGTTACATGGGCAGATGGATTTATCAAAACTCACTGAGCCCTGGCCGGTGGGCTCAGTGGTTAGATTCCCAGTCAAGGGCACGTGCCTGGGTTTCAGATTCCATCCCCAGCCCCAGGAGGGGCATGTGTAGGAGGCGACCAATTGATGTGTCTTTCTCACATTGATGTTTCTCCCTCTCAGCCTCCCTCCCTCCCTTCTACTCTAAAAAAAAACCCAAAAAACAAAAACAATGGAAAAAATATCTCTGGTGAGGATTAACAAACACACACACACACAAAAAAAACTCCTAACTGAACTGTAACCCTAAGATTTATGTTTTTCACTCTGTAAATTATACCTTAATTTCATAAAAGAAACAAAATTAAAGAGAGCACTTGCAGAGTAATATGTATAATAGTATCCTACTACTGATTTAAGATCAAAGATTAAATATAGTACAGATATACCAGTAAATAAAATAATATAGTGAAGGAAAGATATGCTCCTGTATTTGTGACAAGAAAAAACAATGGTAAAATGTGTCATTTGTGTGGCCCCCCTGGTGTGGCTCAGTGGTTGAGCATCGACCTAAGATCCAGGAGGTCATGGTTTGATTCCAGGTCAGGGCACATGCATCGGTTGTGGGCTAGATCCCCAGTGTGGGGTGTGCAGGAGGCAGCCAATCAATGATTCTCTCTCATCATTGATGCTTCTATCTCCCTCTCCCTCTCCCTTCCTCTCTGAAATTAATGAATGTGTTTTAACAAAACAGAACGAAAGCAGGTATATTGTTTTAAATTGCCATTTGTGGGTGTTGCAAGTATCGTACACTCCGTTGCTTGGGAAAACACGGCCACTCCTGCAGTGGTTCATAGCAGAGATGCCGTCATTCAAATCCAGTTTTACAAATGAGAAGGTGGGAATCATTTAAGTAAAGCTTCCAATCCTTCTAAACATCTCGCACCCCACGGCCGTCCTCGGGTACCTGAAATGAATCACAACAGTTGATTGAAGCTTGGAGGGTGGGAGGGTTTGAAATAACTACACACGGTCCCAGATGGTAGCCCCAGGCCACGGCAGGTCTGCGAACATATTTTGTTTAGGTTTTCCGTGGGGAGGGGAGGGTGGGGAGGTGGAGTTGTTGTTTTTTTAAATCCGTTGCAAATGTTTAATACTTGGGAGATTTCGCATAAAAACCTGAACATCTGGCAGTACTTGGCTCGCATTCCAGAGTAGTAGTAATTGCCTGGGTCTGTGTGGTGCGCCTCCTTTAAGTGGAGAACGGATTGTGCACGTATCCTATCACAGGGATCGCAGGACCAACCTGCTGCCCCAATTGCTGTTTAATTTCTATGTTTAGTCCTTGGAGTATTTGAATTGCAGCCTTTGAATTAAGATTTATAGGCCCCCGCTATGTACTCAAAACTACTAAAGGCTTTCGTAGATACATCATAGATATGCTCTCACTGCATCGGTTTTACAGAAGAGTTAACCCAGGTTTAAATAAGTGAAGAACTCATGTAGCTTGCCCAGTAGTGAGTAGCAAACCCAGAGCTTGAGTGAGATTTCCTCACTGCAGAGCCCATGCATTTACCCACCACATCGTTCTTCTCTGTGTATTTTTAACCTTGGTTTCATCCGTTATTTAGTACTTATCTCTGGTTAGTTGAGTTCTTGTTGGTTTCCTTAGGATTTATTTGGATAGAATAATTTCCTGGTCTCCAAACTCGCTTGCTTTTGTATCCCTAGTGGAAAAAAAAAATTAAATGCATATTTGTGTAAATTATTTACTGATAAATAAGACACTTGCACTTTATTAATAGGATGTACACTCTGAAGCCTACACATATTTAAAATGTTAAAGAACGAGATTTTATATATATGCTCTAGAATTTTCCTCCTACATAGCAGTCGGTTATCTTTAAGGTATTTTGATGCCCTATGTTGGCGCCAGTAGATGAAATGATGCCTGAACGAGAATTCTGCCTGAAAGCACCTTTTGTATCAGGCTCCCAATTTTGTATCCAGTGAACTGTCCCTTCCAGAAAAGGGATGCAGCAGAAAGCCGCCAGCTCAGCCGGACTATGGAAAGATGAGGAAGTGCTGCTTGGTTAGAGAATTAGTTGCAGCCACATTTAAAACACTGCGTTCTAAAACCTCCAACAGGCCTGCTCCGTCCAAATAGCCAAAGGCAAGGTCTTTTGTGCTTGTGACAACCTTGGATTTGCCTTTGGGAAGTTTAGGTTTTCTTTAAACATCTAATTCTGAGTGTGGGTTTCGTGTCCAGGGCAGCAATGTCCTCCAGGGTCCATTTCTCAGTCTGAGATGTGGGGGTGGGGGTGGCGGGGGGGGAGAGAAGGGGGCCCGTGTAGTGTGTACCACCATCTCATCTCACAGGACTGCGCCACGATTAACAAATTTGTGGTTATAAAGTACTTGGGCGAAATCAAGGGCAGAGAGAGGCTGTGAATGCTGAATCGGTGTGAAATGCATTTGTGGGCTCCTGTGCAGGGTTTCCCCGGACACTAAGAAAGAGTGGCCGCAAACAGACCTTTGGGAGGCACGCTCTGCGCTTGCTCCAAGGTAATGCCACGTTCTTGCTCTAAGAGGTTACCTGTGGGGGGATCCGTGCTTCCTCCTAAGACCTCATCTGTGCTCCCTGACCTCTCTCTCCTCCCAGTGTCGTGTGGGATCCGAATAAAGCTTTCTTCCGGAGCATCCTCTGTTTGGATTTTCCTCCCTGCCTTCGCCTCACCCCCTTATTTTCTTAGTGCTTTTTCTTCAAGGTCCAGATCAAACAGCATCTTCTCCACAATCCCACCGGCACCAGGCTGACTCAGCCTTCCCCCCTCATGCACTTTCCTGATATATGAGCGTAGCCCTGAGAGCGTGGCAGGGAAACAGGTCCTCCCCGCCCCTTCTTCCCCCTCCCCCCCCCCCCCCCAGGACTCCCTAAAGGGCAAAACATTCCCTGGTGCCATTGCTGGGAAGGTAACAGGAATGCATAAAGCTGTCCGTGCCGAGTATGTGCCACAAGCCACCTCTCAGTCTGAAACACAATTCCTTTCACGAAGACAGAAAATGAAACGGTCCCACGCACCATATCCGGGATCTCTACACCAGCCCCCAACCGTTTCTTGCTATACAAACTGGGGTGGTACTTAGCAGACTGTACCGTAGTTCGGCGCCTCCTCACCACGCCTCCTGCTAACGCACGCGCTCTTTGAGGCCCCTTATTCATCACTCAGGCAGCTGGCACCTGGCCTGGCATGTTGCCGGCGCTCAGTAAATGTTTGCTCACTGGAGACATCTCCTTTAAACAGAGGGAGAGAAGCCCAACCCGATTGGCTAAGGGCTCCTGTGCTAGTCCATGTTGATCTTATTTATTTCTTGTGACCGTAAACTACAGGGAGTTCCTCTTTGACGTCAAAGTTGAAGTCCAGAAATTAATCTCAAGAAAAGCCCAGCCGGCGTGGCTCAATGGTTGAGCATTGACCTCTGAACCAAGAGGTCATGGTTCAATTCCTGATCAGGGCACATGCCCCGGTTGCAGGCTCGATCCCCAGTGTGGGGTGTGCAGGAGGCAGCCGATCTATGATTCTCCCTCATCATTGATGTTTCTATCTCTCTCCCTCTCTCTCTTCCTCTCTCTGAAATAAATTAAAATATTTTTTTAAAAGAAAGAAAGAAATGACACTGGTGAGCAAGAGGCTCTGATGGTGACACAATCAGGAAATAGGATATTTCGTTGTTTGACATTTTCTAGTCGGTTGAGCGTGAACGTGGAGGTCTGCCAGAGGGGGCCGTAGCTGCTCTGTGTTGTGACGGACGGATGATAAATACCTTCCCCTGTGCCTCTGGAAACGCTTCCCTCTGCACTTTTCCTCCTGGGAGGCCGGGGCCGGGGAGCCGAGCAGCGGGCGCGTGCACCGGCTCGGCAGCCAGCACCCCTGTCAGCAGAGGTGGGACAGGTGCTGACGCGGGGGTTTCTGGCCTGCACTCAGCTGTTCATCCCACCAGCAAGGATGGGCTGTCTCCTAGTGACCACGCCCTGGGACTGTGTCCTGTGGCCACTGCTGGCCTGGGCCTCCCGGGCGTGTGCCTGTCACTTGTGTCCTCCAGTTCAGTGGCACTCAGCTAGGAGCTCTGGCTAGTCGGAGGCTCATTGCATCCTGCAGCCGCCCGTGTGGGAACGGTCAGCCCCGCTGGTGTGGAATGTCCATTCTCCTCGCCTATTAAAGCAGTGCCTCGTGGCCGAAGAGTGTTTTGACTTTGGTATCTGAGTTTTATCCAAACATTGGGTTCTCATATTTCACAGTCACTTCTTATTGAGGAGTGTCCATCCAGTTCTCTCTTAAGGCATTGAGCACCTAGGATGGGTGGAGTGTCCTCTGTGAAGGAAGCAGCTGACCAAGGCAAGCCTCCTGCCCTCCAGGGGCACATCAGCTAGTGGGGGGATACGGCCGCCTGCAGGTAACCATGTGGCAGGCAGGACGTGGTAAGTGCCACGGTAGAGCTGCGGTTCTGGGACAAAACAGGAAGAAATTGACTCCAGCAGGAGTGATTCTGGAAACCTCGATGGAGGAAGTGGCAGCTGAGCAGCCTTTTTAAAGGCCAGGTGGAGCTCAGCCGTCGTGGCTCAGTGGTTGAACATCGACCTATGAACCCAGAGATTACAGTTCAATTCCTGGTCAGGGCACATGCCTAGGTTGCAGGCTCAGTCCCCAGTGTGGTGTGTGCAGGAGGCAGTCAATCCATGATTCTCTCTCATCATTCATGTTTCTATCTCTCTCCCTCTCTCTTCCTCTCTGAAAGCAATATATATACACTGAGTGGCCAGATTATTATGATCTCTGAACATATAATAATCTGGCCACTCAGTGTGTGTGTGTGTGTGTGTGTGTGTGTGTGTATTTTTATTTATATATTAGAGGCCTGGTGCATGAATTCGTGCATGGGTGGAGTCCGGCCAGCCTGGCCAGCGGGGAGGGGACATGGGCAGTTGGCTGGCCTGCCTGCTGGTCGAACTCCTGGTCGAGGGGACAATTTTCATATTAGTCTTTTATTATATAGGATATACACTGAGTGGCCAGATTATTATGTGTTCAGAGATCATAATAATAGGTGGATTTTCAGAAGGATCCAGTGGGAAAAGATGAGGAATTTCAAGAAAAGTGAAAGGAACCCGAGAAGGATTAGGGTTAGGGAGTATGGGGTGTGCTCAGGGCATGGAGATGTTTCAGCCACTGGAGGAGCCCACAGCCTGGTGGCTTGTGACATGTGGTCAGAGACAGAGCTCTAACTCGATGGGGCAGGTCCATGGGGGACGTCTGCGACCCTCCCCCAGCGGAGTTCCATCGGCAGCGGCTTCCTTGAAGGCCTTGCCAGCGTGGCTCCCGTGGCCACGTGGAGACCTTGCCCATGGAGAGTTCTGTCGGGGAGTAATCTGAGCCACTTGCTGTCTATTAAACTAATTATGCTTCCGTCCTCAGAGTGCCTTGGCGCTCTAATCCTGACTGCTCAGCAGATTTGATGTAGTATCTGAATTATTAATGGGGACGATACGGAAGAGGGGGCTTGGCTGCTTGTTCCATTTTAAGCAGGTCTTGGGCGGGTGGCATTCCGGGAAGAGAGGCCGCTGCTTGCAGAGTGATGGACGGAGCAGGCCTGCCAGAGGAGCCCTACCCCGACGGGAGCCTGTGCCAGTATGCTCAGAAAATCACTGCCTGCTTCGGAGGGATGGGTAAGACCCCCTTAGCATTGGGCTTTTCAGAGGAGATGCCCCCGGTTGATGGTGCAGCCGAAGAGAAGGACTAAATGTAGACTAGCTGGTCGCAGGGAGCAGGACTCGCTGCTGGACCGGGAGCACCTCCAAAGGGCCCAGGCATCCTTGTCTGGCCCCCTTCCTCTGAGCCCCTCCACCTTAAGAAACTGCTGTTTCTCCGCTTAATCTGTGCTGCTCAGCGGCGAAGATCGTCCTGAGGATGGTGAGCTCTTATGGCACGTGTTTGCGATGGGTTTGCTGAGTTCTTTGTTGGCTCATTTCTGATTAAAACAAAACCTGAAAAGCAGGTAAGCCCACGGTCACTAAATTCAGACCATTTCCTTAGCAACTTAGAAGCCACAGGCTCTAAATTCAGACCATTTCCTTAGCAACTTAAATCCTACAGAGATTCTAATTCTAAAGGTGGACACTGTTCTCTCTTAATATTTTTTTTCTTAACAAGTAGAAGACAGATCTTAGCAGGTGGTTTAAAGGGGGAGGGTGACAGTTGTCTGGGGGGGGGGGAAGACTCAAATCATTACATGGAATAAAATGAAAGTCTTCAGACTTCATTCGGGGAGAATTACGGTGGGGATGGACCTGTGCCTGGAGGATTAAAAGCATAATTAAGGCATCATCCACCCCCTGAGCACTGCGTAGCCCCCAGATGCCTGGCTCTGAGGTGGGGGTACATTTTATTATTGAATTTCTACTGTAGAAACCCTCAAAGGTAGAGTGCCAGGGCCTCTCTCTCGATGTGGTCGAAGTCCTTGGGTGAATCTGCTTGCTGATGGTTTCTTTCCACAGTTTATCATAGAAGAGCTTCTTTTGCTACAGCGGAGCTGTTTCTGATGAAGTATGCAGACCAGCAAAACCTTGGGTGAAGTTAAGCACTGTAATTAGCATTGGCTTTGTAGTGTAGAGCATTGTGATAACTTGTCGTATAACCACATAGACTGTCACAAAAACCACTACACTGCTTTGTGAATGCTGAGAGGATGATTTTATGTGGGCTGTTCACGCAGGAATGGAAGAAATGGGTCCTCTGGTGCCCGGCCCCAGTGTGGGCACATGTGGGAGGCAACCAATCAGTGTGTGTCCCTCACATTGATGTTTCTCTCTCTCCCTCCCTCCCTCCCTCTAATTTACTCTCTAAAAATCAATGGCAAATATATCCTCAGCTGAGGATTATCAACAACAACAGAAAGGAACTAGTAACCATCGGAGTAAGCTGTCCTTTCTCTGCTTCATCTTCCACAGCATCTGTGGAAGGACCGGAGGCCTGTGGTAGGAACCGTCATTACCTAGGAGTCAGGAGACCCGGCTCCCACCATGGACGCCCTGTGTTGTCATGGGCAAGTCACTTAGCTTCTCTGAGACTTACGTTCCTCACCTCCAAGTTGAAGGGCTGGAGCAGGTCTGCGCTTCCTGACTGTTGGTCCTGGTCTGGGGAACTTTGAGGAATATAAGCTCCTGGGCCCCACCCGCAAAGCATCTCATTTGGAGGTCTGAGCCAATGCCCATGATTTTGTATTTTTCCAAAGCTCTACAGAAGATTCTGATGTGCCATGATGTTTGGGGACCACTAGACTAGATTATCTTCGAAGGCCTTTCCAGCTCTATAATTCTATTCTGTTTAAAGTGTGTAAGGGTTTTAATGCACAGAAAATTGTGTTAGAACACAATAGCCCAGTGACAGGAGAAGGGGTGTGGGTTTTTTCACTCTGACTTGGGACCATTGTGTGGCCACAGACTATCACATACTGCACTTAACCTTGCTGAGTGGCTGTCAGAGGGTAAATGCTTCTTAGCAGGGATGTCCTATGTTTATCGGCACTCTAATTGCGTGAGGGTCCTGCTGGCTTGTAACTTGGTGAAAACACCCAGCTACCTATACGGCCATTCTCTCTCCATCATGCGATTCTGCTAGAGTCTGCAATAGCAGAATACCACAAAACAACATTTAAGAATATCACTAGCATCGGATTAATGGAATGAGGCAGAAAGATTTTCATGGCATGAGGGGGAGGGTTTTCTCTCTAGAAAATGGGAAAGATTGGCTACTGTAGCCTGGAGCTGGGTTTGTTGCTGGTTGAAGATGAAGAACTTTGATTGAGGTCTTCCTTCTGTGAGATCTGAAAAGAAGCCTCAACATGTGAGAACTTAGAATTACGATCTTGATGATTTTCCGGTTTGCATTTTTATTTTTACTTTTTGTTAATCTTTTCATTGGTTTTTAGACACAGTGGGAGGGAGGAGGAAAGACACAGAGAGAAAAACATTGATATGAGAGAGATACATTGATTGGCTGCCTCCTGTATGCGCCCCGACTGGGGCAAGGATTGAGCCTGCCACTGAGGTATGTGCCCTTGAATGGAATCAAACCCATGACCCTTCAGTCTGAGAGCCGATGCTCCAACCACTGAGCAACCCCGCTAGGGCTGGTTTGCATTTTTAGATTTTATACAACCGAATCCTATTCCCAGTACTCTTACCAGCTGATATTGAATCTTCTAGGAATATTTGCAGGTGTATTCTTGTAGATATTGCCGCTCTTCCTTCCTCCTGCTCTGGATGTGAATCTGATTTTGAATATGCTCTCCTGTCTCAGACTGACATAGTCTTGGGTTTCCGGTAGCAGCTGTTATTATACCTGACCTTCTGCATGTAGGGAGCCCTAAGCTCTTGAGGTAATCACTTAAATACATCTTCCTTAATCTTCTTTGCTGGGCAGTGAGAACTAAAACAATAAGGAGTCTGGAGAGTTGTGGGGAGGCACAGCTGCTTGGGATCCTGGTGTCTGTTTCTCATTTCTCTGGAATCCGTGCCAAGATGCCCTCCTTGCTTGGTTTAAAGTGTCTGGGAAAATTGTGCAGCTCTGAGAAAAGCAAGGTGGCCTCCTCTGAGAGACCCAGCTCCAGGGGCTCGTACAGGAGGCTGGTTGTCAAGGATGTGAGTGTCACTGGGAGCCCCTACCCTGGGCACAGGCATGCCACCATCACCCACCTGCTGTACTTGCACCCTGAGGTCTGCTGCCCGTCCCAGCACTTGCTTAGCAACTTTGATCCTCCGGGTAAGTGACAGAGCCCGCTCTGGACATGGCTGTGTGTTTTCTGATTGGCTTAATAATAAAGGACTATCTAGAACCATTCTTCCATAACGTATTCTTCCAAGGAAACATGAGTCTTAGTGTGTAATTAATGGGGTGAGGGCAGGAGGAATGGAGAATGTAACTTAAATACAGCATGGGAGCTAAATTCTGAGGGTGTTTTTGTCCATGAGTTTTAATCTTAGTAATAAATGTGTCTCTTTCCGAACTTGGTACTAATAACTGTCAAAGTAGGAAGTATGATGGGAAAGAAAGATTTTGATCGATAGATGCTGTTCTTTCACGTGATAGCGGATGAATGGAAAAGAAATATTGAGGGCAGCCCGTTGACATGAACCAAGAATGACCTTGACATGAGGAAAGAATGACCTAAGTAAAGTTGAGGTCTAAACTGTGTCACTGCCTACGAAAGGCTCATCTTATGAAATATCTACAAAGAAAAGAAAGAGAAAGGGTTTTTAATGTTGAAAGAACTTGCTGAAGCTTCTTTTCAATGAAGCTCATTGAAACGTGGTCACTGGCCCATCTGCCTGGGAAGAAGTGGGAAAAGCCCAGGCTGAGGACAGTGGCATTGTACCTGGGAGTGCTCAGACTCTGAAGTTATAACGGTGCCTTTATTCATGATGATAAAACCCACCCAACCACTCACTCCTTGTCAAAATCAGCACCGGAACTAGTACAGGAGGCAGGAGGGTCTTAGACATGGTCCCTACAAACATGTGAAGATGAGCCACATGAGCCAGAGAGCAAAACGGGTACCATGTTAGACAGCGGGAAGAAGAGCAGGGTCAGATTAAGGTCAGGTGAGATAAGGGAGTTAACGTATACTGGGTGCTTTGTTTTTTGGTGTGTGTGTGTGTGTGTTTTGTTTTTGCAATCAATTTTAACAGCTTTATTGAGATATAATTCCAATATCATACAAGCCACCCCTTTGAACTCTGTCAACTCAGTGTGTTCTATGTATTCATTGATATGTGCAACCATCACCATTGTGAACTTTAGAATACATTGTCTCAAAGAGCCCAGCCAGTGTGGTTAAGTGGTTGAGTGTTGACCCAGGAACCAGGAGGTCACGGTTCGATTCCTGGTCGGGGCACATGCTCGGGTCCCAGGCTGGATCCCCAGGTTGGGGCATGCAGGAGGCAGCCAGTCAATGATTCTCTCTCATCATTGATGTTTCTGTCCCTCTCTACCGTCTCCCTTCCTCTCTCTGAAATTAATAAAAACATTTTAAAAAAGAGAGAGAGAGATACCCTGTGCCCTTTAGTACTACCCCACCCATCCCCACCCTCAGCCTTAAGAAACCACTGATCTGCTTTCTGTCTCAAAAGAGTTCCCTCTTCTGGACATTTCAGATGAGTGAAATCATATAATAGATTTTTGTCTGGCTTCTTACCCTTAGCGTGTTTTCTAGGCTTATTCATATTGTCCCATGTGCCAGTACTTCATTCCTTATTGTGGTTAAATAATATTCCATTGTCTGGATAGACCACATTTCATTTATTCATTCATCAGTGGGTGGACATTTGGATTGTTTCTGCCTTTTGGCTATTGCGACCATTGCTTCTGTGAACATTCATATACAAGTTTTTGTGTGGACATATGTTTTCCGTTCTCTTGAGTGCAGACCTAGGAGTGGAATTTCTGGGTTACATGGTAACTCCTCTATGTTTAACCTTCTGAGGAACCCCCAGACTGTTTTCCAAAGTGGCCGCACCATTTTACATTCCCACCAACAGCAATAAAGATTCCAGTATCTCCACAATCTTGTCAACACTTGCTATTATCTGACTTTTTTATCCTAGCCGTCCTAGTGTGGCCTCTAGTGGTATGAAGTAGTATTTCGTATCTGGCTGTACTGCGCTTTCACTGGAACAGGGAGGGGGTGACTAGCAGATCAGTGCTAAGGCAGGACAGGACACCAGTAAAACAAGGCTGGTATTGGCAGTTCCTCGGCTCTCTCACTCCCCAACAGTCTCCACCCTTTTCAGGGGAGCACAATGTGGGATGGAGAACACATGACTTCTGGCCCCCTTCTGAGCTACCCTACCTTTGTTCAGAACCAGTTGGCCATGCACTAGGGCACCGCTCTCACATGTTGGTTTGTATGCTGGCAGATAACCTGAAATTCTTTATTGAGAAAAAAGGTTATTCCACAATTAGAGGTAAAAACTAAACATTCTATTTCCGCTGGAGCTAACACTTTATTGTGAGTGAGTCTGTTGCTTCTACTGAAAGAGATTCAAATCGGACTCTTTGGAATGAGCTGTTGATGCTCATGAAAGAGATTAGGTCTGCCCATGGGAAAAGGCAGGAAGTCTAGGGGAGACCAGGTAAATAGTGGTTGGATGAGAGTGTGCTGGACAAAAGCTTGTCAGTAGTTTCAATCACAAGAGAACAAGAGAATCAACAGTATCAAAGAGAGTCCTGGGTAAAGGGAAGGGTACCCACCATTGAGATATCCGTATCTTAGTGGAGGCAGATAAGGAAATCAAGGGGATTAGTTCAGTGTGTGGCTTTGGAGCTGGACATTCCAGAACTTAAGTCCCAGTTCTTCTGCTTACTAAATATGTTACTTGGGGAAGTTAATATCTCCAGGTCACGGTTTCCCCATCTGTAAGGATGCAGAAGAATACATACCTTATATGATTGCTATGAGCAGGTCTTCCCCTAGGGAAGTGGTCAGCAAACTCATTAGTCAACAGAGCCAAATATCAACAGTACAACGATTGAAATTTCTTTTGAGAGCCGAAAACTGACTTCTGCGCATGGGCCACGAAGTTTCAACTGCACTGTACATGCGTGCCCACACGTGGTATTTTGTGGAAGAGCCACACTCAAGGGGCCAAAGAGCCACATGTGGCTCACGAGCCGCAGTTTGCCGACCACTGCCCTAGGGTCTATGGATCCCTAAGCTATATTTTTTATGAGGCCCTTGCATTGTACAAATAATTTGAGTTGCTCCAAATCAGTGTGCAGACCACCTCATCTTGCTCAACGATGGGAAAGAAATGCTATGGCAGCCTGCGAGAGTGAGTGTTCACTGGACTCCCCTCCTGGACTTGAATTGGGTCCAGGGCCTGAGACAGCCCATCGACAGGAGCCCCAGAGCTGCTCAGGGCATCTGGTCAACCTTCTGCCCAGCATAGGAGAGATGTAGAGGATCATGAGAGAACTGCCTAGACAGCACTGCTGGCCCCAGCTGGTCCTAAGAAAGGGACTTAGACATTTTGGAGGTAGGTGCAGTTAGACCTGCTTGCCCAGGTCTAAGGGAAGTATTGATTATGAAGATTACATAACAACATGCATATCAAAAGTGCTATAGCGCCACACACATGCATCCACTAACTTTTAGCTACAAGAAAAACAATAAGATAGTTTATTTTTTTTAAAAAATGATTTCTATTGTTTGCCTTTTTACTGCTGTGATGCAATAGAGGTCCCCCAGGACTATAAACACAGCACAGGAAGTGGGATTCCCAGGAAGTGTCTCCGTGTGCTCAGAGCATCCTGTTTAGGACAGGGGCTTGGAGGAAGTGCACCTTCCTGCAGTCATGCGTGTCCTGTGCTCGTGGAGCCGGGAGCATTCAGGAGCAGCCCCTGGCAGGACACTCGGGGTTATTTGGCAAAGGCCCCCTGCAGCTGCCAGAAAGACCTCAAGATGCCGCAGCTTCCTGTTGTTGTCAGGGCTGTTTGGGTTGTGTGGGGCTCCATGCTTTCCCAGTGCTCTTCCATGTGTCTCTCCTTTGTCAGGCTCAAAACAACCCTCGGAAATCAGCAGGAAAGGAACTGTTTTCCCCATTTAAGAACAAACAAGGAATTGGCAAGAAGCTGGGACATGTAGTGGAAGCAAATGCATCAGGGAACATACAAGAATAGCTTCTGCACATGGATGTAACCCTCTCTGACTGTGGATGCAGTAACGATCTAGAGCAGTTGTCATTCATTGAGGGCCTGCTTTGTCTCCAACATTGCACCAAGTGCTTGCTAAGTGTCCCCACTTAATATTCCTAATAATTCAACAAAGCAAGCACTGCTTGCATTTAGCCCTCCTTTTACTAATGTGGAAACTGAGGCATATGCAGTTAAAAGTCACACAGGTAGTCAGTGAAAGAGCTAGATTTGAACCCAGGTTGGCCTGACACCCAAGTTCAGGTCTTGACCATGATGCTGGATGGTCCCACCCTAGGAGCATAAGGGCAGGTCATCCATGAGACTTGCTGAGCATGCGCACACTTATAACTTGTAAATAGTGCAAATTTAGTTCCTTAGCTACTCACATTTGATGATTCTCTTATAAAATAAATTATTTGTGCCAGGAAAATTAGCAAACATCTCTTGTTCATAAATTATAAGTATCTGTACATGGTTTTTTCCCTCGCTCTACTGTAAGAGCTTAGAGTAAGTGTTTTTGTATATTTTTATTGATTTCAGAGAGGAAGGGAGAGGGAGAAAGAGATAGAAACATCAATGATGAGAGAGAATCATTAATCGGGTGGGTACCTCGTGCATGCCCCACACTGGGGATCGAGCCCAGGCATGTGCCCTGACCGGAAATCGAACCATGACCTCCTGGATCATAGGTTGACACTCAACTACTGAGCCACACTGGCTGGGCTAGAACCCTGGTTCTTTCTGTCCTTGTGAGCTTTTGGGTCTAAGCACAAATGAATGAACGTATTTAGGGCAACTTCCTTCTTGACAAACAAACAAGAAGAGGCTGGCACTGTTATCAAAAGCCCCAAGGACATCTGGGAAGGATGCGGTGATTATGTTGTCAGTTGAGTCCAAATCCCCAAGCAGAATGTTCTGCCCTTGAGACCAGGGACCGAAGCAGACGTGGCAGTGTCCTCCTGGAAAAGCAGCTCAGATTCCTGAAGGCAGGAAGGTGACTGTGCTCTGGTCAGGCACCTGCTGTTCAGTACAGCCCCAGGGATCGTCTTCACGTGGGATGGTCTCCCCAAGACCCAAATGCTCAGCTTTACCACATCACTGAGGGGACCTCGGGGGGTGTATACATTGTTGTTTAAACACTGAAGTGCTCTCAACCTGCTTTGTTATATGCTCAGAACATATACATAACACTGTAATTCTATAGCTTTTTTTTTCATGTTCCCTTTTATCCCATTCGCTATTGCTAATCCCAGCCCCATAGATCGGACACATATATCCAAGGGCCAGGAAGGTCTTGGACACTGTGGGCCAAAGGCTAATAAGGACTTCGTTATCCACAGTTTGAAGAGCATCTTCCTCAAGTCTCTGTGGAGCTGTCTTATCATGTCCTCCTCGTGGTGTCAGAGGCTATGTTGGGAAAAGGTTCTTAATACTTTGTAGACCTCAGACTCAGCGTGAAGTGTTTGACCTGGTGCCCGGGTCTCGAGTGACGCCTTTGACTGGTGGCTGTTCTGAACACGCAGTGGAAGCAGGAATCTGGGCTCGCAGTTCCTCCGCCTGCCAGGCCACCATCGCCACGTCTGGTTTGTTGGTGGAACGTGGTTCCCTCCAGACAGCCATCTCCGTTTGACTTTCATTCCGCGGGGGATGGAAATGAGAGGTGGCGGGCAGTTTCTTCTAATCTGGGGAGGACAGGAGAGAGATTTGAGATTTCATCTCGGGGGTGAAGCATCAGAGTGTTCGCATTTCTCCTTTGATGTATAGTTATCAATAAGCCTATTGACTTCCCAAGGCTCCCAATTCCATTAGTTTGATCATATTTCCCAGAAACACAGTTTTGAGCCCTTGCCAGTCAGGCCCTGCCTGTCCATCATATCCTACCATTAGCCCACACCGACTCCTTTGTCACAGAGGTTTGAAGGACCCTGTCACCTTGGGCCGCCCTGTACGTGCTGTTCTGCTGCCTCGCGCCCCTCCCGCTTCCTCAAACAGGATTCACTTAAGCCTGTCCTCCGCTGGCAGGCTCGTCTTACCCTCGCCCCACCTTTCTCGGTGCTTCCGCAGCATCCTGTACCTGTGGCTGCTGGAGTTGCCTGTTGCTAAGCCTCTCTTTCGGCACCTCGAGTTCCTCTCTCTCTGAGGGCACACAGGGACCTACATTCATATTTTTGTTCCATTATAGCACCTGGCATGGAAATAGGCTTGTAAGCATGCGAGTGAATGAATGAATGAATGTTTGCAGAAATCAAATCACTGTGCTAGAATGCAATGGACATGAAATTGTCTCCCTGTCTTCAAGTAGCCGAGGCTAGGAGAAGTGGTATGGTGCAGGGTCCGCGAATTCAATCCTGTGGGGTCCAACTACCCAGCCAAGTTCAAAGCTCAGCACCACTCTTTTTAGATGCGTGACCTGAACACATTACTTAGTACCTTTGAGCTTCAGGTTTTTTAAAAATGTTTTTATTGATTTTAGAGAGAGAGAGAGAAACATCGATGAGAGAGATAATCCATTGGCTGCCCCCTGGACGGCCCCCCACCAGGGATGGAGCCCGCAATCTGGGCATGTGCCCCGACCTTGAGAATCGAATTGGCAACCTTTTGGTGCAAAGGATGACACCCAACCAACTGAGCCACACCGGCCAGGGCTGAGCTTCAGTTTTATCACAAGTAAAGTGTGGCTAGTGCTAGCTATGTTGCTGTCAACGCCTTTGACAGGGAGCGGGGGGCTGAGGCCCAGAGTAGAGTGACTTTCCCAAGCTCTGCCGTGTAAGGTAGAGGGGAATTAGGTAAAGAACAGGCCTTCCTTCTCCCTGTCTAACACGGCAGGAGAGAAGACCGGGGATTGTGAAGTGTTCAGTTCAGTTGAGATTCAGCTCAGGTGAAGCTGTCCTGCAAAGTCTCTTCAGACTTTCCCCCGTTAGGGGCCTTTCTAATGCCACACTAACGCCCATCCAGCACCTTTTGCTTGGTTACATCTGTCTGTCTGTCTGTCTGCACGTCTCTCCCTTCCTGGATTCTTATTGGCAGGAAAATGGTCTTCAAGGTTTTTGTGTCTCCAGCGTATAACACAGCACTTGAAAATAAGGTACTTCATACAGTTTCAACATGAAGATATAATTCACATGCCATGAACACGTGGCTGTGTTTTTAAGGATATTCACAAAGTTGTGCCGCCATCACCACAATGTAATTCCAGAGAGTTTTTATCACCCCTGAAAGCAACCTTCCCCCATTGCCAACACCCCCCATCCCCTGGCAGCTACTGAGCTACTCTCTGTCTCTATGGAGTTGCCTATTCGGGACATTTCATATAAATGGAGTCACGCCATCGGTGTCCTTTTGAGTCTGGCTTCTTTCACGTAGTGTGATGTTTTCACGATTCATCGATGTTGTAGCATCTATTACTGCTTCATTCCTTTTTGTGGCCGAATAATATCCCATTTTATGGATATACCACATTTTGGTTTTCTACTCATCAGCTGATGGACATTTGGATTGTTTCTGCTTTGAGGGTATTATGAATAATGCTGCTGGGAACACTGTGTGGACATATGTTTTCAATTATCTTGGATTTATAGCCAGGAGTGGGACTGCTGGGTCACATGGTAACTATATTTGACTCTTTGAGGACCTTAAAAATCACTTCCCCGGTGACTACATTATTTTGCATTAAAATTGCACTTAGTACACTTTTAAACTAAGTCAAAGCTGTTCCCCAAGCAGTTTTCACTAAAATGAAAAACCCCATGAGTGCATTCATGTCTGTTTGCATCCTGAGTGGTCATCTTCAAAGCCCCTTCTGTCCCTACAATGTAAAGGTCTGCACGCATATCACGTAAAGGAAGGTGGGACCTGTACCAGGACATTAGCTGGCTCCTTTCTTCATGCTGCAGGTGCCTTCGCCCCCACGTTGTGTTTGGTTGCTGTTTAGAGGTCTTCCCTCATCCAAGTCTGTAGCCATAGATAGTAACTGAAATGAATCAGAGGACCTCGGGGAGGTTCTGACTCACGGTGCCCAGAAAACTCCCGCTCACAGAGGTTTGCATGTAGCTCAGTGGAGAGGGGGCATTCCCATGACATAAAATGGGTCCCCATGGTATAAGATGGGCTTGGGAATAAAATTCAAAATATTGGGGCCACTGTGGCACCAGGCTTCTCCCTTGCCATCCATCATGACCGAGTCATTTTCTAAGGTCATTTTTGACATCACTCGAATATTTGGGGATGCTTAACTTTTGCTCTCCTTGGAGAATGAATCCAGTTCTGTTTCATGTCACTCTTTTCTCTGAAGTGCTATCATGTGATTTCAGTATGCAGCTGGCTATGTTCATCTGTTATCTTTTCCTCAGGCTAGACCTGTCCCTGAAGGGTACAGTCCACCTCTGTAATCACTTGGTAGCCAGCTCCACTGCAGGGAAACAGACTGCTTCATAATAAATACCTCTGAATCCAATTGTTGAGGTCCTCAGTTGTTCTACCGTTATCATTGATGGAAATGCTATGTGCTGTTGTTTTGTTTAGTAATATTTCAGCTGAATTTGATCTAGCATAGATCATGGTCCAGTTGGTCTATTTTAAGAGTGTAACGAGGATACAAGCAGCTACTTCCAACACATTTCTTGGTGAGTTTATCTAGATGCCAGGGGTGGTCTAATTCATTTTCTATCAGTAACAGCTGGTGAAAGATATTGAACCCAACTAACTTTCTGGAACTCTTCCTGTATTTGGGGAGGACCACACTCTACTTGAAGCTTTCCTCTCTCTCATTTGCTAAGTGACAAGCATTCCTTCCTTCAAACCTTTCTAGCAATTTCTCAGTATCTCTGACTCCAGTCCCCTTCTACCTCTTTTGAGAGTTATCTACGTACTCATGCTATTTGTCCTGCTAGAATGTAAAGTCATTGAGGGCTTACCCTAGACATCTTTGCTCTCTATACCACTGTCAGCCCCCTTCCTGTGTGGTTTCATGTACCGTATATACTCAGGAAATATTTGTTACCTACAATTAATGAGTCAGCAGTAATTTATTTCTCTTCATTCTTCCCTGATTTTGCCCACTTTGCCTTCAATTGTGTGATGCTCTGGTTTAATGCTGTTTTTGTGGCTTAGTTGCTTTTTTCTGTGTGCGGATCTACTATCCTCTGAATTGTATTGGTAAATGCTCAGCACTCTTAGTATATTTTATTCAGAGAGGGAAAAATATATTGTGTAATCCAGATCCAAAACCGAGTAGAATATAAGTTCTAATAATATCCCTCCCTGTCTTCTAATTTACTCAAACCCCAACAAATACAATTTGACATAGGCAGGGTGTTTTCCATCTTGCTGGGGAATGGTGAGAAGGGAGGAAGGGAATAAAACCACTTTCTATACCTCTTTCAAAAATATGCTGACTTGGCACATGGCATATAGTACCAGCACAATCTTTGGTTGAATTGCAGCAACATGTAGCTATTTAAAAATGTTTAAAGAGAGCCCATGTATATGTGTAAATACAATGAAATTCCTATATAATAAAAGGGTAATATGCAAACTGACCAAACGGGGGAATGACTGGTAGCTATGACACGCACTGACCATCAGGGGGCAGATGCTCAATGCAGGAGCTGCCCCCTGGTGGTCAGTGTGCTTTCCCAGGGGGTGTGCCACTCAGCCAGAAGCTGGGCTGATGGCTGGAGAGTGCAGCAGTGGTGGCAGGAGCCTCTTCTGCCTCCACAGCAGCGCTAAGGATGTCCAACTGACATCCCCCGAGGGCTCCCAGACTGCGGAAGGGCGCAGGCAGGGCTGAGGGACACTCCCTGCCCCCGAAGTGCATGAATTTTGTGCACTGGGCCTCTAGTCCTATATAATAAAAGGGTAATATACAAATAGACCAAATGGCAGAATAACCAAACAACCAATCAAAGCGTAATAAGCTAATGATATGCTAAGGCTGCTCAACCGCTCGCTATGACGTACACTGACCACGAGGGGGCAGATGCTCTGAATGGTAGGTTAGCTTGCTGCTTGGGTCTGGCCAATGGGGACTGAGTGAAATGGGCCGGACACGCCCTGGAGCCCTCCCGCAGTCCCTCCCTGGCCTGATCGTGCACCAGTGGGGTCCCTCAGCCTGGCCTGTGCCCTCTCGCAATCCGAGACCCCTTGGGGGATGTTGGAAAACAGGTTTCAGCCAATCCTGCAGGCCACTCCCCTTGGGAGGGTGCCAGAAGCAGGGCTCATGGCTGGCGAGCACTGCTATGGCAGCACCAGCCTCTCCTGATCGGGAACTGATTGGGCGCGAGCCCATGGCAGGCACAGTGGGGCCGGGATGAGTGGGAGTGGCAGGTAGGAGCTGCAGGCAGCATTGGACTGCGGGTTTCGGCCTGATCCCTGCAGGCCATCCAGAGGGACCCCACCCATGCACAAATTCATGCACCAGGCCTCTAATATTATTATAAAATGACTCATTTCTATAGAGCTTGATAAATGTCATGAATCTCATCCTTTCCCCTAAAACATAACTGCAGATTTAAAAGCCATTGGGGGGCATATTTGTCTATGAGGCAGTTGTTAGATCTGACCCCTGCAACCTTAGTTAATCCAAGTAGACTCATTTACATATTTTAAAGGAGGAAGCACTTCAGCACAGTGTGTGTGCATACAAATTCCATTGTGTTTGTACAATAAAATGATCCAATTAATTATTGATTCTCTTGAGAAACAATCTATTCTGTCTGATGAGCATATTTGGTCTCCTCAGGGTAGTATTCTCTTTAGAATCAATCTGCCTCTATAATTAAAGTAGAGGACTAGTTGAAAGTGATCAGTAGATCAAGGCAAATTTTCCTTCTTCTTAAGCATAAAATATGTGGATAACTGAGATCCTCTTTTGTGCTGACATCCCCCATCCCCCCACCCCCCAAAGCAGACCCCAGGGCAAGGATTCAAGGGCATGTCATTCATTTGATCCCAGGAAACACGGATAAGGAACTGAAGCTAATAAAAGGTGAATTATCAAACTAGTTACCAGTGTGGGCAGCCAAAGCTCAAGTGATTGGGAATTCTGGGAGATAGTGCAGAGCAGACCTCGGGGATATCTTAGCCGAGGGACTAGGAAGCTGGGGTATTTATCTGCCACCTCCCCACCTGTCATTGTTTGAAAGCTGCTTCCAGGTGCAATAACTCACTGATTGTGATGTTACCAGGCTTGACTTGTAGAGGTGAATGCCAAGGAGATATGAACAATCCAAGAGGGAGGAATGTATGTGTAGTGTACAACAGCACAGAGAGATCTCCTAGGAGGCCAGGACATGCTGAGCCGCCGGGCCTCGGGAAGCTGCTCTGGAACCATCAGTTGAGTTTTGGGGAACATCTTACTGTCCTCCCCTCCAGTTGGCCTCCTCTGACACACCATCCCTTGGAATGTTGGTATCTGCATGTCTCTGGAAGACTGCCCCAAGCCTGCCTTACTTGATCTTTTAATACATAGAAGTACCTGCTCCTGACTGGGACTTCTCTATAGGTCTCTCAGTTCAGATTCCCAGGCATGAAAACCTAATTGGCCCAGCCCATCTTTTCCAAGACAGGATACAAATTGTGTTTGGCCCTCCGATGTATGCTCTCCTCCACTCCCCCATGCCTGCTAACAACCCAGTCAGCCCTACCCAAGGTGAGAAGTCACATGGCTCAGTGCCTCCTTAAAAGAGGGGCAGATGGGATGAAAAGAATGGAGAACCCTCGGCATACCATTACAGCTGGGCAAGACTCTATGTTGATAAATGAAAGTCTTATTGTGAGGAATTCCATGGCATTTTCATGAATATGCAGGTTAAATAACTAGGAAAAAAAAATAAAACCCTCTGTGGCTGTCCTTAAAACCAGTGTATTGTCTTTTTTTCCCCATTCAGCAGCCTGTCTGGAGGAAAGATGCTATGGAAATTCTAGATATAATTAAATTAACAACAATTTTGGCTCTTGCACTAAGAACCTGCATATAATCAGTACAAAGGTAAAGGCGTGCCATCTCCCTTTTCTTAAAGAAACCTTGAAATACATTTGCCTTGTGATGGATACCCTTTGCCTTCCCAAGTCCAAGAAACAGGAGTTGAGGTATACAAGCAGTATACTCTCCAGGCGAAGATGAAGCAATTGGGTGATGTGGTTTGAGAGCTTCTGAGATGTTTAGAGTAAGAATCCTGGACAGTCAGGTGCAAATCGCCCTCCCTGCTGTGAAAACAGGGACAGTAGCACTCTTGTACTTCTCTTCTACCCACCTCCTGGTTTTCACTGGTATAATAGGGTTTTCATATTGTTCTTTACTTTCTTTGTTCCAAACATTGCCATTCTCTTCCATCACCATAATGCGCTAATTGGGGCATCTCTTTCATACTTAATAGAATTCACTGCTAGTCCTTTTACTATAATGTTTGCATTCTGAGTTTCTTTTGACTCGTCTATTCGTTGGCTAGATGTTATTGTCAAGGTGTTTTCCTGTGAAGAGTTTGTGGTAGTATTTCAGGAGCACCTTTCTGGTTGTGATGGTTGGTCATTGCCTTTATGTCTGAGCAACATTTTGGCTGGATGGGAGGTTCCCTCCAGACTTCCAGGTGTCGCTCCACTCTCCTCTGTGCATCGGTGTTACTGTTGAGAACTCTGAAGTTAGCCAGAGTTTTTTCTTTGTGTGGGTGATAGGTCTTTTCTATCTGGATATACGGAGAATGGTATCCTTTGAAAGTCAAAAGCTTAGGCCACGACTTGGGAGTTGGCTTTCTGTATTAAATTTCGCCTAAATAGGATACCCATACTCTTTAAATCTTCATTTCAGGGAAATTCTTGTGTATTCGGTCTTTGAATACTTCTTCTGCTTCTTAGGTTCTGTACTTCTAGGACAAGTTTTGTTCAGGCTTCCTTTTTTTTTTTTTTTTTTTGTACATTTGGTTTCTCTCATTGTTTTTGGCTCTTTCTTCTGCATTCATCCAGATCATCTCAAACTTTGTGCTATGTTAGGGATTAGATATTTCTTCAGTGTCTGTTCTGTTCTTGGGTGTTTCGTTCATTACTATTATACTCTCTTGTCCTCAGCTTTTGTTTCTTATTTCTGCAAACTTTTTCTTCATCTCATTCCGTTGTGTCATTGCCTCACCCTTGAACTCTTTTTATTTCATGCACTAACTCAACAATCGGCATTTTTGCCGACTCCCCTTCACTCTAGTGACCACAGAGAAGCCAGAGGATCCTGTGTAAATGACAGTCAGATCATGCGACTTTCTCTGTGCCTCCCCACCTCACTCACGGTAAAAGCCAAGGTTTTGTAATGACGCCTAGGGCCCTAACTCCTTGGCCTCTCCAACTCCACTCCTGCTGTCAGTGCCTCGGGCCTCGCTGGCCTCCTCACTGCCTGGAACACACCAGGTGAGCTCCCAGCTCAGAATCCTTGTTGTTATTGTCCCTCTGCCTTCAGGCTTACTCAAATGCCCTTTCTCAAAGAGGCCTTCCACCGCTCACTGAAAACCTCGTTCCTGCCCCAACACTCTCTACCCTCCAGCTTGGATATTTCTCCACAGGATTTACCGCTCTCTATCTTATTCTGTTGTAAACTGATGAAGCTGTGAAAACTAAATAATAACCATCATCATTACCCTTCATCGCACTCCTCCTTGCCAGCACTTCCATTTCATACAGAGCAACTCTCCTCCTCACCCCATTCTGGGTACATAATTGACAGGGCTCGGTGCAAAAGGAAAATGGGGGGGGGGGGTGGGGGAGAGGACACCTTATTCAATCAAAGCATAGGAATAAAGTGCCATTAAAGGTGCTAAAATACAAAGTTGTTGTACTAAATAAACATTTTTGTGTGCTTTTTAAAAGACTTTTTATTGAGTTTTACAAAGAGAAGATGGGAGAGGGAGAGAGAGATGAAAACATTGATGAGAGTTAAACATCGATTGGCTGGCTCCTGCATGACCCTCACTGGGGTTCGAGCCTGCCACTTGGGCATGTGCCCTGACAGGGAATGGAGCCAGCAACCTTTTGGTGCATGGGTCAACGCTCAACACTGAGCCACACTGGCCGGGCTAAAGTAACACTTTAAATTATTAACATGAATTTTACCTTATATGTTTATACTGTGCAGGGCCCATTTTAAATAAAAATAAAAAATTCTTTTACCCCTATGTGGAATCATTGAACTTACACAATTAATATTTCATAGATCATAGGCCCATATGTATTTCTTCTTTCCGGAAGGGTGGGATTCTTGCCCACAACTAACGCCACTGTTTTTTATTCCTACCCCATTCCATCAACACTCTACCTCTGGCTCAGTGAGGAAGGAAGGAGCGAGAGGCAAGGGGAATGTGTCATCATTGTCAGAGTGAGTGGTTGGCTAATACAGTCAGTAACATGGGTAAGAAAAGATGTGATAAACCTCCTCGGTTGTTTGTGTTTCCTGGAACACCACTGCCTTCCTTGTGCATTCGAGGCAGACATTCTGGTTTGAATGGGAACTGACCTCTCATCACCCCTGTTTAGTCGATCGTAGATGTGAAACACTTGCCTTTGAGTCTCCCTCAATTCCCACACATCGTGGATCCGCTGGAATTCAGTGCTCACGGGCATTGCCAGCACTAAATGTGAGTGGGGCAGCAGCAACACGTACTGCACGTATCTTGTCTGCTCATGTGCATGCGCCATTGTCCTATGGGACTTCACTTACAAAACACAGGTTCAAAGAGAAAATTATTGCAGGTTTCAGGATGTCAACAGCAAAGCATTAAACCAAATGGAGACCCTCTGAGCACAGAGCCCTGTGCAGCTACACAGGTGGCGTGTCCGTGAAGCCAGCCCGGCCTCCACACAACCTCACAAGTGGAGCATGTCACTACCACTCACAGATGAGACGGAAGCACACACCCAGACAGTCATCCGCCCAAGGCCCCTCGGCCTGCGGCCCAGCTGGGATTCCAACGCTGCTGTGTCAGACCAGGCCGCCTGTGTGGCCAGGGTGGCGTCATGGAACAACCACTGGGTAGGAGGTAGGACACCAGGGTTTTGACCCATTTCTAATTAATGGTACAAGCTTGACAAGTCTGCCTTAGGACTCTGGTTTTCATCTTACATGTGCATGCAATTCATGCCTGTTTTTTCATACAAGTTACAGTTTTTACAAACCAGAGTTGGTGGCATGATCCCTTTTCCCTTTGAACTAAAAAATGGGGCAAGTCGCTGAGGTGTGTGCGGGGTGGCAATGACCCCTTCCTGTGGAAGCAAATGCAGGAATGGCTGTGCACTTGGCATTCTTATTTGGCCTGTCCCTCAGACGATGGCCGAAATGTCCGAGGAGAATGAGAGACATTGTTTCCTGGACACATGCCGGGGCATAATTAGCGCTGTAAGGCTAAATGAGGGGAGCAAATGTAGGCTTTGTAAACCTTGCAAAACTGCTGTGACCTCTTCCCCCCAATTTTTGTAATTGTCTCTCTATGTCAACCAGAGGAATGGTACTCCCTGAGAATGGTTAGTCACGATGGATCTTGAAAGACTTGCATCTTGAAAGACTTGGTCTGTGGGCCTGGGTACCATCTTCTCCCGTCCAGCCAACAACGAGTGCAGTAGGCCCAGGTGATGCTGTTCACCTGGCAGGTTCTATTCTAAGAAGTCCAGGAGCTAACAGAGGGTAAGGGATCAAGAGAGAAGATTGTTTTTACACCAGTGATGGGCAACCTTTTGAGCTTGGTGTGTCAAACTTCGCCAAAAAAACTGAGCATAACTCGAGTAGTGTGTCACTTTGAGGAAAAAACTAACTCCAAGACTCTAGTCGCAAATGTTTCATCCTCAGAAGCAGCAAATGTTTCATCCTCGGCATGCGGCCGCGTGTCATCAGAAATGGCTACGCGTGTCAGTGCTGACACGTGTGTCATAGGTTCGCCATCACTGTTTTACACAGACAAGGCAACGTGCAACATTTCCAGCGTGCCAGGTCCTTTGGAAATGCCAAAGGAGGCCCAACAAAGTCAAAGGAGGGTCTGTGGCTTTAAATTCTAGCAAACCTGACTCTTTCCTTCAGTGTAAAGTGTAATGTTATTACCTCATCCACTTGTCAAAAGGATTAAATGAGGTGATGAAGGTCAGGGGACTAGCATGGTGGCTGCTACACAGTGAGCACCCTGTAAAAGATGACAAAGTGGGAGTAAGGGGGCTTCACACAGCGCCTCCCTGGTTAGGTTCCTTTTCGGCTTGCTTTCTCTCCAAGGCGAATGGTTAGTTTGCATCTTAGCAAATACTTTCAAGCAATCACTAAATTGACTTATATATGAGACTGAACTTATTTTTGATTTAAGTCAGATTCTCAAATCAGTCTGTTTCAGAGTAAAAATGAATACTTTTCTAGTGTTTGGACTTACTGTGGTAAGCTGGTGGCATTCACTCCTTAGGATCGCTCAGATGTTGCATTCCGACTTTGTGCCTATCACTGTGTGCTACAGAGACTCACACGATCCCTTCCTTCAAAGAGCCCATAATCTCTTGCAAAAATAAATGGGCACGTCCTTCATTGCACTGTCTTCTCTCTTGATACCTTGGCCTTCATTAGTTATTGGACCCTTTAAGATAGGCGAATAATCAGCAGATGAGTGGATTTAAAAAACTGTGGTACATCTACACAATGGAATACTATGCTGCAGTAAAAAAGAAGGAGTTCTTACCATTTGCAACAGCATGGATGAAGCTGGAGAGCATTATGCTAAGTGAAATAAGCCAGGCAGAGAAAGATAAATATCACATGATCTCACTCATTTATGGAAAATAATGAACAACAAAAACTGATGAACAAAAACAGATCCAGAGACAGAGAAACATCGATCAGAACATCAAACCTCAGGGAGGTAGGGGAGGGTGGGTGTAAGGGGGAGAGATCAACCAAAGGACTTGTATGCATGCATATAAGCCTAACCAATGGACACAGACAACAGGGGGGGTAAGGGCATGAATGGGGGGTTGGGGGGTAATGGGAGAATAAGGACACATGTAATACCTTAATTAATAAAGAAATTTAAAAAATAAACCAAAAAAAAAAAATAAATAAAATTCTACTGGCTTTTTATACTCAAAAAAACAAAACAAAACAAAGATAGGCGAATAGCATCAGAATCTTGGCCTGCTGGGCGCATCCTTGGCTGGACAGTTAGGCACACTGGTGACATTTAAGTACCAGAGAGATGGTATGTTGTTAGGGAAGGCACTGCATTTCTAGATGATAGAAAGTGATCATTTGCCATCCTAATAACTGTATTTCTACCTGGAAAATATTTCTAAAGGATAAAGCTAATAGTAAACTGGTTTTGTTTTGTTTTTTAAAGAACTGAGAGCTATTTCTGTACTTCTCAACTTCTCATGTACCTGAAATTAGGCTAAAATCTGTGAAACTCTCTTTACTATCAAAGATCCTTTGAATTCTGACTAACAGGTTCCAGTACACTTGTAGGAAAATGGCTGGTTTTATGCTCTATAGTTTCTATCCTTAGTGGATTATATATAGGGGGCATTAAATGTACATTAAATGTACCTTAGAAAATTTTTGTCATTTTCTCAAGCTGCAACCCATTACTCAGAAGTGGTTTCTGAGAAAGATCATGGGGAAGTTTTGGATACAAACGTAAAATCTACTTTAATAACTCGTGGAAAAGAACTCTGCTGGACACTGGTTCTGTGAGATTCATGTGGAAAAAATTCTAAGAATTCTCGGTTGAGGACAAGAGAGTTAGTAGGATCAAGAGGGCTCAGACATTTACGGATTTTTCTCAGACTGTAGGAAACGTTGGAACCATCACTTCCAATAAATTTTCATGGAGATTGCAGTGAGCGTCAGGATGTTTGTAAATCTCATGTCCATTCCCCTCCCTTTATGCAGGCCAGTGTGCCAGGCCAGGGGTCCTTAGTCACTTAGGGAGCTGGCTGCAGCTCAGGTTTCATCTCCAGAGAATCTAGGCACCCCTAGTATTTCTGTCCCTGGATGTCTGCAGACTGTGCTCTTGAGAGTCCGGAAAAGCATGAAACCATCCTTGCTTCATGGAGCTCACAGCTGGTTGTGGACATGAAACCACTGCTACAGAAGCATAAACCAATCGGTGTGCTACTTAAAGTGCTGTGTGTGAGATGGGCATGGCTGTCATTTTATCCAGTTCACCAGGGAAATATTTAGATAAACTAATCAGCATGGACACTTTCTGGGCACCTGGTACATGGCCAGCAGTCTGTTAAACACTGGACATGCTCACCAACACGACCCAGTTTGGAGGGAGGAGGCAATATGGTTGGAAAGAGATCATGATGGACTTTGAAATGCAGCCAAATTCTTTTTATCTTAACTTGGACAGAAATTGATGGCTCAGCTCTAAGACTCCAACCACGTCACTTCTAAGGTCCACCGTCCAGAGCTCTCTGTGACCAACCGCCCCAGCCTTAGTTTGCCTTCTCCCATGAACAAGGAACCATTTGATGCCTTCTCACTCTATGACCTCCACTTGGAATGAGCTTCCCCCCTTTCTTACTTGGCAGCCCTGGCTTGTCCTGTCCTCCTGGGAGCCACTCCTGGCTCCCTGCTGGGCTCAGCCTGCCTTGCACCCTGTGCACCCTTCTTCTGTCTCAGCACCTTCCTCACTTCCTTGAGAACATGCACGTCTGTGCATCCTCTCCACTAGATGGTAAGCAGCTCCCGAGCAGTGCTTTCTCCCTTCTTCTTTTGAAACTGCCAACCCAGCACCTGGCATCCAGTAGATGCTCCATAAATGTCACAGGGAGGTTGACAGACATAAACATGAAATAGAAAGCAAGCGAGGAACTCATTCTTGAGCTTGCTTCCAGCTGAATTCCGCCTGAAGAACATGGAGGGCTCTTTTGCCAATGCGTCCAAAGGTGTGGAGGGGTGATACCTGGAAACCTGGGGTCCGTGGCCATAGCGGGGAACTGAGCTTCCTGCCCTGCAGGTGCAGGAGCAGCAGGCAATCCCCGGCTCCGTGGAAGAGAGAGAGAGCAATGAGGAAGTGGACTCGGGCAGGTCTCTCGGTTCCAGGCGGTAGCATTTCTCTCCATTGGCATGGCTTCTGGTGAAATGACACACTCTTGGAGTTCTGCCAAGGACGGCTGGCCGTGTGCTAACCAGGCTTTTCTCTCCAACAAAATGGTTTCTGTACTCTGGTCCCTGGTGGACAAGCGTTGCTTCATTTTGCGAGTGAATGAAAAGGCGGCCGGGAGTCAGCTTGGGCAATAAAACACCAAATAAAATCCCGAGTGGGTGTCTGTAGTGTGGTCTTATCTCGTCCGAGCGCAATGAGATTAAGTTCTTTGGAAATCATTTCTAGAAATAAGAAGAAAAGGTCCCGCCGTCTTATGAGCTGTACATTTCTCATTGTTTCCCTGATGTATTTTGTTGCACTTCCTGCAGCTTTAACTGTAAAATAGAAAATCTCTCTGCTTTGCCTCTGAAAGCTCTGAACTATTCGGCCCCAGGCCAGGAGACAAAAACAATTTGGTTTTACTCTCCCACATTCCAAAAATAACTTCAGCAATATCCTCGTTGGTTATCAGGAAAGTGCAGAGTGGGTGCTTTTATCCATCCTAACGTAGCAGTGTCGGATTGTTGGGGGGGACTTTAGCCATATGACTGTTATTGAGCAACTAAATGCTGGTGACTCATTCACTTTGACTGAGGTACAGGAAAATTCTTTCCATGGAAAACCCAGGAGGGGGCATCTCCGAACCACTCTGTAGTATTTTCCTATAGAAAAGGCTTCTCTGCAGATGAATGGGCACCAGCTGTTACTCTGCCTGCTCTGGCTCCAAACCTTTCTACACCAGAGGGCCTGGCAATTTAGCCACAGGGGCAGGCAGGTAGGTTCTGCACTGTCATAAGGAACCAATTTCATTAATAAGCTTAAATCTTAGGGCTCACAATGGCCATCCTGAGTAAAAGAGAAATTGAACTAATTGCATTGATAGTATCTGGAACACTTATGTGTGATTGGGTTGGGGCATTTTACTGTCACATTCCATTAGGGACAGAGGGCGAGGAAGGGGGGGCGGGGGGAGGGGGGGCGGGAGGGAGCCCTGTTCCCTTGGCTTTGAGCTGAATGACAGGAAGGCCTTGGAGAGAAGTGTCTCCATGAGGTGCTAATCTATTTATGCAGCAAAAACATAATCAAATAAAGTCACCAGCTAGGCCCCCAGCACCAAACTAATTCCAGCTCTGGGAGGTTCGTTTTGCTTGTCAGCATCCCCTTAAGGGCTCCGAGAGGGATCAGGGTGGAGAAGGAGACACGTGCTGCTTCAGCCCTGGAAATCGGGGAATGTGAAGGCCTGGTCTCCCCCACACTCTTCACCCTGCCCACCCCTCTGGACCGGAGGTCCGGCTGCTCTCATGCGTGGCTCCAATTATGAATGGAGGGTAGAGACGCTGCTTCACGGCTCTTCGGGGCTTACGCTCCAGCTGGCTGCTGACTTAGGAAAACCAGGACCCTGCAGGGCTGCCGCGGAGGCAGGGAGTCGTGTGGGTGAAGTATGTGTCATAGAAAAGGCGACCAGGGGTTGGAGTGGACTTAGCCCCATTGCTGAGACACCCAAGCTATTAATAGCACAGCCCTGAGTCACAGAGGTAGGCATGTCACAGCTGCTTGAGAACTGCAACTGCGACTGTGAACCATCAGAAAGCCCTACTGAAGGCCTGGCCCAGCCCCACCGGTGCAATCCGGCCATAAACAGCCCCCAAGTCAAAGATGAAGTGGTGGGTCGACTTCATCTCTTCTATTACCCTGGCGCTCCTGGACCCAACAGTGACAGTATTTGCAGTAAATACAGGCTCGTGCTGGCTGTGCGCTCTGGCTGGGGAAGATGTGCTGGCCATCTGCTGCTCTTCGGGAGCGGGGCTGCGCCTGTCTTTCCGTCTCTTGCTCATCACATTGTCCCCACGTGCTGGATGTATAGGAGCGCGGTGGGGACGCAACAAACCATCTGGGTTGGGGAGACAGGGGGTGGAATGGGGTGGGCCTCGGTGAACCCCACGTCCTCTGCTCCCAGGAGAGCGACCTGTGACCCTGTGGGTCAGAAACCCGAAAGCCTGTTAGAAGCCAAGGCTGCTGGGGTCAGGGTCAGGCTGAGGCTGGCGAGGGGTGCGGGGTGACTGCCCCTCACTTTGTAGCTAGGGTTCCTCCCTCACATCTACACATCCAAGGAGTTGGTCCAGAAAAGTCCAATGAAGCGGAGGGAAGGTGGGAGTCAGAATCCTGCCTAACTGGATACGTCAGGATTTTACTTTGATCCAGAATTTGATCCTGGGGGCGGAATTGAATCCTGAAAAAATCCTCTTCCCAGGCTCTCAGTCATTGTCCCAGTCCCCACCCCACCCCACCCCCATTCAGGTAAACCACGGGGAGGGGGGGGGGACCCCCGCAGGGCAAATGGAGTGCCTTTCTTTTTCATTCTAATTGAGCCTCCAGGACCTTAGAAGTTGGAGAAAATGAACTTGAAGGGAGCCACGAGCTTCCCCATCCCCTTGGGCCGAGGCTAATGTTATTGATTCAGTGTGTCTGACAGAAGCTGTCAAAGCCGTGAGCGCAGCGGGTCTAGGAAACGGATAAGCTAACCATTGACTGGTTTTAGCGATCGGAGCCGTCCCCGGCGGGCCCCCCTCTTCTGCCTCCTGGCAATCATTTTGCAGACAGCCCTCGGGAGGGGCCGGGGCCCGCTCTCCCGGGCCGCGCGAGGAATGCAAGGTGGTGTCCGCGGCCAGAGACCAGGGCGGAGGAATTCTGCATTTGTTGCGGCGGCGGCAGCTGGAGCGAGTGGTTCCGGCCCAAGGGCAGAGTCCCCGCGCAGCGCAGGGCGCGGCCACCGGCGGCGGCGGCGATCGCAGGGGCGGGCGCGGGCTCGGCGGGGAGCTGGGGGCGGGATTTTAGAAAGAAGTCCCGGGCTCGGCGAGTGGATGCCCGGCGGTCTTCCTCGCAGCCTCTGCAGCCGAGGACCTGCCTGCCTGCCCGCCTGCCTGCCTTCCCCGGGCGCGCTCCCACGGCCGGACTTCGTTCCTCCTTCTCCAGGGCTGCTGGCCGCGCCGCGCCGCGCCGGGGGACCGGGTTGCCATGGTGAAGGAGAAAGGTAACGATAAATATCGATCGCCGCGCGCGGCTGCAGAAGTTGGTGCCGCCGGGCTCGGCCACCTAATGGACGAGGATCCATGGGAAGCCGGGCAGACATGTTCTTGGCGCGAGGGTGTGTGTGTGTGTCTTGTGAAGCCTGGCTCTCCATGGACCTAGGCGTCCTTCGGAACCTTGCGTGAAGCCCTGCCCATGGCTGGGGGGTTTGCACAGCTGAGGTCCTGGGTACGTGCCGGTTTGCATTGTGATTGCATTTTGAATCTTGGGTTGTGCTGGAGACTTGCGAACCTGCCCCCCATCCTAGCCTTATCCCCACCCAAATCCGTGACTTCATTAAGATGAAAGGGTCCTGCCCACCAGGTTCGTGGTGTTTGGGACACGCGGGAGCCTCGCGGGGACCGGCTGAAAGGAGCCGCGGGCTGCTCTGTAGGTTTTAGGCGTGTTGTTTGATAACCTGGCATCTCAGCTGCGTCCCTGATCACTCCTCCAGACGTCTTACAGGATGTGGTTGGTACCAGTCCTGGGTGGCAAAGAGCCGGATCACCTCCCAAGGAGCCTGGGAAAAGGGAGGGGGCGGGGTGCCCTGCACAGGTGCACGGGACTTACGCACTGGGCGTGGTCCTGACATGGAAGGGAAATCTCTCCGCGTGAATTAAACAGTTTAAATTATTCGTTTATCCTGGGAAGGGCAAAGAACACAGCAGTGCTTGATTTTAATGATCCAAGTGCCTTATAAATACAGCTTATGTTGAGAAAGTGAAATGTTCCAGGAGAATAGAGAGTGAAGAGGGAAAGCTCAGCCCTCCCCTGTCAGCCTCCATTCCGCCTCCTCCAGAGGAAAGATGGTTAATATGTGTATCTTTCTAAATGGGAGATAGATAGGTGGATAGATGGTAGATAGATAGATGGATAGATAGATAGATGATAGATAATAGAAGTATAAAAATGGGATTCTTTTGTGATCATTGCTCTGAGACTTAAGTTTTTCCTCTTCATAATGTCTTAGGGGCCTTCCCCATATAATTTTATAATGTGAGGATCCATCCTTTAATTTTGCTCTCACTAAGCTTGGTTGTCTTGTCCCACATTTTCTTAGTGTGGGACTTATCTTTCTCCATCCACACGGACGCCTGCTCTTTTAGGGCTGTCTTGAACCATTTCAAAGACTTATCTCTATCCACGTTCCCTTAAAGCCCCTACCGGGAGTGACTTTGAAGGGAACAGGCGGAACTCAAATCGATCCTTGCAGCTGGAAGCTCAGGTCGGGTTCATTATACTAACGGGTGGGTGAAGAACAGGATGGCGACAGCTAACAGAGCTGACACCTTAGGACAAAGGGAACATGGTTCTGCTCCATCCCTCCTGCTCCCGCCTATCTTTCCCAATCACTTGCTTTAGCTTTGGTCTTCCACTGAGTGCGTGGCAACTGAGTGAAATGATTTGGTGCAGGTAAAAGTGCTTCTAATAATCCTCCCTGTCTTTCCGGGATGCTTCCAGGAACCCTCAGAGTGACACATCCAGATGCTGACATTTAATGAAGGTCAGGACTCCCCCGCCCCTCATTTTTACCTCCCACCCACCTAGCACGAGCTACTCCTGACCTCTCTATTGCTAATGGATTTGAGTGTCTTTTTTCCAACGGGAGTCACTCATGAGTGATGGGAAAGAGGATTGCAAAAGCCACTTTTCATTGCGTCCCCGTGGGGCCGAGGGAGCCAGACTTGCTGGGTGGTGTACGTGTTGTGGATCTGCAGTCCCCAAACAGCAGCTCTTTTTGGAAGCCGTCGCAGACCTCTCAACGCCCAGACTGCCTGGGCTCGCTTTTGCGTTACACCTCAGGAGCCTCTTTCTGACTGGAACACCGAGCGGGCCGCCGAGAGGTCACATACTCATATTATCTCAGCCGCTGATTACAGGCTGTTCCTTTTTTATGCTGAGGTCTGTGCCCGGCCACGCTGCTGCCTCCCAGCCCTCCGATCGCACCAACCTCAGCCCACAGCAGAGGAGGGCAGGGGTTTGGGGGCAGGTACATAAGAGCTGCCATGGAAAGAAAGGAGTTCCATCATAGCTTTTAATTTTTATTGATTTTTTATTGATTTCAGAGGTGAAAGGAGAGAGAGAGAGAGAGAGAGAGAGAGAGAGAGAGAGAGAGATTAATGATGAGAGAGAATCATTGACCAGCTGCCTCCTGCACACCCCACAATGGGGATCAAGCCTGCAACCCGGGCATGTGCCCTGACCTGGGAATCGAACCATGACCTCCTGGTTCTTAGGTCGACGCTCAACCACTGAGCCACACCGGCCGGGCTCGTCATAGCTTTTAAAGTGGAAAGGGCACAGGGGAGCAGGTAGCACAGGCTTTCATCCTAGAGGTGACAGAACGGGGGTTCCGAGGTACGTAACTGCTCAGACACTCAGGGGTAATGGGAGCAAGTGCCCGTCCTGTGTCCCAGGGAAGGCGCATGTGCATCAGGGCTGCGCGTACCAGGTGGGGACGTCCGCTGGCTCCGCCACCAGAGCCAGGACATCAGTGAGCCTCGTAGAGGCAGCCCCTGTGCCCCCCTTTAGCGTCCAGTGTGTAACTCAGTGTCTGCCCCTCCGCAGATCCGCAGACAGCTGGAGCAGGTTGGCCGTTGTCTGAGCTGGACTAGAACCCGTGTCTTCTCGATTCTGAGATCTTTCCAGTGCTCTCCATGTCTTCTTGCTCCAGGGAAGCCTCGCTCCTTCCTCCTGGAGCTGTCTGGGTCGCCCTCGAGCAAGCTCAGGTGATGGCAGCATCCATCCTGGGAGCACGGAAGGCCTTCTGAAGGTCTGACCTGGATCCCTGGTGTGCTCACCAGTTAGAGGTGGTCTCGCTCGCTCTGCTTCGCGCCATTGCTTTCTCTCCTGGATAAAGTTTCCCTGTATCTGTCAGGTTTGGGGTTGGCACTGGCGGATCCCACCTCGGCCAGCGTGGAGTGGCATTTGCTGACCTACTTTGACCCTCGTCATCGTCTGTGCTCCTCACCAGGCGCCCATTCGCTTGCAGTTGCAGACACCTATTGATCCGGGAATCTTGATGAAATGGTTGTTTCTCTGATGTGTTCAAGGGCGACCTGTCTTTGCTGGATCCTGTAACAAAGAAGCAGGAGAGATTTTTGTGGGTTTATCAGTCAATATCTGTCTCCCTGAATACACTCTCCTCAACCTAAACTCCAGAGGCCCTCTGTTCTCACTTAAAAGCTATCATTGTCTCGCTTGCCTGCGTTCCAGTGCAAGTTTGAGAAATATACACAAAGGGATTCATTATCTCTTTGTTAGAGGAAACAAGAATAAACAAATACTAAAGATCAAGTTATGTCAACACTCACCTAATTTAAATGATAAGGATGCTTATGGCTTATGAGCCACGTGAGAGAATAAGACTTGAGCAGCCAGGGAGACAGATCATCATTGTTTGTTTTGTTTCCTGAAAGCTTCCTGCAACTATTGGATGGTCCTACTTGCTTTTAGGGTAGAGTGGGACCCAATGAAACTCATTCCAGTCCACCTTCAAAGAAGACATGTTCACTGTCCACCTGATACTCAGGTGCGTGGGATACACACACACACACACACACACACACACACACACACACACACGGCAATCTTGTTTCTTGGCAGCTTCTGAGAACAGCGGTGTACTGTGTCTCAAATGTGTCCTACAGACTGGCACCAAGGTAATCCTCTTAGGACACTGATGTCATCATATTTCCAGCTCAAAAACCTAACCGAGTGACAAGGGTAAAGTTCAAGGCTTCCTGCTAATTGTTGAGGCATCTCCCCAACTTCTTAAATGACCTCCTCCCCATGCCTAATGTCCTTTTATTTTTAATGTTATTTTTAAACCTGCTGGCTCTTGACTACATGCTGAGTGGCAGCCTCTGTGTTGAGAGCTTTACATACAATGTCTTTGATCTTTAGCCCATGAAGGTGGGCTGTATTCCTCTCGTTTAAGAGATGAGGAAGAGGAGGCTTAAAGGAGGTGAGAAACCCTCCAGAGGTCACTTAGCTAGGAAGTAGAAGAGCTGATGTCCTAACCAGGCCTGTCTGCCTCCCAGACCTGTGCTCATTGTACTTATTACACCCGCCCTCCCCCCCCCCCTCCCGCCCATTTTTCCTGTTTGAATAATCATGCTGAATATTTTCCCTCTCTTACCTCAGTCATCCTGCCCCTCCTGCCCTCCTGAGAAATACAAATTCTTCTTTTGTGTTTGTCAAAGACCTAACTCAAACTCTGCTTCTTTATAATGCTTGTCCAGGGCCCATCCCTTCTGCACATTCTTCTAGAATTACTCTGTGCACCTAAGTAAACACCACGGAAATGAAACAACACCTCAGTCACCTGTGTGGCTTAAGAAAGCACTCTGTCTCTCCTCAAGTGTCTCCTCAAGTGTGGACTTTATATGTGGTCTTGTAAAGCCACCTTGAGAGGAATGGAGTGCTACTGCTTCTAATGATATCCTCCTTCCCCAATTCTATTCCTCCCAAAACACCCCCTCACACACACACACACACACACACACAGACACGACCCACTCAGGCGCCTGCACACCGCCCAAGGCCAGCAAAACCCATTTCTCTTCCATCCTCGGAGAAGTCTGAGAACAGTAGGTCTGCCTGTGCGGTGTAATCGCTCCTCCTATGCCCCAGTCGCATTTCAGGCCCCCTCTTTAGTGTATCGTAGCCACTCCTGGGTTCAGTTTTCCAACACTGCTTCCCAGGCTGAGCTTAATGCCCCACCCCTACTTGCTCCTGGAATATTCTAGGTTCTTCATCTTCAACTTGAAAAGCCCTGAGCTTTTCAAAGGGACACCGATGACAAGGACATTCCTAAGTAAGGTCTAAAGGGAAGCTGTGGACTAAAGGAGACAGTGATGCTGCAAGCTTCAGGATAGATTGTCTGGATCGGTGGTGACTTCTGCCCACTGCTCAGGGTGAGCTTTGCATCTTTGGAGGGAGGGGAGCGCCAGTTTGTTTGTTTGTTTTAAATACAAGACATATTTAATTAATAGATTCAATTCTGTCCTCTAGATTTTTTTATGAGGCAAACTCAGATTAATATTTCAGTATTTTGTCATTATAAAATACCTAGATATTCAATAAGTTTTATTATTTAATTCAGCAAACTCCAAAGTTTTAAGTTGCCAATGGCTTTGAAAACCACGTTTTTGGCTGGTGAAACAGGTTTGGCCTAGCCTAGTCTATTTAAATGTAAGTTGCCACGTTTTCCCTTAGAGGTTGCCGTAGGAAACTAGCATGACCAGCTTTTTTTCTTTGTTAAAGAGTGAAGCTAGTTTCCCCTGGGCTACTTGGACCTTCATAATTAATATATTATTTATCTATGTTTCAACGATTTTGAGATTCTAAAATCAATGATTACTATCTAAGGCATTTACTTTGGCAAATTCTATAACAGAGATAATTTACTGATTTTCTGGCAGCCTTAATGTTAACTTTGGAATGCCGTTTATTATTTAAAAACTTCCCTTTATTATGGAAATCTTTGGGTTATCTCTGCCATCTTTCTTTTGGGGAGCGCCAGTTTTTATCATCATATTCTACTGGAGAAAAAAAAAATCCAGACATAGATCACTGTTACTGTTTTATAAATGAACGTGCTACTCAAACCAGAAGTAGGTTCCGCCCAGCTTATCTTCTCTACAGAAGGGCTGTCTGGGTGATGAGATTTCCAAGGCGAAGGGAAAGAACTTCACATTAAAAAAAAAAAGTCATAATAAATGCCCTCTGCCTCTTAGGTATTGATGTCTACAAAATGTTTATCCAGAGAGAAAGACTTCATTTCCACAGTTAGAGGTGAGGCTGACTGTGTCAGTAAATCTGAGAGAAGGAGCACGTGGACTCTAATAACTTGCGAGCAATTTTTGTTGAGGAGCGAACTTAAAAGCATGGGGACAGTGGGCATCTGAGCTGGAGGTTGGCCAGCCCTGTTCATTGTCAGCTACTCCCGGACTCGGGGAGGCGGCCCTCCCTGCCTCTTACCTCTCCACTTACCCGGTCGGGTGACCAGGAAGGATGAGACCATCGGTGCTGCATCACAGAGACCCTCTTTTAAAGAACAACAAACCGACTTTTCCAAATGGTTGCAGAAAAAATATCCTACGGGAGATTCGCCCTACCAAGAGGGAGGTCTTGGCATCTGGTTCACTTTGAGGAGGGGGCCGCTCTAGGTCATCATTTTCACAGCCCTGGCGGGTGTGAAGGCGGGTCCTGATATTGTTCGGCCCTTGTCTGCCGAAGTCAAAATGCTGAGTGTGTTCCTGAGGCAGCAATAGAGAGCCAGAGGACTGCAGAAGGGTCAGTGATGGGTGAGTGGTGCAGGATTTCTTCCCTTTGTGGTTGAGCCTGATCTGGGCACACCACAGTAGACACCAGCCCAGCTTCCTATTTCATGGTGTGTTGGTCTGATGGTGACTCATACCGAGGGGCATGTTTATCCCAAACTGGCAGGAGCTGTGTATTCAAGGGCAAGTTTGGTGAACAGTAGGGAGGATGGATATTTGTATGCATGACCTCCTTTCTCTGAAACATTGTATTTGTGATCACACGGACATGATTAATGCTATTATGGTCCAATGTGCCCTGGAGGACACCAGGGGTGAGTTGCTGTGTCCCACTGCAATCAAACAGGCTGGCTTGTTTGACGACTTGGACTTAACCGTAAGGATGTTGGCTTTCCTCATACTTCCAGGGAAGTTGTTATCCAGGGAAATGGTTCCCAAATGTCAGCAGGCAGCAGAACCACGTGGCGGGCTTATTAAAACATGGATTTCTGAGCCCTGCTCCCAGTTTCTGATTCAGTAGGTCTGTGGACGGGCCTGGGGTTTTGCATTTCAAGCAATCCCAGGTGATGTGGATGCTTCTGGTCCAGGGACCACACTTGGTCACTGTCTACATAATCCATGGCTTCTCAGGGTAAAACAATCAGCCCTCCAGGCAGATAAGGGAGAACATTTATATAAGCAGCCTCTCCATCCCCTTTTGCTCACTTTATCTTGCTTACAATGCACAGAGGGGAAAGCGAAGGCAAAGGGTATCCTTCTCACTCCGACTCTCCTGCCGTCTAGAACGAGGCTATGGTTCATAATAAAACAGATCCGTGGCATCCGAGCAGCTGAGACACCACTGTATGTGGTGTGCAGAGGGTGGGCAGAGTGGGTGTGGGAGGAAGTTATAAGGCACCATTACCTGGGGATGAGTTGGGGCTCAGCTTGGCTTGGACAAGGCACAGGGGTGCACCGTTCCTAATTCTTGAAGAGTTGGGTGAGTGTTTTTACTGGGGTTCAGAACCCATTGGACACCTTTGATCAAAGATAGTAGATAGCTTCACTCACATAACTGTGTCTTTAGTCTTTGAGGAGGAGTTAAAATATATTATTAAAGCCTGGAGTGTTTTCCTATTACCATTATATCCAGTCTATATTCCAGCTATCTATATTCTTTCTGTTCTTGTTTATTGTTTGAAATTATAGAGGGAGAAGTTTAAAAAAAATTAGATAAACAGAGAATGGTAGAAAAAGATAGCAAGGTTATTCCACACCAGAGGGTCTGCTGAGAAATGGGAGAGAAGCCTGTGTATCCTCAGAAAAAAATGGCAGGGGCTATGGCTTTCCCAGGTCCATAGAGAGTCCTGTAAATGACGATGGGCTAGATGAGGGTCTATGCTATCTGTGTGCCACTCATGGGACCCCTGTCTGGAGAGCCATTGAGGAATAGCATCTTTAGGCCAATAGTGGGGACAGTTGGACTCGAGTCCGGTGATGCCATTCCTGCTCACCTGGAAAACATGACTAGCATGTGTAAAGGTCCCAGCTTGAAACAGTGAACCTTGCAACAGTCTCGTTGCTCACATCACAGATCACATCACAGTAGACTGAGGTCTACTCTCTGCAAGACATTCTCAGGATAACCTGAAACATTGAAGACTTTCCTCCTCCAGTAGGTTAATGAATCAGCCAGTGTCGGGAGGGTTGCTGATGGAGAATCAAATAGAGGCGATAAAAGGGGTATAAACAATATTCAGTGAGGTTTCAAATGAAGAGTTAGTGTTTCAAGGAATAAAAAAAGGTGGGCTTTATAGAACAGGGAGCATTCAGATCAGCTTTGAGAGGCTCTGTGAGTTTCTTGTGATTAAGGATGGTGTTTGATTCAACCTATGTCCATAACACACTGTCTGCTCTTACAGTATATGTTTAACGAATGTTAAATGATCTAATAAGTGAATTTTTGCTGCGTGTGGATGAGGGAGATGGTTATCTTTATATAATGTTTATTCAGAACCTAATAAGAGATAAGCAATGTAGATACAGAAACAAATAAAATATACTTCTGGATCTAAAAGCACTCACATTCTAGTGAGGGAGACAGATACCTAAGTAATTATGGTACAGAGGACTATTAAAGTAAGTGCAGGGAGTGATTAATTCTGCTGCAAGCTCATGACAGGCTGGTCTTCGAAGGATGAATAGGGGTGCAACAAGTCAAGAGAAAATTCTAGAAAGGTGGTCAAATAGGCAAAGCAGAAGCAATGAAGCACAGCTTCTGCCTGAGCAAGTGCAGCCAGCTGGGTGTGGCAGGAGCTGCCGGTGGTCACTTAGCTCAGCAATGGTCATTAGCAAGGGTAACCAGAGGGTCAGGATGAGTTGAGGATGGTTAGAACTGGAGGTTGTGCATACAGATGCTTCTAAGGACTAGGTAGATGACATGAATGAGTGGAAATTGGGGCACACTGGACAGCATGGCCTTCTCTGAAGGGAGAGCCACTGTGTCATTCGATCTCGGTCCCACAGAGGGACATAGGCCACCTGGCCAGATCTTCCCTTTAAAAAAAAAAAAGGTATTTTTATTGATTCCAGAGAGGAAGGGTGAGTGAGAGAGAGATAGAAATATCAATGATGAGAGAGAATCATTGATCGGCTGCCTCCTACATGACCCCTACTGGGAATCCAGCCTGCAACCTGGGCATGTGCCCTGACCTGGAATTGAACCGTGACCTCCTGGTTCATAGGTTGATACTCAACCACTGAGCCACTCCGGCCCAGCCAGACCTTCCCGTTTTTTAAGAGCTACTAGAAATAGGGATTATTATGTCAATCTCCAGATGTTTAAATGTTGGCAAATGATTCAACTTTCTCTTTAAAAAAATGTTGGCGCAGGCCAAACAAAACATGTCTGTGGGCAGGATTCAACCGAAAGGCTTCCAGATTGTGGTCTGGAGCTTCACACAGAACTCACCAAACATAGCCACAGTGAGAAATACGTTTTCACACAAGGGGATTCATGACTGGTGCACACATGCATATAAATGGCTAAAATGTCACAGGGAACAACACTTACCTTTACTCTCAGCTATTTCTGTTCTTTTCTATTTTTAAAATGTGCTGGTCATGATTCATTGATCCGAGTTCATGTTTCAGTGGGTCAAGACCCGAAGTTTGAAAACCATTGGTTTAGAACATCTACACTAACGTTTTATTGGGTGGAAACAGAATAAGGTGCTTTGCTGGGAAACCATGTTTCCATCCTGGACACTCTTATAATAGTGCTTAATAGGTACGCTTGTTAAGTTGGGTTTATTCACTTGCAACTGGAAAAGTTTAACAAAATAACTTCAAAATCTTTTATTGATGACATTATCCTAAGCGTTGGCCAGGATTTGGTGTCATCTCTCTGTGTGCCGGATACAATTAAGACCTGCCCTCGCGGCTAAATTCAGAGTAAAATGCTCTTGGTTGACATTCCGCAGAAAGTCCCGAGGGAATCCCCAGTCGGGCCTCCTGAGTTCCAAGTGTGATATTTCCGGAACTGCTTTTTCATTTAGAAGAACTTTTCCCTGTGACTCTGCATCTCCTCTTCTGGACACCATGCTCACCTGGTCCCCTTGCTTCTGCACCAGGGAGAGAGGGACACGTCCAGGGCGTGGACATCATGTACCACCTCTCCCATCATTAGTGCAATAGCTCTTCACCTCCATCTGTTAGGCATCGTGTGCTAATAGCATCCATTTTTGACATATCAGAGCATTTCCATAAATATTATAATGTAGGGGCTTTGGAGAGAGACCACCCCTCCCTGGGAATGTCAGAGGTGAGTCGTCATAGCGAGCCTCCAGTGCAGCAGGAGGGCCATGGCCATTCTTTGGGTTCAGGGCCCGTCTGCTGTCACATCCCTGCAACATGCAGCAGGACTCAGAACGAGCCTGGACTTTTTAAACAAGAGCCCCAGAGTGGCTTCTCACTATTGGAAGGTGCCACCATGATGGAAAGATCCCTAGGGAAGGGCCATGCCAACCATGAAAACCACGGGACCACAAGGAGGCAGCACTAATGTGGTGGTTTGGCATAATAAGTGGGCCAAGAAGCCAGTTACTAAACATGAATCAAGCAACAAGGCCAGACAGAGAACAGCAGCTCGCGAGCACAGAGAGGAGCCGATGCACTGCTTTTAGGGTGGGGGACCAGTATGGTGCAAGATGACCAGGGGCGGTGTTTGCGGACAAGTTGGGAAGTCCCCTTTTTACAGGGCCATGAGGTGGGTTGTCTCCCTCCGGGGCACCTCATGTCGGGGAGCAGAACCCGTGAAGAGTTGTGCAGCCCATAGCCTGCGCCTTCTTACCCAGAGGCGGTGAGCTGCCAGCGAGCTGGGGTTGGAATCAGCTGAATCACGCCTCTGCAGCTTCCCAGAGGACATAGAGCCAAGCTCTTAACCTGTGTGAGATTCAGTCCTTTTCTCCCGTGAAAACAGTACTGAGAACACCCACTTTTCTCTCCAGGTGGGGAGGTTTGACAAGTTATCTCATGAGTTTGAGCATTGGAAAGAGTTATTGGTAGGTCTACAAGAAAAATCAGAGATTGATCCTCAGAAACTCGGCATGTGGGAGAAAAGAAAATGATTAAATCTAGGAGGGAAAAAGAAGAGTTGTACAAGAAAGGGCCTGTATCCTCAGGATGGACTAGAACAATAATTACATTCTCAGTGTCAACAGACCACAGTTAATGGCACAGCGCATGTTAGTAGGAGTAGTGTTAATAGATAATGGCTGAATTGTATGCACAGTGTTAAAAAACGCAGTGAGAAGATTGGGGAAAAAAAAAAACACCAAAAGTTGAACACATCTGCTTAGGGGGCAGTTATGTCCTTAAAAGATCATTCTGGATGTTGTGTGGCCAAGGGATTGAACAAGTGAGTCCAAAGCCCACGCTGTTTGAAGATGCAGACTCCTGCCTTCTTCCTAGCTGTCCCCTAAACCCCTCCTAGCGTCCCGCTTGGTGAGGGATCAATGACTTAGGGGCAGATCCTGTTCCTGCGTTTCTGATGAATCTCTGGTGTTGACATAGCTCGAGGCAAGTTGTGTTTGTGAAAACTTCCACGTGAGACATGAACTGGGTCTGATGGTATCATTCAAAAAAAAAAATTGTTTTTTGTCTTTTAATGGGCTCTTTCCCAAGAGAGCAGTAGAGAGGAAATGATGAGGACTCTTGTCAGGGTGGAGAAATGCTGGTGAAAAACAAATATATACCTCCATGGGGAGGACCACGTGTTCGTAGGAATTAGGAGGAGAAGGCTATGGTGGCACCGTGCCTACGCTAAATCCTGTCTCAGGACCCTCATAGACGGTGATCCTCTCTCTTCACGACTTGCCTTCCCCTAAATGGCTCCCCTGGGACCATGGTCCCTCCCACTCACAAATCAGGGCAGAAGTGACTCCTGAGCAGTCCTTAAAGATGTGGCGTCCTGCCAGCAGGATTCAGACCGAAGCCACTGCTCAATTGTTTGAGCCATTTCTACATGGAAGTGCTGTGCAGGGACAATTTGAGATCCCTGGGTGACCTTACAAAGCGCTATCAAATTTCGGAAGGGATTTTTGTTATCCTGCAGAAATTCCCGCTCATCCAGGTTGGTGACAGTCTGCTGACATTCAGCTGACACGGGCCGCCGTGTGCCCGGCTGGTGCCGTAGGGGCTCCCACGGGGAGATGACCTCACGTTGTCTCCACCCTGTGCAGGAGGACCTGTATTCTTAGCCTCTTTACCGTCTCCCGGAGGTGGAGGCACAGGGCAGGGGCGTCTGGACCAGGAACCTATCTGGTCTCCTGACTCCTAGTCCAGTGATGGGCAACCTTTTGAGCTTGGTGTGTCAAACTTCGCCAAAAAACTGAGCATACCTCGGGTAGTGTGTCCCTTTGAGGAAAAAACATTATTTCGCAAATGTTTCATCCTCAGGAGCAGCAAATGTTGCATCCTCGGCATGTGGCCGCCTCAGCGGCCGCGTGTCATCATAAATGGCTATGCTTGTCAGTGCTGACACGCGTGTCATAGGTTCGCCATCACTGTCCTAGTCCAAGATCCTTTCTAACAACCGTCCTGGAGGAGAGGTGCGACTCAATGTGCACTGAGTGGCCAGATTATTATGATCTCTGAACGCATAGTAATCTGGCCACTCAGTGTGTATATATATATATATACATGACTATACTCCAAAGTCCAATTAGTAAATGGGGCCAGAGAAAGGCTAGGAGGGGTCGAAGAAGGGTGTTCTCCCTGCCTTTCCTTAGACTGAGTCATCCCAGTCTCGAGGTGTGGCCAGGGAGTCAGTCTTGAGGAGGAGGAGTAGAAGGCACCGCGCTGGTTTTCAATCCCTCTCTCAGATCCACCTGCTTGTAGAAAAGGCAGGTGTGACACCTCGGGGCCAGTGCGTCATGTGTTTTACCAGGCGGAAATTTCGGCCTCAATTATTATAACCCTAGCACCTCTTTGCCTTGGCAGAATCAGATGAACTGGGTTGGAGCCTGGGCTATTTCCCTCCCAGGAGCCCCGCTGACCGATGGCTGACAGCGTCTCTTATGTGTAGAGGAATGGCAGGGACCTAGTGCGTTGTCTCAGGAAAGGCGAACTGACATCTTACAAATGGACAGATGCAAGTGACTCGATGTACACGACTGTACTCCAAAGTCCAGTCAGTGAGTGCAGTCAGAGAAAGGCTGGGAGGGGTCAAAGGAAGTGTTCTCCCTGCCTTTCCTTAGACTGAGTCAGCAAGGCCTCCTGCTGCCCGCCTGCCGGGAGTGTTTGCACCAAGGCAGCCCCATGCTTTGTGCCAAGCACTAATTCTGATGAGCAAACGAACGTGTATGGGAAAAGGAGGTCGTGGGAGCCAATTACAGAGAAGAAGCGTGTTGGACAACTAATGACAGGGAAACAGTGTGTAGCTTCAAGGAACTACCACTTGCCACAGCAGGAAATGGGCTTTGTAGGTAAACTGCAAATTAAGCACTCTGCATTTATTTAAGCTTTTAAGTTTGTTTTGTTTCCTAGGCCCCAAACTAGTGCCATTATAGCACAAAGAAAAGTAGTAGGAGGCGGAGAGAAGCAGGAGGAGTGGGGAGCACACATCTCTGGGACGTGTTTACACCTAAATGGGAACCAGCAGGGCAGAAGCATAGAAAATATTCTAGATAACGAAACAGTCTCCCTGAAACGTAGGCTCCCAGGAGAATAAGACTCGGTCTTCAGTTCGGCTGCCATGGCTCAGTGGTTGAGCGTCGACCTCTGACCCAGGAGGTCACGGTTTGATTCCATTCAGGGCACATGCCTGGGTTACAGGCTCGATCCCTGGTGTGGGCCATGCAGGAGGCAGCCAGTCAATGCTTCTCTCTCATCATTGATGTTTTCTCTCTCTCTCCCGCTCCCTTCCTCTCTGAAATCAATAGCAGGTACAATTTGTTGAACACTTATTATGTTCCATGCACTGTGATAACTAATTTATACCCACAATCACAGGTAATCCTCACAGATGCCTTAGGGGGTGCTGTCTTATTCCTGTGTGCAGAGGAGGACTCCGAGCCTGAGTCCAATACCTTGTTCAGGATCCCGCAGTGAAATAGTCTGACTCCGGAGCCCGTGCTCTGAGGCACTGCGCAGGGGGTTCTTCAGGAAAGTCTCGTCCCGCACAGAAGGAAACCAAGTGCAATGGACCGACTACATTCTCATCACCCAGCGCGGAAGCGGGACCCTCAGCTGCCTCCCAGTCCCAAAGGCAACACCTGCCAGTAAATAAGCAGATGGGAAATAACACTTCACGTCTTAAAGGAATTCATTCCGGGCTGCAGCAACTTACGGGAAGGGCGAGCCAGCAAGGAAATGCCATGAAGAGGGCCCTTCTCACCCTGAGCGGCCTGGCCTGGGGAGCGGTTTCTGGTTAGGATTGGTCTGGATTTGCAATCACAAAATGCTATTCCGCTAGTGAGGTTGGTTTCTGCTTAATGACCGAATCTTTTTTAAAAAGTGACAAGAAGACTTCTCTCCTTGTTTTGATGACCTTGACAATTTTGAAGAATACTGATCCAGTTTTTGTCAAATGTTCCCCACTTGGGGAATTTTCTCATGATTAGACTGGGATTATGGATTACTTTGGGAGAGAGATCACAGAGGCAAAGAGCCAGTTTTCATGGCATCATGTCAAAGGCACATACTGTCAACATGACTGTTGCTGTTGGAATTGACCTTGATCACCTGGCGGAGGTAGTGTTTGGCAGCCTTGTCCAGTGTAAAGTTACCTTTCCCCCCCTTTCCATACCATCCTCTTTGGAAAGAAGTCACCAAGCCCAGCCCACACTTAAGGGATGGGGGGTGGAGTGTGCTTTACATGCTGAACTGGAGAAGGGGCCATGGAGTAGGAGACTCAGCAACCCGAGAAAACGGGATTGAGGCTGGATTCATGCAGAGAGTGAAGGGATGACTAAGAGATGTGAGAGTAGACAAAATTGAGTGGGAGATGAAGAAGAGGGTGGAATCAAGGATGATGGCAAGCTTCCAGGCGTCATTGATTAGGAGATTGGGTGTGACAAGCACTGCCTTAGTTGACCGCCAACTCTTTGTTTCTTGGCTGTGTCACCTGGGGTGAATCACTTCCTTCCTGTGCGTCTCAGTTTGTCCAGTTGTAAAATGGGGTTGGCAGTCCCTGTTCTTCCTACCTTTCTACTCTTGTGGGAGTAGAATGAGATGATGCAGAAGTAAGGGCTTTGAAAGCCATCAAGCAGCCCTCGCTCGGGTGTGGTTTCCAAGGCTGATTGGGGGGGGTGGTGGTGAGAGAGGGGCCCTTGGGAGGGGGAATTTGATACCTGGGAGATCCTGAATATTTCAGATAACCTGGGGCAAGTTGTAAGTCATACTGAACACTGTCATAGGTTTGGGATAGTCACCTGCTAAGAAGACTTTTATCTCCAATGTGCATTCTCAGATGTTCTGCTTCTGGTGGTCTAGCTGCGTGGTCTGTCCCTCCGGTGGAGGTAGCTTGGGCAAGACGGGGATGGTTCCAGATTAGAAGGAAGGGCTCTGCCTAATTTTTGTGGCCTTCCTCTTACAACCTGTAATGGTCTCTGCTTGGGGACACCGCAGGTTACTGGGATGTCCTTGATGGTCCTCATCCCCCAGTCTCATCACCAAATAGGCATTTCAAAAGTGATGCACCCAGATGGAACTCTGGTTCCTGTCCTGGGAGAGACAGCATGAAACCTCTCAGCCTTGCAGCGGGCTCTTTTACCTGAGTACCCAGAACCCCTCCGAACTGGACATTATGCAGTTGGGGGATTGCTCTACCTTTTCAGGCAAAGAGGCTCTTGGCCCTTCCTGTGTATCTTCTTATTTTTCAGAAAGTGTGCAGCCATGCTTTTGATTTTTCATTGTACTACTCTTATTTTAGCAACCAATTGATGAGCCATGGAAGGCTTTCACCGTGTCCGCCTGAGTTGCAGGGTAAATCATTGACTACTAGGTACAGTACGAAGAGCTGGGAAGTGTGCCTCTGCCAATAACTCCCTGGTAACTTTGGGGAAGGAATGTGAGCTCTTTGCTCCCCATTTTCCCTACCAGTAGAAAACGTAGGGACCACCCAGGCTCTGATAGATGGAGTGATCAAGTTAAAATGAGCAACAGAAGCCAGCTGGCAAATAGGAGGAGCGTGGAATTAATGTCATCCCTACATTGCAACTGACTCAGCAGATTTCAGAAATGAAGAATTGAGCCAAGGAACATACTTTTGGTATTAACCAAACTGCCAAAGGCTGTTATGTAAAACGAACCTCCTTATTAATCTTTTAAGCAGGATGGAGGAGAGATTCTTTTTTCTATACTGATTTGAGTTGGGATGAAATAAACACCACGTCACTTTTGGTCTTCGGATTCTGTCATTCCCTAATGAGAATAGCCCATTTCTTTTTCTTTTTTTATTGATTTCAGAGAGGAAGGGAGAGGGAGAGAGAGAGAGAGAAACATCAACGATGAGAGAGAATCATCGATCGGCTGCCTCCTGCATGCCTCCCTCTGGGGATCGAGCCCACAACCCGGGCATGTGCCCTGACTGGGAATCAAACTCTGACCTCCTGGTTCATAAGTCGACACTCAACCACTGAGCCACGCCGGCTGGGCCAGCCTGTTTCTTCACAGGTGGGTTCTGATATGCGTCTGCCCACGTTGACAGGTGATGGGAAGAAAGGCAAGTGAACACGATAGAGTCCCTGCTCCTCTCGGGTGAGAGCAGAGGTCATCTCTGGGCAGGGAGGACTTTGCAGCGTCATAAATATTTCCAAAGGGAAATGCTTGCAAAACGCAGATGCTGATCCCAATTCTGACCTTTGCGGCTGGTGCCAGCAATCGCACTGGCACCTTCGTTCCGACACAGGCAAGAGCCAAGAAGTGAAATGATATTTTCCTTTCCTCATCATTACTCAGCATGGCGTGCCCGCTTCGCTATAAAAAACTCAAGTGTCGAGAGAAACAGCCGTGCCGTTGTTCTTATCCAGAAATGCATTCTCCCTTCTAATCAAGGGATCCACTGGGCGCAGCGTTGTTTCTGAGGAGGATGGTCTTGTGAATGACTCCACTCACACTTACCTGTACGTGCTGAGCCGTACTGTCCGAGTTCTCAAGGGAAATAGCTCTTAAACTGTAGCATGCAAAGGAATCCCCCGATCTCATTCCAACAACAGATCCCCACTCGGTCCAGTGGGGCTGAGGAATCTGCCCGGTGCTGATTTTACTGTGTGGCAGCCTCCGGGGTTCTGACTGGGGGCGTAGGCGCAGCCACCTTGAGGATCGCCACTGTCGCACACACTTGTGTCTGCTCCTTTGTAAGCCGAGGCCTACTGCTGCTTTTAGAACGGCACTTGACCTTGAGCTCAGCTAAGTAAAGTATCGCCTGACTTATAACAATCATTACCTGATTTGTAACAATTTTCTGATGTAGACAAATAACAATTTTCTGTTGTAGACAAATAGCATGTAGACAACCATTACCTGATTTGTAATAATTTTCTGATGTAGACAAATAGCAATTTTCTGATGTAGACAAAAAATTTGTAACAATTTTCTGATGTAGACAACAATTTTCTGATGTAGACAAATACGTTCTAGTATGTTCAGAGTTCCTGTAGAGCTCAGTGGAACTGACTTTCTACCTCCTTTTAGCACTTTTCGTTTTTATTCCTTAAGAGCTATACTCTCAACTGCCACTCCCTGCCGCCCCATTTCTCTCTCTCTCTCTCTCTCTCTCTCTCCACTCTCTCTCTCTCTCTCTCATCTCTCTCTCTCTCTCTCCTTGGAAATTTAAATCTTTTTGAGTTTAGATTTGGTTGTTGAGCTTTCTCTTTGTAAATGCTACCTGCCATTCAATTGTGTTTGAGCTTGGGAGTTAGAAAGGCCTAGATCTTTTAGCTTCCACTTCCTGTTTCTCTGAGGCTCTGTTTTCTCATCTGTCCAATGGGAACAATATTACCCACCTCGCGGACAGGGGAGTGGGGGAGGTGGGAGAGAGAGGGGGATAGTGGAGATAATAAAATGACTTACGTGTAAGCACCTAGCATCCTGCCTGGCATGCAGTAGATGCTCAATAAATATTAGTTTCCTCATTCTTATCGGAAGCAGGAATGAGCTGAAAAGAGCAACTCACATGTTCTCCACTAGCACTCGAAGTATACAGTATATTGTTAACAGAAACTGTTTTGAATGTCCGGTGAAGAGATTTTCGGCCCTGATGTCCCTCACTTTAAAAGTCGGTGGTTGTTGAGACACCTTGAAAGGATGCCCCTCCTTCATTCCTGTCGCTCATACTGGCTTCTGTTGCAAGCCCAGCTTTCCAAGAGAGATCCCAGCAGGCAGATAAGGAAATGCAGGTGTATCTCAACGTTGGTGCCTTTGCCGGACACTCCCGGGGTCCAGCACAGGGACTGCGGATCAGGTGTTCAACCCGAAACAACACCTGCTCCTCACAAGAACAACCTTGTTCCTCAGAATGTAGC